>NC_088420.1:34040505-35240505 GCF_034236695.1 Oncorhynchus nerka | reverse complement strand
GGGGAATTAGATTGTAATTTGTTTCAATGATTAAACTGTTTTTTAATAAAGATTGTGACAAAAATCCTGAAAGAGGATTTATGATTCTGATGTAGGTTTAAAAACAGTTGGAGTTAAGGTTAGATTTGATTAATGATGGGTGAAGAGTCAGATAAACATTTATAATAATATTTTTATTTTATAGATTTGAATGTATAATATTTGATCAAAGGGAGGATTGATAGAGGAAATTATGGTTGAAATTATTAATTATGTATACATTATTGATTAGAACCATTTAGTCTAATACTATTATGTTATGGTATGAATTCTTGGTTAAGCTGTTACTGAAAATGTAAGCAGAACGAATTAATTGTCTGTGCCTCTCGGGCGGTTTAAGGGGGAGAGATGCTATAGCTTTTCAGACAGATAAGAAATGTTTGGGTGGTGTTCCATTAGTGGAGAAAAGTATATCTTTTAGACAGTTTGGAATGTAGTTTTATGGGGGGAGTAGGAGAAGAGTTTCAGACCTAAAAACAATGGGCTCTTGTGAGAATCGGAGAGAGGGGGTGAAACTGATGACGTCATTTTATGTTCTCTCTTTAAAATGTAATGATCTTTGTATTATGGGTCAGTACTCTCTGGAATAAAACGCTCTTACCTGGCTTTTAAGACTGGTCTCGATCTACTTCATGCATAATTAATGAACTTACACCTCATTAATGAATTAGAAACGAGTGCGAATTTGGTTTTGGCAACAAAATACATAGGAATCTAGAATTCCTCTATCAATTTCCCACGCCGAATAACCTGAAGCCACAGGGCTCTTCTCACAGCCTCTATTTCCCTGCATGGGAGCATTACGAACTGTAGGTAAGGATGTTTGACCCGGTTACATGTACATTGAACAACACCGCAACCTTTCTGTATATTTTGTTATTTCTGTGTAACTAAAAATCTACGACTTAGTTGACTCTTTTACATCGGGGGTCAATAGGAAAGAATGTTTGTTTTCCCCAATTTGTGGGTGTGGTTGAGGGGAATTCCTTATTATGTTAATATCGACAAATGGCTATGGGTCTGTATATGTTCAGATCCTAACCGTTCAATCTTCGTGCAGAGATGCGAAAGCATCTTAGTCTTATATTATTCAAGCATGTCATTACAGTTAAATTAAATAATTAAATCAGTTGTAACTGTTGACAGCGAGGAAGGAAAGAAGCAACAATGGAGAGAGGAAGGGGAGGTATAATATGCAGGTTGCACTAATTATAACATGTTTAAATAGGCCCTATTATATCCATATTTCTTTATTTCAAAATTAAATAACATTTTCTAGCCTATAATTTTAACCTAGTAGGCCGCATGTCCTACACCCACATCGCATTAGGGTTTTCTTAATGTATTCCAATTGATTGATTTCCTTATACTGAGTTGCAGTTCATATAATCTTTGAATTTGTTGCATTTATATTTTTGTTCAGTGTGTGTAATGTCTTTAAGGACCCTGAAAAGTTAAGTTGATTGGCCATTTATAAACTATTTAAATAGACACGTACTATATATATATATTCACGTCACCCCGCTCCTCCGCTCTCTCCACTGGCTTCCAGTTGAAGCTCGCATCCGCTACAAGACCATGGTGCTTGCCTACGGAGCTGTGAGGGGAACGGCACCTCAGTACCTCCAGGCTCTGATCAGGCCCTACACCCAAACAAGGGCACTGCGTTCATCCACCTCTGGCCTGCTCGCCTCCCTACCACTGAGGAAGTACAGTTCCCGCGCAGCCCAGTCAAAACTGTTCGCTGCTCTGGCCCCCCAATGGTGGAACAAACTCCCTCACGACGCCAGGACAGCGGAGTCAATCACCACCTTCCGGAGACACCTGAAACCCCACCTCTTTCAGGAATACCTAGGATAGGATAAAGTAATCCTTCTCACCCCCTCCCCCCTTAAAAGATTTAGATGCACTATTGTAAAGTGGCTGTTCCACTGGATGTCTTAAGGTGAACGCACCAATTTGTAAGTCGCTCTGGATAAGAGCGTCTGCTAAATGACTTAAATGTAAATGTATATAATATGATGTCCTGATTTATCAATAACTCAGCCATCTTTTAACCAATCTCTTAGCTTTTCTCAATCTCAAATCAAATTTTATTTGTCACATACACATGGTTAGCAGATGTTAATGCGAGTGTAGCGAAATGCTTGTGCTTCTAGTTCCGACAATGCAGTAATAACCAACGAGTAATCTAACCTAACAATTCCACAACTACTACCTTATACACACACAAGTGTAAAGGGATAAAGAATATGTACATAAAGATATATGAATGACTGATGGTACAGAACGGCATAGGCAAGATGCAGTAGATGGTATCGAGTACAGTATATACATATGAGATGAGTAATGTAGGGTATGCAAACATTATATTAAGTGGCATTGTTTAAAGTGGCTAGTGATACATCATTTACATACATTTTCATAAATGTCCATTATTAAAGTAGCTGGAGTTGAGTGAATATGTTGGCAGCAGCCACTCCATGTTAGTGGTGGCTGTTTAACAGTCTGATGGCCTTGAGATTGAAACTGTTTCTCAGTCTCTCGGTCCCTGCTTTGTTGCACCTGTACTGACCTCGCCTTCTGGATGATAGCGGGGTGAACAGGCAGTGGCTCGGGTTGTGTGGTTGTTGTCGTTGATGATCTTTATGGCCTTCCTGTGAAACCGGTGGTGTAGGTGTCCTGGAGGGCAGGTAGTTTGCCCCCGGTGATGCGTTGTGCAGACCTCACTACCCTCTGGAGAACCTTACGGTTGTGGGCGGAGCAGTTGCTGTACCAGTCGGTGATACAGCCCGACAAGATGGTCTCGATTGTGCATCTGTAGAAGTTTGAGTGCTTTTGGTGACAAGCCGAATTTCTTCAGCCTCCTGATGTTGAAGAGCCACTGCTGCGCCTTCTTCACAACGCTGTCTGTGTGGGTGGACCAATTCAGTTTGTCTGTGATGTGTACGCAGAGGAACTTAAAACGTACTACCCTCTCCACTACTGACCTGTGGATGTGGATAGGGGGGTGCTCCCTCTGCTGTTGTTGACGTTGAGTGTGAGGTTATCTAAGTTCACGTCAGTTCCCTGCGCTCATTCTGTGAAAAAAAATGCCTGCTTCTGGAGAAGGGAGGACTGGTGGCAGCAGAGTAGAGGGAGCAAGCAATGTTACACAGATCCATGCTACTGTAGGCTTCATAAGAAACCAGAAAAAGCTGTCTGACTCCATCTCAGTTCATTCCGGATTCATTTATGCATTTCCACCATGGAGCTGACTCAGCCAACGTTGGGGAGGGTGCGCCTGTTAAGCTTGTTGGTTTATTTATTTAAAGAAAAATTGTGGCTCCCATTTGGCCCACGCAACCTTTGTTTGAGGAGATTGTCTGCCTATTGGGCTAGTGCTCTGGCGGTGTGTTTCCTCTAAGGTGTGCGCTGTATCAGACCAGTTTCTAAACCTATTGCGCTGACTTGGGATTTAGTTTAGGATGCTCTGTGCCAGGCCCTATTTTGAACCACTGTAGTCTGTGGAGCTGGAGATCATCTCATACAAAACCTCCTTGTTCATGGCTTTGGCCTCGACTAAACGCGTTAGAGATCTCCAAGCGTTATCCATTACAATTCGTGTCGTTGCGTCCTAATTTGGCCTTTGCCCCCAAAGGTCAAGGCTATGCCCTACAGGTCTCTAGCTTTGAGCTACAGTATTTCCCTTTTTGCCTCATTTGCTTCTGAGAAACATTGGCGGTTACATGCCGTGTGTCCAGTACGAGCTTTACACACCTACGTTGAGCAGACCCGGGATATCCGGTTTGCTAATCCTGCTCGTGGCAGGGTGCTTTCTAAGCTGCATCTCTCCCATTGATTGTGGAGGCTCACTGGCATGAAGCAGCAAAGGGCAAGGGTTACCTAGCGGTGTACACGCCCACTTCACCAGTGGTCTGGCAGCATCTTGGACGTTATTTAAAGGGTTGACTGTAGAGGATATTTGTGCTGTGGCGAGTTGGGCAGCACACACTTTTGTGAGGTTTCATCACTTAGGCAGCGTGCAGTGTACACAATACCCAGACTACCGCATCTTGCGTGGTGGAGGTCTGGGTGGTCTCCCTGAAAGGGAACTTAACTTTCTGACTATAACTACTGTTCCCTGAAGGAGGTAAACGAGGTACAACACCTGTTTGGCCCACACCACCTGGTTCTAGTTCGTGAAGGGTTATCACATGTGGACGGCGGGGCTTCCTTGTCAGAAGTAATTCTAGTTCTTCAATCGAAGTCGCAACAGTGCCAAGGCAGCAGCTACTCTTCCTGGGGTCCGAACACATTAAGGCACATCACACAATATACAAAACATTACAAATAAAACAGTACATCAAATAACATTACACTACTAATCCACAACACAAAATGTACATTATCACCATACAACAGCACCACAATGTATGTGTGTGTAGTGTTTGCTCGCTGTGTGTGTCTTTGTGCCAGGCAAGTTCAATCAAGCGCAGCTTACGCATCTGAAAGAGAACTAATACTTTTTGAACCCAGGTCTGGTCCTAAACATGATGAACGTGTTCTGGGATCACTTCCATTGAGTCAGTGTGTTTCAGTCAGAGGTCCTGTGATGGGGCGGCAGGGTAGCCTAGTGATTAGAGCGTTGGACTAGTAACCGGAAGGTTGCAAGTTCAAACCCCGAGCTGACAAGGTACAAATCTGTCGTTCTGCCCCTGAACAGGCAGTTGGCCTAGGAACAGTGTGTTGTCATTGAAAATAAGAATTTGTTCTTAACTGACTTGCCTGGTTAAATAAAGGTTACATAAATTTAAAAAAAGTGGTGATTGTGTTATAATCCTTGATGAGGGTATGAGGAGCCTCCTGCTAGGTGTGGCGTGCTGTCAGAAGGAGTGGGTGACCTGGCTGCTGAACTCTTAGTATGGGAGCAGATGGTGGTGGGGTGCTTCAAGCACCAGTGGGTGGTCTGCTATTACCTAGTATGGATGGAGAGGTGTTTCACCATTCATTTAAACTTGATCGCTCACTTTCTGTCTTTCATCATTAAAATAATAGGGAATGAGGACTTGATGTCACATCCTTAAACTTCCTATATGTGATCATCTATGTTTTGTATTCTCATTACTGATAGTAGATTTTTTTTTACATGTGGCAGATTATTTCACTCCCAGACGTAACCTGCATCAACAGAGGGAATTGAGGCTGTTTACGTCAACACGAATCAATGGAATTGTCAACTGAATTACTTGGATGCTTTTTTTCAGATTTTCAGATTTTGTCTTATCCAAATTTAATGCGATATGATACCAAGCTGTTAGTGTCCTTGCAGCTCATTCAAGAGATGTCCACTCACCCGTCTTCCCTTTTCCTTTATCTTATGTGTCGTCTTGGTGATAGGTTTCCATATTTTGTCTCTAAAGAAAGAAGGCGTGGCTGTCTGGCCTATCAGATCACAGCCCAAAATCCGCCACATGATGTCTCAGCCTCATCAGAATGTAGACACCCCTCACTGTCTCATCAAATCCTTCATCAGTTGGTCCAGGGAATGAGCATCATATAGACTACATGGACTAAAGGGCTTACCTTTTCATCTATACAATAACTCTTTACTCTGACAATACTGTACATAAGTACTCCAAAAACAAATACTCTGTTGTAATTTGATGGCTACATTTTAGATATTCTTAATCACCCCAAAGGTAATACCATATTCATTCAGAGAGACATACATACAGCTCACCATATCTAGCCTGTAGCTAGGTTTCCATCCGATTGGCGACACATTTCTATGTGAATATTAAAACATCTGTGTAAAGAAAAGATGTGCACTTTCCGTCCAGTGGTGTTTCCACCAAACTTGTTGTGGAGAAAAAATTAGTGTGTGAGGATGTAGAGCAAACAATGTAATTTTTCACAAAATCTCAAATTCAATCTGTTTCCATTTTCAACTCCTGAAAACTACCTGAGGTTCACCAAGGTAAAGTAGGTTTTATATCAAACGTTTAACAGATATTTGCCTATTTAAAGGTCGACTACAATTTTCATTCCTCTCTGATTACTACCGAGGATCTTTCGTGAGTGAATATTGTTGTTAGGGACCGGTGTCGTGGCAAGATTGTTTTAATACTTTTATTGCCTCAAATGTTACAGAATAGAGGATTCTTAAAACTATTGTGTGTGTGTTCTGAGGATGGGCCTCTGGGAGATAACACTGACAGGAGATTTACCATGTCTTTTGGGTGATAAAACCTAAAGATCATTCCAGAGCATGAGTTAATGTTTCTGTTCTATATGGTACCAGGGAGACATGGCTCCAGTATGGAGTTGGGGGGCCAGACACTGGTCTCTATACAATGACAACTGTTGACACAGCAGATACTGTCTGCTATGTATTATAGGTATCTTTCATACAAATCTTAATCTTGTGACCCATTCTATACATCTGTTCGTCATGTAGGTTGAAAGCGGTGTATCTTAAATACCTTTGTAGCTTTTATCTCGAGGCTCTAAACGAATCATCTGAGCGTGAATCATCGACCAGCCAGCATTATTGTAGAGCAGTCAATCGATTCACTTTATATGTGTGCATTGTATTGACTTGCTCCCTTATTAATAAGCGATTAAAAATTTAAGTATAACTCTGACTCGTGTGATACGTTTGTCTCTCCTCATTTGATAGTAAAGAAATTAACTACCACACCGGACAGAAAGTCAAGTGTTGATTTGATAGAAATAATCAAATCATGTAAAAATGTATTTGTATCTCTTTTTACAATAACGTTTCCATTGATTGTCATAGAAACATCAAAACAAGTGCTAGTTCAAAAGTCATGTTGATTTTATATAAATAATCAGGTTATATAAAATTGCATTTAAATCTGTTATCCTCAATATATCTTCGTGGGTTGTCATAGAAAACATCAAACTAAATCCAGATTATTCAAACCAGACCCTCAACGGAACTGACGCAAGCCATCACCGCCATACAAGTTTACAAATAGTGTTACAGAATTACCTGCCGGTGACTCTTGGCACACCATCTTACAGCCCGTTCTCAGAGACAAAATATATAAACCTTCCTTCACACCTATGGCCCTAGCCAAACCGATTAGTTGCCAGGGACCAGGTTGTCAGGTGCTTTATCACACCATTGGGTCAGCCAATCACAGGCAGTCATTTTGGGTTCCAGATCCCCAATTTCTGCTGCCACCTTTCAGTCTTCAAGTAGTTACACCTCTTCCCTGCCCAACATAAATGGACTCATTATCATATCATTCACATGTGGGATGGTGTGCGTGAATAAATTATGTTGAGGGAGGGAAATTGTATTTGTGTATATTACTTCTGGTTGCTCAGTGCAATATTAGCTTTTAGTTCTATACAGTACTTGGTCATTTTGTTTCTGCTCTAGTCTGTAAGGTTCTGTATCTGTCCATTCTTGCCCTGGTGTATTAATTTGGTATGAGAATATTCATTGCCTCTATTTTCTCCTGTCACAGAACCAGTACCATTGTACTTTCCATATATGTCTGTGTATGTCAAAGTATTCCTGTGTGTAACTTTGAGGTTAAATCATTCCCCATCTCCTCTGACCAGGGGCCAGCCTAGCGGGTCACAGAGCAGCAAAATACGGAGAGTCAGGTCGCACTTTCAAATGGTGTGTAATTACTGAGCACAATGGTGTGCAATTATTGCATGATGTATAGGTCCCCTTGTCTGTCCAGTGCTCTGACTACTGTTTTGTTTCAAGGTACTTATGGAGACAACACTGAGTGCACTGTTCCTGACAAAACAACACCAAAACCCTGAAGACCTTCCCCTGGCTGCCACATTACAGCTCACACAGAACAAGCTTCAGAAGTCAAGATTAATTTGCAATAGTATAAAGTGCTGTATCCCACTTGCTACAAGTTTCACTGGACCAGGGTATCTGTAATGTGATTTGGTTTGTTTGTTTGACGTGAGGACTGTGAATGATGTTTGCTGTACTAATGATTTTGATGTGCCGCTTGAAACATGCAATCTGTTGGCTAGTAGTGGGAGATGCATTGTTCTTATTCTGCATTAGGCTCACTGGGACCCTGGAGAGTTGTAGACAACATGGACCATAGCTGTAGCCACCTCTTCCAGTTCAGCTTGAGTTAGTGTTTTTTTTTTAAATATCGAAAAATACATTTTGAAATGTTTTAGAAACTGCCCTGTCAGTGGATTGGAAAATTAAGTGTTGACTTTCAACATTCATTAATTGGAGACCGGTGACATTTCCCCAGCCCCGTCCCACAGCTATTTACCTAAATCAATGTTGTGGACTGTGATGCACACTAGTGTCCACTTTGTCACGTCCTGACCTTAGTTCCTTTTTTATGTCTCTATTTTAGTTTGGTCAGGGCGTGAGTTGGGGTGGGCATTCTGTGTTCTATGTTTTTGAATTTCTGTGTTTGGCCTGGTATGGTTCCCAATCAGTGGCAGCTGTTTATCGTTGTCTCTGAGAACCATACTTAGGCAGCCAGTTTTCCCACTATGATTGGTGGGTAGTTGTTTTCGGTCTTTGTTTTAGTTACCAGACGGAACTGCTTCGTTTATTCTTTTTGTTTGTTACTTTGTATTTTAGTGTTCAGTGCTATTGAATAAAATGACGAACACTTACCACGCTGCATATTGGTCCGATCCTTCCTCCTCAGGAGAGGAGGAAAACAGTTACACATTTCCTTTTCTGCAAAGCTTCAGTGTATAGCCTAATGCAGATTTAACGTGGCCTACATTTTGAGCAATTGAGATTCAGTAGATACTGTTGATGAATGGTTTACAGGACTAAAACTAACTTAGAAGGTTGACATTTTCTAGGAAGGAGACAATGTTTTTCTATATAATAAGTAGGTGATGCCATGATGATAGGATTAATCATGAAATGATTAAATATTCTCTGCATTCTGTTGTCCTCTACTTGGTGTCAATTCTTCTTGTTTCTCCAATGAAAGTATCTCTTTGAGTGTCTTTCTCATGTTTTTTTTAATATTTTGCAATTGTACTGATGTTTATATGACAATCAATGAATATACTTTTTATTTGAATGTATTATTTGTATCAAATCAAAATGTGACTTCTTAGGGGAATCAAAGACTGTAAAAGTATGCCAGACCTTTGTAAAAACAATTAGCACTTGTTTTGATGTTTCTATGACAGTCAATTAAAAAGTTACTGCGAACGAGATTTAAATGCATTTTTATATGATTTGACTATCTTTCAAATAAACACTTTACTCTTTGTACAAATCAGAGGTTCTAAAAGTAGGCCTAATAATTATACTAATAGTATATATATTAATTATATTAATAATATATATATTAATAATCGTCTAAATGACAGATTGCATGTTATCTGCTCATTGTTCCCTTATGCCATAGTTTTTACATCTCAATTGTCAGTAGAAACCACATTTGTTTAAGCAAGTCAGCCATTTCAGCTATGTTTTTTAAAAGGCAGTAAATGAGGCTGAATTAACTTTTTCGCTGCCAGATAAGGCTCCGCTGATCGCCAGGTGTAGCGGTGGTAAGGATTCATCACTCCATGGTGCTGAAAAGAAAGCTTGAATGAACAAATCATCTGTCGGCATGTTTTTATATAGTATGACTTTACTCACATGAAAACTGTGGTTGTAAACATGGTCTGTGATAGACATAATATATAGGTACCATTTATTAGACACTTTTATCCAAAGCAATTTATTTTATTTAAACATTTTACTGAATGGTGGCCCTGGAAATCAAACCCACAAACATGCTCTACCAACTGTGCTTAAGAGGACCACCGTAGTAGACATCTGTTAGGCCAATCATAACAGAGCGCACATGTTTGTCTTCATAAATACCCTTTCTCCACAGGTGCAAAATTGCATTATGGAATGCAGCAAAATCCAACTCTCAATTAGGAGACTGTCACCTCTTGATATGGTTACCATGGGGTAAAATAAGAAAGGATGTACCGAAGCTTCCAATTTAAGCATGTCTTTTTCACATCATGTCTTTGCATTGGTCTGTGTGAGCAGATGCTTTGTAAAACAGTATGAGACTGTTACGTAAATGAGGTTTTCAAGTTTGAATACAGGTGTCTGTTACACAATTCCCTTTCATTGCCATTTCCCTTGGTGTTTTTGAGGGTCTTTGCAATTTTATTTCTGTATGAATGTAAGATCTTATCAGTTGTTTATAATAAGGCACGGGGGCGTGTGGTATATGGCCAATATACCACGGCTAAGGGTTGTTCTTAAGTATGACACAACGCGGAGTGCCTGGATACAGCCCTTGGCCATGGTATATTGACCATATACCACAAACCCCCGAGGCGCCTTATTGCTATTATAAACTGGTTACAAATGTAATTAGAGCAGTAGCAAGAATTGTTTTGTCATACCCATGGTATATGGTCTGATATACCATGACTGTCAGCCAATCAGCATTCAGGGCTCGAACCACCCAGTTTATAATGTTATATAAGACCATGCAGTTGAAAAGGAGTTTCCCTTTCTTCGCTGAAGACAGTCATTTTTTTTCTTTTCGTTTTTTAAATCAGTGGGATATACAAAGTATTAAGGACACCTGCTCTTTCCATGACATAGACTGACCAGGTGAATCCAGGTAAAAGCTATGATCCTGTCACGGTCGTCGTAACTAGGAGACCAAGGTGCAGCGTGGTAAGTGTATATATATTCTTTAATGAAGAACAAACACTGAACAAAACAACAAAACGAACCGTGAAGCTTATATGGCTAGTGCAGACAGGCAACTAAACATAGAATAAGAACCCACAAAATACCCAAGGAATATGGCTACCTAAATATGGTCCCCAATCAGAGACAATGATAAACAGCTGCCTCTGATTGGGAACCAATTCAGGCCACCATAGACCTACATAAACCTAGATATACAAAAAACCCTAGACAATACAAAACTATAGGAAAAGGAGGATCTGAGCAGGCCCCCATTAACATTGATGGACCTGAAGTGGAGCGGGTCGAGAGTTTCAAGTTCCTTGGTGTCCACATCACCAACAAACTACCATGGTCCAAACACACCAAGACAGTTGTGAAGAGTGCACAACACCACCTTTTCCCCCTCAGGAGACTGAAAAGATTTGGTATGGGTCCCCAGATCCTCAAAAAGTTCTACAGCTGCACCATCGAGAGCATCCTGACCGGTTGCATCACCGCCTGGTATGGCAACTTCTGTGCATCTGACCGTAAGTAGCTACAGAGGGTAGTGAGTACAGCCGAGTACATCACTGGGGCCAAGCTTCCTGCCATTCAGGACCTATATACTAGGCGGTGACAAAGGAAGGCCCAAAGTCATAGACTGTTCTCTCTGCTACTGCACAGCAATTTGATTTGAAGAAAGAAAGAGCCCTTCACTTGACAACTGACCGTGCTTGAAGTAAAATTGTGTATTTCTAAAAAGCTGTCCACCTAGTGACAACATTGACTGACCTTGTGTGCTTGAGGTGCTTGATAATCCTGTTACATATTGCTAATCTAAAATGATTGCGTTCATTCTTCTTAACATTTTCATAGTAAGTGTATTATTTTTATTTTGTATGATTATTTTTATTTGTATTTTTTAGCTTTATTTAACTAGGCAAGTCAGTTAAGAAGAAATTCTTATTTACAATGACGGCCTACCGGGGAACAGTGGGTTAACTGCCTAGTGCAGGGGCAGAACGACAGATTTTTACCTGGTCATTTCAGGGATTCAATCTAGCAACCTTTCGGTTACTGGCCCAACGCTCTAACCACTAGGCTACCTGCAATACATTATTGATGTACTGCATATGCATTACTTTGTACTCTTCCTATTTGACTCCAGGTGAAAATGAGGAAAGGAAAATCCATAGGTTGTGGAACAATACCCTCTTGTGTTTAAAGACGTAGCTGCAGTCTAGTACTGAAAACACAGACTACCTTGACTAAACATCTCATGGCTCTTATCTGCCACACTAAATCTATTTATGAAGTATCAATAGTGTCTGCATACTTGTTCAGCCATTGGCCAATTCAACTTGTGTGCTTGATATTGGCATATTGATACTGTAACGATTATAGCTTCAAGAAGTTCAGAGGTGAAAATATAAAATGCATAACTGTGAAATATATATATTTTAAATACAAATTGTTTTAGTAATTAGAAATACCAAATTACAGTCCATTTTAAAAACAGCTATTCTGTTTAGCCATATTCAGTCAACATTTGAAGCATGTACTAGTTCACACAGAGATAAGGAGTCAACAAAAACAGCAATTAGCTTTTTATTTTCATCATAATTGTCGTCAGTATATCTCACATTTTCTACTTGTTTACCTGAAAACCACATAACATCTCATATTTTATTAATGAGTTTGGTCATCATGGCGCTCATGCATCATTTAAATATTACATCAATATATTAGACACCATGATTTGAAGTGTGCTTTGGATTTTGCCCTGGGGCCTTAAATGTTGGCCAAACCTGACTGTCTGAGTGCTGCTGCTCTGTAATTATGCCTGCCACCACAGTTTCAGGAATGCTCTCTCTCACAGGACCCAACTCCAGCTCAGTACAGTCTGTAGTAGGCAGTCAACTCATGCAGTGAATGTTTAATTAGTGGCCCATGTTGTCTCCAACCTGTTGCTGTGTAGAGGGGTTCTACTCTGGGTCCAGCCTGGATTCACCAGGTTGAATTCAGCCTTCTGAATTACATCAGAATATCAAACAGATGCACAATCTGTTTTTTGAATGAGCAAATTATCCACATTTACTCATTAAAGGATATCATGTTTATCCTAGCAAATCTTAGCCATTTGTGTGGCTGGAGGATTTGGATTGCTATTGTGTTTTTGTAAAGCGTACAATTCATATGTGATCATATACTCATTGCTCATACATAATAATACTAGAAGATTGACCTCTATACAGAATGAAGTTGCTATGAATGCTAGTATGAGTCACCAAATGTTTTGCAAACAATAGCAACCTGAAGGGATACAAAAAATACATGCATTCAGAGGATTGATTCCATGGGTTTTCTGAGAAAAAAAATCGAATTGTTTTCTGTGAAAAAGAAGCAAACAAGTGTTATGAACAGGTTGTAACATATTGAGACTGGAGTAGATATAACTCCAGATACCCTAATGACCCAGTTAAGGATACAGGTAGTAATGCTGCTGCTGGACAGGAGAGTTTTTCTTTGTAGTACAGCTCTCTCTATCATCGGCGGAAAGTGTCAGACACATGCCCTTATCAGTTCTCCGTCCAACGAATACAGAATGGATAGCTGGGCTGGAAAAGTGATAAGGAGATGTGGTCGACAATATTACACTCTTACAACACATTTTGAAAAGCAGAACGCTACTGTACTGAGAACACATCCAAAATCCAACCCAAGACACATCTTGACCTCATAGCTAACCTCTTTGGATGTCTTACACACTCAGTTTTCCCATTCTCTGTCTACACATCACCTTTACTGTGGTGGCCATTCAGGTCAGGTCCAGGACATCTAGCCAGCCCTGACAAACAGCTGGAAAGTAGAAGTAGATAGAGTGAAGTCGTCGTTCACCAGAGATTCACCATCGACAATTCTCCAAAAGGCAATCATCTCTATTAGTAATCAGTCTGTTTGATAAAAGGAATACCTTTCATTTGTGGTCTTGACCAGTCATGGAAGTATCCATTAAGTACTCATCCACATCCCAAAGGCAAAGTAACTTTGAGGACACACCTCAGTGAAGAGTTTTATTACACTATGGCCCCACCTTACTCCTTGTCTCCTATTGGTCCTCAATATATCTGCACAGTCACTGATCTTTCCTTTGTCTGTCACTGGGAGATTGGCCAATAGGGTAAAAGGGGATTGGCCAGGTCCCCAAGAATGGCTAGAGAAGGTTCCCACAGGTGTGGCTCAGCTGTGCATTCCAGTACACACATACCTGTCAACTTTCCCTCCCCTCTGCCTCACTAGAGAAAGCAAGCTGAACGTGTAAGGTCTCACCGGCACATTTCAATGTTGTAACGTTATTCAATATGTAGGCCGATTTTGCGAATACTGGATTTTTTTTGTGTTTCGGGGGTAGATTTAAGATATTAAGTTGGCACTAAAATAAGCTAACACTTATGTATTTATTATTTACATATGTTTTTTGGGTCATTTTCAAAAGCATTTTATTTCTATTTTTCACTGTTTTACAATGCGAAGGCAATTGTTCCACACCCTGACTTTTGATCTTCTGCTATGTATTTCAACAAGAAAAATGTTGATCATTTTAATGCACCTGGTTAGAAAATTATTCAAATAAAGGAAAGCTATATAAAAAATATGTGCATAAGCCATAAATGCACCACAAAAGTATGTGGACATCCCTTCAAATTAGTGGATGGGGCTATTTCAACCACACCCGTTGCTGACAGGTGTATAAAATGAGCACACAACCATGCAATCTCCATAGACAAACATTGGCAGTAGGATAGCCATACTAAAGAGCTCAGTGACTTTCAACGTTAAACCTTCATAAGATGCCACCTTTCCAGTAAGTCAGTTTGTGAAATGTCTGCCCTGCTAGAGCTGCCCCGGTCAACTTTAAAAGTTCTTATTGTGCAGTGGAAATGTCTAGGAGCAATAATGGCTCAACCAAAAAGTGGTAGGCCACACGAGCTCAAAGAATGGGACCGCCGAGTGCTAAAGTGCTTAGCGTATAAAAATCGTCAACACTTCACTACCGAGTTCTAAACTGCCTCTGAAAGCAACATCAGCACAAGAACTGTTCATATGGAGCTTCATGAAATGGGTTTCCATGGCCGAGCAGCCGCATACAAGTCTAAGATCTCCATGCACAATGCCAAGCACCGGCTGAAGTGGTGGTGCAAACTCGCCGCCGTTGGAGCAGTGGAAACACGTTCTCTGGAATGATGAATCGCGCTTCACATCTGGCAGTCTGACAGACAAATCTGGGTTTGGTGGATGCCAGAAGAACACCACCTTGTCACATCTGTTCCTGCTACGCCCTCTGGTGTTCATCTGGTGTCTTCTTGACGTGCAGTTACTCCCCCTGTACACACTCTCTCTCTCCCTCTCCCTCTCTGTGTGATTGTGTGGTTAGAGACAGGTGTGCTGGAGTCAGAGCAGATCCCTACCAACTGCAACTCGTTCCATAATCAAGACCTCTACAAATACTCAGTCCTGCCACTTCCACTCGTAATCTCTGCTCATTTACCACTCTGTCTCTGGCTCCTGTCTCCCGTTCCACATCTCACCACCCAACTACCTTGCTCTGGATTTTACTCACCACCACTACCTTGGATTCCCCTGTTTACCCTGTTCTACTCAGCTAACTCCAACCTCAGTCTCCACATCTGGTTTTTCTGCAACTCATCAGAGCTACCCCGGATCTGCACTCCATATCTCCCTGTGTAACAATACATATTTTGGTTCATTCATCCCTGTTTCCTCATCTGAGTCTGCTCTTGGGTTTCCCTGTGTCGCTCCGCTTAAAACTTCTTTGGGATAGGGGGCAGCATTTTTCACTTTTGGATGAATAGTGTGCCCAGAGTGAACTGCCTCCTTCTCAGTCCCAGATGCTAATATATTCATATTATTATTAGTATTGGATAGAAAACACTCTGAAGTTTCTAAAATGGTTTGAATGATGTCTGTGAGTATAACAGCACTCATATGGCAGGCAAAAACCAGAGAAAGAATCCAAACAGGAAGTGGGAAATCTGAGGTTTGTAGTTTTTGAACTCACCCCTATTGAATACACAGTGGATTGAATACACAGTGTTGGTTATGTTGCACTTCCTAAGGCTTCCACTAGATGTCAACCGTCTTTAGAACGTTGTTTCAGGCGTCTACTGTGATGTGGGACCGGATGGGAGCTCTTTGAGTCGGTGGTTTGCCAGCAGCCTCGTTCTCAGTCACACTCTTTAACTTGAGAGGTAGCTGTCGTTCCATTGCTTTTCTACAGACATAGGAATTCTCCGGTTGGAACATTATTGAACTTTTATGATAAAAACATCCTAAAGATTGATTCTATACTTAGTTTGACAAGTTTCTTCGACCTGTAATATAACTTTTTGAATGTTTCGTCTGAAAGGACAAGATCGCGCTTTTGGATTTGTTTACCAAACGCCCTAACAAAAGAAGCTATTGGACATAAATGGACATAAATGATGGACATTATCGAACAAAACAAGCATTTACTGTGGAACTGCGATTCCTGGGAGTACATTCTGATGAAGATCATCAAAGGTAAGTGAATATTTATAATGCTATTTATGAATAATGTTGACTACCCAACATGGCGGATATTTCTCTGGCTGGTTTGGGCTCTGAGCACCGTTCTCAGATTATGCTTTTTCCGTAAAGTTTTAAAAAATCTGACACAGCGGTTGCATTAAGGAGAAGTGTATCTATATTTCCATGTCTAAAAATGATATTTTCATCCACATTTATAATGAGTATTTCTGTGAAATCATGTGGCTCTCTGCAATATCACTGCATGTTTAGGTCCTACTGAACGTAACACGCCAATTTAAAATAAGATTTCTGGATATAAATATAAACTTTACCGAACAAAACATACATGTATTGTGTAACATGAAGTCCTATGAGTATCATCTGATGAAGATCATCAAAGGTTAGTGATTAATTATATCTCTATTTGTGCTTTTTGTGACTCCTCTCTTTGGCTGGAAAAATGTGAGTTGGTGGTGGCCTAACATAATCGTTTGTGGAGCCTTTGCTGTAAATCATTTTTGAAATCAGACACTGTGGCTGGATTAACGAGAATTTTGTCTTTAAAATGTTGCCTAATACTTGTATGTTTGAGAAATTTGATTTATGAGATTTCTGTTGATTTGTATTTGGCGCCCTGCAATTTCATTGGCTGTTGGAGAGGGGTTCCGCAATCCTAGACAGGTTAACACTCCTGCCCGAATGCATGGTGCCAACAATAGTTTGGTGGAATAAAATTAACTTTTAACAAGGTACACCTGTTAATTGTAATATATTCCAGGTGAATACCTCATGAAGCTGGTTGAGAGAATGCCATGAGTGTGCAAAGCTGTCATCAAGGAAAAGGATGGCAACTTTGAAGAATCTCAAATCTCAAATATATTTTGACACTTTCTTGGTTACTACATGATTCCATATGTGTTATTTCATAGTTTTGATGTCTTCAGTGCAATGTAGAAAATAGTAAAAATAAAGAAAACCCTTGAATGAGTAATTGTGTCAAAGCTTTTGTATTCAGGCCCTTTATTCAGTACTTTATTGACGCACCTATGGCTGCAATTACAACTCAAGTCTTCTTGGGTATGACGCTACAAGCTTTGCACACCTGTATTTGGGAATTTCTCCCATTCCTATATGCAGATCCTCTCAACCTCTGTCAGGTTGGATGGGGAGCATCGCTGCACAGCTTATTTTCAGGTCTCTCCAGGGATGTTCCATCAGGTTCAAGTCCGGGCTCTGGCTGGGCCACTCAAGGACATTCAGAGACTTGTTCCAAAGCCACTCCTGTGTTGTCTTGGCTGCGTGTTTAGGGTTGTTGTCCTGTTGGAAGGTGAACTTTCACCCCAGTCTAAGGTCCTGAGCGCTCTGGAGCAGGTTTTTATCAAGGTTTTCTATGTTCTTTGTTCCGTTCATCTTTCCCTCGATTCTGACTAGACATCTCCACAGCATGATGCCACCACCACCATGCTTCACCGTCCTCCAGACGTGACGCTTGGCATTCAGGCCAAAGAGTTCAATCTTGGTATCATCAGATCAGAGAATCTTGTTTCTCATGGTCTGAGAGTCATTTAGGTGCCTTTTGGCAAACTCCAAGTGGGCTGTCATGTGCCTTTTACTGAGGAGTGGCTTCCGTCTGGCCACTCTACCATAAAGGCCTGATTGGTGGAGTGCTGCAGAGATTATTGTCCTTCTGGAAGGTTCTCCCATCTCCACAGAGGAACTCTGGAGCTCTGTGAGAGTGACCATCGAGTTCTTGGTCACGTCCCTGACCAAGGCTCTTCTCCACCGATTGCTTAGTTTGGCCGGGCGGCCAGTTCTAGAAAGAGTCTTGGTGGTTCCAAACTTCTTCCATTTAAGAATGATGGAGGCCACTGTGTTCTTGTGGACCTTTAATGAGGCAGAAATCTGTTGGTACCCATTCTCAGGTCTGTGCCTTGACACAATCCTGAAGTGGTATACTCCTCAATGCCATTGGATGAATCCCAGAACATATTCCAGTCTGTGCTAGCAAAACAGTCCTGTAGCATAGTTATTTATTTAATTATTTTTGCATTCTTTGTAACTCATTTTGTACATAATATTGCTGCTACCATCTCTTATGACCGAAAAGAGCTTCTGGACATCAGAACAGCAATTCCTCACCTCAAATTGGACAAATATTTTTCTTTAATGAGTTTGACGTGAAGAATATACTGCTTTGTCAAGACAAGGCCCAAATCCCATCGTCAGCGAGAAGAAAAGAATAGGAGTAGGGCGGGGTGCCTTGTAAGAATTAGCTGATGAGTAGGTAAAACACCACTTCCCTCCATATTACTGGCCAGCATGCAATTATTGGAAAATAAACTGGAAGATCTTAAGACTATCCTACCAACGGGACATTCAAAATTGTAATTCCTTGTGTTTCACCGAGACGTGGCTGAACTACGATATGGATAATATAGAGCTGGCTGGCTTCTCGGTGCATCGGCAGGACAGAGCAGCTACGTCTGGTAAGACGAGGGGTGGGGGTGTGTGTCTATTTGTCAACAACTGCTGGTGCGCGATGTCTAATATTAAAGAAGTCTCGAGGTATTGCTCGCCTGAAGTAGAATACCTCATGATAAGCTGTAGAGCACACAATCTACCAAGAGAGTCTCATCTATATTATTTGTAGCCGTCTATTTACCACCACAAACCGATACTGCCACTAAGATGGCACTCAACGAGCTGTATAAGGTCATGAGCAAGCAAGAAAATGCTCATCCAGAGCAACGCTCCTAGTGGCCGTTTTCTTTAATGCAGGCAAACTTAAATCAAACTTAAATCTGTTTTCCTCATTTCTACCAGCATCTCACATCTGTAACCAAATAAACTCTAGACCACCTTTAATCCACACACGGAGACGCATACAAAACTCTCCCTCGCCCCCAATTTGGAAACTAAAACTAAAGCAGGAAGTACCAGTGACTCGCTCAATACGGAAGTGGTCAGATGATGCGAATGCTACGCTACAGGACTGTTATGCTAGCACATACTGGAATATGCCCCGGGATTCATCCAATGTCATTGAGGAGTATACAGCCTCAGTCACCAGCTTCATCAACAAGTGCATCGATGATGTCGTCCCCACAGTGACCGTATGTACATTTGCCAACCAGAAGCCATGGATTACAGGCAACATCCACACCGAGCTAAAGGATAGAGCTGCCGCCTTCAAGGAGTGGGACTCTAATCCGGACACTTATAAGAAATCCCACTATGCCCTCAGACGAACCATCAAAGAGGCAAAGCGTAAATACAGGACTAAAATTGAATCCTACTACATCGGCTCTGATGCTCTTTGGATGCTCTTTGAATATTACGGACTAAAAATGGAAACCCAGCCGGGAGCTGCCCAGTGACGCGAGCCTACCAGACGGGCTAAATGCCTTTTATACTAGTTTCGAGGCAAGCAACACTGAAGCATGCATGAGAGCTGTTCTGGATGATCACGCTCTCCATAGACGATGTGAGCAAGACCTTGAAACAGGTCAACAATCACAAAACAGCAGGGCCAGACGGATTACAAGGACTTCTGCTCAAAGTATGCGCGAACCAACTGCCAAGTGTTTTCACTGACATGTTCAACCTCTCCCTGATCGAGTCTGAAATACCTTCATGTTTCAAACAGACCACCATAGTCCCTGTGCCCAAGAAAGCGAAGGTAACCTGCCTAAATGATTACCACCCCATAGCACTCATGTCGGTAGCCATGAAGCGCTTTGAAAGGCTGGTTATGGCTCACATCAAACACCATCATGCCGGAAAACATAGACCCACTCCAATTCACATACCGCCCCAACAGATTCACAGATGACGCAATCTCAATCGCACTCCACACTCCCCTTTCCCAGCTGGACAAAAGGAATACCTATGTGAGAATGCTGTTCATTGACTACAGCTCATTGACTACACCCACAAAGCTCATCACTAAGCTAAGGAGCCTGGGACTAAACACCTCACTCTACAACTGGATCCTGGACTTCCTAACGGAAGATTCAAGCACAACTCCAACACCATCATTAAGTTTGCTGACGACACAACAGTTGTAGGCCTGATCACATACAATAATGAGACAGCCTATAGGGAGGAGGTAAGAGACCTGGCAGTGCAAGTCAAAGGAACTGATCGTGGACTGTTGGAAAAGGAGGGCCGAACATGCCCCCATTAACATCGACGGGGGTGAAGTTGATCTATCATGGTCCAAACACACCAAGACAGTTGTGAAGATGGCACGACAACACCTTTTCCCCCTCAGGAGACTGAAAAGATTTGGCATGGTCCCCCAGATCTTCAAAAAGTTATACAGCTGCACCCTCGAGAGCATCCTGTCCAGTTGCATCACCGCCTGGTATGGCAACTGCTCGGCATCTGACCGTAAGGCGCTACAGAGGGTAGTGTGTATGGTCCAGTACATCACTGGGGCCAAGCTTCCTGACATAGAGGACCTATATACTAGGTGGTGTCAGTGGAAGGCCCAAAAAATTGTCAAAGACTCACCGAAGTCATAGACTGTTCTCTCTACTATCGCACGGAAGCGGTACCCGGAGCGCCAAGTCTAGGACCAAAATGCTCATTTACAGTTGCTACACTCAAGCCATAAGACTTCTGAACAATAATCCACCTGAAATATTTACATTGACCCCCACTGACCCCCATCACTGGTGCTACACGCTGTTTATTATCCATGCATTGTCACTGTACAATTTACCTCAACTAACCTGTACCCCTGCACATTGACTCGGTACCGGTACCCCATGTATATAGCTTCGTTAATGTTGTCATTTTCTTGTGTTACTTTTTTACTTTATTTATTTTCAATTTAGTTTATTTAGTAAATATGTTCTTAACACTTTCTTGAAATGAATTGTTGATTAAGGACTTGTAAGTATGCATTTCACGGTAACCCCTGTTGTATTCGGCACGTGTGAAAAATACAATTTGATTTGTATTTCCGTTGGTTAGGAGCCCGGAAAATGGCAGCCATCCCCTCCGGCGCCACTATTTCTATTATTTCTAAAGCTGCAATATGTAACATTTTGGACGACCCAACCAAAATCACATACAAATGTGAGTTTTAGATCTTAATTCTCATCAAAAGCAAGTCTGTTCTATGTGCACTATTTCTATGCTTCCTGTTCTTAAGTTTGGTTTTTGCTTCTTTTACTTTTGGTTTTGTATACCAGCTTCAAACAGGTGAAAATGCTATATTTTTGGTTATTGAAAATATGTTTCGCAGTGGTTTAGATGGTACAATGAATCTCTACATTATCCATTGTTTTGTCACATAAACTGAAATTAGGCAAACTCTTAGAATTTTAGCAATCCCTCTGCCATTATTGCAACATTAAGAAAATATATTTCATATTAAATATCACACTTCTGTCTACTTCAAGTGTAAAGCACTTAGTTGTTCCCAATATGACTAATGTAAGAATGATCAATATAAAACAATTTTAACAAAAAATGTCATTGGTGATGGTAACCTCTGTGCAGGTATACAAGTACAGCCATCAAAGGCCCATATTTATGTGTTAAGGGATTGTAAGGGTTTTCCTCCTCTTCGTCTGAAGAGGTGTAGCAAGGATCGGACCAAGATGCGGCGTGGTAAGTGTCCATGGTTGTTTATTTAAAAACATGAACTGAACACTCAATGAATACAAAACAATAAACATGAACAAAACCGAAACAGTACCGTGTGGCGAACAAACACAGACACGGAAACAATCACCCACAAACACACAGTGAAACCCAGGCTACCTAAGTATGATTCTCAATCAGAGACAACTAATGACACCTGCCTCTGATTGAGAACCATACTAGGCCGAAACATAGAAATTCCCAAAACCTAGAAAAACAAACATAGACAACCCACCCAACTCACGCCCTGACCATACTAAATAAATACAAAACAAAGGAAATTAAGGTCAGAACGTGACAGGGATTCAAATAATTATTTCTAGATGTGGTAGTACTGAATCCTACAGACAGATAAACCAAATAATCAAAATACCCATTGTGTTAGTAATTCACTTTTTAACTAAAATGTAATGTTTTATTATGTGATGGTAATTGCAAAATCCCCCATGTAGGAAAATGTGCATTGACACAGTTCATTATGGCTAAATATTAAATAATGACTATTATATCAATGCACAACGGGACCACTTATTGCTTACACAAAGTATGGGCCCAAACAGTGTTTTCAGGCCTGTGTTTCATAGGAAGATGTTATATTAGCATGGAATGATTTACTCCTCATACAAAATGAGTCTTGCATTTGGCAAAATTCTTATGAACTCTGTGTTGATAGTGGTGAATGAATAAAGAAGATAAGATAAGAAAATGCATTCAGGCATTTACATTGTTTCAGAGAAAAAAGATAAAATACAGATTTCATTCTACTTCTATTAGAGAGAGGGAGACACATTCATCAAAGTGAGTGAACTCCTCTTATGGGGCAAATATTCATACAGTAGAGGGGTATTCTTCACTCTCAAAATGTATTTGTATCATTAAAGCCCCGCAAGCTATTCCGTGAATCAAATTATTACCAGGGTTCATTGGGGAATATGTGGGAGTAGGTAAGGCATTCTCAGGTTGATTGACACAGAAAAACATCATTGTGAAGGTATATAACTACATTGTTTTGGAATAGTTGTATAAAACATGATGGAAACTCTTTATTATAAAAAATTATAGGATATAAAGTTCAAACTAGATAAAGAGTGTGCCAGAGCCACTCTGGCGATTTGTCCCCTGATATGTAGTGACACTTTAGCATGCCATTGTCAGAGGAAGGACAGCAGACGTCTCTGTGTGCTTTGTTGCTGGTTATCTTAGCTGAGTTCCTCCCCTCTGTGTGAAAATCCTCAGCTAAATCAACATGGCTGGCTCGCTCTTTATCCAGTACCGGATTTCTTCTCCACACCAGCCGCCAGCGGCACTCACACGGATGAGGGGAGATCTGCTAAAGCATCTCCTCTGCAGTGCAGCGCTCTCCGCTGGGATTAGCCAGGCTGCATTCCCACCGTCAGCACCACTGAGTCCTCAGTCCACACACTGAACATAGGGGTTAGGGGGTCTACACTAACACACAGACACACCCACAAACACACAGAGATCTGCAACCTTATCCCCTCCTGTCTATTGATTAGAGTCTGCTTTTTCCTTTACCAACAAACAGAACATTATTGTTTAAATCTGAGTGTCTTTCTGCTTTGGTTAGTGCAATGTAAGGGGTCAGGTCAGTGTATTGTATGACTTCCAGATCACTGTAACTCACTATCAAACTGATCTAGCTACACTCATCAGCACATCAGACAGAGATAACCTTCATGTAATCTTAACTAGTGGCTCATGGTTATGTGAAACATACAGTAACTTGATATCCAATCAGACATTAATATGTGCATGTTCTGTGTATGTTCTCATTTTAGTTAGAAACTTTAAGAAATGAATAGTGTGATTAGAACATGAAAATGTCTATCACTACGGTGTCCCTCACCCCATTTTGGAGAGGATGGAAATCCCTTCCTCTTCACGCATGCCAGAGGACTAAGGGTCCAATTGTATCGGCAGGGGTCAGTGCACACCTTATCAGAGTAGGGCTGCTTGAAAAAGCCCGTGAGCAACGATTCTTTACATTTCACTGAGCACGGCATTTCAGGGTAACAGCTAGAATCTCCCCCAACACAAGACAAGACTGGCTTTGGAGATGCAGTGATGTATGCTGCGGAGGTCCAACAGAAAGTTAAACCACTGTCATTGTGAATCACTGCCAACCAACAATAGTAAATATTCGTTGACATGTCTATTTAAAACTTGATAGTCCTCATTAAATAATGCATCATACATATGATCTGTAATTCATCTTCAAAATGCCTGTAGGTCACCTGTGAACATGGGGGAGCCCCAGAGGTAACTATCTGCTCCACTGCCTTATCCCTGAGGACTATTATGACCTCTCCACTACCAATAGCCTTTTCCTCTGAGCTGTGCTCTGCTGTCTGGTAACAGCCAGTCATCCTGGCCTCCTGAGAGAAAGCTCCAGGGAGAGGGCCTGAAACAACCAACCCATAAGCCTCACTACAGACCCTGCAGGCTCCCAGGTCATGTTCTCTAATGTTGAATAATGAGAGATGATTGTCTTTAGATAGGGGGGATTTCCACTCCACTCTCTTGTCTGCAAATAAAGAGGTGCTCAATCAAGTGGAGACTTGATTAAGCTTTCCTAGTGAGAGAGAGAGAGAGAGAGAGAGAGAGAGAGAGAGAGAGAGAGGCATGGGGACTGGCTGTCTGCCTGGCTGACTGGCTGGGAGGTTGTCACGATTGTGCAAGTGGTGAAACAGGTGACATCTACTTCACTGCAGTAAATAAACTCTCAATCAAAAGGCAAACAATATTGTCTTGAAGAGAGCTTCACATTTAATACAACATAATTAAGGAACCAAAGATACTGACCAAGCAATTGTAAGGGTATAGAGGTGTCACATGTTCCCTATTATTTGGATCCTTCCACCAATTCGGTGCCTTTTGAGAAGTGCAACTTGGTCAAATAAAAAAATATATCTAAATATTTTTAACATTCTGCCATAAAGGGCCCATGTTCAACTTCCCAACTCAAGATGTTAAATAAAAAATATGACTTTATTAAGTACCTATTAAGTGACAAATAAAGTAACAGGGTTGACTGTAATAGGGTCGACGATTTTTTCTTAAATCAGCCCTAAATCCCCTTGTGACAGGGGGAATGGAAGCTTGTTGTGTGCAATTGATGTTATGCTTGACCCTCTGTTTTCTACCGCAAACACAAGAAAATTGCCAAAAAGAATATAACCAGCTCACCTGCTTTTACACTATGATTTGACTATTAGATGTTCAATGTTTCTTTTGAAAACTTTTTTTTTTTTAAGAATTGTTTCACCATATTAAAATGAGAGTACAGTTCGGTAACAGGGTTGACCTTAAAATAAGGAACAGACAAACATTTATCAGTAATCGCATGAAACAAATTATCTTCAGAAATGACTTTGTCAAAGCAACAACATAATTAGAGCTTTACAATGATGGTGAAAATGTGGAGAAATGTTGGGCTTAACGGGTTCAAATCTTCCTAAAAGTCACAGAGGGTGTTTGGACAGACATGTCAAAATACTGAATCGAATCTTTATTCATATTGAAAATTACATTTATTGAATTCTCCATGTGGTCTATATTAAAGGGCACTTCATTTAATTTAACAGGCTTTTAAAATATCAAAGGGATGCCAAAGGCATTCATTTTGTGGAACGACCCTTTCCGGGAGGGACACAATTGCTTTAAATGACTAAGTCCATTCTAAAACTAGATACCAAAGGTAGCAAAGATTCTCTTGTCAATAAGATTTTCACAGAATAACCTCCATTGTCTAACCGATGCAGCAGCCTCATGCTCTGCTGTGCAGCATGTGCATCAGTGATTTCAAATATCTTCCAGTAGAGGGCATCATGGATCGTTTCTATTTATAGCAATTGACTATTATTTCCGAAGGGAATTAGAGGCTTCTTGAGGATTGTCTTCCCCCGTTTTCATGAGAAAGTGCCCATTTCCCCTTACCCTACTCTAACAAGAGATTGAGGCAATCATTATTCAATTTTGAATGTTTGCCAATGAACATACAAGCAATCAACAACCTGCAAATCAGTGTGTTGTATATGCACGTACAGTATGTAGCTACAATATGTAATTTAAGTGTTTGGTTTGCCAGTTATCTTAAATTGCTTGTAGTATTGTATGTTTTTATGACATTGTATGTTTGAATGTTGTACATTGTGTAAATTGTGTTCATTCAGGGCTCCCTTGGAAAAGAGGCTTTATACTTGTCTCTTTATGTGGCTCATAAGGCACTGATCATCTAGCACGCATAGTATATCACACCCTTTAAGACTTTTGCCTAAACCATTTTTGGCTGCGCTGAACTGCACTCAGTTGCTATGGACACAGATCATGTGTTTTCTTTTATTTTTTTAAAAACTGTGGCCATGACAACAAAGCTGCTGTTACAGAAAACCTACAATGAAATGAATTTTATGAGTCCACAATGAGATGAGGAAAAAACCCTTATCAATTATGGCGGTTTTATCCATCAGTGATTTTATCCATTTTCCATTATGTGGCCTAGGGTCATTAGTATTAGTACACTATATATTCTCCCATTCTAAGAAGTATGACATTGATGTAAACAATCAATATGTGTAGTTATAATGGACGATCCGAGAAAAGATACATGGAAATAATGGCGCTCTTTACCACTCCTGGTGGTACTGTGTCGATCCCCATGTAAATCATTTAAATTAGGATTTGATTAATTCATTATTGATTTCCAGCTTGGCAGTTAATCATACTGTATTACCCACAATGCAACATATGTGCCCCTGCATGTATGGCGTGTGTGACACGTGCACTGTTTTATTGCTTGAGAGCGAGTGGATTGTCACCCTTTCTTTTTCTGTGACACTAATTGTTGCTTGGGTGTGAAGGTAAAATAAAGAGTCTTGGCTTTAATGATGAATGGCATACAAAGATGTAATTCTTATGCATTTCAGTAGCTATTATCCTCCATTCAGTGACAGAGGAAACACTGCCTGACACATAGGATGCATACGGTGAAGAATGCTCTGTTTATTAGTATGGACTATTGTTACTTTCTCACTGCATCTATGTGTCATTATTTTGTCAATCAATGAAGGTTAGGCTCACAAATGTATCACCAGCACTGTATTCCAAACACCAAATTACCAAAATATCACCAAAAAGGGTGTATGTGGCCCATGGCCTGATGTGTATGGATGGAAAGGAGAATATCACAGGCACACAGACAGAGCAGACACAGTGCCAGCAGAGATCCTCAAATTATTGGTCACAAACCATCAACCTCAAATGACTCATTATGACACAAGCCTGAGGTTAGAGTGACCACTGATAACTGTGTGTGGATGGAGGTGAGGGGTGAGGAGGGGGTCCACTAACACTTAGGGCTCTCCCAGGATAACATTACAGCTACCACATAGACACCGTGTGGCGCTTTGACCCCTTGTTAGGACAAGCTTGTGCACTGGATCTGATATACTAGTGGTTATATTGAGTGACAATCGCTGCCAGCAGTTATAAGTAGTCTCCATTGAATTCTCTGTGAAATTAGAGCAGATTGGGTGTTCCTTCCTACACCATTCATCTTACCGAATGGATACGTTAGCATGATGAGGATGTGCACAGTTGAGTAGTGACATTGACACATGTGAATCTACACATTACGGATTTCACTAATAAATGGCACAAATTGGAAGTGTGAATATTAATTTGAACCCACTTTGCTGATTGAAAGCTCTGCTCCTCTTTTATATCCACTAGATGGCGACCTCATGTAGACCATGGCTGAGTCTGCTGGCTGTGTGGCCATCAGGCTCATTATTTACGCATATGATGAGGCTGCACTTCCTATAAAATGCAGCTGTTTTGGCCAGCAACGTGACAGGCTTCGGCAAATAGGGGTTTCCTGGTGGGATTTGCATGCACCTTGTGGTCTGAGATGTTTTGCTGGGGCCATTAGAACACATCAGGCTCTGATTAAGTAACTTCTAAAACATCCTACTGTATGTGGACTCCATAAACATTTTCTGTGGAAGATGTTTTCTTGTCTTACTATAGCTATCATTTTTATATTGTTTTGTTGGTTATTTTGTTTGGGGGGGGTTAACTCAGCTACCTTACCTTAGGTAGCAGGGGCTTGAAGATGCATGGGAACCTATACCCCAATAAATCATTCTACAAGGACATGCTTGTATTTGTTCAGTTATGGCCAGCTTGCCTTCTCGAAGCCTTACATGGTGAACTCTCCATGTGGTCTTGTTACGGAAACACAAGGACAGGGAAGATGGAAAAAAGACTGCATTTCCAAGTAACACTGCAGTAAAAAGGAGAGAAAGGGGGGTGTTAAAGATCACAACCTCAAATATCAGCTCTGCACAATGTTGCCAAGTCTTGTTGCTATGGAGACCGCATCCTATTGCAGGTGTGAGTAAAGACAGAGGAAGTCAACTGTGTTTCCCCCTCTGTGTGTCTCTCTGCCTTTTCACTAAACCATTCTTTGTTTTCTTAACACTCTTAACACTCTCTCTCTCTATTGTGCAAAAATCAAGTGTTAAATTAGGTCTTATCAAAATCTGCAAAAGACGGTACATTTAAATGAGCACCACCAGTGTCGGGGAGTAGTGAACTACATGTACAGTTGAAGATGGAAGTTTACATACACTTAGGTTGGAGTCATTAAAACTCATTTTTCAACCACTCCACAAATTTCTTGTAAACAAACTATAGTTTTGCCAAGGAAGCAAATGTAACCTGCGTAAATGATTACCGACCCGTAGCACTCACGTCATGGCTCACATCAACAGCATCTTTCCAGATACCGTAGACCCACTCCAATTCACATACCATCCCAACAGATCGAGGCGCAATCTCGATAGCACTCCACACTGCCCTTTACCACCTGGACAAAAGAAACACCTCAGTATTTGAGAATGCTGTTCATTGTCTACAGCTCAGCGTTCAACACCATAGTGCCCACAAAGCTCATCATCAAGCTAAGGACCCTGGGACTAAACACCTCCCTCTGCAACTGGATCCTGGACTTCCTGACAGGTATTAAGGGTAGGCAACAGCACGTCTGCAATGCTGATCCTCAATCAAGTCAGTCGTGAAGAGGTCACGACAACACCTTTCCCCCCTCAGGAGACTGAAAAGATTTGGCATGGGTCCCCAGATCTTCAAAAAGTTCTACAGCTGCACTATTGAGAGCATCCTGACCTGTTGCATCAATGCCTGGTATGGCAACTGCTCGGCATCTAATCATAAGGCTCTACAGAGGGTAGTGTGTACTGCCCAGTACATCATTGGGGCCAAGCTTCCTGCCATCCAGGACTTATATTCAGGACCTATGTACTCTATCTTGAACTGCATTGTTGGGTAAGGGCTTGTAGTAAGCATTTCATAGTAAGGTCTATGTAAGGAATACCTTAGTAAGGAATACCTGTTGTATTTGTGTGTGACAAATAAAGTTTGATTTGATTTGGCTCAACAAGCTGATTCGGCCCAACCAAAGGCTATAACAGCACACTCCAGGACTGTGCAAATATAATCAACCCTTAGGCAGAGTGTTCATAACACAGACTGAAATCAAAAAGATGCAAGCATCCAAATACAGTCATGTCCAGTCATGTCCAGTGAACCGGAATGTTTTTTCTTTGCATCAGCGCTGTTTGAAAATATCCAAACTGAAAAGCCAAAGATCTGACCTGGAAATGGCCGCAGCCATGAAGTGCATTCATCACATTAACTATGTCAGTACTGAGCCCTCTGTTTAGTCTAAGTGATTTTGTAAATGTAAACGAATGTTGAAAACTGCAACAATGGATGTAAATGCTGTCTTTATTTACATGATGAAAGGCAATGTAGCCAAGGATCATATTGGAAATATGACTGATGGTTCTCTCTCTCCCTGAATTAGATGTATGCAAAACAATTGTATAGCTCATCCAGACCAGTGTCTGCAATCTTCTCTGTGTCTATGGCGGCATGTCTGTCTAATTTTGAGTGAGTCACTTTGCATTAAGGAAGAATGGCTTCAGCCACTTGTGTCACTCATTCTGGAATTATGTAGAGTTCCTGGGGTTGCTGCTTGTGTGTCACACTCTGTCTTCTTGGTACTGTACCCTTCAGATGCTTTTGTAGTAACATCATCCCCTTTAGAAAGTTATGACTGTACAGTAAAACACACAAGGGATGTTTGAAGGGGAACTCATTCAGTCATAGGACGGGGTGTGGGGTCGAGGAACACAGCAGAATGCATGGAGAAACTCAGGATGAGCACAGTGGGAGACAGAGAACATACTCAGGTTTAGGCCATAGAATGTTGCAATGGAATGTGAGACGAATGCTGATTACACCAATATATTGGGAACCATTTCTTTTTGTAACCCACAAGGTACCATGGTTCCTTGAGATGCTTATAGACTGTAGTCCTAGTTTGAGATGAGAAAGGAAGAGGGTGTGTCAGGAAGGGGGGAGAGATTTTATTACCGTATATGTGGTGAGAAATGTTTGTGAGTAGGAAACTGTTGATAGTTTAACCCTTTACACTTGTGGGAATTGGCCTATATGGATAGGGCTAAAGTGAAATGTTTCTTAATGAAGACAAATGAACAGCATATGCATAACCATGATAGCAATTGAAAGGAAACAGTTTGGAGATTATGGGGAAATTATTAGACCAAAGGTGAGGACACAACAGTTCACTTGACACAAGACTGAATCGAAACGTTACACTGTTTAATTGTATGTGTATTTTAAATTTACTGCACCTCATTTGTTGATTTACTAAATCTGAAAATAAATCTGGGTACATTCACTAATATGACAAGAATATTCCTCTCCAAAGTGTGCACACACCTCTCCAAGTGGCCACACCTCTCCAAGTGGCCACACCTCTCCAAAGTGTTCACACACCTCTCCAAAGTGTTCCCACACCTCTCCAACGTGTGCACACACCTCTCCAAAGTGTTCCCACACCTCTCAAAAGTGTTCACACACCTCTCCAATGTGTTCACAGATCTCTCCAAATTGTTCACACACCTCTCCAAAGTGTGCACACACCTCTCCAAAGTGTGCACACAGCTCTCCAAGGTGTTCCCACACCTCTCCAAAGTCTTCCCACACCTCTCCAAAGTGTTCACACACCTCTCCAAAGTCTTCCCACACCTCTCCAAAGTGTTCACACACCTCTCCAAAGTGTTCACACACCTCTACAAAGTGTTCACACACCTCTCCAAAGTGTGCAAACACCTCTACAAAGTGTGCACACACCTCTCCAAAGTGTTCACACACCTCTACAAAGTGTTCACACACCTCTGCAAAGTAGTTTTGATTCCCTTTCATGATTCAAAGAAGAGTCTTCAACTATAAGGTGCTTTTTTGATCTCTCATAGCTGTGCATTGAGGAGCTAGAGCAAACACACTTGTTGTTGTTTTGTTAGGAACACAACCTTGCATCCCCGCCATCACACAATTACTGTTGTTGTTTACACAGTCCAACAACGGTCCATTATAAATTGCAATCTAGGTCAGGTGAGAATCATTTAAAAGCTTATTCTATTGCCAACATGACTACCTAAGTTATAAAATATGATGCTACAGTGTTAGGCTTTCACAATGCAATTCAGGGAAACATATAATCATTTTGGTGTGCATAGAATGGAGTCATGGGTGCATTCAGGTGCGTGTACCGCAACAAATTTTCTTTGCAATAGACCATAGGCTCATCCTGTTCTTGTAACTATACATCACACATAGTGATCATAAATTAGTTTTATGATGTGAAAATGTGAAGTGCACATTTGGACTTACTTAAATTAAATCAAAGTAGTATTTGTTATAATCTTCAACATCTCATCTTTCAACATACATTTCCCTTGATCAGACAACAAAACATTTGCAAAAGTTGCCTAATTTGCGGGAGGGATGGGGTCAACTTCTTGTCGCGGGACGTGCTCAAGTTCAGAATCGCAGTCAGTAAAAACCCATACCTGTTAAGGGCAGAGCCAAAGCTCTGATGTCATATTTACTGGAGCATGTTACTGTACAGCCACTGCGTTCAATTTAGCCATTTATCAGTGAGTCTAAATGTAGTGCTACAGACCTAGTTTTCTCACACCTTACAAGTGAGACTTTCTCAAAGACTTGAGGATGTTGATTTTCAAAATAAGTTCCCTTTTGTTGACCATTTGACTTCTAAGGATCAAAGTTTGGAAGGCTATTTATTAGGCCCTATACTGTACACTGAGTATATAAAACAGTAAGAACACCTGCTCTTTCCATGAGGTAGACTGACTAGGTGAATTCAGGTAAAAGCTATGCTCCCTTATTGATGTCACTTCTTTAATCCACTTCAATCAGTGTAGATCAAGAGGAGGAGACAGATTAAATAATCATTTTTCAAACTTGAGAAAATTGAGACATCGATTGTATATGTGTGCCATTAAGAGGGTGAAGGGGCAAGACAAAACATTTTAGTGCCTTCGAACGGGGTATGGTGGTAGGTGCCAGACGCTGCTGTGTTTTTCATGCTCAACAGTTTCCCGTGTGTATCAAGAATGGTCCACCACCCAAAGCCAACTTGACACAACTGTGGGAAGCGATGGAGTCAACATGCCTGTGGAATGATTTCAACACCTTGCAGAGTCCAAGCCGAATTGAGGCTGTTCAGGGGGATAAAATGGGGGGGTGCACCTCAATATTAGGAAGGTGTTCCTAATGTTTGGTAAACTCCGTGTATATTTGGGGTTTTTGCTCTGTGGACTATCTTCCTTTGTATTATTATGCCAAACTGTGCAACTGAATGGTTAAGGTCAATCCTATTTTGGAACTGAACTGAATTAAACATTTACTTTCATTGGAGGACAAATACACTACCGTTGAAAAGTTTGGGGTCACTTAGAAATGTCCTTGTTTTTGAAAGAAAAGGTTTTGTCCATTAAAATAACATTAAATTGATCGGAAATACAGTGTAGACATTGTTAATGTTGTAAATTACTATTGTAGCTGGAAACGGCAGATTTTTTATGGAATATCTACATAGGTATACAGAGGCCCATTATCAGCAACCATCATTCATGTGTTCCAATGGCATGCTGTGTTAGCTAATCCAAGTTTATCATTTTAAAAGGCTAATTGATCACTAGAAAACCCTTTTGAAATTATGTTAGCACAGCTGAAAACTGTCGTTCTGATTAAAGAAGCAATAAAACTGACCTTCTTTAAACTAGTTGAGTATCTGCAGCATCAGCATTTGTGAGTTCGATTACAGACTCAAACAAATAACTTTCTGCTGAAACTCATCTGTCTATTCTTGTTCTGTGAAATGAAGGCTATTCCATGAGAGAAATTGCCACGAAACTGAAGATCTCATACAATGTTGTGTACTACTCCCTTCACAAAACAGCGCAAACTGTCTCTAACCAGAATAGAAAGAGGAGTGGGAGGCCCTGGTACACAACTGAGCAAGAGGACAAGTGCATTAGAGTGTCTAGTTTGAGAAACAGAGTTCCTCTGTCCAGTGTCTGTGTTCTTTTGCCCATCTGTATCTTTTCCTTTTATTGGCCAGTCTAAGATATGGCTTTTTCTTTGCAACTTTGCCAAGAAGGCCAGCATCCTGGAGTCGCCTCTTCCCTGTTGACGTTGAGACTGGTGTTTTGAGGGTATTATTTAATGAAGCTGCCAGTTGAGGACTAGTGAGGCGTCTGTTTCTTAAACTAGACACTCTAATGTACTTGTCCTCTTGCTCAGTTGTGCACCGAGACTGAGCCTGTACATTTGAGTTGATTGTGTTGATTGTTGTGGAATGTTGGTTTGTGACCTTCCTTATAATTTCTATTAGCGCCCTTGGATTTGGTCCTAAATGACCGTTTTAACCTTTTCACTGTCATCTGCAAATTGTTTGGTATTGTTCTTGGCACTTTCACATCAACAGTTGTGTCCACCTCTACCAATATTTGCAGGGTCAGAATCACTGGTCTCTTTATTTACACATGTACCTACTGTACCTGTGAATTATATGTATTCATAGTTAGTGGTTCCTGATTTACTGGATATAATATGAGTTATTTCCTCCATAATCACAATCCCTTGAAGAATCTTACAAGGCAAAGGAATGGAAAAGTCAAGGGGCAATCAGGGATTGTTTGGGAGGGATGGGGCTGAAGCAATGTAACCACTCTCAAATCTATAGACACAGAATCGATGGCAATATATCATTATTTTAAAAGTAAAACAATTAAATAGATATACCAATCCCAGATTGCCCCTTAAATGACAAATACTTCGTTTTTTTCCGCAAGACTTGCACTATTGGGCTGAATTGTCCAATTCCATCAGTTTTGGAACAGCTATTATGCAAACCAGGCGGCTGCTGTTTGGGTTTCCTGTGGCTTTGAGTCTAACCAAGACAGACTGAGCGAGGCTTATTAATGCCTGCACCGCACCGTAGATCCATTCTTAAGGCCACGACTAGGAGAAATGCATCGAGCCACAAATAGATTCCTACACGTAGATGATCTAAATGTATAAAGCACAGACATAAATGTCCACTGCACTAGGTTGTTTCTTGAAGGGAGAAGGAATTCAATGTTAATAAGAGCTGACATTTTCATTTTCAATTTCATATCTCTGTGTATAAACATGAGAGCAGGCCTGTTGAGTTTGGCTTGTGTAATAGACCCAAATTGTAAAGTGTGATACTTTACAACTCTTTGGCTAACCCTTTACATTACGTTTCCCCCCTGTTAATATGTAGCTACACAGTAATAACTGCAGTAATGTCATTGTACTTACATAACTATTACTATGTAGTTACATGGTTATAGGGTTTAATGGTATGAGTTATTACACAATTATACAACTGGTGGGCCTAATTCTGAATGCTGATTTGTTAAAACCACATTCCAGTTGGTGTCTATTCCACAACTTACCACCGGCCAAATCTATGATGTTAAAATAACTATTTACTCTGTTCCATCTGACTGCGCAATCCACTGTCTAATCAGCCCAGCCAGGCAATTTATAAACTTGATCTTTACTATAAAAAGCATCTAGACATTATCTCACATTTCTTTTAGACTAACATTTAGTTTGCAACAGCTGAGATTTGTATAAACCTTGCTGTCTGTCTCTCCGACATTTGCAACATTGTTTCAAAATTCAAATTTGACCTCCAGATGTCCCATAGTAATGAACATGTCGGGAGTCGGGATGAGCCAGACAGGCAGGCAGCTTTTCTCAGCCAGTCAAAATCATGAATCAGTATTACTGTTATGGATAAATACAAAGAACTATCAATAGAAAACCGATCAAACGAAATTAAGTGCAGCCAGTTTTCTGTCTTTTCAGCTTTAGTTTGAAGTGATTCAGTTTGAATCGCGCATCATTAGCTCATTGTTATGGATATATCCAAATAAACGTAACTAGAAAACGACTTAAACAAACACAAATTCAGCTTATTTGCTTCTGCTTCTGGCTACACTGTTTGATGTACCTGTAAGTTAGCCGTAGTTGACTAGCTAGCAAGCAGGGAATAAGAACGTTGCCAGCCAGTATGGCAATGGAAGATTTACAACGACTGGGTCGCGTCTCTGGCAACCCAACCTATAGACCAAACGACCAGCCGGCTTGGGTAGCAACCCTAGATTTGTGTCGGGACTATATCTTGTGGAAGGATGAAATAATATGAATAAATTAATCCAAAAACGTTTTAATGAAAATACACTACCTGTGAAAAGTTTTAGAACACCTATTCATTCAAGGGTTTTTCTTTATTTTTTTTACTATTTTCTACATTATATAATGATAGTGAATATTTCAAAACTATATAATAACACATATGGAATCATGTAGTAACCATAAAAGTGTTAAACAAATCCAAATGTATTTTAGATGTTAGATTCTTCAAAGTTGCCACTCTTTGCCTCGACTTCGTCTCATTTAACATCATTTACATTTAAGTCATTTAGCAGACGCTCTTATCCAGAGCGACTTACAAATTGGTGCATTCACCTTATGACATCCAGTGGAACAGTAGTGCATCTAAATCTTTTAAGGGGGAGGGGGGGTGAGAGGGATTACTTTATCCTATCCTAGGTATTCCTTAAAGAGGTGGGGTTTCAGGTGTCTCCGGAAGGTGGTGATTGACTCCGCTGTCCTGGCGTCGTGAGGGAGTTTGTTCCACCATTGGGGGGCCAGAGCAGCGAACAGTTTTGACTGGGCTGAGCGGGAACTGTACTTCCTCAGTGGTAGGGAGGCGAGCAGGCCAGAGGTGGATGAACGCAGTGCCCTTGTTTGGGTGTAGGGCCTGATCAGAGCCTGGAGGTACTGAGGTGCCGTTCCCCTCACAGCTCCGTAGGCAAGCACCATGGTCTTGTAGCGGATGCGAGCTTCAACTGGAAGCCAGTGGAGGGAGCGGAGGAGCGGGGTGACGTGAGAGAACTTGGGAAGGTTGAACACCAGACGGGCTGCGGCGTTCTGGATGAGTTGTAGGGGTTTAATGGCACAGGCAGGGAGCCCAGCCAACAGCGAGTTGCAGTAATCCAGACGGGAGATGACAAGTGCCTGGATTAGGACCTGCGCCACTTCCTGTGTGAGGCAGGGTCGTACTCTGCGGATGTTGTAGAGCATGAACCTACAGGAACGGGCCATCGCCTTGATGTTAGTTGAGAACGACAGGGTGTTGTCCAGGATCACGCCAAGGTTCTTAGCGCTCTGGGAGGAGGACACAATGGAGTTGTCAACCGTGATGGCGAGATCATGGAACGGGCAGTCCTTCCCCGGGAGGAAGAGCAGCTCCGTCTTGCCGAGGTTCAGCTTGAGGTGGTGATCCGTCATCCACACGGATATGTCTGCCAGACATGCAGAGATGCGATTCGCCACCTGGTCATCAGAAGGGGGAAAGGAGAAGATTAATTGTGTGTCGTCTGCATAGCAATGATAGGAGAGACCATGTGAGGTTATGACAGAGCCAAGTGACTTGGTGTATAGCGAGAATAGGAGAGGGCCTAGAACAGAGCCCTGGGGACACCAGTGGTGAGAGCACGTGGTGTGGAGACGGATTCTCGCCACGCCACCTGGTAGGAGCGACCTGTCAGGTAGGACGCAATCAAGCGTGGGCCGCGCCGGAGATGCCCAACTCGGAGAGGGTGGAGAGGAGGATCTGATGGTTCACAGTATCGAAGGCAGCCGATAGGTCTAGAAGGATGAGAGCAGAGGAGAGAGTTAGCTTTAGCAGTGCGGAGCGCCTCCGTGATACAGAGAAGAGCAGTCTCAGTTGAATGACTAGTCTTGAAACCTGACTGATTTGGATCAAGAAGGTCATTCTGAGAGAGATAGCGGGAGAGCTGGCCAAGGACGGCACGTTCAAGAGTTTTGGAGAAAAAGAAAGAAGGGATACTGGTCTGTAGTTGTTGACATCGGAGGGATCGAGTGTAGGTTTTTTCAGAAGGGGTGCAACTCTCGCTCTCTTGAAGACGGAGGGGACGTAGCCAGCGGTCAGGGATGAGTTGATGAGCGAGGTGAGGTAAGGGAGAAGGTCTCCGGAAATGGTCTGGAGAAGAGAGGAGGGGATAGGGTCAAGCGGGCAGGTTGTTGGGCGGCCGGCCGTCACAAGACGCGAGATTTCATCTGGAGAGAGAGGGGAGAAAGAGGTCAGAGCACAGGGTAGGGCAGTGTGAGCAGAACCAGCGGTGTCGTTTGACTTAGCAAACGAGGATCGGATGTCGTCGACCTTCTTTTCAAAATGGTTGACGAAGTCATCTGCAGAGAGGGAGGAGGGGGGGGGAGGGGGAGGAGGATTCAGGAGGGAGGAGAAGGTTGCAAAGAGCTTCCTAGGGTTAGAGGCAGATGCTTGGAATTTAGAGTGGTAGAAAGTGGCTTTAGCAGCAGAGAGAGAAGAGGAAAATGTAGAGAGGAGGGAGTGAAAAGATGTCAGGTCCGCAGGGGAGGCGAGTTTTCCTCCATTTCCGCTCGGCTGCCCGGAGCCCTGTTCTGTGAGCTCGCAATGAGTCGTCGAGCCACGGAGCGGGAGGGGAGGACCGAGCCGGCCTGGAGGATAGGGGACATAGAGAGTCAAAGGATGCAGAAAGGGAGGAGAGGAGGGTTGAGGAGGCAGAATCAGGAGATAGGTTGGAGAAGGTTTGAGCAGAGGGAAGAGATGATAGGATGGAAGAGGAGAGAGTAGCGGGGGAGAGAGAGCGAAGGTTGGGACGGCGCGATACCATCCGAGTAGGGGCAGTGTGGGAAGTGTTGGATGAGAGCGAGAGGGAAAAGGATACAAGGTAGTGGTCGGAGACTTGGAGGGGAGTTGCAACGAGGTTAGTGGAAGAACAGCATCTAGTAAAGATGAGGTCGAGCGTATTTCCTGCCTTGTGAGTAGGGGGAAGGTGAGAGGGTGAGGTCAAAAGAGGAGAGGAGTGGAAAGAAGGAGGCAGAGAGGAATGAGTCAAAGGTAGGCGTGGGGAGGTTAAAGTCGCCCAGAACTGTGAGAGGTGAGCCGTCCTCAGGAAAGGAGCTTATCAAGGCATCAAGCTCATTGATGAACTCTCCGAGGGAACCTGGAGGGCGATAAATGATAAGGATGTTAAGCTTGAAAGGGCTGGTAACTGTGACAGCATGGAATTCAAAGGAGGCGATAGACAGATGGGTAAGGGGAGAAAGAGAGAATGACCACTTGGGAGAGATGAGGATCCCGGTGCCACCACCCCGCTGACCAGAAGCTCTCGGGGTGTGCGAGAACACGTGGGCAGACGAAGAGAGAGCAGTAGGAGTAGCAGTGTTGTCTGTGGTGATCCATGTTTCCGTCAGTGCCAAGAAGTCGAGGGACTGGAGGGAGACATAGGCTGAGATGAACTCTGCCTTGTTGGCCGCAGATCGGCAGTTCCAGAGGCTACCGGAGACCTGGAACTCCACGTGGGTCGTGCGCGCTGGGACCACCAGATTAGGTGGCCGCGGCCACGCGGTGTGGAGCGTTTGTATGGTCTGTGCAGAGAGGAGAGAACAGGGATAGACAGACACATAGTTGACAGGCTACACAAGAGGCTACGCTAATGCAAAGGAGATTGGAATGACAAGTGGACTACACGTCTCGAGTGTTCAGGAAGTTAAGCTTACGTAGCAAGAATCTTATTGACTAAAATGATTAAAATGATACAGTACTGCTGAAGTAGGCTAGCTGGCAGAGGCTGCGTTGTTGACTATGTAGGCTAGCTGGCATTGGCTGCGTTGTTGACACTACACTAATCAAGTCGTTCCGTTGAGTGTAATAGTTTCTACTGTGCTGCTATTCGGGGCTAGCTGGCTAGCTAGCAGTGTTGATTACGTTACGTTGCGTTAAAAGAACGACAATAGCTGGCTAGCTAACCTAGGAAATCGCTCTAGACTACACAATTATCTTTGATACAAAGACGGCTATGTAGCTAGCTATGTAGCTAGCTACGATCAAACAAATCAAGCCGTTGTACTGTAATGAAATGAAATGAAAAATGTGATACTACCTGTGGAGCGAAGCGAAATGCGACCGGATTGTTGAGTGCAGAAGTTCTGTTCGGTAGACGTTGGCTAGCTGTTGGCTAGCTAGCAGAGTCTCCTATGTTAAGGACGACATAAAACTACACACTCTAAACTACACAATTATATTGGATACGAAGACAGCAAAGACAACTATGTAGCTAGCTAACACTACACTAATCAAGTCGTTCAGTTGAGTGTAATAGTTGTGCTGCTAATCGGTAGACGGTGGACTAGCTAACGGTGGACGTTAGCTAGCTGGCTAGCTGCAGGGCAGTGTAGACTGCGTTAGGACGACGAAATACGATAATTACGCAATTATCTATGATACAAAGACGGCTATGTAGCTAGCTAAGAAGAAATTGCTAAGATTAGACAAATCAAACCGTTGTACTATAATGAAATGTAATGAAATGTAATACTACCTGCGGACCGAGTGCAGATGCGACCGCTCGCTCCAACCCGGAATGTCACCCGGAATGTCTCGGGCCTAATAACACCTGTGCCAATATATCCTACAAACACCGGCTTCGAGGGAATTATCCCTTCATTGGAGCAAGGAATGTGTAATTACACATCCACTTGCTGAAGGTTATTCCACATGTGCAACTCGTAAGGTTATTAACCTCTTGCTTCTACTCGGGACGCTTGCGTCCCAACTAGAGCTCTGGAAATGCAAATGCGCTACGCTAAATGCTAATAGTATTAGTTAAAACTCAAAAGTTCATTAAAATACACATGCAGGGTATCGAATTAAAGCTACACTCGTTGTGAATCCAGGCAACAAGTCAGATTTTTAAAATGCTTTTCGGCGAAAGCATGAGAAGCTATTATCTGATAGCATGTAACACCCCAAAAGACCCACAGGGGACGTAAACAAAATAATTAGCATTTCGGCGTTACACAAACCGCACAATAAAATAGAAAACATTCATTACCTTTCACCATCTTCTTTGTTGGCACTCCTAGATGTCCCATAAACACTATTTGGGTCTTTATTTCGATTAAATCGGTCCATATAAAGCCTAGATATCGTTATATGTAGACTGTGTGATAAACGAAAAAAACATAGTTTCAAAACGTAACGTCATTTTTTAAAATTCAAAAAGTCGACGATAAACTTTCACAAAACACTTCGAAATACGTTTGTAATGCAACTTTAGGTATTAGTAAACGTTAATAAGCGATAAAATTCATCAGGAGGCGATGTAAAGATCATTAGCTGTCCGTCTGGAAAAATGTCCGGCTAGAAACTCAACGAAAATATCCGGTCCTAGACCTGAGGAGATACGGTGCCCTGCATGTGTTTGACCAAGAAAAAAATCGAAGGGAAATGACAAGACTCTAGACACCGTGTGGAAGCTGGAGGTACTGCAACCTCAGTCAATTAATTGTGGTTCACCTTTATCAATGGGTTCAAGTAGCGCATGGATATATTTTCCCATTTTCAGTGATCAGTTTTTCCTGTGCTTTTCGATGTAAATGCCGTTCTGGTAAAGCCACAGCAGTGATTTAACCAGTTTTATAAACGTCTGAGTGTTTTCTATCCACACAGACTAAGCAAATGCATATACTATATTCCTGGCATGAGTAGCAGGGCGCTGAAATGTTGCGCGATTTTTAACAGAATGTTCAAAAAAGTAGAGGGTCGACTTAAGAGGTTAAACAGTTTTCTTGTTTCACTATGTAAGTACTGTTTTGTAAGTACTTTTTCGAAAGTCATAATAATAATAAAGCCAACAAAATTGCCACTACCATCAAATCCACTGGTAATCCCAGGGTTGGCACTATCTTGATCTAATGATGTAAATAGTCTAGGACCTGGTAACAAGGCACACCTTACCTACAGCTTGTTTTCAGTAGCTTTTTTCGATGTTATAACCAGGTTCAAAGGGTATATTGAATCAAATGGTATGTAACTACAATGTTGTTAAAAATGAATACACTTGTATTTATAATGCACTGTTAAGGGATAAGTTATGCAGTTTAGACAACACACAGCATCTCACTATCACTTCCACACTCCATTCCCCCAGGGGGCAGCAGCAACCTTGTCCAGATGCCGAGATTAGTTGACATCAGGTGCTGCCAAATAAGGTCAGTCAGTGTCCCAGCTTGCAAGGCATGAGGCCTTTTGTCTGTTTTTGAGTCTTTAGTTTGGGCATGCATTTGGTATTTTTCCTTTTTCTACATACAGTGCCTTCAGAAAGTATTCACACCCTTAATTTTTTTCCCCCATATTTTTTTGTGTTACAGCCGGAATTGAACATTTATTACATTTATAAAAGGTGCTTAGCAAGACACATAATAAGTTGCATGGATTCCACATAGATTCCTCCTAAATGGTACATTTTCCAAAAATTGAGAAGTAAAACCTAGATTGGAGACAATGTCTTAAGTAGCTGAAACTGTCATTACGACAACCCTGTGAAAGTGACATACGAGTTTTCATTTATTTCAAACAACTTTATATTGAAGGAGTGCCTTTGATTTGACAGCCTGCATATGCACAGTTCAGTGCGACACCACAGTTAGAACCGATGACGTGTTTATGCACATGTGCTGTGCTAGCTAACATCGACATGACATTGCCTACAAGTGTGATCTGGGATTTCTAATGGAGAAGCAGATTCTGCCTTTCTTCATACTGTACTTAATGTATTTGATGTTGCATTGCAGAGGAGAGAGAGCGGTGTCATTGTTTCTGAAACAATCATTCCAAAAACTCCCAAAACATTAAAGTTAAACAATTTGTTCACTATTTCATGACTGATACTGTACGTTTCCACATTAAAATCAAAAGAATAATAAGAAGCCAGAAAAACACTGGGCTGACACCAGGAAATAGCGTCACACTGACCTCTCACACTTTCCTCTGCAGCACAAATGGAGAAAAAAAACTCTGCGCAACATGCTGATTCTGTCTCCAAATTTGTGCTGTTTTTAAAGGTTTGTGATGTGAAAAAGCAGTAGCGGTGCATTGGTAAATTCACTGAGGAAGCCAAGCCAGGAAAAAAAGCCATATTACAACTTATGTTGAAATAATTGTGTTGTTTGTTATATAACCCATTTGTTAATACGCCACTGTGATATACAATAAAGCCGAGACAAAAAGACAGCATTCACACAGTCAAAACCGGAGAGCATGACCTACAGCAGGGGTATTTAACTCTTACCCTATGAGGGCCGGAGCCTGCTGGTTTTCTGTTCTGCAGTGCCTGATAATTAATTGCATCCACCTGGTGTCCCAGGTCTAAATCAGTCCCTAATTAGAGGGGAACAATGAAAAAACACAGTGGAACTGGCTTTGCGGTCCAGCTTTGAGTTTGAGGGACCTACAGCATAGTCAAGCAAAATAATGTTTCCGACAGTTTACTAAACAACTATTGATTTAGAACCACGGAGAGTTTACGCAAGTCAGCACAAAATAAACAGTAGTACTGCCTCCATTATTCTAAAACCATTTCAATGTAAACATTTAAACATCATTAAATCAACTAGGCCAGGGATCATCAATTAGATTCAGGGGGCATATGGTCAGGGGGCCAGAACACAATTACAAATCATTTGTAGATTGCAAATTGACCGCAAGAAACCCAAACAGATTAAATATTTAACTAAAACATAATCATTTCAAACATTGCTTACATTTGTACACGATCACATTTATCTCTCTATTATGAGTGGGAATACTTTCCTAAAATAAATTCACTTGGAGCTGATTTTCTGGTACTTTTACAGTCTTATGTCCAACAATAAAAATAATAATAATAATAATCTGCCCAGAAAACTTGTGGGGCAAAATATACCAAAAACTAATTAGTCCAATCAATGTTGCTAAATAACATGTGATTGACCACGTTACTGATTTCTGTGTGTGTGTGTGTGTGTGTGTGTGTGTGTGTGTGTGTGTGTGTGTGTGTGTGTGTGTGTGTGTGTGTGTGTGTGTGTGTGTGTGTGTGTGTGTGTGCAGGCACAAGCAGAAAAAAACTTGACACACAACCTATGTATTTCCACTGTATCTGACATTGTGATGTTGAACACTCCATAATAAAATCCTGGGGTATGTTGATTATCCTGGTGGATAGGAGGTTCCCAAAAAGTGATTTACATCTGCAGGCTGATAAACAACAGATATTCAACATTTGAATTCAAAATTCATATGAAAGTAATTGGTTGAAAATGTTAACAATTTGGTGAACAATTAAACGTTATACTTACATTTCGCAAAGGTATTCCTTATTCTTCTGAAACCGTGTCGACTTCAAATCAGAATTTTTGGTGCGCCGCAAGGTTTTAATTTTTTTATTTATTTCACCTTTATTTAACCAGGTAGGCTAGCTGAGAACAAGTTCTCATTTGCAACTGCGACCTGGCCAAGATAAAGCATAGCAGTGTGAACAGACAACACAGAGTTACACATGGAGTAAACAATTAACAAGTCAATAACACAGTAGAAAAAAAAGGGAGTCTATAAACATTGTGTGCCAAAGGCATGAGGAAGTAGGCGAATAATTACAATTTTGCAGATTAACACTGGAGTGATAAATGATCAGATGGTCATGTACAGGTAGAGATATTGGTGTGCAAAAGAGCAGAAAAGTAAATAAATAAAAACAGTATGGGGATGAGGTAGGTAAAAATGGGTGGGCTATTTACCGATAGACTATGTACAGCTGCAGCGATCGGTTAGCTGCTCAGATAGCAGATGTTTGAAGTTGGTGAGGGAGATAAAAGTCTCCAACTTCAGAGGTGTTATGGGATAGACTACCCGGCAAAGGCTTGCTAGTGTCACGACTTCCACCGAAGTTGGTTCCTCTCCTTTTTCTGGCGGCGTACGGCGGTCTGCGTCGCCGGTCTTCTAGCCATCATCGATCCACTTTTCATTTTCCATTTGTTTTGTAGTGTTTTCCTACACAACCGGTTTTAATTTCCCTCGTGTATTGTTGTGTATTTAACCCTCTGTTCCCCCCATCTCTTTGTGTGGGATTGTTTGTTATAAGTGCTTGTGCACATGTTGACTGGTGCGCGACGGGTTTTGTACCCATGTTTGTTATTCTTTATGCCGTTGGTTTTGCAATTAACCTGCTCCGGCTATTACCTACTTCTGCTCTCCTGCGTCTGACTTCCCTGCCACCAGTTACGCACCCCTTACAACTAGCCTAACTTCCTTACATGGGCAATAATGAGCTAGCTTGCTACAGTAGTTATTGTGAGGCTACATCTAGTCTACATATTGAACTTCAATAGGCTCAGGCCAGTGGCACAATGTATGAATGTATGGTTAGATCAGAATTGCCACTATAATCGTTGGCCTTGACAGAGAATTAAGTCAAACAATAAGTCCAAACCCCAATCTCCATCGATGGCTTAGGAAAGGGCAGATTTAACCAGCTAGCTACAGCTGTCACGCCTTGGTCATAGTATTTTGTGTTGTCGTTATATATTTGGTCAGGCCAGGGTGTGACATGGGTTTAAATGTTGTATTTCGTATTGGGGTTTTGTAGGCATTGGGATTGCGGCTGAGTAGGGGTGTAGCATAGGTTTGGCTGCCTGAGGCGGTTCTCAATCAGAGTCAGGTGATTCTCGTTGTCTCTGATTGGGAACCATATTTAGGTAGCCGGGGTTTCACTGTGTATTTCGTGGGTGATTGTTCCTGTCTCTGTGTAGTGTGCACCAGACAGGCTGTATAGGTTTTCGCGTTCCGTTTGTTGTTTTGTATATTTATTAAGTTATTTCATGTATCGTACATATTTTCATTAAAGATCATGAGTAACCACCACGCCGCATTTTGGTCCGACTCTCTTTCGACAGACGAACGCCGTTACAACAGCAGGACAAAAAAACACAAGGAGACCAGAAACAGACACTAGTTTCTGACAATTATGTTTTGCATTTGATGTGATTAGATTGGTGTGAAGCCAAATCTCAACTGGCCTCCCTTGGGGGTGGTTTTGCTGTGCCAGAACTACCCACAGTTGAGCTTAGCTCAACGATGATTGGCTATTTTTTAAATGATTTTTTATCAAGGGAGGCCAAATGCTTGCTGGCATCAATCAATCAAATGCTATGACGGCAACATGTCATACTCTATTTGTCCAGACAGCATCAGATATATGGGCTACAAGAGACAGATGGGCGCTGTTTCCCTCGCTCTGATGATTTCTCCAGATAGATTCAGTGAATTGAAAACACTGGAAACACTGAAAACACTGGAAGACGAAATCAATAGTTTTATTATTTATTTATTTATTTTATTTGTCCAATATTTTAGGAAGCCTGGCTTCTGTTGGCATCCATGAATATACACCACTGAGAAAAACTATAATGTAACAACATTATTAACTAAATGTTTCATGAGTTTAATGATGATTTTGTCAAATGTTTTGACCTAGTTGGAAAACGCGTTGACATTAAGATTAGCTAGCTGCTAGCTAGCTAGCTACATTAGCAAATTAATAGGGGATTGCTAGCTACTAAATGTATCAACCTGTTTTACTCACTAAAGTAATTATTGCTGAGAGTCTGAAATGGGGAATACATTTGAATGGTTTGAATATGATCATTTTTTCTATCCATTAAACAAAAGTCAAACTGATATTCTGTTAAGTATATCCATTCTTCTGTCTCCTAATTTTTCCTGGTTAGCCTATTGACTGCAGTGGTTGTTACATAGTCACGAAAAAGTCATTTCACTTTACATTAAGTTGCTTGTTCCTGGGTAAGTGCATTGTAAATACATGAATATCCTTTGTAACAACATTATAATAACAGAGTTGATTGTTAAAGATTGTTATATTGTAAGTACAATGTAACCAAAAGGGTTATACCTAATTCTCCTGTGCAAAATGGCTGTTAAATTGTAACTACATAGTCATTGAAAGTTATTTAACTTTACATTAAGTTGCTATCTCCTGAGTAATTATAATTGCAAGTGTATCCTTTGTAATAAAATTGTAGTTACATATAATCTGTTGTAAAACGTTTTGTTTGGATCCTGGATGCTGATTTGACAAACCACGTTCTAAGCCGTGCTGTATGCCGCTTTCCCCTGCCAATGAAAATGGTTTCCTGAGTCGAGTTGCTGAGTTGTAATGTTTAACCACTGACCATTTACCTTTTTATCCAAATGACAACAAATCTGTTTTTGACAACTACAACCTTATCAATATGGATAATGTAGTTAGTATGACCATATTGTCAATGTTAGGCAAGCTAGCTACCTTTATTATTAGAAACGTTAGCTAGCTTATCAAGCTAGCTAAAATCTTATTGGTTGAAGAATTGTTGCAACCAAAAATCACATGAATTAAACAAAGTCGAATTTCTGATGTCACACGTAGGAAATAGGAAGTTCGCAGCTGTATTCGACGAATAGGAACACCCAGGCAAGTGTACAGATAGAGCACCTGCCCTTTAACTCCCCCATGAGAAATGTGGCTTTTCTGATTGGTGATATTTTATTATTATTACATTTTTATTTAACTTTTAATCTATTTTCACTCTTGTTATTTAAATGAATGTCCCATCATACTAGTTAATAAAAATATATGTATCATCGAAAATCTTCTCGAAATCTAAAAGCAATGCCAAGATTCGAAACAACGTCAAAACAATGTAGATGGAACTGTCATTACTACAACCTTGTGAAATTTTCATAAAAAACGACTTTACATCAAATGATTGCCTTTGATTTGACAGCTTGCACATGAATAGTTTGTCGACAAAAAGATCATCAAGGACATCAACCACCCGAGCCACAGTCTGTTTACCCCGTTATCATCCAGAAAGAGCGGTCAGTACAGGTGCATCAAAGCTGGAACCGAGAGACTGAATAACAGCTTCTATCTTATCTATCTATCACTAGCCGGCTTCCACTCGGTTACGCAACCCTGCACCTTTGAGGTTCCTGCCTTGTATACATAGACCTGGAATCACTGGCCACTTTAACAATGGAACACTAGCCACTCTAATAATGTTTAAATTATGTTTACATACTGCTTTACTCATCTCATATGCATATACTGTATTCTATGCTACTGTAGTTTAGTCAATGCCACTCCGACATTGCTCAATCTAATATTTATATATTTATTTAATTACATTATTTTATTTTCAGATTTTGTCACACCCTGATCTGTTTCACCTGTCCTTGTGCTTGTCTCCACCCCCTCCAGGTGTCACCCATCTTCCCCATTATCCCCTGGGTATTTATACCCTGTGTTTTCTGTCTGTCTGTGCCAGTTCGTCTTGTTCTGTCAAGTCAACCAGAGTGTTACTCCGTGCTCCTGCTTTTTTTTTTTTTTTTTTGCTAGTCCTCCCGGTTTTGACCCTTGCCTGCCTTCACTCTGAACTCGCTTGCCTGACCATACTGCCTGCCCTGACCTCGAGCCTGCCTGCTACTCTGTACCTCCTGGACTGACCTTGTTATGATCTTTTGCCTGTCCACGACCATTCTCTTGCCTGCCCCTTGGATACTAATAAATATCAGAGACTCTAATAATCTGCCTCCTGTGTCTGCATCTGGGTCTCGCCCTGTGCCCTTATAGATTTGTGTGTATTGTTGTGCATAATACGCTGCTACACTGCTGGAGCTAGGAACACAAGCATTTCTCTACACCCGCAATAATATCTGCTAAATATCTGTATGTGACCAATAAAATGTGATTTGATTTGATTTGATTTAGATCAGGGATTTCTATGGAGAAGCAGTCTATATGCCTCTTTATTCAAATGATCTTTGACGTTAGTCACAAAGATCAACACCAATCCGGCAGCAAAGAGGAGAATGGATACTGTTCCTGCAAAGAGGAGAATGGACACTTTTTTAGTGAATGCATGATAAATGGCAATGGACAGATTCATGTGAACAAATGTTAGCAGACATAACTAGGCTAGCTGTAAGCTAGCTAGCTAGCCAGTTTAGCTATAGAATTGAAAACCAGTTTTTGTCCGGACTATTTCCTCTGGGGAAGAATGAAATAGGATGAATTTACTTATTAAAATGGTATTTTTAAAGGTCCAATACAGCCGATGATAATAGAGCTTTTATTGAGAGTGCTCATCAACAGTGGCGTAACCTTGCCTGAGCCTGACAAGCACTGAGCTGTAGTATAAGTGATGGGTCTCTGCCAGGATCTGACCACTAAGACTCATTAGTCCCAATTGATAGCCCTGATGCACTGATAGGTACTCCGAAAGGTAGCGGCGCAGGAAAAGGTCAGCGTATGGATATTGATTTGACCTCACTAACCCATCCCTGATTGGCAGCATCTGTCATCCTTAGATTTAATTTAGCGGTGATTGAGTGCTGGAGAGGACAGCTTGGTAATAACCCCTGCGGGCTATCTCATTGCACTGGCTCTTCCAGATGGAATCTGTGTCCGCCAACCTTAATGGCACATTGACCTCTGTGCCGACTTGATCTATGCTGCAAATGCAGGGGGTGTGTTCAAGATACGTATTTACAGTAGCGTTTGCTCTCTTTTCCCATATCCATTTTATTACTTACACGATGAAGATAAAACTTCATTTCAGACAACAGATGTAAATAGTTCTGGATTGTCCATGTATGATATATTCCTAGACTGTGACAACCTGCCCTGAAAGAGCTCCGCTCTCCGATTCCCTATCAGCACACCACAACATTGTTTGTGTTCTTGATACTCTAGATCAGGAGCGTCAAACTCATTTTGCCCCGGGTGCCGCATTCGGTCTTCAATGAGGTTTGGAGGGCCACACAAAAACATGTGTTAGGAAATCGTCCTTTCTCCATCATTTTGGGAATTTACGATGCTCCCTGACGGTCTATCTTTCATTTCTGTGATTATTAGCGGGCTTGACACAGTCAAGAAATTGTATGAATGTAGGTCCATTAGCAGTTCTACACAGTCTTGATTTGGTTTTAGTCGTTTTAAAGTAGATTGAGTTTGTTCCCCCCCCAATAAAAAATAAAAAAAGTATATCCTGCCCGCGGTGCCTTATTTTTGACACCCCTGCTCTAGATAGAAGAAGACCAGGGACCATTTGTTCTTGAACGATTGCACAGTTGTTCTTAAGTCACTAATCAATATCTCATTTTAATTTATGAGGTGGCTTGGCGTCTTCAGTCAACAAATGTGCATGGTGGTAGACAGCTACTTTAATGTCTCTGGCCATCATAGCAACACCTTAAATATTACATTATTCAGTTATGGGATGCACTGGACATATTTTTTTGTTGAGCAGAGCAAGATCTGCTGGTGAATCTAATGCCAATGTTAAGAATATGGGAGGAGGAGACTTGTCCAACTATCACACATTCCCAGGAGGGAGGAGAGAAAGTGTGAGCCAACCGACATCAAGCATTCCATCTCCCCCACTCCACTCCTCTCCAGCCATCCTCCAGAGCAGATATAAGACATAAATAAACAGGGGTGGTGGAATGGAGGGGTTGCAGAGAGGAGGACGGGCCTGGTTACATAATGGAGGGACTTGTTTGCATGTCCCCTCTTAGTTCACATTAGCAGATGGAGGAGGGGAAGCTTCAAGACACCCTGCCTTTCCTTACTTGGGCTATGCCACACTGCATTAATGTCTCCCATTCCTAGTCACTGATAATTGGCCTACTTTGAGGGGTTTGTTTGTTTGTACAGTACCAGTCAAAAGTTTGGACACCTACTCATTCAAGGGTTTTTCTCTATTTTTTTTACTATTCTCTACATTGTAGAATAATAGTGAAGAAATCCAAATGAAATAACACATATGGAATCATGTACTAACCAAAAAAGTGTTAAAAAAATCGGAATATATTTAATATTTTATATATTTAAAAGTAGCCACCATTTGCCTTGATGACAGCTTTTCACACTCTTGGCATTCTCTCAACCATCTTCATGAGGTAATCACCTGGAATGCATGTCAATTAACAAGTGTGCCTTGTTAAAAGTTAAATTGTGGAATTTCTTTCCTTCTTAATGTTTGAGCCAATCAGTTGAGTTGTGACAAGGTAGGGGTGGTTTACAGAATATAGCCTTATTTGTTAAAAGACCAAGTCCCTATTATGGCAAAACAGCTCAAATAAGCAAAGAGAAACAACAGTCCATCATTACTTTAAGACATGGTCAGTCAATGTGGAACATTTACAGAATGTGAACGTTTCTTCAAGTGCAGTCACAGAAACCATAGAGCGCTAAGATGAAACTGGCTCTTGTGAGGACCGCCACTGGAATGGAAGACCCAGAGTTACCTCTGCTGCAGAGGATACGTTCATTAGAGTTAACTGCACATCAGATTGTAGCCCAAGTAATTTCTTCACAGAGTTTAAGTAACAAACACATCTCAACATCAACTGTACAGATGAGACTGTGTGAAGAAGACACAATTAGAGACAATTAGAAGAAGACACTTGCTTGGGCCAGGAAACAAGAGCAATGGACATTAGACCGGTGGAAATCTGTCCATTGGTTTAATGAGTCCAAATTAGAGATGTTTAGTTCCAACCGCTGTGTCTTTGTGAGACGCAGAGTAGGTGAACGGATTATCTCTGCATGTGTGGTTCCCACCGTGAAGCATGGAGGAGGAGGTGTGATGGTGTGGGGGTGCTTTGCTGGTGACACTGTCTGTGATTTATTTAGAATTCAAGGCACACTTAAGCAGCATGGCTACCACAGCATTCTGCAGCGATACACCATCCCATCTGGTTTGCACTTAGTGGGACTATCATTTGTTTTTACATTTACATTTACATTTAAGTCATTTAGCAGACGCTCTTATCCAGAGCGACTTACAAATTGGTGCGTTCACCTTAAGACATCCAGTGGAACAGCCACTTTACAATAGTGCATCTAAATCTTTTAAGGGGGGTGAGAAGGATTACTTTATCCTATCCTAGGTATTCCTGAAAGAGGTGGGGTTTCAGGTGTCTCCGGAAGGTGGTGATTGACTCCGCTGTCCTGGCGTCGTGAGGGAGTTTGTTCCACCATTGGGGGGCCAGAGCAGCGAACAGTTTTGACTGGGCTGCGCGGGAACTGTACTTCCTCAGTGGTAGGGAGGCGAGCAGGCCAGAGGTGGATGAACGCAGTGCCCTTGTTTGGGTGTAGGGCCTGATCAGAGCCTGGAGGTACTGAGGTGCCGTTCCCCTCACAGCTCCGTAGGCAAGCACCATGGTCTTGAAGCGGATGCGAGCTTCAACTGGAAGCCAGTGGAGAGAGCGGAGGAGCGGGGTGACGTGAGAGAACTTGGGAAGGTTGAACACCAGACGGGCTGCGGCGTTCTGGATGAGTTGTAGGGGTTTAATGGCACAGGCAGGGAGCCCAGCCAACAACAGGATTTTTTTTTTTTCAACAGGACAATGACCCAAAACACACCTCCAGGCTGTATAAGGGCTACTTGACCAAGAAGGAGAGTGATGGAGTGCTGCAGCAGATGACCTGGCCTCCACAATCACCTGACCTCAACCCAATTGAGATGGTTTGGGATGAGTTGGACCGCAGAGTGAAGGAAAAGCAGCCAACAAGTGCTCAGCATATGTGGGATTCCTTCAAGACTGTTGGAAAAGCATTCCAGGTGAAGCTGGTTGAGAGAATGCCAAGAGAGTGCAAAGCTGTCATCAAGGCAAAGGGTGGCTACTTTGAAGAATCTAAAATATAAAATATATTTAGATTTGTTTAACACTTTTTTGCTTACTACATGATTCCATATGTGTTATTTCATAGTTTTGATATATTCACTATTATTCTACAATGTAGAACATTTTTAAAATAAAGAAAAACCCTTGAGTAGATGTGTCCAAACTTTTTACTGGTACTGTATATTCTGTAGAATTATACATTTATATAACTATGGTGTGCAACATGCAGACTGATTTCCCCGATCTGTAGCCTAGTAAACGTGCAAAAGCAGAAGCAAAGAGAAGCAGAGAGAGTGATAATGCAGTGAAATCAAATTGAAAATTGAAAAAATACAGTACATGGCTAAACTGCTCCTGGAGGCTAGATTCTTTCATACATCAGGAATTGTTCTGCATTTAGTCCCTGAATTATTGTGCACAGTCTCATTGTTTGACCATTGCAGACAATGTTAAATATCTACAATAAGAATAAAACATTTATACAGTTTTCAGATTAGGATTGTATGCATGGTTGCAATCTGTATTTTATCACTGAGTAAGATACATTTATGCTAAATGACTGTACAAAATAACTGTGGTGTTTCCTTGTACACTACAGCCCAATGAACGTGTTCTGTTTTTAATTTGGTGAACATGCAACAGGAGAAATGTTCAGGATATCAAACCCTTGAAATGGAACTGTTTAGACAAAATAAGACATTAGCCAAGAGAGGCGATGACAGTCATTCCAAAAAATAAGCATGTTTCCCTAGAAGCTTGCACCACACACTGTACTGCATGTCTGGGATGTTGCTTTTAATTTTTTTTCCCCACTGTGTGACATGCCATCCCTAATAACACACTGTTTTAGCTGTGTGATGACAGAAATTAGACAAATAGAGAATCGAAGGACGTTGACAGCTTAGATGGAGTTGTTAATGCTGCATTTCTTGTAAAACTACTTTTGTCTACTTGAGGTATACGTTTAAAATAGAGACTGAAAGCTTCTTGTGAGCATATTCACAGATGTACAGATATAGTTTTTTTTTTATGATTCTATGATACAAAATGTCTGAACAAATATTGAGCAGAAATACATACTATTATAACTTCATGATACATCAAAAAGTTACAATACAGCAAGTATTTATTCATTGTAATAATTACTGAGAATTTTTCACGGAGGATTTTTGCAGTACTGAACAGTTAAGTGGACTGTGTGGCATGTGTGAAATTCAATTACAGACCCGCTGTGGAGGCCCTCTGTGCAACACTGTCTGATTGGAGGAAGCACTAGCCAGGTGGCGACCCTGCAGGCAGTATCTAACACACAGCACAATGCCCTGGGCCACGGCCAAGAGCTGGGGCTCTGCCACCTCCCAGCCCACCAACACCACCACTCACCACTCCACACAACAAAAGTAAATGGACATGGTCACTAGTCACAGACATGCAGTCTCCACAGATGGCTCTAGCTGCCTTTCTGCACTCAGTTCACTAGGAAGGTAAAGTACATTGTTGGGCACTTTCCTCTATACCTCGTGTCCTGCTCCTGAAATAGCACGTTCTGATTGTTTCATCTCCACACACTCACAGAGTAGAATCACTGTATATGGGAGGTTTTTGAGGGGAAAACATGTGTAGAACTGTGTTTGTGGTTAGAAAAACACACAAGTACCGAACATTACGATGACATACACTGAGTGAACAAAACTTTTTGAACCTGCTCTTTACATGACATAGACTGACCAGGTGAATCCAAAGCTAAGATCTTCTTAAATCCACTTCAATCAGTGTAGGGTAGGAGAGGAGACAATGAGAGGAGACAGGTTTAAGGAGGATTTTTAATCCTTGAGACAATTGTGTATGTGTGCCATTCAGAGGGTGAATGGGCAAGAAGGAAGATTTAGGTGCCTTTGAACAGGGTATGGTAGTAGTTGCCAAGTGCACTGGTTTGTGTCAAGAACATCAACGATACTGGGTTTTTCAAGATCAACAGCTTCCTGTGTGTATCAAGAACGGTCCAACACCCAAAGGACAGCCAGCCAACTTGACACAACTGTGGGAAGCACTGGAGTCAACATGGGCCCGCCTCCTTGTGGGTGTTCCTTATGTTTGGTATACTCAGTGTATATTTTGGGGGTTTTCTCTGTGGACTATTTTCCTTTGGATTATTATACTAAACTGTGCCACTGAACTTGTAAGTCTGTTCTAAGGAAGGTGTTCTTAATGTTTTGTACCCTCAGTGTATATTGTACCCTAAACATCATGGATTCCTTTGGAGTTTGAACTGATGAAGTGTTTGTTTATGATACTGAATTCATGGTTATATATGATGTATTAGGTGAATTGAACCACCTGGTGACTCTGCCTGTCTCTGCCACTGTGAGATATAGGGACAGTAAGTGCCAGTGGTTGGGCTGATGTGGGATTGAAGTGGAACTAAGGCAGAGGTATTTCTGGTTGGAGAGGGCTCACCCAGGCAGACATGACACCTCCACGTTGTTCAAAAACGTACTTTCTACATGTGACCAAGACTTAGTGCCTTCAAGAAATACTGTACGACAGTAGATGTACAGTAACTAGTGGTAACAGTAAAACTAGTGGTAACAGAAATGTATTATGAAATCATAATCATTATCATTATGAAACCATTGTCAATGGCACAGTAACAGGCAAAAGTAAAGACAAAATCAGACAAGCATTTCCTGGGTCCCCACATTCCCCCACCCATCACCATCACCTCTGACTGGCAGACCAGCTAATGGGTCCTGACAGAAGAGAATCAGCTTCAGTTGAGAGGGAGCAGCTGTTGGAGAAAGACCTGCCTGCCACTCTGTTTGGCCATCAGCAAGAACAACCAGGCTTCATTCATTCAAGATTCTAAATTCCATCTCTTACTTTCCTTTACCACAACCCAACCATTCCTCCTTTTTTAGCCTGCAGAACAGCACCCAATACCAAAGCTATATGATAACACCTATAGCATGATCCAAGTTTTTTTTTTTTTTTTTTTAAAGCTGTGAGGGTTGTTTGGTTACGGCTTATTGGTCAGTCATCACCTGTCAAATATAATCTCCAATGACAACTGTGTGGATTGTTACTTTACATTGGTCAAACTGTACTAGCTAGCCACCAGAAAATAATTTGCCGATGTGCTGGCATCGTTGGACTACCAGTGTAAGCTCTTAGACAAAAGGCAGAATTCAGACAGATTAGGATGCCACATTATCACTGCAATGCAGCTTCCAACATATCCCTTCGTCCTCTGCATTTTAACTCAATGAGTCCAATCGTGACACTGGTGCGATATGGACTTCTAACTCCTTCTAAACATAATGTGCTTGAGCTAAAGACTTCTGCATGCGTTGGTACGTACCAACCATTCGTCTGTGTGATTAACTGGAGCTAGAGCGGTGTTTGTAAGGCAAGGGCAGATCCCGAAAAAAACATCTGTAGAGTCAGAATGGTTTGAGATGCAAACTAGTAAAAGCTATCTATGACTGATAGGGTCAACCAAGCTCTATACCTTCCACTCTCTCTTCCAGATTCTTCAGAGGAAAATCATGTTTCAGTGATGTTAATTTGAATATTTTGCTTACTCAGTTTCAAAAAGACAGCTTGGGACTGCCCCCACCCCAGCCATCCTGAGTATGCATAAGATCAAGAAGACAATGAGCATGAGGAGGGGCATGATCAAACCAAGCAGGCTGTTTCTAAAAAAGGAAGGAGTAATTAGTGAATTTTGTTGGAGAGGAGTATGGCGAATTAGAAACCTGCTGGATCATGTAATTAGGAGTAGGCATGTCTGGACCACAGCACTGAGAGGAGGGTACTGTAGGGATCTCAGGGTGGGAAATATCAGAATCACATTGGTCATGCCTTCTTCATTACTACTTTAACGCTTGTGGAAATCATTAGAAAATATATTTCACAAAAATATTAGAACTGTGTTTGACCGTGACTATAATATTGTTGCCTTTAAATCAATATGTGCACTTATCATTCAGAATGAATTGAGTGTTAAAACAGACTTTGAAGAGGCATGGATAACTAGCTGATCATCCGTTTATTGTATCGACAGACAAGCAAGTGCCATCTCCCCTTTGTAGGAAGTGTGCATCTGGGGGTAGGATATAGACCGTGTGTTGGTGTGTGGGGGAGAGGGGTCTCCGGCAGAGTTGCAGAGCCATTCTTCTGCCTGAGCGCAACAGTGTAGTCAGCCCGATTGGAGCTCCAGCAGAACATTACGTTAGCTACCAGAGGAATGCTGATTCAGATCGCCCCAAACATATAGTGGCTTTTATCTGCTCTATGAATCTGTTGAAGAGAGCAGCATAGAGGCATCTCTAAACATACACATGATGCATGTGTTGAGGGTTCCATGCTCAAAGATCAAGGATTCACTGTGCTGTGTTTGTTTGGCGGAGCCAGAGTCTACCCACTGAGCACAACAACCCAGTTGTTTGATGGTTTCACCTGGCCCTGAGCTTGGCTCCAGGAGAGCAAACAAACAATACACCCAGTGTTATCAGCCTCTCACATGTGCGTTTAAGCAAATGTATTCAAAATAGGCCGTAAAGATGAGTTGCTGATTGGTGCTTTAAGCCAACGTTGGCTCAGTTTACGGCAAAAGGAGACATCTGCTCTTATTTCTTCGAATCTATATACATTGTACGGTTTATATAACCATTAGATGAATTTGACTTTGGATTAATATCAATCCCCATGAATAGCTAGCTAATTGACAGAATAGAGGAAAAAAAGGTCTGATTAAATAGCTGCCTTAGAAAGAAGAGGGATTTATGATAGAATGCATCTGAGAGAGAGCAGATAACCACAGGGATGAAATCATAAATAAATGTCCTGTGAGAGAGAAGTAGCCAGAGGACTGACAGCACCAGATTAAAGGCTAGGCCTTTTAAACAAATTGGGTGGTCAGAGAGGCATATTGCCTGTGTCCTAGAAGATGTTTTATAGCTCAGATATATAACCACTGTGACACAGAACACTTATAGCACAAGCCACAGGACATTATACCATGAGCTCCAACAAGTTCAGATAATGGGTTCCTCATATGATATTAATGAAAACTATGGAATACCATTATGTATTGTTGTAAACAGAGTAGTGTACACATTTATTGTCAGGTCAATCTATTAATCTGATACTGGACAGTTTTTTTTGTGCCTCCTTTTTTATGGGAGGCTGCGTTTTATGAAAACAGGCTGAATTAGATCCAGTGTGCAATGACCTTTAAAACTCAAATCCAACACCTACATGTTCTGGAATGGAGAGGGAGGGTGAAATGATCTCCTGTTCACTGGTTTGAAACATTTGAGAGACTTCCCGAAATACTTCATCAACCCTGCTAACTCATTCTATTACAGTATTTCACTAGTGTTGATTTCCAACACCTTAAATGAACTGTTAAAGTCCGACATTTTAGTCAATTTATTTGAGTAATGCCAATGGATGTCTCACGAATCACCTTCCAAAATCCTAGTGGCTTTTAATCAACTCTATGAAGGTTAAGTCCCCCAGTAAGGGATTCGAATAGCTAAAGATATCCATTAATTGAACAGAGTCATCCTGATGTTGCTCTTTGCATCTTGTGCTGGCTTTGAATGATAGCATTATTCAGCAACATATTGTATTTTATGAGGTGCTGTCGATTTTATTGTGTCTGAAAATGTTGTCATCAAGCCTCTTATGGAATGGCTGTAGATAATCTGCTGCCCTGGGACTAATCAGAGCAACTAATGAGAGAAATATAATACAAGAGAAGAGAGCTACCAAAGATCAATAAAGACAGATTGCTGTGAATCAATTACTGTATGGGTTAAGGAGATCTTAATGTACCTCCTCGTGTGTGACATGGATGTAAACAGCCAGTATGATTGCAATAAGAAAGTGGTGGTTATTGGATGGCAGAGAGAGAGAGAGAGAGAGAGAGAGAGAAAGAGAGAGAGAGAGAGAGAGAGAGAGAGAGAGAGAGAGAGAGAGAGAGAGAGAGATGATGAAGCAGGAATGTGTATAGCACAGCAAGGGCAGACCAGACAGCCCTCAGATGGGCTGAAATGAGTTATGAGTTGTCCCTGCCACTCTGGTATGTGTGGACCTGGCTGGCTGGCTGAGGAGAGCCATGTTAGGGAATGATGGATGAGTGACCATTAGCATAAGCTTAATATAATAGAGAATCTGAGGGAGGCCACGGTCTCAGCGGATAAGACAGCTATGGCCTCCAGCTCTTTGCATCATGTGTGAAGTGAAGAGAATGGATTTCATTTTTTTCTGCTAGAATAAGCACTTTGATCTTCAACAAACAAAATGTCAAAGTATTTCCTATGCTAACATCCTGTAAAGTAGGCTAAAGCCAGTTCCATTTACATTCAATATTCTAAATATACAATTTTGAAATATACATTTGTTGAAACAATTGAGGAAACACAGTTGGATGTTATTTGAAAAATACTGCTGCTTACTGTCCTGTGATGATGGCCGCTCTGAAAACATCTCACTCTTCATCCCAGATCGAGGAGCAATATGGGACAGCGTTCTCCAACCATCTGCTTTCTGTCACTGGACCCTAATTTACTGCAGCCAAATCTTTGTTAGGTAGGCTGAGAGTGCAATAGTACTGACAGCAACAAAGCACCATGTTTTATTGCAAGGAAACAGAAGGCACTGACAATTGCTCAGGTGGGTCCACTTGAATAGGTTGCCAAACATGGGCTAAAGCAATTCAAGATGTTATGTCCAATCGATATAATCATTAACCAAATATATTACATGAATGTATTGGCAAGGAAAACTCGTTATTGATGTGTCAGTGAATAATACTGAGCTTTACAGTTGAGTGTTCAAGAGTGGAAACTGGTCTGAGATGATTTTATTGAAACATTTGAAAGGTCTATGGTATTCTGTGAATCACATGTATTTAGGACCCTTATAAAGCCACTTGTTCAATGTACTATAGTCTGTAATGAGCTTTCACTATATTACTGCCCCCTTTTGAAATGGATGCTTTTCATTCTCTGAGTGACAAGGAGTTACCATTCCACCTCATGAAATAAAAAAATAAGTAGCAATTCGCCAATAAGACAACTTCCATTTTTGTTTAATGAGAGTAATCAAGTGTAATGTTTAATTCGAAACACCTGAGAAATAAGCATGAAAAAAACCCAGCTCATGCAATGTCTTCACTTTACTTGTTTTTAATTCGTTGTCCAAGGTTCTGAAATGTGCTTTCCCAAGGACCCGTCACGTGACTTCCCTGCCTGCCTCGCTCAGCACGGAGCTCACTGGTTTCTGGAGATTTCACGTGAGAATACGACAAACCACGTCGCGCACACTGTAATTCTCTTCCTTTGCCAGTCTCGGTTTAAATTGACAGTCGGTCTGTTTATTTTTTCTTTTTGTGGAGGAATGTGATAATCGAAGCCCTAACAAGCTCGTCAACGAATTTAGGATGATACATCCGTGTTCTTCGTTTTGTTTCTCTCTTTTTTCCTTCATGCCAACACGGTAAATGCAGGGGGTAGAGCGGACTGCTTGTCCGCAATCACAAAGTCCACGTCTGTCTGGGGACCGAGTTTAAGAAGATGTAAGGATCAAGTAGCTTTTTTCAACCAGAGTCTCTTTATCAAAATGCAGAAAGGAATACGATTTAATGATGGGCATGTCACCTACCTGGGTCTTTTGGCAAAGAAGGATGGTACGAGGCGAGGTTGCTTGAGCAAAAAGAGCTCAGACAACACTAAATGGCACACAAAGTGGTTCGCTTTATTACAAAATATGCTGTTTTATTTTGAGAGCGAGTCCAGCTCTCGACCCGCGGGATTATACCTGTTGGAGGGATGTGTGTGTGACAGAGCGCCGTCACCGAAACCCTCACAATCATCCAAGGAGTGTTTAGAAAAGCAGGTAGGAATAACACACATTTAAGTTCATAACATTGTTTCATTTGTCTTTTGGGGGGGAAACGACTGTAACTAATTTACAGGTTGATTGAATAAACATGAGTGATGCACCAATTACCGATGTACAGATATCCTCATTGTGAGGTTGAAAACAGGTGATCATGTGAATCAGACGGTTCAATGTTATCAGTGCATGTAACGGATCTTTTTTTGAAGAGTAGTCTAGCCTACTTGAAGTATTGCCATGATTTATGTTTTTTTCCTATTCCTCTTTATCCACAGCAATTATTAACATTCCAATCCAGCGGAATTATAACCTACCGTAGGCCTATATCAGATTAAATTCAGAGCCGTTTGCTCAGTGTGCGTGTGTTATGTAATCTGTGCATCGGATTAATGATTCCATTATCAACACCAAATTGAATACGGAGCTACCTCGCGATTTTGCTGCATTGTGCCTTCATCGGGTTTGCTTATTTGAGACAACAATACAATAGCAACTAATTGGAAATTATGGATTTATAGAAATGTATAAATCCCTTTATCTAAATTGCCTACATAGTCTAAAGGCCTATGTGTTTTTAAATGTGGTTGATCTGGACATATTATTGTGCAACCAACGTAATGTTATCTCACTGATATACAGTCAAGTTTGGTGATACTGTTTTTTTTTGTCAGGAAAATTGCGCTAAAGAAAAAAGGTATAGCATCTCAGAGTCGCCATCTTGTGGAACATGGACGTAATACCACTGTTTGACGTATTGATTTAACTCTCCCAGACTCGCACTGATATTAATAGCATCCTACCTTGGCAACTGCGTCTGCAGCAAATAGTGTTTAATAACAAGACCGTAGGCCTATTTCAAGCGAGCATTGGGGTCATCATCACTAGTGTTTTTATGTTTTGGTACATTGCATTTTGCTCTCAAAGAAATGGGTGGAGTTATTCCTTCACATTGGGATCAGTGAATGGTAGGATGAGGCTGTTCAGATCTGGAAGAAAAAAATAAAACGTAATCATTTGTCATGATTGGCTACTCACTGTAAGCCTGTTAATAATATACAGTAGGCCAGGGTCTGTAATATTTCCAGTACTTTCAACTAATGAAACATACCCATTGATGTGGAAGAATATGATTTATAATACTGGAGTAAAACTGTAGAAGTAGACACCATAAGATACTACGTTCTTACTTCAAATAAGATGGTTAACTGATATCCTTCATTTTCTTATATGGCTCAACTTGTTTCACATTTCTTACAGAAAAACAGTAATGAAAAATAGAATGCAAAATGGTGCTGTAATCCTGGTGTTCTCTATTACCGATATAGGATATTTAGAAGTATTGTGCACATGAAAGAAGATGTAATGATTGTGGAATATTTTGTGTGTAGGATCATTGGATTGAGGCTATATCTGTGAGTGGTTCTGTTTGTGTCTGTTTTGTTCAGTCTGCAGTCCCTATCCATGACTCTATAGGGCTGCAGTCCAAAGTGAGTCCAGGCCTTTCCTGTGAACAGCTGTCCCTGTGCTGACAAAGCAGTATGTGGCATAGTGGCTAATATTTTGCTCTCCCAGTCCCCTCAAAAGAGAATGAGAACTCCTCATATCACAAACGTGCAAATTGTTACAGAGGAATTTGTCAGGAATTTCCTTGTTTTGATCCATCCTGTTCATCGTGATTATCTGATGGCTATCTAAAACAGAGATTTTGATGTTGTGTTGATAGTGTCTGTGGAGTCTGTATTTGAAGGAATGATCCATTCCCACCTGTCTCGCTTCATAGCTGCCAGAGTCAACAAGCTCTGTTCACAACTTAATCTGTGTTACATAGTTCAGATTGTATTTGTCACACCCAATTGCATCCTACTACCATCTCCAAGCCAACATACATTACTGCTTATAGCAGTTATTTATTAGAAAACAAAAACACCACCACACTGTCACATATAGTACATGTGAGTGAGTGTTCATTGGTCAGTCCGTGTTCATTTGGTCAAATATGAGCAATACATTATAAATGATATGTAATTATTGAATATACAGATGCCTAATCTGAATTAGATCACTCTTTTGTCGCTGAGAATGATCTTAAACTTGTAGTGTATTCGATGTTTAAAAGGCTTCTTTTGTAATTTCCACTTTAAAATGTCAGAATTGATTTGCCCTAACGAAAAATGTATCAGCCTCTACAAAAAATGTCAATGAATCCACATAATAATTCACATTTCCTGTTGCTGTGGGATTATTTTCCTGCTGTAGCAAACTGGCTCAAATTAAAGATATGGCATCTGTAGAAGAATGAGCTGTATTTTTATGTCTTATGAGTATGTATAACCAGAGACCATTCAACTTGTTTGCACACCAGCAAGTTTATCCTGAATGATAGGATATAGGATGGCACAGAGACAATCAACAGCCTAAATCTGTGACAACCCTAGGATTTAGAGAAGTAGACATTGAATGATAATCTTCAATAGTCATGTTATGCCGGTTTGTAATGAACATTATCTATACTATTCATACAAACTGTATCATATTTATATCACTCCCATTTCTGCCCTCACACATTGGCAGATTTACATGAAATTTTACTGAAGTGAACTGCAATGATGCAGGTCGTTGTGAAGTTTGACAGCTTTAGTGGCCACCATATTGATGAGAACGCAGAAAGACAGAGGTGCCAGTGCTTTCTAAAGCGAGCATTAATGCCCCAGGACGTCTTGCCTTTCTCATATTGCATCGAAATCAGGTGTTTAAATGACCTTTTAACTGTCACTACAGTTCTGGATCGAGCATTTATTCCCACATTTATGTATCTCCAAAAGCCGTTATATAAAGAATGCTAATGTATTTGAGCCCAAGGTTCCTATGGCAACCTTATTTGCATCTAAAATAATGATGTGTGGAAGGGTTCGGGGACTGCAGAGAGTGTGTCGTCGCGACTCCCTTCCCCTATTAATACAACCAATCGCTATCTGTGCTAAATTTGTTCCTTGCAGTATCTCGTAGGGGTCAGGGCCCATTTATAGAAAAACACAGTCACTCCTCTTTGGAGAACAGCAATATTTTCTATCATTCCGCAGCCAGTGATGGCTGATGTATTTCTGTTCTGTTCTTTCTCACCCCACTTTGAGGTAGCTGAATGAGTGGATGACACTCAAAGCCAGACAGAATATTGGGACTTTTTATTGCTATGAGCAAAAATATGTAGTAGATTTCCTCTATACAGTATATTTTACCACTTCAGTTCTCCAACATTGTGCATAATTATATGGCAGGATAATATGTGACTTGCTAATGCTATGCTAATTCACACGAAGCATAGATGGGAGGAAAATGATTGACGCTGCATGCCTGGTTGCTCTTGTGGACAGGTGGGATATTGTTTTATTACAAAGGCCTCTGCTCTGGCTTTTTTGTTATTCTGTTAGGGGAATGGGTTGCAGCTACAGGCATGTAGCAGATGTTGGTTTAGGCTGTATCACAACATTGACTCACTTACTGGTGACTTAAACCTGTTTATTCCTTCCTTGGGGAGCATAGGTCATCCACAATTTTCAACCAGCAGGCACAACATTCCATTATCACAACATTGATTTTCCAGCTGCATGAGAAAAATGTTATTCATTACTTACATCTCCAAAACAAACAATTGTTCAGTTCAGATCATCAGGTTTGCAGCTTTGATTGTATATGCTAAGAAACCATTGAAAGTGTGTGAGTGGTATGACTCAGCCATAAACATAAAGCGCAAAGCAGGCTATGTGTTAAACAAGCCACTCTCCCTGCTCTTAAAGAGAGGATGAAGGAAAACTACAACAACAACAAGCATGCATCCCTGACACAAATAGATTCTCTTTGAAGGGAGGATGAATACCTAATGAATGTGAAGATGGAAAAGCATTCAGCCATGAATAGTGATGAGGTGCAGGTTGATGGGCACCTGTTGGACATCTGCAGGCCAAAGATAAGGCTTGGCTTTCACTCAACATGGTTGCTGCCAAAGTACACACAAGGAGTCACGTTTTTAACCTTGAGCGTGATTCCAATGTGTGAGATGTGATAATGTAGGCGTTCTTTTCCCAAGCAGCACTGGTCTTTTTTCCATCTAGCTATTTTGTTGTGTGTTTTGGTGTGGTCAGAACATATTGTTTTACAAGAAAATTGTAAGTGCAATTATATTCTTCTTTGAATAAGGATTATTCATCATATGTTAAGGGAGTGTTAAATGTACAACAAATGTGTAGAAATTGACTATATGCACAAAACAGTAGTCTGGCATGGTCTGAAATGAACTTTTATTCCATCAGCGAATGTGGATGGTCTATGATTGTGATTGTGATGGATGGTGGATGGTCTATGACCTATGACATCTATGAGGTGATTGTGATGGATAGTGGATGGTCTATGATCGTGACTGTGATAGTTTGTACACAGACCTAGTGATGCTGGGGAATTCAGCGCAGAGAAGACCTGCTTAGTTAAAATGGAGTGAGACAAGAAGCGCTAAGAGCCTATCCATTCGCACAGAGTGGAGTTGCTAGGTAACAGGTAGCACACAGTTATGTAATTGGCAATGCTTCCAGCTTACATGTCTTATGGCTTTTCCTCCTGGGAACCAGAGCCATCCCAGGCAGCCAGGCAGTCAGGGGGAGGCTTCCTACTAAAAGCCCCATCGATTGAGCTGGTGGGTGAGGATGTGGGTTTCCCTTTCCCACCCCCCTCTGTGCTGTTTACTCCCCTAATGTCAACAGTGAGAAAGGATAGATACAAGCTTAGATTGTGAGAGGGTTCATGGTTCCAATGATGTGTGTCTGCAGCACACAGATTTTTAATAGTCTTCATGTTTTTCTGGTAAAATATACATTTAGTGTAATTGTTTTTGTGGTGTAGCGCCTATACTATGCATTGTCTGACCTTTTCATTGCATTTTGCGGTTATAACGTGTTATCTCATCTAGATTCCTATGGAATAATACAAATACTTTTTTCTCATACAATGTATTTAAAAATAAAGAATACAAAGGCCTCCTTACCCATGCAATCTAGTAATCTGTTTACGAGCTAATTAAACCTGTGCTTTGTTTTGGTGTGTTTTAGTACTACTTCACCGTAAATTTCACCCATGAAAACCAGAAAGCCCTGGAGTTGCGTACAGAGGATGTAAAGGACTGCGACGAATGGGTGGCTGCAATAACACATGCCAGGTACCAGGCCTCTACTACTTCCGCTCTACCCAGTCAACAACTGCGTCAACACACACATGGGCTATTATTGATGCTTGCTGTATGGCTGGCTTTAGTCTCTTACTGTAGATATGACATGATGTACGGTTTGAAACTTGACTCTGTTGAGGTGTGACAGAAGTGTCATGCAGCATTAAGGCAAGCTTTTTGACATACAGTCCTGGGGACAAATCGTAAAGAAAATCTGATAGGGGCATTGATAAGGTCTGTGCAAAGGCCCCCTTTTTTTACTTTTTTGTCTCCTGAGGTAATAGTATGTATGTAGCTCATGTTAAAACATATTGCTCACAGTTTGTTATTCAACTCTTGGCTGTGAATTAGTCTTGAATGATTTCAGTTGAATGAAACAGGCTGACTGGTGATGTAGTTTACTGTATAATAATCATTGTGAGATAAGCAGTGGCGTTGTAATGATTGGTGGTCTATTGTGACTGTGGATTTGAGAGTTAGAATACTAGAGTAAACAAGGTGCAATTTCGAAATGTGGTTGTACATCACCAGTTTTTTGCTTGTTATGTCATGTTTCCATTAACTTGCCCGGTGATTTTTTTTGTTTTGTTTTAGTTTTTTGTTCTCGTAGAAAATAGATTTGAAAATTGCCTGCTACAGTGCGTTTCCATTTAACAATCTTGCGTCGATAAAAACATCTGGACGTGATGGCATACAACAACAAAAAATCTACTTGTTCTCAAAACTTACAGTGTCTAATATAAATTAATTGGTTCAAGTGTTTCCATTACCCATTTAGGCAAATTGCACATTAATATATATAGAATGCTAGAATATTTGCCATATTCTAATTATTGTCATGTGCCAATGTATCGCCACGGACCGTGCCCTGGTGAATCTTGCACTCCTGTAGATCTGAAATAATTGGATGGTGAAACTTGCATCCAGCCAACCAGAAAAGCAAGGCGAAGCAATTCAGCCATTCTTAAAAGTCAGGACAGGATCCTACAAAGAAACATCATTTTTATAGTTGAACATTTTATTTAGCAGGCATTTGTGTGCGGTGGAGCTTCATACTGTAGGTACGTGTTGACATCACATGCCCCACGTACCTTTGTCAGGTATGCGTAAGTGGCTGCAAGGGAGTCAGGCGCAGGAGAGCAGGTATTTGGTAGCACACAGAGCCTTTTATTCAGGCGAACCAAAAGCACACGGCACAATGAACACGAAATACAAAACAGGTATATATAACCCAGCGCATCCATACTAACGTGAGCATACATCAAAACAGATAAACAATACCACACAAAGACATGGGGGAAACAGAGGGTTAAATACACAACACATAATGAGGGACAATGAGAACCAGGTGTGTGGAAAAACGAGACAAAACAAATGAAAAATGGATCGGCGATGGCTAGAAGGCCGGTGACGTCGACCACCGAACACCGCCCGAACAAGGAGAGGCATCGACTTCGACCGAAGTCATGACAACCTTAAAACATTTTCGGCAAACATAATTTATTAGAAAAAAAGTTTCTATCATCATTTGTCACAATAAATAAAGTTAGACAAAAGAAAAATCCAACCCAGTCTAACAGATATAAATGGTTTCTCTATTTACCATTTCCATTATACACGTTGCAATGATTTTTTTTTGCGACATTGCTTTTGTTGAATAAACCTGGGTCAACGGAAACCTGCCTACTGACAGTCACTCGATTAGCCCATGTCAGCTAACATTATTTATATAAAAAATGTGTCTATCTGCCAGCTATCTAAACCTGTAGTAATCGCGGTTGTATTACCGGCCCGGCCCCCATTGATTTTGTTAGTCACTCACTCAGATATAATATTAAAAACTGCAAACATTTCTCTCCACCCTTGCCAAAATGTGTAGAATTGCAGAAAATATGCTATAAAACTGAGGAAAAACTATTCTGCCCAATAGTAGAATTGCAGCTAAATGGAGGGGATACGCAGAACCGCAAGCTACTATGGCCCCTTTTCTGTGGCCCCTACCCCCATAAAAGTTGCCCATTCCTGTTCTAAACTAAATGGGCCTGCTTTAATTTTGGTTTCTTATCTGCCGAGACAATCTAATGTAGTTACACTTCACTGAACACAAAGGATATTAATACTTCATAGCACTCCATTATGTGAATGTGCATAGACCTACACACCTGAGAGGGCTGTATGGGTACAGGTGTGTCTGTGGGGCGGGGGTGGATTGGTGGATGTATACAGTCTGCATGTGGGGGAGCATATAGAGTCTTGAGTGTGTCTGGAGCTTTTGAAATATGTCTGTGGTGAGTTGCTGCAGTGTGTGTGAGTGTGTGTTTCCTGTCCACAGTTACAGGAACCTGGCCACGGAGCACGAGACGCTCATGCAGAAGTATCTCCATCTACTCCAGATCGTGGAGACAGAGAAAACGGTTGCTAAGCAACTTCGACAACAGATAGAGGACGGGGAAATAGAGATTGAACGGCTAAAATCAGAGGTAATATTCATAATGATTATTTCTGCCTCGGTGGGGCATTGTTATGTTTTTGCCATACTGAACAGGAAATGGATTGGAGCTTGTGTGGGATCTAGGGCAACTACAGTACAGTTAAATGTCTCTCAGGAGCACCGCTCAAGATTTCTAGGATTTTTTCATCTGAGTGGACTGAAATGGATAAGGGCTGTGCTAGTTGTTTCTTTATGTCTATCTTATTTGATCATTAGAGAGAGAGAGAGAGAGAGAGAGAGAGAGAGAGAGAGAGAGATTGGGAGAGATTGGGAGAGGAGAAATGGGAGCGCCACTCTGTCACAAAGAGATGTGTGCAGACCCACCGGGCTCCACTTTGCATCTCCACTCATAAATAATCCCTCCAATAAACCTATGCTCCCTGCTGTATTCTTCAGATCAAATAGTCATTTTACTTTAATGTGCAAATGTGGGGCTTGAAATGAAATGGTGTGTTGAATATGCATGAACAGGGCTTTATTATACACGGTGCACCCCTCCACCATCCCACCCACCCCCCACCCCACCCTCACAAACATAATAATAAACTATATCAGTCTATACAAAGTAAATGGGGACACTTACCTTCAGACAGTTCTGAGTAGCTCCCAGCTCTTTTGTGCAACACATTTATGGCTTTTCAATGTACAGCAGCACAGTATCGCACAGTACATCTGCATTTCTAACCAATGGAAATGAGTGCTGATGTAGAGATATCAGCCAGGTGAATAGAGTTAGTATATCCACCACCACTACCACATGTCAGAGCTGGCAGCTCTGATAGCCTCTAATCTCATTTGACACAGTCACTTTGTTAATACGCTGGCAAGTGAGGAGGAAACTTGGAGAGCAGGTTGTGAGTGATGATGACTGGTCTATCCTGTCTGTGGATGTTCTCTTTGGCAGCTTTCCGGGCTGCACAAAGACAACGGGAAGATCCAGTCAAGTCCAACAGCCGAACCCAGCGAAGATGATGACTCTGAACTCAAGAAAATCAAAAAAGTACATATTTTACACAAAATATTTTTGATTCTATTCTCTGTATATTTGCCAAAGTTGGGGGAAAATACTCACCTTCCATTCCCCACAATTCCCGTGGTCCACTAGGTGCAGAGTTTCCTGCGAGGCTGGATGTGCAGGAGGAAGTGGAAAACCATCATCCAGGACTACATCCGGTCACCCCATGCAGAGAGCATGAGGAAGAGGAACCAGGTGGTGTTCAGCATGCTGGACTCTGAGGCTGAGTATGTCCAGCAGCTCCACATCCTGGTCAACAACTTCCTTCGACCCCTCCGTATGGCCGCCAGCTCCAAGAAACCACCCATCACCCACGACGACGTCAGCAGCATCTTCCTCAACAGGTGTGCAGCTGTAGATGATCACACCAAGCAAATGACTCACACTGCTGTCTCTCACCTCTCTCAGGGAGACAGTGATATGACTGTCTCAATGCTGTAGGACTCTATGTTCATGCTTTACAACTATAATGAGAACATAAAGACAGTGAGATGTGATGGCAATATACTATGTAAAAGCCTCATTCTAAGATGTTTATTTATTTTATTTATTTAACCTTAAGAACAGATTATTATTTGCAATGATGACCTGTCAAGAGACAAGTGCAGCGATATAACATTTAAACACACTTGCACGTACAGGCATATTTGCTGTTTGCATGTTTGAATCCTTTTTACAGACCTATGGCTAGTGTATATTTTTCTCAGAATCGATACTTAGTCCTGTTGATTTACCCTTTTCTTTAGTGAGACCATCATGTTTCTGCATCAAATATTCTACCAAGGGTTGAAAGCAAGAATAGCAAGCTGGCCAACATTAGTTTTGGGTAAGTAGACTAAACTCCTTTTTTGGGGATCACTCAAATGAATGGATGAATATGATAATACTATGATAATAATATGCCCCAATTGTTCTCAATATCATCTGTCAATCTCTCATTCAGTGTCTCAATCTCTCATTGGTCCTCTCTTTCCACAGCGGACCTGTTTGATATTCTACTGCCCATGCTAAACATCTACCAGGAGTTTGTGAGGAACCACCAGTACAGTCTGCAGATTCTGGCCCACTGTAAACAGAACCGAGACTTTGACAAGCTGCTGAAGCAGTATGAGGCCAAGCCCGACTGTGAGGAGAGGACTCTGGAGACCTTCCTCACCTACCCCATGTTCCAGGTGGGCATACAGTACTGTTCACTCTACTGTCTTCTCATTGACTGTCCAGACCCTGTCTCTCACCTGAAACAGCTCTCTCTGTCCAGACCCTGTCTCTCACCTGAAACAGCTCTCTCTGTCCAGACCCTGTCTCTCACCTGAAACAGCTCTCTCTGTCCAGACCCTGTCTCTCACCTGAAACAGCTCTCTCTGTCCAGACCCTGTCTCTCACCTGAAACAGCTCTCTCTGTTCAGACCCTGTCTCTCACCTGAAACAGCTCTCTCTGTCCAGACCCTGTTTCTCACCTGAAACAGCTCTCTCTGTCCAGACCCTGTCTCTCACCTGAAACAGCTCTCTCTGTTCAGACCCTGTCTCTCACCTGAAATAGCTCTCTCTGTCCAGACCCTGTCTCTCACCTGAAACAGCTCTCTCTGTCCAGACCTTGTCTCTCACCTGAAATAGCTCTCTCTGTTCAGACCCTGTCTCTCACCTGAAACAGCTCTCTCTGTCCAGACCCTGTCTCTCACCTGAAACAGCTCTCTCTGTCCAGACCCTGTCTCTCACCTGAAACAGCTCTCTCTGTTCAGACCCTGTCTCTCACTTGAAACAGCTCTCTCTGTTCAGACCCTGTCTCTCACTTGAAACAGCTCTCTCTGTTCAGACCCTGTCTCTCACCTGAAACAGCTCTCTCTGTTCAGACCCTGTCTCTCACTTGAAACAGCTCTCTCTGTTCAGACCCTGTTTCTCACCTGAAACAGCTCTCTCTGTCCAGACCCTGTCTCTCACTTGAAACAGCTCTCTCTGTCCAGACCCTGTCTCTCACCTGAAACAGCTCTCTCTGTTCACACCCTGTCTCTCACCTGAAACAGCTCTCTCTGTCCAGACCCTGTTTCTCACCTGAAACAGCTCTCTCTGTCCAGACCCTGTCTCTCACCTGAAACAGCTCTCTCTGTTCAGACCCTGTCTCTCACCTGAAACAGCTCTCTCTGTCCAGACCCTGTCTCTCACCTGAAACAGCTCTCTCTGTCCAGACCCTGTCTCTCACCTGAAACAGCTCTCTCTGTTCAGACCCTGTCTCTCACCTGAAACAGCTCTCTCTGTCCAGACCCTGTCTCTCACCTGAAACAGCTCTCTCTGTCCAGACCCTGTCTCTCACCTGAAACAGCTCTCTCTGTTCAGACCCTGTCTCTCACCTGAAACAGCTCTCTCTGTCCAGACAAAGTCTCCACCACTGATCACTAACAACACAGCAGCCATTTGTCTCACATGCCTTTGCTTAGAATATCCCTGTTATGTTTTTCATAACCACATAAACCGGTTGTTTGTGAAGCTCAGGTTTTCATAATGGCTCTTTTCTGGCAAGGCATGCAGTTTCAGTGCAGTCTGCTCCACTGGGGTCTACTTTGGGCTCTGCTGTGTTGGTAATAAATTTCTGCTGATGACTGTGGATGTGCATAGAGCTCCCCACTGATCTGCTGCTACGAGTTTGTGTGTGTGTGTGTTTGCACACAATCTTGCATGCAAGTGTGTGTGACTCACCTGCCCCTATTCATTCCCTGTCATTCCAGATTCCCCGCTACATTCTTACACTCCATGAGCTCCTGGCCCACACACCACATGAGCATGTGGAGAGGACGAGTCTGGACTATGCCAAGTCAAAGCTGGAGGAGCTGTCCAGGTATACCTGCCTTACCACTTTATTGCACCAAGCAGCACACAGGACACCTCAGTTAATCAACGCTTTCCTAAGTTGTTAAACACAAACACTACAATAATTACTTATTGTACAGAATGTATACACAATGACATTCCAAATCTGCCCCTAGAATCATGCATGATGAGGTGAGCGAGACAGAGAACATCAGGAAGAACCTGGCCATTGAGCGCATGATCGTAGAAGGCTGCGAGATCCTCCTTGACACCAGCCAGACATTCGTCAGACAAGGTAAGCCCTTAGAGAAGATCCACAAAGGAACCCCAGATCCCACATAAGGACACTATCATAGAGATGGATTTTCTGCCTCTCAACTGTTTGACTGCCAGCCCCTTTGTGTTCTCACAACTTCAAACATCCATAGCCCTACCTGAGCCTCCATAAGGGAAAGACTTAACCAGAGGGTTGGGCCATATAATCCTGTCTGTCTCTGAAGAACAGCATGTACTGAGAGTGGGCCGAATCTTTCATTTCCAAGGGTAATTAGACTGTTAGGAGGCAATACGACGATGAGTCAGGGTTTGTAAATGTCATACATCCCCAACAGTCTTTGATGGACGTTTAAAGAAGAAGAGGCAAAACATATAGAGAAATGGTTTAACCCAATAGTATGTATATATCCCCCCAGTCAGTGAACAGGTGAGGGGAGGCCTCTCCCAGTATTGCAGTACAGTTGATTTGTGGGCCTCTCGTCACTGACAGGGCCCCTTGCTGTCTCTCTGCCCCTCCTGCCATGCAGGCTCTCTCATCCAGGTGCCAATGAGTGAGAAGGGCAAGATCACCCGTGGGCGACTGGGATCTCTGTCTCTGAAAAAGGAGGGGGAGAGGCAGTGCTTCCTCTTCTCTAAGCATGTCATTATCTGCACCAGGGGCTCTGGAGGAAAACTGCACCTCACCAAGGTGGGTGTGCCCTGGGCTGCTGAGCCTGCTATACAATCTCTCAAGATGCATCATTGACCAAACTCCCAGAGCTTAATGTAAAATCAAATAACATTCAGGGGATACAATACACAGATAAGGCTTTAGTTAATACACAGCAAATTGGCCGTACTTTTTCAGTGTAACATTTTTAGTGTTTATTCACGTGTTAAATTAACACTCATGATGTGTAAAAGAACCCCAGTGTTGGTGTTAATAACCAGTGTTAAACAAAAAACATGATATTTCCCTGAATTCTCTAGTGCTGGTTGGTTTTTAGAATTGTTTGTTTCAATGTCTATGTTTTTGCATGTACATTGATTGATTAATTAATCTTATGCTACTCATCTATAAATAACATACACTACCGTTCAAAAGTTTGGGGTCACTTAGAAATGTCTTTGTTTTTGATAGAAAAGCACATTTTTTGTCCATTAAAATAACATCAAATTGATCAGAAATACAGTGTAGACATTGTTAATGTTGTAAATGACTATTGTAGCTGGAAATGGTAGATTTTTTATGGAATATCTACATAGGCGTACAGAGGCCCATTATCAGCAACCATCACTCCTGTTTTCCAATGGCACGTTGTGTTAGCTAATCCAAGTTTATAATTTTATCATCAGTCCAAGTTCAGCAAAATGATGAACTTGGACTGGCAGCTACATTAAATAGTACCCGCAAAACACCAGTCTCAACGTCAACAGTGAAGATGCAACCCCGGGATGCTGGCCTTCTAGGCAGAGTTCCTCTGTCCAGTGTCTGTGTTCTTTTGCCCATCTGTATCTTTTCTTTTTATTGGCCAGTCTGAGATATGGCTTTTTCTTTGCAACTCGCCTCTCAGCATCCCAGAGTCGCCTCTTCACTGTTGTCGTTGAGACTGGGGTTTTGTGAGTACAATTTAATGAAGCTGACAGTTGAGGACTTGTAAGGTGTCTGTTTCTCAAACTAGATACTCAAATGTACTTTTTCTCTTGTTCAGTTGTGCACCGGGGCCTCCCACTTCTCTTTCTATTCTGGTTAGAGTCACTTGCGCTGTTCTGTGAAGGGAGTAGTACACAGCATTGTATGAGATCTTCAGTTTCTTGGCAATGTCTCGCATGGAATAGCCTTCATTTCTCAGAACACCAATAGACTGATGAGTTTCAGAAGAAAGTTATTTGTTTCTGGCCATTTTGAACCCACAAATGCTGATGCTCCAGATGCTCAGCTAGTCTAAAGAAGGCCAGTTTTATTGCTTCTTTAATCAGAACAACAGTTTTCAGCTGTGCTAACATAATTGCAAAAGGGTTTTCTTATGATCAATTAGCCTTTTAAAATGATAAACTTGGATTAGCTAACACAACGTGCCATTGGAACACAGGAGTGATGGTTGCTGATAATGGGCCTCTGTACGCCTATGTAGATATTCCATTAAGTCGATCAGCTGTTTCCAGCTACAATAGTCATTTACAACATTAACAATATCTACACTGTATTTCTGATCAATTTGATGTTATTTTTAATGGATAAAAAATGTGATATTCTTTCAAAAGCAAGGACATTTCTAATTGACCCCAAACCTTTGAACGCTAGTGTACATTTTTCTATACTCTTCCAATCTGTTATGTGGACTTATTGCGCCCATTACTGAAATAGTTGTTGGTTCATATCTTAGTCTTCCCAACCTTGCAGTCATTCATTCAAAATGTTAGATATACCCACTCTGGCTAGATTCCAATAGGAATTGCACATCACTTTGCAAGCTATCATAATGTGACTCTCAGGCCTGAAAACCTTGAGTTTCAGGCCACTGTATTAGGTTAAAACTAGGCCCTCAAAAGAAGGCCTTATTAATTCATTAATTATTTTACTGCACTGGGCTAATTCGGGTCACACAGAGTTGTTTCTTGGTAGTCTTAAACAAATCTACTTTGTAACAAAAGTATACACCTCCCTCCCTTATGTGTTTAAAAAAAAACACATGTACCATGTCAGATATAGAGTTCAAATGTGTACATTGTAAGTTTTTATCCCAATATTACGCTTTATATACAGTGAGGCAAATTAATTAATTAAAAATCTTACAATGTGACTTTCTGGATTTTTTTTTCTCATTTTGCCTGTCATAGTTGAAGTGTACCTATGATGAAAATTACAGGCCTCTCTCATCTTTTTAAGTGGGAGAACTTGCACAATTGGTGGCTGATTAAATACTTTTTTGCCCCACTGTACATCACAGAAGACTGAAATAAAATGTTTTAAAAAACGTTTTGATATAGAAACACCGGATTTCTGGTTGGTTTTTGTAAATGTTTATTAATTATGAAATGATGACAAATATTAATACAATTCCACCCATGAGGCCACAAGAGGGCGATTAAAAAATATATATTTTACCTTTATTTAACTAGGCAAGTCAGTTAAGAACAAATTCTTATTTTCAATGACAGCATAGGAACCGTAGTATAACTGCCTTGTTCAGAGGCAGAATGACAGATATTACTTTGTCAGCTGAGGGATGTGATCTTGCAAGCTTTTGGGTTACTAGTCCAACACTCTAACCACTAGGCTACCACCCCAGTTTTGGTCATTTGACTGTATCTGATTTCATCTGTTTATTGACCTGTAGTCCTACATGTGTTGAAAGTTGTTGAGCTACATAATAATGTCAGTGATATTGTTATTGATTATTCAGTAGTGGAGGGGATTCATAGAATGTGGTTGTGAGTGTGCTAATGCATATCGTTGTTTTCAGAATGGCGTGGTCTCTCTTATTGACTGCACTCTTCTGGAAGACCCCGAGGGGACAGATGATGAGTGTAAGCACCACAATGTTTCATTCCTACCTCACTGAAATATGGAGCATATATACAGTGCTGTATAACGTATGATTCCTGTATGCACAGTGTAAGATATGGTACGAGATGTGGTGTCACATTTTGATTGATACTATAGACTCCCTGCAAAGTTCATCTCTTTTTACAATAAGTACAATAAACCTCTCATTTATACCATAGTAATGACCCATTTCTCCTATTAACCTCTGTTTTTGTTTTGCCCAAAGCCAAACCAGACAAGGGTGTACAGGACATGGAGCATCTGGACTTTAAGATCGTGGTGGAGCCTAAAGAAGGCCAGTCGTTTACAGTGATCCTGGTGGCCTCCTCGCGGCAGGAGAAATCTGCATGGACCAGTGACATCAGCCAGGCATGTCTGTTCTGCTCTGCATGCATTGCATCTGTCTCTCTCCAGCAGGGAGACATGGGTGTCTGTCTGCAGAATGGCTGTACTCACACCTTTCCTCTCCCTCGTGCCTTCTCTTCTTGTCTCTTACAGTGCATAGACAACATCCGCTGCAATGGGCTTATGATGAACGCATTTGAGGAGAACTCTAAAGTCACCGTGCCACAGATGATCAAGTGAGCCCCATTCACAATCACAGCAAAACAGTCAATGAGATTTTCATGCAACAGGCAGATCTTTGTGATGTCTTTATTTGTGTGTTCTAGCGTTTTCATATGTGTTTGTGTGTTTTTCTGTGAGCAGGTCCGACGCCAGCCTGTACTGTGACGACGTGGACATCCGTTTCAGTAAGATGATGAACTCGTGTAAGGTGTTGCAGATCCGCTATGCCAGCGTGGAGAGACTCCTGGAGAGGCTGACAGACCTGCGCTTCCTCTCCATTGACTTTCTCAACACCTTCCTGCACTCCTACCGCGTGTTCACCAGTGCCAACGTGGTGCTGGACAAACTCATCACCATCTACAAGAAACCCATCAGTGCCATCCCAGCCCGGTAAGGCCATAAAGGAGCTGCTAGTGCTTTAGCCTTGACTTTGACAAACACAGTCAGCAAAATGTCTAGATCTATCTCATGCGTAGTGCTTTAGCTGTTTAAAGAAGATACATTGTCAGTGTTTTTGCATTGCAATGTCCCCGACACAGTAAAGAGGGCTGTAGTTAGGGTTGATGACGATAACATCCCCTGACAGGCCCAGCAGCCTCTGGCCTCCTCTGGCTGCCTCTATCTCTTTTAGCCCACCACTGATTCCCTCACAGCTCTACTTCCACAGCCCACAGTATTAGGTATTTTTAACCACGTCCTGTGTCTGTGTGTCTATGTGTGTGTGTGCGTTTATGTTTGGATGTGGGTGGGTGGGTGGGTGGGTGGGTGGGTGCGTGTGTGTGCGTGTGTGTGTGAGGGTGAGGTGAGGTGAGGAGAGGTCATGTCTGTGTGTGTCAGTGTGGTGTGTTCTGTGTGAGAAGGCAGTAATTGGGCCCAGACTCTTCTCCTGCTTGCCTAAGAGCGTCTCAGCGGGGCTCTGTCGCTGTCACCTTAGCAACCGGTCTCTCTGCTGCAGGACCCCACCCTCCCCTGGTCTGCAGAGGATCTATAGTATGAAATATTTATGGTCCGTGTTGTCGGCCAGAGTAGAGCAGACCCCTTCTCCGGCCTAGGATAGTGAGCCCAGCTCCCAGGCTCTTATCAGGGGGAGCTCCCTCCCCATGCCCACACCCTGCAGCATGTTCTCCTGTGGAGACTGTCATGTCTCTGTGAGCCACCGCCACTCTGATGCTTGTGTCAGCAGCATGGCTGCTCGCTCGCGGTGTCACTTGCTGTGCTATTTATGGGAACTCATGAGGTCTAGAGGAGGGTGGCAGTGAGTGGGAGAGATCTTCTGCAACAATGTATCAGATTTTTTTACTTTTATTGCAGAAATACCATGTTGCCTTGTGTTGTCGCTGTTGACAATGTATTGATTTCTATATTTAACACAGAAAGACATGTATAATTCAGATGTCTTAGTAATTTGCAACACACTGAAGTGCTGAAGTACACAGCTACAATACATTCTTCTAACTAGAATAAAATGTGTTGTTTTTTCCTGATGCAGATCCCTGGAGTTGTTCTTCGCCAGCAGTCAGAACAATAAACTCCTATATGGGGAGCCTCCCAAATCCCCCAGGGCCAGCCGTAAGTTCTCTTCCCCCCTCTGGCCATCACCAAGACATCGTCCCCCAACCGCCGGCGTAAACTCTCACTCAACATCCCCATCATCACTGGGGGAAAGGCTCTGGACCTGGCCGCCCTCAGCTGCTCCTCCAATGGCTATGCAAGCATGTACTCCTCCATGTCCCCCTTCAGCAAGACCACCCTGGACATCAACAAGTTATATGTCTCCAGTCCCATCACCAGCAAGATCCCTGCTGAGGGAGAGGGCAAGACGGACAAGGCAGAGGAGACCACTGTGTCTAAACAAGGTAAGCCAGCTAATCTGCACTGTGGAGATGGGGGGATTTATGTCCTTATTGATGCTTCTAAAGAGGAATGTTGGGCTATTTATTTGAATATAGAATGAGGGTTCAGAATTGTAATCATGACAGGTGTCTAGAATGTGGTATTTACTGACCTGTTTTGAATCATGACAGGTGTCTAGAATGTGGTATTTGCTGACCTGTTTTGAATCATGACAGGTGTCTAGAATGTGGTATTTACTGACCTGTTTTGAATCATGACAGGTGTCTAGAATGTGGTATTTACTGACCTGTTTTGAATCATGACAGGTGTCTAGAATGTGGTATTTGCTGACCTGTTTTGAATCATGACAGGTGTCTAGAATGTGGTATTTACTGACCTGTTTTGAATCATGACAGGTGTCTAGAATGTGGTATTTACTGACCTGTTTTGAATCATGACAGGTGTCTAGAATGTGGTATTTACTGACCTGTTTTGAATCATGACAGGTGTCTAGAATGTGGTATTTGCTGACCTGTTTTACGCTTGGTGTAGATATTTCAGTTCCGGAGGAAAGTGACATTGACCAAAACCAGAGCGATGATGCAGACCCAGAAACGTCTCCTATCAAGTCGCCAACCACTCCTCAAAAAAACGTGAAGTGCAAAAACTCCTCAGGTACATTGTGTCCCAGACAGCACAGTGGTGTTTTTATCACTCATGCCATGATACCAGAGCACCTGAATCACATGCTGGCAAGCTACCTGCATCCTCCTCTCAGCCAAAATACCATATTTGTGACCGACCGGCTCTAATCGATCTTATGTAGGAACATTTGAATTGCCTTTTTTATATTGGATAAAAGTAGAGACTCAGAGTTACAAAATGGTATATCATACACTACAGTTGAGGAACAATGGAAAAGTAATTTTGCTTTGAAAATTGGTCAATTTGTAAGCTCAGTTTTGAGAAAATGGCCTTTTAATGTTTTGGTACTACTATTGGAGAGCCCTCTTTGTCTACACCCATTCAGCATTGTTCACACCCTCTTAAGCTTTAGCCCCACCCATCTCTTTAAGGGTTGATCCGAATGTACTAACAGCAGTCAAGCACCCAAGCTAACTTTCTAGCTACTTCCAGACATCTAAGTGAGAGAAAACAGCTCACGGAACATTACTCGCCCAAGCAGACCTGGTTAGGCTGTTATGTTTTCCAGAGCATCGGTGACTGCAACTGCCTTGTCAGATTGTCCGTTCCTAAATTCAGAGCGTTTCGCATTCAGAGCGCATACCTGACGCTCTGGCTGATCCGAACGTTCTGATCCGAACGTTCTGACCTCACAACGGCAGTCAAGCACCGAGCTAACTGGCTAACATTGGCTAGCTTGTTAGCTACTTCCAGACACATAATGAAAGAACACCCCACTCTTGACCATTTTACTCGCCCTAGCAGTACTGGTTACCCAGCCATCACAGTGGATTTGGGCCAGCTCCGGCTGAGAGTCGGGGCACTCAGCTGAGAGTCAGACTCGGCCGACGTCATGTGGCCCTAGTCTGAGCCGCCTTCGGCAGTATTACTTATGGCTAGGATGCAGGGATTGAGCTTGGGCCGATTCCGGTGTGAGTTATCTGGCCCAAATATATTACTTGGGGCTCGGGCGGATTCCGGTGATAGTTATCTGGCCCAAATGTATCACTTGGGCTCGGGCCGATGGGGGCTACTCTCTGGCAGATGATTACCCATGCTGCTTTATATAATTAACATTCTGTGGCTAATACAACTAGGCTCATAATTGAACAATTGTATTCGTATTTACAAATGGCATACAAGTTTGTTATTAAGGCACATGAAAGTTCACATGTTCAAGAAGACGTTTCTGCCCAAAAACGCATTTTGATTTAAAAAAAAGAAAACGTTCAAACGGCTCTCCTGCCAAGTACTGACCCGCAACATACACTTAGTTTCCTGAAACGGGTCACATTTATCAATGACTTATCAATGCTCTCCTGTTAAACAGAGTCAGTGATAAGAAATCAAAACATACAGTTTTGAGGGGTTGTTACTTTTATTTATTTATTTCACCTTTATTTAAGTTGAGAGCAAGTTCCCATTTACAACTACAAGGTTCCCATTTACAAGTTTCCATTTACAACTACAAGGTTCCCATTTACAAGTTTCCATTTACAACTGCGACCTGGCCAAGATAAAGCAAAGCAGTGCGACACAAACAACAACACAGAGTTACACATGGATTACACAAACGTACAGTCAATAACACAATAGAAAAGTCTATATACAGTGTGCGCAAATGAGGTAAGATTAGGGAGGTAAGGCAATAAATAGGCTGTAGTGGCGAAGTAATTACAATTTAGCAATTAAACACTGGAGTGATAGATGTGCAGAAGATGAATGTGCGAGTAGAGATACCGGGGTGCAAAGGAGCAAAAAATAATAATAACAATATGGGGATGAGGTAGTTGGATGGGCTATTTGCAGATGGGCTATATACAGTTGCAATGATCTGTAAGCTGCTCTGACAGCTGATGCGTAAAGTTAGTGAGGGAGATTTGAGTCTCAAGCATCAGTGATTTTTGCAATTCGTTCCAGTCATTGGCAGCAGAGAATTGGAAGGAAACGCAGCCAAAGGAGGAATTGGCTTTGGGGGTGACCAGTGAAATATACCTGTTGCTAAGGTGAACAGTGAGCTGAGATAAGGCGGGGCTTCAAACATGATTTAGAGCTTGTTTATGGAAAAAAAACTTTTTTCTGTATTTCAATGTTGCAACTTGCTGAAAACTGTCCACAATGTTCATTTCATCTCAAATAGACAGCACAGCAAAAACTAACAAAGACTTACAGATGACCTGGAGCCAGTGGGTTTGGCGACGAATATGAAGCAAGGGCCAACCAACGAGAGCATACAGGTCGCAGTAGGGGGTAGTATGTGGGGCTTTGGTGACAAAACGGATGGCACTGTGATAGATTGCATCCGATTTGCTGAGTAGAGTGTTGGAGGCTATTTTGTAAATGACATCGCCGAAATTAAGGATTAGTAGGATGGTCAGTTTTACTAGGGTATGTTTGGCAGCATGAGTGAAGGAGGCTTTGTTGCGAAATAGGAAGCCGATTCTAGATTTAATTTTGGATTGGAGATGATTAATGTGAGTCTGGAAGGAGAGTTTACAGTCTAACCAGACACCTAGCTAGGTATTTGTAGTTGTCCACATATTCTAGGTCAGAACCGTCCAGAGTAGTGATGCTGGACGGGCGGGCAGGTGCGGGCAGCGATCGGATGAAGAGCATGCATTTAGTTTTGCTTGCATTTAAGAGCAGTTGGATGCCACGTAAGGAGAGTTGTATGACATTGAAGCTTGTCTGGAGGTTAGTTGGTGTCGTCTGCATAGAGGTGGATCAGAGAATCATCAGCTGATGTATACAGAGAAAAGAGGGCCCGAGAATTGAATTGAATGGGTCGATGAATACGGCTGCATAGTATTGTCTTTTATTGATGGCGGTTATGATATCGTTTAGGACCTTGAGCGTGGCTGAGGTGCACCCATATCCAGCTCGGAAACCAGATTGCATAGCGGAGAAGGTACGGTGGGATTCAAAATGGTCGGTGATCTGTTTGTTAACTTGGCTTTCGAAGACCTTAGAAAGGCAGGGTAGGAAAGATGTAGGTCTGTAACAGTTTGGGTCTAGAGTGTCTCCCCCTTTGAAGAGGGGGATGCTTCCAATCTTTGGGGTTCTCAGACGATCTCAGACGATACGAAAGAGAGATTGAACAGGCTAGTAATAGGGGTTGCAACAATTGCGGCGGATCATTTTAGAAAGAGAGGGTCCAGATTGTCTAGCCCAGCTGATTTGTAGGGGTCCAGATTTTGCAGCTCTTTCAGAACATCTGCTATCTGGATTTGGGGGAAGGAGAAATGTGAGGGGCTTGGGCAAGTTGCTGTGGGTGGTGCAGAGCTGTTGACCGGGGTAGGGGTAGCCAAGTGGAAAGCATGGCCAGCCGTAGAAAAATTATTCTTGAAATTCTCAATTATTGTGGATTTATCGGTGGTGATAGTGTTTCCTAGTCTCAGTGCAGTGGGCAGCTGGGAGGAGGTGCTCTTATTCTCCATGGACTTTACAGTGTCCCAGAACTTTTTTGAGTTTGTGCTACAGGATGCCAATTTCTGCTTGAAAAAGCTTGCCTTTGCTTTCCTAACTGCCTGTGTATATTGGTTCCTGACTTCCCTGAAAAGTTGCATATCACGGGGGCTATTCAATGCTAACGCAGTACTCCACAGGATGTTTTTGTGCTGGTCAAGGGCAGTCAGGTCTGGAGTGAACCAAGGGCTATATCTGTTCCTGGTTCTACATGTTTTGAATGGGGCATGCTTATTTAAGATGGTGACACTACCGTTCAAAAGTTTGGGGTCACTTAGAAATGTCCTTGTTTTTGGAAAAAAATGAATTTTTTTGTCCATTAAAATAACATCAAATTGATCAGAATTACAGTGTAGACATTGTTAATGTTGTAAATTACGATTGTCGCTGGAAACGGTTGATTTGTTATGGAATATCTACATAGGCGTACAGAGGCCCATTATCAGCAACCATCACTCCTGTGTTCCAATGGCACGCTGTGTTAGCTAATCCAAGTTTATCATTTTTAAAGGATCATTAGAAAACCCTTTTGCAATTATGTTAGCGCTGCTGAAAACGGAAGCGATAAAACTGTCCTTCTTTAGATTAGTTGAGTATCTGGAGCATCAGCATTTGTGTGTTCGATTACAGGCTCAAAATGGCCAGAAACAAATAACTTTCTTCTGAAACTCATCAGTCTATTATTGTTCTAAGAAATGAAGGCTATTCCATGCGAGAAATTACCAAGAAACTGAAGATCTCGTACAACGCTGTGTACTACTCACTTCACAGAACAGCGCAGTCTGGCTCTAACCAGAATAGAAAGAGGATTGGGAGGCCCCGGTGCACAACTGAGCAAGAGGACAAGTACATTAGAGTGTCTAGTTTGAGAAACAGACTCCTCACAAGTGGCAGCTTCATTAAAGAGTACCTTCAAAATACCAGTCTCAACGTCAAAAGTGAAGAGGCGACTGCGTTGCTGGCCTTTTTTCTTTTCTTTTCTCGTTCTTTTCTTTCAAAAACAAGGACATTTCTAAGTGACCCCAAACTTTTGAATGGTAGTGTATGTAAAGTACCTTCGGAATGTATTCAGACCCCTTTTGAGTTTTTTCCACATTTTGCTACGTTACAGTCTTATTCTAAAATGAAGAAAAACAATCCTTAGTAATCTTCTCACAATGGAACCTTGGAACCACCAAGACTCTTCATATTGCTGGCCGCCCGGCCAAACTGAGAAATCGGTGGAGAAGGGTCTTGGTCAGGGAGGTGACCAAGAACCCGATGGTCACACTGACAGAGTTCCTCTGTGGAGATAGGAAAACCTTCCAGAAGGACAACCATCTCTGCAGCACTCCACAAATCAGGCTTTTATGGTGGGGTGACCAGATGGAAGTCACTCCTCAGTTAAATGCACATGACAGCCCCCTTGGAGTTTGCCAAGATGGGACTGGGAGACTCGTCGGGATCGAGGGAAAGAAGAACGGAGCAACGTACAGAGAGATCCTTGATTATAACCTGCTCCAGAGTGCCCAGGACCTCAAACTTGGGCAAAGGTTCACCTTCAATCAGGACACCGACCCTAAGCACACAGCCAATACAACACAGGAGTGACTTCGGGACAAGTCTCTGACTGTCCTTGAGTGGCCAGAGCTTGAGAGGATCTGCAAAGAAGAATAGGACAAACTCCCCAAATACAGGTGTGCCGAGCTTGTAGCATCATACCCAAGAAGACTCGAGAATGTAATCACTGCTAAAGGTGCTTCAACAAAGTACTGAGTAAAGGGTCTGAATTCTTATGTAAATGGAATATGTCAGGGTTTTTTGAAAATAACAATAGCAAAAATGTCAAAAGAACCGTTTTTGCTTTGTCGTTGTTGCGTATTGTGTGTAGATTAACATATTTAATCCATTTTAGAATGAGGCTGTAACCTATCACAATGTGAAAAAAGTCAAGGGGTCTGAATACTTTCTGAAGGCAATGTATATATATATGTATACATATATATACAGTTCTAGTCAAAAGTTTGGACACACCTACTCATTCAAGGGGTTTCCTTTATTTGGACTATTTTCTACATTATAGAATAATGGTGAAGACAACAAAACTATTAAATAACACACATGGAATCATGTAGTAACCAAAAAAGTATTAAACAAATCAAAATATAGTTTAGATTTTATATTCTTCAAAGTAGCTACCCTTTGCCTTGATGGCAGCTTTGCACACTCTTGGAATTCTCTCAACCAGCTTCACCTGGAATGCTTTTCCAACAGTCTTGAAGGAGTTCACACATATGCTGAGCACCTGTTGGCTTCTTTTCCTTCACTCTGTGGTCCAACTCATTCAAACCATCTCAATTGGGTTGAGGTCGGGTGATTGTGGCAGCCAGGTCATCTGATGCAACACTCCATCACTCTCCTTAGTCAAATAGCCCTTACACAGCCTGGAGGTGTGTTGGGTCATTGTCCAGTTGAAAAACAAATGATAGTCCCACCAAGCACAAACCAGATGAGATGGCGTATCGCTGCAGAATGCTGTGGTAGCCATGCTGGTTAAGTGTGCCTTGAATTCTAAATCAATCACAGACCGTGTCACCAGCAAAGCAACCCCACACCACATTCACAGACTTGTCCCGAAGCCACTCCTGTATTGTGTTGGTTGTGTGCTTAGGGTTTTTGTCCTGTTATAAAGTGAACCTTCACCCGAATCTGAGGTCCTGCGCGGTCCTGAGGTCCTAAGGAGTGGCTTCCGTCTGGACACTCTGCCTTTAAAACCTCTTAAGGATCCGCCGCTTTTTTTCAATTTTTTCCTAAAATGACATACCCAAATCTAACTGCCTGTAGCTCAGGCTCTGAAGCAAAGATATGTATATTCTTGGTACCATTTGAAAGAAAACACTTTGAAGTTTGTGGAAATGTGAAAGGAATGTAATAATAATAATAATAATATAACACAATAGATCTGTTAAAAGATAACACAAAGAAAAAACCAACCGTTCTTTTGTATTTTTTTGTTGTACCATCATCTTTGAAATGCAAGAGAAAGGCCATAATGTATTATTCCAGCCCAGGTGCAATTTCGATTTTGGCCCCTAGATGGCAGCAGTGTATGTGCAAAGTTTTAGACCGATCCAATGAACCATTGCATTGCTGTTCAAATTTCTGTATCAAGACTGCCCAAATGTGCCTAATCTGTTTTATAATAACTTTTCATGTTCAAAATTGTGCACTCTCCTCAAACAATAGCATGATATTTTGTCACTGTAATAGCTACTGTAAATTGGACAGTGAATGTATATTGGCAAGAATGCTTTCTGCCAATATCAGATATGTCTATGTCCTGGGAAATGTTCTTGTTACTTACAACCTTATGCTAATCGCAGTGCTGCAGAGATGTTTGTCCTTCTGGTAAGTTATCCCATCTCCACAGAAGAACTATAGAGCTCTATCAGAGTGACCATCGGGTTCTTGGTCACCTCCCTGACCAAGGCCCTTCTCCCCTGATTGCTCAGTTTGGCTGGGCGGCCAGCTCTAGGAAGAGTCTTGGTGGTTCCAAACTTCTTCCATTAAAGAATAATGGAGGCCACTGTGTTCTTGGGGACCTTCAATACTGCAGACATTTTTTGGTACGCTTCCCCATATCTGTGCTTCGACACAATCTTGTCTCGGAGCTCTATGGACAATTCCTTCGACCTCATGGCTTGGCTTTTGCTCTGACATGCACTGTCAATGGTGGGGCCTTATATAGACAGTTGTGTGCCTTTCCAAATCATGTGCAATCAATTTAATTTACCACAGGTGAACTCCAATGAAGTTGTAGAAACATCTCAAGGATTTAAATTCAATCAATTTTAGAATAAGGATGTAACGTGACAAAATGTGGAAAAAGTCAAGGGGTCTGAATACTTTCCGAAGACACTGTGTCATGTTTTTTCTCTACCTCTGTTTTTCTAATAAAGAGTCAAAAGTGATGTAGAAAAATTATTCTTTGAGTGTTCTATGCCTATTCAATTGTCAGTGGCATGGTGCATACACTGCAGAAATGCTCAATTCTGTGTGCAGTGATCTCTGCCACACAAGATAAAATTCATGCAGACTAATTCGGTGGAGAGAATATGAACATGCAGGGAAGCCAACGCTGGGAATGAGTAGGTGTTGGGGATACTTGTGTCATAGCAACTACAGTATGAGCGTGTTTCCCTGCCTGCCGCCCCCGGTAACGAGGTTGTTTTAGTACAAGACAGTCAGTGAAGAAAGCTCTGCTGTCTGTCTTCCTGCTCTCAGGACAGAATGTACACCAGGTCAAAGGTGAATCGAAATCTGCCATAATTTGCATTAACAGTACCGGGGCAGCAGGTAGCCTAGCAGTAACGAGCATTGGGCCAGTAACGGAAAGGTTGCTGGTTTGATTCCCTGAGCCGCCTAGGTGAAAAATCTGTTGATGTGCCCTTGAGCAAGGCACTAAAACCGAATTGGTCATGTAAGTCGCTCCACTAAATTGTACTCAGATTAGTTTTATATTACTCTCACCATAAAGCTCAATTGATTTTATTTGTTAATGAATGGTTATTGTAAGTCAGTGTGCAGACAGTGTGTACAGAAACCAGTCAATTCTTCCATTATGCTGATATTGGTGGCTATATTTAGCTACACCCATCTTAAATATCAAAGCCTCATGTAAAGTCTATGTTCTACTGGGAGAGAATGTGGTGCTCTTGGATTCTGCTGCCCTCTACTGGAGACAGAATAAATGAAAACCTGTCCTGTTACACAATGAATTAAACTGACACAATAGCTAATGCCTTTTTGGGTAAGATCCATTTAGTAGCATATCAAGATTAATGTTGCTTGCTAACTGTTGTCAACTACCTCTTAAATGCCAGCGAAAAGGTTAGAGTTGCAGTACCTACTGAAGTAGTAGTGATCCAATGGACACAGACGTCCGTTTAACGTCTAGTATTGATTTAAATTTGGCTGAATTGTCAACTATTGTGAATTCAATGTGAAGTCAACAAACAATGTCACCATGTCATTGGATTTCGGTTAAAAGTTAGGTGAAAATAATAAATGCCCTTAGGTTGATTAATTTGTTCCATGTTGATTCACTGTCATCATATTGATTTTTGGGGGTTGAAATGATGTGGAAACAATGTTGATTCAACCCGTTTTTTTCCCAGTGGTTAGAGACCAATAAAGAGCATTTCATGCAGCTGACACTATCATGGATCACTTGTGGCTGTCCAAGTGCAGTCATAATCTCAACAATTTATTGGCTTGGAATGGTCTTTCCATTTGGTCTTTCCATTTTATACCTACAGTACTTTATTGTAAAGGTATCGCATTACATCAATTAAGTTCACTAAAATAAATCCCATGGTATTTTACACCCATGGTATTTTACAGCCAGTATAACTGTCTCCATATTGTATCTTCCTGTAGAATTCTCCCTGTTCTCATACAACAATGGCACAGTGATGTCTTCGTGTCGCCCTGAGATGGACAACAACAACCGCAGTGCCCTCTCTGCAGCCTCCGCCTTCGCCATCGCCACGGCAGGAGCCAATGAGGGCACGCCCACCAAGGAGAAGTATCGCCGCATGTCCCTGGCCAGCACAGGTACAGAGCGTGTTAAACATCAGTTCTGTCCACAATGGGACAATTTGAATATACCACATTTTCAAAAGCATGAGAACTTTAATGTCATTTTTGTTCTTCTCAAGATAAAAAAATAAATCTTTATAGTCATTAAAAATGTAGGTGTGATATTTGCATGGTGTTTTTGATACATTTTACGCAGGGTTCCAAACAGACCAGAGGAATGGGGACAAAGAGTTTGTCATCCGAAGGGCTGCAACCAACAGAGTCCTAAATGTTCTGAGGCACTGGGTGTCAAAACACTCTCAGGTAACACTTCCAGATACATAGTTATGATAATTCACTACTTCTAATGTAAAATAGAGTTCAGGTTTCCAATCAGTTAACATTTTTGTGTGCATTCGTATTGACCTCCAGGACTTTGAGAGTAACACTGAGCTGAAGCTGAAGGTCATAGCCTTCCTGGAGGAGGTGATGCATGACCCAGAGCTGCTGACCCAGGAGAGGAAAGCAGCCGCCAACATCATCAGGTACCTACCAGCACTACCATCGCCTCAACTTCTAGACACACACTGCTAACATTGAATACACGGGCTATAACTTCTATAGGGTTGATTAACACTGATGTACAGAGTAAAGAGAAACACATTATAAATACATACCTGTTGTATGGTCTATTAGGACCCTGACACAGGAGGACCCTGGTGACAATCAGATCAGCCTGGAGGAGGTTAAACAGCTGGTGAGTGGGATGACTGCATGTGGATCTGGCAGTAATGTAAAGAAGACACTGTGTTTTACAAAAGATGGTAATTGAGTCAATAGAGGACAATCTCTCCTTGACATATGTTAAGTATGTGTCTCAGGAATGTTAGATTATAGGGAAGTAGTTGTCATACCTCGCATCTTGAGAATGGTTACCACTGATGCTCTTATGTGTGTGTACTAGGCATCAGTAGGGAAGGCAGAGGCGTTTGAGAGCCATTCTGCCCTGGAGATAGCAGAGCAGCTCACCCTACTAGACCACCTGGTGTTTAAGGTCATCCCATATGAGTGAGTGACACCCAAACACATGTTGTATTCTCAGTTGATGATACATACAGACAGACAATATGGGAGACATACCGTGATTTTGAATAACAACCATGCAGTATTAATGAGAACAAATTAGATGTATTTATACTTGATCCTCCAATATTGTTTTACAGAGAGTTCTTTGGTCAAGGCTGGATGAAGAATGACAAGACTGAAAGGACACCATATATCATGAAAACAACAAAGCACTTCAATGATGTATGCAGCTAACAACGCCCACCCCCCAACATAATATTACAACTGTACATTTTCACTTTTCATTACAGTGTTTGGCTTTGGTTGTTATGCATTAGGAACATGGCTATTCCTTGTCTGTCTTGCCTCTGTTAGATCAGTAACCTGATTGCCACGGAGATCCTGCGTTGTGACGATGTGACCACGCGGGTGGCGGTGATGGAGAAGTGGGTGGCGGTGGCGGACATCTGCCGCTGTCTCCATAACTACAACGCTGTGCTGGAGATCACCTCCTCCCTCAACCGCAGCTCTGTGTTCCGCCTCAAGAAGACCTGGCTCAAAGTGTCCAAGCAGGTAAGGCCACATCTCTTCACTACACACACCCAGCTCACTGAGGGCTCATAGCCTGGTCCTAGTAATAGTATTACACATTTTATCATTGCACTGGGACCTCAATACACTCTTATAAACAGCTTGTTATGACACCTCAGACCTCTATGAATCATTATAGCTTACTACCGATAAGACATCAATTTAACAATGGTGATTATACCTGCGTGTTTTCCAACATAATATTTTGATACAGTATTTTATTTAATCTCTCAGACTAAAACCGTCATTGACAAGCTGCAGAAGTTGGTTTCGTCGGAGGGGAGGTTCAAAAACCTGAGGGAGGCTTTAAAGAAGTGAGTGTTTCTTCTGCTTGTTCTAATAACTACAAAAGCCAAAAGCCAATAAAATGTTACTGGCATTTCGGGCAGGTGGCTCGATCAAAGTATTAGCAAATTTGTGACTTCTGTTTTTCATTTTAGCTGTGACCCTCCCTGTGTACCATACCTGGGGATGTACCTCACTGATCTGGCTTTCATTGAGGAGGGGACGCCCAACTACACTGAGGACAAATTAGTCAACTTCTCAAAGATGAGGATGGTAAGCGGTCTCTGCTTCGTGTAATGTCACAGAGATATTCAGATGCGTTCTGTGGCTTTGTATTGTATACATGGCTTATGTTGTTATCTCTCTGCAGATTTCACATATCATCAGAGAAATTAGACAATTCCAGCAAACAGCATACAAGATTGACCATCAGCCAAAGGTAAAGTTTTAAAGCTGTTTCGTGGTAACTTCTGTTATATTGTACATATAAAGAGAAACAGAAGAAAATGGCAATGGCCATGAGGGAAATCCTGAGTGTCGGTATTAGTCACATCGTATAGATTATCGTAGTTGTAGCCAACCTGCTGAACCTGTATATTTGTCCTGGTCTAGGCAGCACAGTATTTGCTGGACAACAGCTCTGTTCTGGATGAAGAAAGCCTGTATGAAGCCTCTCTCAGAATTGAGCCTAAAGTCAACAACTGAAGAGGATGACAGTTTCCCAAAGTGTACTCTCTGTTAAAGAACTATGTCTTACACAGTAGACATACACAATAACTGGTGTTAAGTCATGTTTAACATTTTTGCTCTTTATACATGTGTTGTTTTGAGATGTTATCTTATGTACACATGTTCATTTAATTGTCACATTGTTGTTGAAATATTTAATTTTTCCTCTGCAACAGGGACCATTTCACTGGGCTTATTAGAGTGATAAGTAAAGTCACAATGATGTTGCATAATGGTGTGTCCTTTGTAACCAATGAAATTGATTGACACCTTTTCATACTGTGGACTTTGCACTTCCTGTAAGCACACCTGCTGCCAAGGTCCTACTGTACAGGAAATATTGTTCTCTTTACTCAAATAGATATAATGTGTTTATCTGCAACTGATGTAGCATTGTAAAAATCTAACCAGGTAAAACAACATTTTTAAACCCAAAATTGATGCGGCTAAACCAATGTGTGTTCCTTTAATTGTTCTAATATCAATCTGCCTCCTCCCTGCTTTGATTATTTGCTTCCATTTTGAATTTCTATCAACATTTGAGTAATCTTGTCACAATTGAGATATGAGAGCCACTAGCACCACAGAGCTTTGTCTTGTCGTCATGAGGAGTGATTCTTACATAATAAGATATTACACTTGCCTGATACAGGAAGTTTCTGACTTGCAGTACAGTACTGAATCTGCTCTGAAATGAATGAAAAACAGCAAATATATAAGGGCATATCCACACAACAAGCTTTTATCTAAGAACCAGCAAGGTCTGGTTTCTTTTGAAAACATTGAAGTCAAGTGTGAATACACCCTAACCTAAAACATGATTAACAATATTTGTAGCTTTATTTCATTACTGTTGCATGTTGCATTGTAACAGGCGGTTAAATCACAAACCTCTTACTGTATATTTGCAGAAGTAATTCAAGTCAAGTAAATAAATACAATTTTGTTTTGCAGAATAAACTCTATTAATTCATGCAATTGAAATGGCTGGTAATAAGCCAGTGTACGTTATATCTCCAATACGAGTGTACTTCCAGTTTGACAATGATTAGTTGAGGGTGACATCTTGTTTGACTAGGGGTTTGGGGAAGTTTGCTGCTATTCTTGGAGCATGTCATTGTAGCTGTTTCCCTTTTTAAAAGCACATGTGTGTTAGCTTTCAATTTAAACTTAACGGAGCACACATATTAAAGAAAAATAAAGCAACACCCTTGAAATTGTAGTATTTTCAGGCTTTGTGATATTTGTGTACAGTAAAAGGTTGTTCCGCTATTATACTGTATCATTCAAAGACGATCTATGTCCTTTTGCTGTTCCAGTGATTGTGGAACGTGACCGTATATCACTCTGTTAAATGCATTGTTGTTTAAGAGTATGATAAAAGTAAGTGAATGAGTTACTCCGCCTGCAGCATTCAAAAGGTATTTTTGTAGTATTAGTATAAGGTAAGGGGTTACAAGAACACAGGAAAGTATTTTGTACTTTGTTGTTGTTAATTCACCTTGCTGAAATGTATGCTGTACATTTTGTACATGCAGCCCTGCATATTTCTTAATGTGGAACAGTGTCAAGTACACCTCTGAAAAGCATTGTATCCCAAGCGTCAACACAAAATGCTACAACAATTGTAATTTTGAAACCATGACTTAGAGGTAGAAGACAACTTCAAAGTGTTTTGCATATACTGTAATCCTGTCTATAATCATTATCTTAGCAGGAATATAGTAATGTAGTGCTTATTCTGTGAATATTTGTATGTATTTTTACCATGTACAGTCTAGAAACATTTAAAGCTCATATGGCAGGCATGCAACACTGTATCAGACAATATTAAAACAATATATATACATATATATACTGTATACACTTATACGTGCACATACTCTTATAAATGAAATATTAACAAACAAACGTTTTGCTGTTAGCAATACCCAGTGGTATGAGAATTATCTTTCAACCCTTATGTTTATTTCCACAGCTTGAGAAATATTTCCAGTTTTGTAAAAAGAAAAAAATGTATGTTTCCTGATTACCTCTTGCTAATAAATCTATTCTATCTCAGGGGCATTGTTGTCTCAAGTGTGTTTGTGAGAAAACACACTTCTCTCTCCCTCTTCTCTCACTCCCCACCCCCCTCTATCACATGCACACACCACACAAACACACACTCTACCATAGCCGTGGGAAGTACGGGTGCTGGAGGTGAAAGAATTTGTGTTGTTGCAATAAAAAGCTATTGAACAATTTTTGTGTTGCATTATATTATCCTCATACTAGGTCCTGTAGATAGATAGATATACTACATTTTGTTTTCAACTTCAATAGCCTGTATGGAATTACTGAGAAACTAGGATACTCGAAACTGTCTTATCTAATGCATATTGGAATGCACTGTATCCACATAAAATAAAACAGTCAATTCACAATGACCTGATTTCTTTTGATGCTACTGTGTCATCCATGCAGTACAACAAGGTGTGTGACATGGAGGAGTACTACCACAGACTTCAGATCTTCATTGAGAACAAGAGGATTGACCATCACAGTGAAGGAAATCACAAGTTCACAAGTATGAATAACAGGTGTGTTTCTTCAGTTGTTAGACGTGTGCATATCCTTTGAGTATGTCAATATATTAATTGTGCCTTCTTCTGACATTTGACCTCCTTACCTAGTGGGACTGAATCAGTTCTCGGACACGACCTTACTTTGCTCAGGCCTTCAACAACCATGGCAGTAAGGGGTGAGTGTCACCACTGGAAAACCCATTTCCTTGTAAATACTGTATATTCACAAAAATCTCTTGGTCTAACTGGACACTATTAGATTCTTACTCCGGCTCTGAAAAATAATAATATTTTAGCAGTCAAGCATTTGAGTACATCAAGTATAACAAGGGACCCATGACAGAGGATAACTATCCATAACAGCACATATATGTAAATAGCAATGCTATCTTTACAACAACTACAGTACTAGCACCTCGAAAGGTGACAATCTATTAACATCATTTATGCTGGAATCATTTTGAAGGAGGGCACTTGCAAGTTCAAGACTGATTTGGCCGCTGCTTTCGTTAAGGATGTGGTCAACATAACAAGGGTAAGTAAATTCACATTACTTTGGGTTATTTGGTGCATTGACTACCCAGGCAGTCATCTTATTGTATGTTTTTTTTCATGGCAGTATGATGAAATGGGTATGCTGGATGCAGTGGCCAAACACAACCCTGTCAGCCTTGCCTATGAGGTGACCTCTGATTTTATGCATTACCATAGTGGTGTGTACAGCACGTGAGAATGAGTCTCTACTATGTTTTTAAACCTAGAATAATGGTAATATCTGTTGTGGCATACAGCAGGTCAGCCACCAGGGGGAGACTCGTCGATGCCTGGTGACAGACGGAGTATACATCACGAGGCGATGGCTCCATCTGCTGGACGTGCCAGGTCTCGACGGGCTCTCTGGCCAGGACTAATTGGGGCTGATTGGGGATTGGTGAATAATCAAGGGCTGATGGCTCACTGATGGCTACAACTCCCATAAAGCTGCCAGAAGGGCAGCACACAACAGAGAGACTGGGGGAGGAAAGGACTCCCGTATAGTTGGTGGCGGTACCAGAGGTAACAGGAGGGAGTTCAGTTGTTGATCCCCACAGGATACAGCAAGACCCGGAGCCCAGAAGACGGTATCCCAAAGAAGGTCTCTTGGGGGAGACCTATTATTTTCTTTTAGAATTATTATTTTAAGAAACAGCTTTGAAACTGAGCTAATCCAAGGACAAGGACCTGTGGAGAGACGGCTGGGGTAGGGTCGACCCGCCACCGACGACCCCAGGTGGATGGAGACCAAAGGAAGTGTTTTGAGTGTGGTGCCGGGGACACATTGCCTGGAATTGCCCGGCTCGAGAGGAGTAAATGCCATCAGCCAGCCCCGGAGGCAAGGTGGGTCACATAGTGAACTACATCACCTCCTGTTGGGCACACCACAAATCAACTGCACCCATGGTCCCGGTGAAGGTTGACATACATGACACGGAAGCTCTATTAGACTCCGGGAGTATGGTTACCCTCGTAACCACGAGCCTGCTGAACCAGGATACCGAACGTGGTAGGGCGATGTCCATTTCCTGTGTTCATGGGGACACAAAGCGGTATCCAACCGTATGGATCAACATCGTGACGCCACAAGGGAACTGCCAGTACCAGAGTTGCCGGTACCTCTCCTAGTGGGACGAGATTGTCCGCTGATCGCGCCCCTGTGGGTCCGGAGTCGGAGTCAGAGGTGGTGCCGGAACCTAAATTCTATCAGCATATCGATTGTGAAACCAGGGCTGGTAAATCCCTGGATCATTGTTATTCTAACTTCTGCGAAGCATATAAGGCCCTCCCCCGCCCTCCTTTCGGAAAAGCTGACCACGACCCCATTTTCTTGCTCCCAGCCTACAGACAGAAACTAAAACATGAAGCTCCCGCGCTCAGGTCTGTTCAACGCTGGTCCGACCAATCTGATTCCACGCTTCAATACTGCTTCGATCACGTGGACTGGGATATGTTCCGCATTGCGTCCAACAACAACATTGACGAATACGCTGAGCGAGTTCATTAGAAAGTGCATCGACGATGTTATACCAACAGCAACAATTAAAACATTCCCAAACCAGAAACCATGGATTGATGCCAGCATTCGCGCGAAACTGAAACCACTGCTTTTAACAAGGGCAAGGTGACTGGAAACATGACCGAATACAAACAGTGTAGCTATTCCCTCCTCAAGGCAATTAAACAAGCTAAGCGTCAGTATAGAGACAAAGTAGAGTTGCAATTCAACAGCTCAGACACAAGAGGTATGTGGCAGGGTCTACAGTCAATCACGGATTACAAAAAGAAAACCAGCCCCGTTGTGGACCAAGATGTCTTGCTCCCAGGCAGACTAAATAACTTCTTTGCTCGCTTTGAGGACAATATAGTGCCACTGACACGGTCCGCTACCAAAACCTGCGGACTCTCCTTCACTGCAACCAACTTGAGTAAAATATTTAAACGTGTTAACCCTCGCAAGGCTGCAGGCCCAGACGGCATCCCCAGCCGCGTCCTCAGAGCATGCGCAGACCAGCTGCCTGGTGTGTTTACGGACATATTCAATCAATCCTTATCCCAGTCTGCTGTTCCCACATGCATCAAGAGTGCCACCATTGTTCCTGTTCCCAAGAGAGCTAAGGTAACTAAGCTAAACGACTACGGGGCGTAGCACTCACTTCTGTCATCATGAAGTGCTTTGAGAGACTAGTCAAGGACCATATCACCTCCACCCTACCTGACACCCTAGACCCACTCCAATTTGCTTACCGCCCCAATAGGTCCAGAGACGACGCAATCACAACTACACTGCACACTGCCCTAACCCATCTGGACAAGAGGAATACCTATGTGAGAATGCTGTTCATCGACTACAGCTCAGCATTTAACACCATAGTACCCTCAAAACTCGTCATCAAGCTCGAGACCCTGGGTCTTGACCCCGCCCTGTGCAACTGGGTACTGGACTTCCAGACGGGCCGCCCCCAGGTGGTGAGGGTAGGTAACAACATCTCAACCCCGCTGATCCTCAACACTGGGGCCCCACAAGGTTGCGTTCTGAGCCTTCTCCTGTACTCCCTGTGTTCACCCACGACTGGACTCAATCATCAAGTTTGCTCGGACGACACTACAGTGGTATGCTTGATTACCAACAGCGACGAGACGGCCTACAGGGAGGAGGTGAGGGCCCTCGGAGTGTGGTGTCAGGAGAATAACCTCACACTCAACGTCAACAAAAGAAAGGAGATGATTGTGGACCTCAGGAAACAGCAGAGGGAGCACCCCCCCATCCACATCGACGGGACAGTAGTGGAGAGGGTAGTAAGTTTTAAGTTCCTCGGCATAGACATCACGGACAAACTGAATTGGTCCACCCACACAGACAGCGTTGTGAAGAAGGTGCAGCAGCGCCTCTTCAACCTCAGGAGGCTGAAGAAATTTGGCTTGTCACCAAAAGCACTCACTAACTTCTACAGATGCACAATCGAGAGCATCCTGTCGGGCTGTATCACCACCTGGTACGGAAACTGCTCCACCCACAACCGTAAGGCTCTCCAGAGGGTAGTGAGGTCTGCACAATGCATCACCGGGGAAAAACTACCTGCCCTCCAGGACACCTACACCACCCGACGATGTCACAGGCCATAAAGGTCATCAAGGACAACAACCACCCGAGCCACTGCCTGTTCACCCCGCTATCATCCAGAAGGCGAAGTCAGTACAGGTGCATCAAAGCAGGGACCGAGAGACTGAAAAACAGCTTCTATCTCAAGGCCATCAGACTGTTAAACAGCCACCACTAACATTGAGTGGCTGCTGCCAACATACTGACTCAACTCCAGCCACTTTAATAATGGAAATTGATGTAAAAAAATGTATCACTAGCCACTTAATATAATGTTTACATACCCTACATTACTCATCTCATATGTATATGTATATCCTCTCCCCTGTAACTATTCCCCAGGTCATTGCTGCAAATGAGAATGTGTTCTCAGTCAACTTACCTGATAAAATAATGGATAAATAAATAAATAATACTGTACTCTATATCATCTACTGCATCTTGCCATCTTTATGTACAACATGTATCACTAGCCACTTTAAACTATGCCACTTGATATAATGTTTACATACCCTACATTACTCATCTCATATGTATATACTGTACTCGATACCATCTACTGCATCTTGCCTATGCCGTTCTGTACCATCACTCATTCATATATCTTTATGTACATATTCTTTATCCCTTTACACTTGTGTGTATAAGGTAGTAGTTGTGGAATTGTTAGGTTAGATTACTCGTTGGTTATTACTGCATTGTCGGAACTAGAAGCACAAGCATTTCGCTACACTCGCATTAAAACTGGTTGGGGATAGGGGGCAGTATTTTCACTTTGGATGAATTGCGTGCCCATAGTGAACTGCGTCCTACTCTGTCCTAGATTGCTAATATATGCATATTATTATTACTATTGGATAGAAAACACTCTGAAGTTTCTAAAACTTCTAAATTTTTCTAACTTTCTAAATCTTCCAAACAAGAAGTGAAATTCTGAATGTAAGTCAAATTTGACATCATCGCCCCTTCCTTTCCCAACAAGATATGGATCTGGCACTTCCTACGCCTTCCACTAGATGTCCTCATTCAGTAGAACGTGGAATGGAGCTTCTGGTGTGAACTTTGACCGAATGGGAGGGGAAATAGTCACGGTCTTGGCAGAATGCAATTTCCCTGTGGCGCATTTCTCTGTGGGTGCCACCATCATTCCATTTGGCTGCAGATGAAAACGTATGATCCGGTTGGAACGTTATTGGATATATATGAAAATAACATCCTGAAGATTGATTCTCTACTTAGTTTGACCAGTTTATTCGACCTGGAATATATCTTTTTGAAGTTTTCGTGCGAGTTGTCCTGGACCAGCGTCAGCTTTTGGGCACGTGAGCTGAAACTGCTAGCAAATGCAGCTAATTGGACACTAGTATTGGACATTATGGAACAAAACAATGATTTATTGTGGAACTACGACTCCTTGCACTGCATTCTGATGAATGATCATCAAAGGTAAGGGAATATTTATGATGTAATTTCGTATTTCTGTTGACTCCAACATGGCGGAGAAATACTTAAACGTCTGAGCGCTGTCTCAGATTTTTGCATGGTAGGCTTTTTTCGTAATGTTTTAATCTGACACAGCGGGTGCATTAAGAACCAGTGTGTCTTTAATTATATGTAGAACATGTATCTTTAGTCAAAGTTTATGATGAGTATTTCTGTTATCTGGCGTAGCTTTCTATAATTCCTCTGGATATTTTGGAGGCACTTCTGAACATGGCGCCAATGTAAACTGAGATTTGTGGATATACATATGCATATTATCGAACAAAACACAAATGTATTGTGTAACATGTCATATGAGTGTCATCTGATGAAGATTTTCAAAAGGTTAGTGATTCATTTTATCTCTAATCCTGCTTTTGTGATTCTATCTTTGGCTGGAAAAAATGGCTGTGTTTTTCCTTTGATTTGGTGGTGGTCTAACATAAATATATGTTGTGTTTTCGCTGTAAAACATTAAAAAATCGGACATGATGGGTAGATGTTTATCTTTAATTTGCTGTATTGGACTTGTTAATGTGTGAAAGTTAAATATTTCTAAAGAATATTTTTGAATTCCCTGCTCCACCTTTTCAGCTGAATGGGGGGGGGGGTGGAGTTCCCCTCGGGGATTGCCTTGCCATAACAGGATCTGCTAACCATGTGTATGTGACAAATACATTTTGATTTGATATGAACCAGACCCCCCCCCTGGGGGAACCACAGAAGGAAGAGCCTCCCCCTCCTCGATTTCGAGGGGCCACCCCCTGGGGGCCAACTGAGTGGACAATTTGGGACGGCCCAGTGGGAGGATCCTAACTTAAAAGCCGCCGCAGCCCAAGTGATAGCGGTGGATGGACAGCTACTTCCGGGGGTGAGTGACTGGTGAATTGGCCGGGTGCTGTTCCACCTCTTTAGTAGATTGGCATCCCAAACGAGATCCTAACAGACCAAGGTATTGAGTCTATGTCCCGCCTAATGAAAGATTTGTGTGCTCTCCTGCAGATCAAGCAGATCCGGACCTCCGTCTTCCACCCGCAGACGGATGGACTCGTCAAGCGGTTCAATAAAATGCTCAAACAAATGCTGTGGAAGGTCATTGAGCAGGACGGGACGAACTGGGACCGCCTTATTTACAACGTGAAACTGGCCAGTCGTGAGGGAACATATGGAGAAGGCCCAATGCGCCCAAGTCCAGGGGAGCCCAGTCCCGAGAATTCCAGGTGGGAGACAGGGTGTTTTTCTTAATTCCCACGGCCGAAAGTAAGATCCTGGCAACAAGGCACGGGCCATACAAGGTGATCGAGAAGCTGGGACCTGTCAATTACCGTGTACGGCAGCCGGGGAGACGGAAACCCCAACAGATTTACAACGTGAAACTGTTGAAGAAGTGGCACGAGAGGACAGCCTTGGCCGTGTTATGGTCGGGACCCCGGACGCCAACGGTACCAGTGGTGGTCCCGAACAATGAAGACCTCGACCCAGCCCAGAAGCAAGAGCTCAGGGAGCTCGTCGATCGGAACATGGCGTTGCTCTCCGTGAAGCCGGGCCGTATGACCCTCATTGAACACCACATCCATACCCGGCCCGGGGCAACGGTATGAAAGAGGCCATATCGGATTCCGGAGGCCCGAAGGAAGGCCGTGATTTCTGGGGTGTGAACGAAATAAGCTTGTTCGACACATACCCAATGCCGTGGGTGGACGAGCTCATCGACAGATTGGGAAAGGCCGGTACATCAGCACCTTTGACCTGACCAAAGAATGACATCGGCATTGAAAAGTCAACATAAACTCATCTCCCAAAACTTTTCCCCAGATCATCAAAGTAGATGGAGTGACACAGCTGTCATAGATCTTGATGACAAGTCAGAGTTAGAGGAAGACCTAGATTTAACCCCACCCCATCCCCCCTTTCACAAAGCCCAGAGGATTTCAGTCATTCTATTTCACAAAGGAAACAATGTACGTTTCTGTTGTACATGTGTACATTCATCTGTTACATTTTAGTTTTTGATTGTGTTTTACATTTGTTTCTAAAGGACTTGAGGCCTGATGGTGCGAATGCACTTGATATGATGTTGTACAGCAAGCTATATCTATTTGGCAAGCGTATATTATGATCACAACAGATTGAAGTCAGCTGGCTCTGCAGTCAGTCAAGACATCAGCCCTGTATCAACAAGGGTGTCAAGCCTGCAGTGTCTGATGGTCCTCCTAATGAAAGAAGAGGTGAATAACATGTTTGTTTTTTTGTTGTTGAATTTGACCCCTTTTTCTCCCCAATTTCGTGGTATCCAATTGTTAGTAGCTACTATCTTGTCTCATCGCTACAACTCCCTTACGGGCTCGGGAGAGACGAAGGTTGAAAGTCATGCGTCCTCCGATACACAACCCAACCAAGCCGCACTGCTTCTTAACACAGCTCGCATCCAACCTGGAAGCCAGTCGCACCAATGTTTCGGAGGAAACACCGTGCACCTTAACCACTGCGCCACCCGGGAGTCCTTCATGGGTTATGTTTAAGCCAGATGTTTCAGTCTATTTTGAAAATTTCCGTGAACATACCAAGTATGCTTATAATTCTATTGTATTGCCTCCATCATTTTATTTTTCCCGAATAGTCACCAATCTAAAATCAGAAGATCAATTTTTGAGGATCATGGATCATTGAGTATCATCAGTGTTCTGGTGGATTCTATTCCCGAGCATGAACTGCTAGGCCTGTCCTGTGGGACAGAACTCTTACTGCAGCGGGCTCACAGGTAATTCCTTGATTCTGCGCTATATGGGACAACAGCTGTAGATTAAGTTTCAGCTGTAATTTTACTGTGACATGTATTAATCTCACATGATATATTGTTGTCTCTACCTCCTTGCCCTTTGTGCTGTTGTCTGTGCCCAATAATGTTCGTACCATTTTGTGCTGCTGCCATGTTGTGTTGCTACCATGTTGTTGTCATGTTGTGTTACTAACATGCTGTGTTGTCATGTGTTGCTGCCATGCTATGTTGTTGTCTTAGGTCTCTCTTTATGTAGTGTTGTGGTTTCTCTTATCGTGATGTGTGTTTTGTCCTATATTTTTTTTAAATATTAAATGTTGAATGACGGCCTATTGTAAATAAGAATTTGTTTTTAACTGACATGCCTTGTTAAATAAAGGTTACTTTTTAAAAAATCTTACAAATCTGCTAGTTATATCACGTTTTACCCTCAGGAAAAGGATCACTGCTACTGGCAGCAGTGACACATCTTTCAGGACACAACAGCCAGACAGCACTGTCTTTTGAACCCAGATTTAGAGAAAAGCCTACCTTTTCTTTTGCTACACCGTGTGTCCTGTCTACCACCACTTGCCTGCCCAAGGATAAAGGAGATTCTTCCATGAAAGCCCTTCCATTCAAGGGATCCTCAGTCATATCTGTGGACGACAACAGCACTTTGTTTGAGGACTCTGACTGCATGATCAATGGAGTTCCGGCACAAAGCACCTCTTGGAAACCCAGCACTCTGGCAAGTCCTATTTTCTCTGGAGACGAGGGGAAAGTATTTACAAGAGGCCAAAGTAATTGTGACTCTCTCCAAATAACACCATCTCCAAAAATCGAACTTGTGATGTGGAGCAGTCAAATCGCTTCTTCTCACAGAAGAGGCCGGCAGCTGCTGTACAAGGGACTGGGGAGAGCAGTACCCAAGCCTCTGTGGCTCAAGCCCCGGCAGTCACGGAGCCGGATTATTTATTTTCATTGATGACTTTGACATAGACGACATCAGTGATTCAGATATCCCTGATTACTTTGATGAACCCCTGAGCTCCTCAGCATCAATGCAAGAAGCACTGCAGTGCTGTCACTAAAGTGGTGTGTGAGGGAGGACCAAGAACATCAACATGGCAAAAGAAACCAGCTACACCAGCCCCTGTGGCCAAGCCTCCTAAAATCCGCTCTCCTGGCAAGTACATTCAATAGAGCTGCCTTGACGTCCTGCTGGGTTCCCTTCTGGCACGCTTTGTCATTGAAGCTCACTGTCAGTGAGGTAGGTTCATGTTGTGAATGTGATGCTTTATCTGTCTTACTGTTTTGTGGTCATGGATGAGCCTCATGCCCATTTATTTTTTAAATCTCAGTGGGCCATGACTTCCGGCCAGACTACAAGTGGATGCATGAGCTGCGGAAAAAGTGCCCCGCATGGCTCTAACGGCCACAGCCACCCCCCGTGTCCAGAAGGACATCCCCAACCAGCTGCAGATGACCGGACTTCAGGTGTACATACTCTAAGAGGTGTCTTACCTGCGACAAAATACCAGTACAGATGTAGTGATGTCTCATGCAAACATACAGCAGCTGTTTGAATGAATGTTCCTCACTGTGTCTTTTCTCTTTCAGATTTACCATCAGCTTCAACAGAAACCACCTCAAGTATGCTGTGCTACCCAAGAAACCCAAGAAGGTAGATGAGGACTGCATCAACTAGATCAATAACCATCATCCACGTTAGTGTTCTCCCTAAGTTTGTCTGAAGTTTCCAATGCTCATTGAATAATGTGTTTTTGAGGACTGGGATCTAAACTTGTTTTTTACTCCTTGTGTATACTCTAGGTGATTCAGGCATTGTGTGCTGTCTGTCCTGTAATGTCTGACACCATGGCTGACAGTCTTCAGAGGGCTGGTATACTAGAGCTAGATTACCAGGCAGGCCCTCAATGACAAAGACAGAGAATATGTGCAAGTGAATCAATCAGGATGGCTGCCAGGTGAGGTGATCTCAACAGATGTTAACATCACTAGCAACCTTCTACTAACTTCATGAAGAGGTTAATGTTGTATCTCTGTCCTCCTGGTCATGTGTGCCACCATAGCCTTTGACATAGGCATCGACAAGTCTGATGTTCGCTATGTGATCCACGCCAGTCTCCAAGTCAGTGGAGGGCTACTACCAGGAGTCAAACAAATCAAATCAAATCAAATTTATTTATATAGCCCTTCGTACATCAGCTGATATCTCAAAGTGCTGTACAGAAACCAAGCAATGCAGGTGTAGAAGCACGGTGGCTAGGAAAAACTCCATAGAAAGGCCAAAACCTAGGAAGAAACCTAGAGAAGAACCAGGCTATGTGGGGTGGCCAGTCCTCTTCTGGCTGTGCCGGGTGGAGATTATAACAGAACATGGCCAAGATGTTCAAATGTTCATAAATGACCAGCATGGTCGTATAATAATAAGGCAGAACATTTGAAACTGGAGTAGCAGCACGGTCAGGTGGACTGGGGACAGCAAGGAGTCATCATGTCAGGTAGTCCTGGGGCATGGTCCTAGCGCTCAGGTCCTCCGAGAGAGAGAAAGAAAGAGAGAATTAGAGAGAGCATATGTGGGGTGGCCAGTCCTCTTCTGGCCGTGCTGGGTGGAGATTATAACAGAACATGGCCAAGATGTTAAAATGTTCATAAATGACCAGCATGGTCGAATAATAATAAGGCAGAACAGTTGAAACTGGAGCAGCAGCACGGCCAGGTGGACTGGGGACAGCAAGGAGTCATCATGTCAGGTAGTCCTGGGGGCATGGTCCTAGGGCTCAGGTCAGTTGAAACTGGAGCAGCAGCACGGCCAGGTGGACTGGGGACAGCAAGGAGTCATCATGTCAGGTAGTCCTGGGGCATGGTCCTAGGGCTCAGGTCCTCCGAGAGAGAGAAAGAAAGAGAGAAGGAGAGAATTAGAGAACGCACACTTAGATTCACACAGGACACCGAATAGGACAGGAGAAGTACTCCAGATATAACAAACTGACCCTAGCCCCCCGACACATAAACTACTGCAGCATAAATACTGGAGGCTGAGACAGGAGGGGTCAGGAGACACTGTGGCCCCATCCGAGGACACCCCCGGACAGGGCCAAACAGGAAGGATATAACCCCACCCACTTTGCCAAAGCACAGCCCCCACACACAACCAGAGCATCCAGGGATGGAGAGATCTCTCACTGCATCCTCTTCTACTCCTACTCTGACACAATTCGCATTGAGAGGTTCATTTTATAGATTTTTTAAACTTAATCCTTATTTTACCAGGTACGTATCTGAATTCTGACTATATAGGCCTACATCTTCTTACAAAGAATACTCTGCCTCATTCCCATACGTTTTTTATTTTATTTACTTTTCTGCTCTTTTGTACACCAGTATCTCTACTTGCACATCATAATCTGCTCATTTATCACTCCAGTGTTAATCTGCTAAATTGTAATTATTCGCTCCGATGGCCTATTTATTGCCTACCTCCTCATGCCTTTTGAAATATACTGTATATAGACTTTCTTTTCTACTGTGTCATTGACTTGTTTATTGTTTACTCCATGTGTAACTCTGTGTTGTTGTCTGTGTCACACTGCTTTGCTTTATCTTGGCCAGGTCGCAGTTGCAATTGAGAACTTGTTCTCAACTAGCCTACCTGGTTAAATAAAGGTGAAATAAAAAAAAATAAACAAAGTTTTAAAAAGTTTGTATGTGTTATAACACACACACATTGGAAAATGTATGTGAATGTATTGCAAGTTCCATGGAAGGGTCAAAGTGTGAAAAAGTTGGATCCAGATATGGCAAATCTGCGAACCAAAACCGACTGACTCTGAACATGCTGGTGGACATTTTCTTGGGTAAGCAGTAAAGTGCAGCGTCACTCAAATGAAGCATTAACAATGGCTGTATGTGTTCTGAGAAACTCTGAGAAACCAACAGTACGTTCTGATAGGCACTAAAACTGCCCGTATCCAATCGGGGATGTTTGGGTTTGGAGCGGCCTTCTCCAGACACAACACTGACAGGCTGTTCAAGAAGCTTGTGCTGGATCACCTCCTGGTGGAGGACCTGTACATCACAGCCAACGGCCAGGCAGTGGCCTACAGCTCTGCTGGAATCAATGCCATAAACATCCTAGGGAGACACATGCAGGTGAGCTGACGCACATCACACACTGGCTTTATGTAAAGACATACTCTTCAATAGCAGTGTTTTCCATATGCACCAGCCTTCGGCTAAATAGCTGATAAGACTCATTGTAATCCATCTACTTTTTCCAGTTGAAGGCTTTTTTTCATTTTAAAAGTTTCAATTCGCCAGTCAGAAGAGTCTGTGTAGACTTCTGCTAGAATGAACAATATGCATCTTCTAGTGATCTATTGATAGGACAGGTGCCTGTCAGTCACAAAGCGAGCAATGGCAGGTAAAGACTACTGGTTTGCCAGTTTGCTGTCTTTCCCGGCTCTCGGTACCTATGTTATTTTTGTGCGCTGTGGTTAGCTGCAGTCTAATTTATTTTACGGTGGAGTGAGAGCATGATGCTTCTTCATCGTCTGCTGTGAGTGAATTTACACGTCCCATGTAATGGAAGTGGTAACGATGAGTTGAAATTAGAGGTCGACCGATTATGATTTTTCAACGCCGATACCGGTTATTGGAGGACCAAAAATAGCTGATACCGATTAATCGGACGATAAAAAAATTATTTAAAAAAAATTATATTTTCTATATTTTCTATATATATATATTTGTAACAATGACAATTACAACAATACTGAACAATGAACACTTTTATTTTAACTTCATATAATACATCAATAAAATCAATTTAGTCTCAAATAAATAATGAAACATGTTCAATTTGATTTAAATAATGCAAAAACAAAGTGTTGGAGAAGAAAGTAAAAGTGCAATATGTGCCATGTTAAAAAGCTAACGTTTAAGTTCCTTGCTCAGAACATGGGATCATATGAAAGCTGGTGGTTCCTTTTAACATGAGTCTTCAATATTCCCAGGTAAGAAGTTTTAGGTTGTAGTTATTATAGGACTATTTCTCTCTATACCATTTGTATTTCATATACCTTTGACCATTGGATGTTCTAATAGGTACTTTAGTATTGCCAGCCTAATCTCCGGAGTTGATAGGCTTGGAGTCATAAACAGAGCAATGCTTGAAGCACAGCGAACAGCTGCTGGCAAATGCAGGAAAGTGCTGTTTGAATGAATGCTTACGAGCCTGCTGCTGCCTACCACCGCTCAGTCACACTGCTCTATCAAATCATGGACTTAATTATAATATAATAACACACAGAAATACGAGCCTTAGGTCATTAATATGGTCAAATCTAGAAACTCTCATTTCGAAAACAAAACGTTTATTCTTTCAGTGAAATACGTAACCGTTCCGTACAATCGAGATTTTTTCGCAAATGCGCTTTTGTTAATTCCCCGTCTGGCGAAGTTGGCTGTCTTTGTTAGGAAGAAATGGTCTTCACACAGTTCGCAACGAGCCAGGCGGCCCAAACTGCTGCATATACCCTGACTGTTGCACATAACGCAAGAGAAGTGACACAATTTCCCTAGTTAAAAGAAATTCATGTTAGCAGGCAATATTAACTAAATATGCAGGTTTAAAAATATAAACTTGTATATTGAAACTTTTTTGAGTTTGTGCTACAGGATGCAAATTTCTGTTTAAAAAAGCTATCCTTAGCTTTCCTAACTGACTGTGTATATTGGTTCCTCACTTCCCTGAAAAGTTGCATATCACCTGGGCTATTCGATGCTAATGCAGTACGCCACAGGATGTTTTTGTGCTGGTCAAGGGCAGTCAGGTCTGGAGTGAACCAAGGGCTTTATCTGTTCCTGGTTCTACATTTTTTGAAAGGGGCATGCTTATTTAAGATGGTGAGGAAGGCACTTTTAAAGAATAACCAGGCATCCTCTACTGAAGCGATAAGGTCAATATTGTCACGCCTTGGTCATAGTGTTTTGTGTTTTCGTTATATATTTTGGTCAGGCCAGGGTGTGACATGGGTTTATGTGTTGTGTTTCGTATTGGGGTTTTATAGGATTTGGGATTGCTATGATTAGGGGTGTGTCTAGTTAGGCTTGGCTGCCTGAGGCGGTTCTCAATCAGAGTCAGTTGATTCTTGTTGTCTCTGATGGGGAACCGTATTTAGGTAGCCTGAGTTTCACTTTGTATTTCGTGGGTGATTGTTCCTGTCTCTGTGTAGTGTTCACCAGATAGGCTGTAATTAGGTTTCACGTTCCGTTTGTTATTTTGTATCAGTTATTTCATGTATCGCGATCCTTCATTAAAGATCATGAGTAACCACCACGCTGCATTTCGGTCCTCTCTTTCGACAAACGAAGAACGCCGTTACAAATATCCTTCCAGGATACCTGGGCCAGGTCGATTAGAAAGGCCTGCTCGCTGAAGTGTTTTAGGGAGCGTTTGACAGTGATAAGGGGTGGTCGTTTGACCGCAGATCCATTACAGATGCAGGCAATGAGGCAGTGATCGCTGAGATCTTGGTTGAAAACAGCAGAGGTATATTTGGAAGGCAAGTTGGTTCGGATGATATCTATGAGGGTGCCCGTGTTTACGGATTTGGGGTTGTACCTGGTGGGTTCATTGATAATTTGTATGAGATTGAGTGCATCAAGCTTAGATTGTAGGATGGCCGAGGTGTTAAGCATGTCCCAGGTTAAGTTACCTAGCAGCATGAGCTTTGAAGATAGATGGGGGGCAATCAATTCACATATGGTGTCCAGGGCACAGCTGGGGGCAGAGGGTGGTCTATAGTAAGCGGCAACGGTGAGAGACTTGTTTCTGGGAAGGTGGATTTTTAAAAGTAGAACCTTGAATTGTTTGGATACAGACCTGGATAGTAAGACAGAACTCTGCAGGCTATCTCTGAGGTAGATTGCAACTCTGCCCCCTTTGGCAGTTCTATCTCGGCAGAAAATGTTATAGTTTAAGGATGGACATTTAATGGTTTTTGGTGGTCTTCCTAAGCCAGGATTCAGACATCCGGGTTGGCAGAGTGTGCTAAAGCAGTGAATAAAACAAACTTAGGGAGGAGGCTTCTAATGTTAACATGCATGAAACCAAGGCTTTTATGGTTACAGAAGCGAGAGCACCTGGGGAATAGGAGTGGAGCTAGGCACTGCAGGTCCTGGATTATCCTCTACATCATCAGAGGAGGATAAGGGTATGGCTAAAGGCTAATAAACTAGTCGTCTAGTATGTTCGGAACAGAGCGTAAAAGGAGCAGGTTTCTGGGCGCGGTAGAATAGATTCAAGGCATCATGCCCCTTTGGCAGCAATTAAAGCCTTGATTCTACTTGGGTATGGCACACCTGTATTTGTGGAGTTTCTCCCATTATTCTCTGCAGATCCTCTCAAGCTCTGTCAGGTTGAATGGTGTAAAAAATATGTAAGATAAACGCAGAGGACTAGAGAGAATTAACGATCAATGGAAAGTGTTTTTTCTGTAATAGGGAATTAATGATCAATGGGTCAGAGACATGGGAGGAATTTATCTAGGCATTGACCCTGAAACAGGATACTTGTTATTTGGCCATTGGCCCAATTATATTGCCAGGAATTGTAATTGGCCAACCACAGACTAGGGTTGGGGGTATAAAACTACACCCTGTATCTTTGTTCTGTGGAGAGAATCACGGAGGACAGGGGAAAATGAACATTATCTCTCAGCATAACATCTATGATTTGTCCTCTTGAATAAACCTATTTTTCTCCCCCTGATTTGCTTTGGAGTCTGTGTTATTGATGAGTAACACAGGAGCATTGCTGCACAGCTATTTTCAGGTTTCTCCAGAGTTGTTCGATCGGGTTCAAGTCCGGGCTCTGGCTGGGCCACTCAAGGACATTCACAGACTTGTTCCGAAGCCACTCCTGCATTCTCTTGGCTGTGTGCATAGGGTTGTTGTCCTGTTGGAAGGTGAACTTTCACCCCAGGCTGAGGTCCAGAGCGCTCTTCATCAAGGATCTCACAGTACTTTGCTCGGTTCATCTTTGCCTCAACACTGACTAGTTTCCCAGTCCCTGACCATGAAAAACACCCCACAGCATGATGCTGCCACCACCATGCTTCACCGTAGGGATGGTGCCAGGTTCCTTCCAAATGTGAAGCTTCAATCTTGATTTGATCAGAGCAGAGAATCTTGTTTCTCATGGTCTAAGAGTCATTTAGGTGCCTTTTGGCAAAATCCAAGCGGGCTGTCATGTGTATTTTTTACAGAGGAGTGACTTCCGTCTGGCCACTCTACCATAAAGGCCTGCTTGGCGGAGTGCTGCAGAGATGGTTGTCCTTCTGGAAGGTTCTCCCATCTCCACAGAGGAACTCTAGAGCTCTGAACCATCGGTTTCTTGATCACCTCCTTGACCAAGGCCCTTCGCCCCTGATTGCTCAGTTTGGCCGGGTGACCAGCTCTAGGAAGAGTCTTGATGGTTCCAAACTTATTTTTTGAAGAATTATGAATACCACTGTGTTCATGGGGACCTTCAATGCTGCAGAAATTTGTTGGTACCCTTCCCCAGATCTGTGCCTCGACACAATCCTGTCTCTGAGCTCTAAGGACAATTCCTTTGACCTCATGGCTTGGTTTTTGCTCTGACATGCACTGTCAACTGTGGGACCTTATATAGACAGGTGTGTGTGCCTTTCCAAAACATGTCCAATCAATTAAATGTACCACAGGTGGACTCCAATCAAGTTGTAGAAACATCTCAAGGATAATCAATGGCAACAGGATGCACCTGAGCTCAATTTTGAGCCTCATAACAAAGGGTCTGAATACTTATGTAAACAAGTAGTTTATGTTTTTTTAATACATTTGCCAAAATGTTTACTTGTTTTCACTTTGTCATTATGGGGTATTGTGTGTTTTTTATTTAATCAATTTTAGAATAAAGCTGTAACGTAACAATGTGAAAAAAGTCAAATGGGTCTGAATACTTTCCCGAAAGCACTGAATATGATTTGTTTAGTGTCGATAATGGAGTGAGTAGGAGTGCTGCTTTCCAGTGGTGGAAAAAGTATCCAATTGTCATACTTGAATAAAAGGTAGACCTTAATAGAAAATTACTCAAGTAAGTCAGTCACCTAGTAAAATACTATTTGTGTAAAAGTAAACAAATATTTGGTTTAAATATACTTCAGTATCAAAAGTAAATGTAATTGCTAAAATATACCAGACGGCACAATTTTTTTTTTTTTTACATTTATGGATAGCTAGGGGCACACTCCAACACTCAGACATAGCTTTTACATTAAGTATTTGTGTTTAGTTAGTCCACCAAATCAGAGGCAGTATGGATGACCAGGGATTTTCTCAATATACACTGCTCAAAAAAATAAAGGGAAAACTTAAACAACACAATGTAACTCCAAGTCAATCACACTTCTGTGAAATCAAACTGTCCAACTTAGGAAGCAACACTGATTGACAATAAGTTTCACATGCTGTTGTGCAAATGGAATAGACAACACGTGGAAATTATAGGCAATTAGCAAGACACCCCCAATAAAGGAGTGGTTCTGCAGGTGATAACCACAGACCACTTCTCAGTTCCTATGCTTCCTGGCTGATGTTTTGGTCACTTTTGAATGCTGGCGGTGCTTTCACTCTAGTGGTAGCATGAGACGGAGTCTACAACCCACACAAGTGGCTCAGGTAGTGCAGCTCATCCAGGATGGCACATCAATGCGAGCTGTGGCAAGAAGTTTTTTCTGTGTCTGTCAGCGTAGTGTCCAGAGCATGGAGGCGCTACCAGGAGACAGGCCAGTACATCAGGAGACGTGGAGGAGGCCGTAGGAGGGCAACAACCCAGCAGCAGGACCGCTACCTCCGCCTTTGTGCAAGGAGGAGCAGGAGGAGCACTGCCAGAGCCCTGCAAAATGACCTCAAGCAGGCCACAAATGTGCATGTGTCTGCTCAAATGGTCAGAAACAGACTCCATGAGGGTGGTATGAGGGCCCGACATCCACAGGTGGGGGTTGTGCTTACAGCCCAACACCGTGCAGGACGTTTGGCATTTGCCAGAGAACACCAAGATTGGCAAATTCGCCACTGGCGCCCTGTGCTCTTCACAGATGAAAGCAGGTTCACTCTGAGCACATGTGACAGACGTGACAGTCTGGAGACACCGTGGAGAACGTTCTGCTGCCTGCAACATCCTCCAGCATGACCAGTTTGGGGGTGGGTTAGTCATGGTGTGGGGTGGCATTTATTTGGGGGTCCGCACAGCCCTCCATGTGCTCGCCAGAGGTAGCCTGACTGCCATTAGGTACCGAGATGAGATCCTCAGACCCCTTGTGAGACCATATGCTGGTGCGGTTGGCCCTGGGTTCCTCCTAATGCAAGACAATGCTAGACCTCATGTGGCTGGAGTGTGTCAGCAGTTCCTGCAAGAGGAAGGCATTGATGCTATGGACCGCCCGTTCCCCAGACCTGAATCCAATTGAGCACATCTGGGACATCATGTCTCGCTCCATCCACCAACGCCACGTTGCACCACAGACTGTCCAGGAGTTGGCGGATGCTTTAGTCCAGGTCTGGGAGGAGATCCCTCAGGAGACCATCCGCCACCTCATCAGGAGCATGCCCAGGCGTTGTAGGGAGGTCATACAGGCACGTGGAGGCCACACACACTACTGAGCCTCATTTTGACTTGTTTTAAGGACATTACATCAAAGTTGGATCATCCTGTAGTGTGGTTTTCCACTTTAATTTTGAGTGTGACTCCAAATCCAGACCTCCATGGGTTGATAAATTTGATTTCCATTGATAATTTTTGTGTGATTTTGTTGTCAGCACATTCAACTATGTAAAGAAAAAGTATTTAATAAGAATATTTCATTCATTCAGATCTAGGATGTGTTATTTTAGTGTTCCCTTTATTTTTTTGAGCAGTGTATATAAAATCCTGCTGAATTAACCAAAATTAAATACTAAGATGTTGCTCAGTCATATTTGTGCCCTGCTGTTTGAGTGGTTGGTTTCTGTTAACGCTGTCTGAACCTCTTTGCAGCTGAGGAGCAGTCGGCTGACACCACTGGAAGCTCTACTATGGCATAGATAGACATGACGCGAGGCCGCAGAGACCAAGGGAAAGACACTGGGTCATCCAGTTATTTCAACAGTAACAGCAGAGAAGGCCCCTGCGTTCTAGAAATTCAAAAAGTTGAAAGGTTTCGTGTTATGTCTCAAAAGTGCTTCTACACCTGAATTGCTTGCTGTTTGGGGTTTTAGGCTGGGTTTCTGTACAGCACTTTGAGATATCAGCTGATGTAAGAAGGGCTTTATAAATACATTTGATTTGAAAAGTCTTATGAGGTTATATTTAAGTGTACATTTTCCCATTGAAACAATTTCTGTGTACTCCTGTCTCTTGTGGTGTAGGGGTTACAGCAGCAACGGTTCGTGGGCAGGGTTTAACTCTAGAGGTGAATCTAAAGGCCTGTGCTCAGCAGGAAGGGGTTCAGCAGGACAAGGCTCAAGGCCAGCAGCAGCAGCCCCAGTGGGACGGAGCCCCAGCTTCATGGCCCTCCCCACACCACAGACCAACAGCTGGCCATTCCTCAAACCAGTCTTTTCTGCACTGTAGGTGTATACCTGGAGTCCAACAGAGGGACTTTGTGGAATAGCAAAAAAATCGTAGTCATAGGCAACAGTACAGCATTCAAGACTGACTCATTTTGTTTACAATTTACTGTAAATTATTTACTTGTTACATTTTAACAGTTTTTGCACAATGTGTAGTTTTGTACAACGTTATCTGTCTTCCAGTCTGTGGATATTTATCATTGTTTCTTTAACAGTATTTCTTAGTTTTATCCTTTCAGCTGTGAAGATTTCCACTTTTAATAAAGGCTCCTGAAATTATGATTCCTAAATGTGATATTGCTCACCTGCTTTCACCTGAACAAAGCTCATTTGAGAGATTGTGTTGATTTTTTGTTGTCTTGAACACCTACTTTGAATACTGTACTTACTGCCATTTACCCCAAAAACGTGCAATATGAAGAGGTTTCCTTTAGACGTCAGTATAGTATGAACTTTCAGAAAATCTATCGGAGACATACTTTTTTAATGGAAAGATTATACAAAAATGTGGACATTTTAATTGCCTTGATGGGAATGTGCAGTGAAGAGCCATAAACCACAAGAATCCACTTTACATTTTTATCCAATGTTTATTTCAAGTTTGAGTTGTTTAATGGCACCAGTTACAAGGGACTATCAGAGAGAAACAATATTTTATACTGTGTTGTACAGAAGGTTTCCTACAGTACAAACATGGGTTCGGAATGGATGAGACTGAACAAGGACTGGATTTGGCACATACATTTGTATATATTTGTATATTCATATATTACGTAAATAAACAGCAACCTTCAGTCCTGACTTGGAAAGATGCAGAATACATAAGACATGCCGACAGACACTGGTATGCATATACACTTATTTACATGTATATGCATGGCTGTGTGAGCATCTATTTGTTTGGGAGCTGGTGAAGGGGTAGAAGCATATTACAAGGTGACAATAGTATGACTAATTTTATTAACTCCCTCAGCTGCTCTGTCTGTCCTCTACTTGTTAAGTAGTATTACTGTGAGAGTAAAGGGGACCTTCAGGAAAAGACCACTCAATGCCATTTACCTTGTATGCAGTCAAACTAACATATTCTTTTTCAAGCTGTCCTTTTTGCATGGCTACTGTTTACTCTTCATGTCACCGGCAAACAGCCATCATATGTAGAATATCTTGCACCTCCTTTTATCAGAAAAAATAGCCAGTAAAAGTGATCTATTAGCCTGTGGTTCCCAGTTCAGACTTTATGGGTATGGCCAGTGTATTGACTTTTGAAATGAATTTAGCTCATTTAACTGATGTTCAATAACTAATGTAGTTTGTCCTATAGACCTTAACTGCAGAATGATTGCCAACATACTGCATGTAAACCATAGCAGATGTCCAAAGATAACATCAGAACAATTCCATACTGTTTAACACACTACCAGCAAGAGTCTGAAACACCTACCAGACAAACAAGTACTACAGCCAGTTCCCAATAGAGATCAGTCAAATAAAATCATTTAAACATGACATCTCCAGACTAAAGGTACTGTATAGTTTCAAGGTTTTTCAAAGGCAACATACCTGTACAGACAGATACAGGTGGAGACAACTACAGAACTTTCCCCCAGACACACACATGACTCACGCTGCCATACGTGCTGACCATAAACATGACATGGGATTAGTAACCACCACCCTATATTAACACAACATCTACAGCATGAGACGTCAAAGCTACACAGGAACAAGTGTTTTCCCTTTGAGTCTGTGAAATGAAAGGGTCGTCCATACTTTATGAGGAGGATGCACTGAATATATGTCTATGTCCATTCACTCATTTGCCCCTTTTGTAAAATGCAGAGCTGTTAGGTACTAAAGATTCCAGGCACAGGGAAAGACACCTCAGGCACACTGAAGTACTGTTGAACAAAACTCTGCAGGCTAACATCCCAACAAGAGCACTAACAATGAAAGAAACACTATAAAATGTGGTAAATACTAAGAATAATGATAACTGTATTTGTCTTCACATTATTACTGTTTTTATTTAAAAAGAAGGAAAAGGAGCGTACCATGAGCACTTGTTGGTTTTGTAGATACAGCGACAGTAGACAGATTTTTGACACTGCAAAAACCAACAGCACAATGTCCAGTGTAAGACTTCTGTTTACATTTCTATGTCCATTTGCTCTTACAGACTGATTATTGCTCATTGAATGATGCTGCCTTAATTGGTGCATGCTTGGAAAGACCATTGAAGCTACATAATGCTAATGCATACGAACGTAGACCATCAATTGACATTTCCTTCCTTTTTGCTCTTCCAGTTCCCTGACCTTTAAGAAGTAACACTAACATACTCTGCCTACTGTCCTGTTGACCTTTACAGTATTTAGCTTTAGGCAAGTAATAAATAAGAAATATGAATGCATAAAACAATGAAACAGTACCGTTATCTTGCATATCGGATCTACACTCCCCATCCAGGTACAGACAAAGTCGTCCTTCATCCTTGTATCTGTTGTTCATTGGAAGTGCATGCATGGTATACGAGCATAGAGAGCATGCATATTTCACTCAGGAATTTCTGCCTTTATACGGTATATAACAGTTGCTGCACCAGATTTGCTACTAAGGGCTGCTTTTACCACCCCTGTGCCATAAACATGGATATTTATCACCACATATGTCTGGGCTCCACCCGGTTGATTGAGGGTTAAGAACTGAAATGGCTATGAATACAGTAGACACCCATCCATAGCACTACAGTATGCTGTAGTGTCTTCATTGCTGGGTCTACCTCAACTAGGAGGGTGCTGTTGGGAGACAGACTACACTTAGGGCCAGGGGCTACAGTGCTCTGGTTACAGGGAAGAGCAGGCAGCAGCACCGCTGGGGGATCAGAGCATGGATCAGCTGTGTGGAGGTCATGGTGTTAAATAACAGGCCAAAACAGGCATGGCTGTACTGCCAATTGAATCACAAGCACCAAGTGCTCACATATGCATTACCCTTTGACTATACTTGTACCGGCCACTTTCATGTGAGGCTGGTCACTCACCAGTTCCTCATTGCTCACCTCTTCTGACGTCCCTTGTACCTCTTTCTCACTCAATCTCTTTCTTTCCAAACTCTCTTACTTTATCACTCTCTTTTATTCTCCCTTTTCAAAAATAAGACCATATTTTTCTCAGTCAACACTTCACATTATCATCTTGAAGTTTGTCACATACAGACACACAAATGCACTCCCACCTGCACCAGGTACAGTAGAGGGGGTAGACAAAAACACAAAAACAGATTTTACCCAGAATCCAGCAGCCATGACAGCAGAATTATTGCTCCTTTGAGCTATGAGGCAGAAGAGTCTGCACGGTCACCTCTCAAACTTTGGAAAACTATTGACTATCTGCATTTGTTGTGATGTTTACAGGCATGTCTTTGGACTGACTATGCTTTTTCTGTTGGTATTGTAGTCCCGTCTACTTTCTAAAATATTTATTGTTCCTCCACCAACTGTGGTGCCTTCCTGGCCCATAGTGGGCATTGGAAATAGTTGTATTGACTTCTAAAAAGTGTGCATACAGTGACTGATGCTTCATTGCTGGTGGAGTGAGAGAGGTGTGATCTGTGGGGAGTCAGTGGATCTGGATAAAATACCTGTTTCTGAGTTAAACCCCCCTTCCAATATGTCCATAAATGCTAGACCTCACTTGAAACACAGCGCTAAAAAAATGTATAATTTAATCTTCAATAACAAAATAACATTTCAGTTCTGTTAAAATATACATGGAAAAACTGTCAATATATTAGGAAACAAACGACTTTGTACAAAAAGTACATCAGTGTCATTCTTATGCTAACAATTAATTATAGTGTGATATACACAAACTTAAGAGCAAGGTTGATATGTAACTAAAATAAACTATAAATTCTTTATACAAAGAAATCCTTAAATTTCATCGGATCTTAACTAAATAAAGAAATATGACAAAACAAATGCACTCATTCAAAAGTACTGAAGTATTTAACCATAAGAGTATTGCACATCTACCTAGACTGGTCCTATTGGTGCTAGTGAGTGTTTCTATGAGGTTGATCATCAACACTTCTAACTACTGACACAATGGGGTCACAAAACACCATGGTTACTGGTTTATTTAACTGTATCCTTTATAAAACTTCACAGTTTCTACTTTAAACACATACCGTGGTTGCATTTCCACTAAATTATAACTTTAAAACAATCCGCCAAATTCAAAATGGTCTTCATGTCATCTACTTTTTTCTTCATAAAAGGCATTTGGTAATCATCCTGACTTACTCAATTTCAATCACTTGCACTTTGACAGACAGACACACTGCACATTGCTCTAATTTCCCTCACACAAGGTGTTCTGATCAATGGCCACCCAATGAAAACCATTAAAGATGTATTGATTGGGATGGATGTTTTCAAACCTGTATCTAGCTCACTTCGTTCTGAACCATTTCAATGACTTAGTGGCTTTCCTGATATCCTTGCATCACAATCCTCCCATATGCAAATGTTTTATGTTCCAAACAATAAATAGTAAATGAAGGCAACTTTCATTCGTTGCAACAAAATGTCTACTTCCTAAAAAAGTAACGTTCTAAAATACTTCAGTTCTTTGATTTCAGTTTAATATTTTTTTCTTTATATTTTTTGAAAAAATAAAATACCTGAAATGACCTGAAATAAAAAAAAATGCAAAAATGTCTTCTGGCTTTGTAAAAAAGAAACTAACGTAAAGGGAAAAAAGGGGGAGTAACTCAAAATGGAGGGAGAGAGAGAGAAACTCCTGGCACAGTGATTCCAGGAGTGGTCCGAGGTGTATGTCAGCGGGAGTATCATGAGAGAAGCTGGGTTCATGGTTGGGACAGGGCTGCCCTCCATCTCTCCGGAGCCTTAATCGTCTTCTCAAACCCCCGAATGGGCTTACGCACTCTACGGCCTCATGCTCTCTCTCATTTGTTAATGAGCAAACTGCCCGCCCAGCGGAGCTTGCAGGCAAACCACCGCCTGAGGGGACAAAAGTATTCGTAATGGAACTGCTCAAATTCGGGGGTCTGGCGGATATCACGTAAAAATGCAACGTCAAGGTCGGATTCGGTGAGGACGATGAGGAGGAGGAGCAAGACAAAGAGGAGTCCAATGGTCACAAGGAGCAAACGGAGGACACTTAAAACAAACTTATTCACCTGTTCCACTTCGCTGAGCGACGAGGCCCCCCCTGCACCCTCTACCGCCGCTCTACTGTCTGTCAAGTCGCCTGCCTCCCCCACAGAGGGGGTGCCCGCCTCCGACTCCTTCTCCTCCTCGATGCTGCAGGGAGCTCCATTGACCTGGCGTGCCACGGCCAACTCCAGGCTGTGCTCTGCCACGGGGGTGGGCAGCACACTGTCAGAGGGGCTGTAGGCCTCGTCAGAGATCACCCCCGAGCCCTCGCTGGCGTTCGTGGCCAGGCTGCGGGAGCGCGGCATGAAGGAGTCCCCATGGGACACGGAGCGCACAGGCGTAGAGTGGGCACTGTCACGCAACGACTCCAGACCTGTCAGGGCAGGGGGGCGGGCGAGGAGGGTGAGGGAAGAGAGGGCGGGAGAGAGAGAAACAGAAACACTCTCAGGAGAAATAAAAACATACCAGTACAGTTAGCTACAGACCCCAGCTATCCACACACTATGCATACACTACAGATCACTGACATGAGATGTATCTAGAGACTATCTAGTGTTCACACGGGTACAGCAGGTATAGAGGAGTTCATAAATGGGGTGTAAAGAGGTCTGTTAATGGCAGGAGACACTCAGGCTCCAGTCAGACCAGTCTGAGAAGGGAAACCTGATCATAGATCCCCAGAGTGAGAGGGGGTTTCCAGTACACACAACACTGCAGTCCTAATGTCTAATAAGAGATAGCTTCAATCCTGTGAGAGCATATCAGTGTGTTTATACAGTAACATAATGCAATCTGTTTGCTTTAATGGTGGATCATATGAACATGAGTCTGGACTGGATCATTGATCTAGATGAAGGTCTGATGAGTGGGCAATGTCCAGTGACATACAGATAGATCAACAAACACATGCTCCATTCTATTTAGCAGCTCGTTCATTAGTCCCACAGCACTTTGAGCCCTCCCAGGTCTAAACCTTGAAGGTCACGGTGGGTGTGCGTTTTATCTTTCAGTCAGAAGCTAATATAGGCCTATGTACTGTATATGGACTCTTGATGGGCCTTCAAGTCAAAGTACAGGACGTTAATAACACACACTAAGTATTGCTAATTTCAACCTACTAACAGGGAGTTATAATTACCACAAAATGTGAAGTAAACAGGCCTATGCAATAACGGGGAGAATATCATAATACACAAGATAGTTATACATATAAATATTTCAAGTAATGTCCCATGTCAATTGAATTCCCTTTGCTCTCATTTTCAACTGTCATGATTTCGTAAATAGCTACTGACACAGTATTGGTCTCTGGGGTAGCCTACAGGGAGCTTTTGGATGCATTAAAGGTTGCTAGCTCATTGGTGATCACATGCTTACCTTGTAAAAAGCAAAAGCAGCATTTTTGAATATAACTAAAGGACATGCAAACAAAAGTATCTAGATATTCTCTTCATAAGAGCTGAAGGATAGACGTCACTGCGGGTGAGAAAGAGTTGAGCTTTGCACTGACTGTTCCATTCCTCAGACATCCACTGCAATATTACACCTTCATAGAGGCAGAGGGATTAACATATCTCCTGAAGATGAGGCGTATGTCAATGCTCATATGTGTGCTTTTCATCCACAGGCAAAACAAAATCCTTGTGAAGGAATTTAGAAAATCGAGACGAAGCCAACTCTGTTAAACCATGCTGACTGCTGAGATTCTGTCAAGGCAAAAGCAGGATGCTTCTGAAGTAGGTGGCAGTGAGAAGCCATCTTTACTCATTGGTAATCTCCTTCAGTACATCCTAGGATATGCTTGGTTGCAGGGCAGATTGCCAAATGCAACCTACAAACAATTGACTGCAACAATATATTTTGCAAAGGACATCAAAATCCTTGAAAGGCAAAGATATAATTTGAAATATATTAGTTTCATTAGTTTGTACCTCAACCATCACAACCAGAATAATGAGACCCATAAACTCAAGACTTCGTCGAACAAAAAGGATAAATTAACCAACATCTCAAAGAAAAATAGACCAAAAGACACTCCATTCACAAAGGACCACCAAGGACCATATGATTTAGAGGATCCGCCATCAACAGCATCAAATGCATGGTGCCATTTCCATTCGGTCAACATTGATGTGGTGGGAGTGATTTAACACAGAGAGAGCTGGTAACTGTGTAACACACACTCCAGGATGGTGCTGATGAGGTTACCTGTAGGGGTGCTGGACTGGGGCCGGCTGTCAGGCAGAGGGGTGCCAGGCAGGATGGGGGGAGGCAGAGGGGAGAGGCTGTCAGGCTCCTGCCCAGTCAGGGAAGGGTAGAGGGGCAGGACGCCCAGGGCCTTTCCCAGCATCCGGGGTCCCAGGCTCAGCACGCGCACCTTCACATCTCGGTAGCAGTGGTTGATCATCCGCAGGTGGACGTTCACCCGGGTGGTGATGCGGATCAGACACTTTACCATGGTGGCGTCTTCTAGAGCTCAAAGCATGTGTGTCTTTGTACAGGCCTGGTGGTCCCTGTCCCAGAGCCCTGGTGGTCTCGCTATGTGTGTTAGACTGATGGCTGCTGTCTTGGCTGGCAATATGAGGGCTAGCGAGAGCCACTGTCCTGCTCTAGCAGTGTTCAGACGGCCAGCGCTGGCCCTGTTGAGGCCCCACCCAGGGCAGTGACATACATGGAGAGAAAGGCCCTGGCTATTTTCAGCAGAGGTATTAATACAACTGTAAGACAGCCAGTCAGCACAGGCAGGGGGTGATGGGTGATGGGTGAGCACTTCTCATAGCTCTCTGAGACATGCAGCATCAGACCCTCTCACTCATTGCAGAAGCCTAGAGCCAGACCTGCGTATAGCCAGGTGTACATACTGGGAGGCAGGCAGGGACTCAGCTGTGACAAGGACAGGTACCAGTGACCTTCAGTCATGCTGCTCCTGTTCACCCAAGCGCATGCTGCAGTGTCAGCCTGCAAGGTTAGCCTCAGGGACAAAGGCAGGTCAGATCACTGTGTGCAAGAGGAGGAGCAGGCCCACCTGCAGGCTCAGAGCCCAGGCCCCAGGGCAGATGGACTGACTGATGGCTGCACCAACTGCCTTTGTACTGGCACTGTACCCCTCACTCTCACACACACACCCAGCGCTGAGAGCTGGCACTGAAATAGAGCAGCCTGAGTGACACACACACATGCGACTTAGCCCTCCACTCCCACAAGCTGGGACATGATCAAGCTCAGGTTACAGTGTGTGTATATGCGTGTGTGTTCTGGGGAGGGGGATAACAAGCTCCCAAATAGGAGCAAGAACCTGATCCATTTAAAACTCTTTGGATTTAACACCCTCCCCTCTGTTATTGCTCCATTGAATTATCCACAGATGACTTTTAAAACCACAGATCCAAATGAATGCGTTGCGACACATTCCCACAACTCTCCAGTCTACCGTACGTGTTCATTTTGCTACAGGAAACTGACAGAGCTTTGTCCCTACTGTCCACATTCCTGAGGGGATTGTTATTGAGTGCCAGGTTTGACTGAGGGGACTAGTGTGTCAAGGGTCAGGTCAAACTCTTACCCTCCATGATGGATATGTGGACAGCTCTCCGGCGGGTGCGTGGAACACTGGTGAGGCGCGGGCCATGAGTTATGGACGGACAGCTTCTACTGGGAACCAGGCCAGCCCTGTGGAGACACACAACATGCACATGTCCACACAAACACACATACGGAGGCACACATGCACACACGCCACATATTTGTAATCTGAGATGATATAGTGCCCACATTGACATCTAGTGGATAGCATGGATATTACCTGTGTATTTCTGGAGGCTCTCGTTTGATTTTGGCACTCTGCTCCATCACTTCTTTCGCTACTCGTCCACTACAATAAGAGCACAATAATTGAGCTCAGACACACACACACACACACACACACACACACACACACACACACACACACACACACACACACACACACACACACACACAAACACAACCCCAGACTCCCTGGTGCCACACAGTACACTGACAGCAGTTCAGTGAGAAGCATCATTACAGTACATGGGAACTGAGATTAGATTAACCTGGTGAACCCACTCTCTTACCCAATCACTCTCTCAAGACAATACTGCAATATCAAAAAGATAACCAAAGGTTGAAACACAAACTCAACCTTTCATCATAACACACTGGACTCACCTGTAATCATTTGAAACCATTTGAACATTTAGATTTGTAGTTCATATTGTGGTGAAACACAATAACTATACAACAGGTGAAACACAATAAGTCTAAAACCTTTAAAAGGTTTCACACGCCCCTTGCCCTTTGGTGTTCACAGATATGAAAAGAATGAAATGGAACCTGCAACTAAAACACTGTCCCGTCTGTGTCTTCTAGCCTACTGTGTGAGGTGTCAGGCTCAGGTAATGGTCCCCTCCTAAGGGACAAGCTCTACAGCACAGCTGTGGGCTCTCTGCTGTGCCCTCTATTCACTGTCATAATTGGCTATACCTGTAGCGGAAACGACTCCCCTTGAAGAACAGGTTGCTGCTGGACACTGTCCGCACCTGACTCGACTTCTCCAGCCTGATGAAGGGGCAAAAGAAGGGAAGAGGAAAGAAAGGAAAGAGGGGTGAACTTTGGGAGCTGTTAAATACTTTTTATTCTTTACATTGTAAGGAGTCTGTGGACTGATCTTTTCTCCCTCCTACAGCATCACAGCCTATTCTCACTTTGCTGTCCTCACTTTTAGTACATACAATGGGCTTCTTTATTTCCAGCCTTCTTATATGATATCTGGTTCTCTAAGCCCAGGTTGGACTGGAAACCAACACCCTGACTGTCATGTATTATGGCCTAGTGCCTAGTCCTCCTGGGAGATGTGTGCATGCAGTATACTATATGTAAGACATAGCTTAGTTATAACTATGGGAAAATGACATAAAAGATCATGGTGCCCTGAATTATAAATGTGTGTATGTGTGGTGTGTGCCTGATGTGCATGTGTCTGTTTCTGTGGGATGTAGCCCTCATAGACAGATGGCTTTCATTACAGCAGTATGTGCCAATGAGCCAGGCGTCCCTGAAAATCCACCAGTCCCCACTGAGATCTACAGCCCTATAGCCGGAAATCTCATCATACTAATTCCATTTCGCTGGGTGCTGTGAGCTGCCCTAAGTTTGCCCTTTCCTCCCCTCTTTCTCTCTTCTCCCTCCCCTTCCCCTGTGTCCTTATATCACCTGAGCACTCTCTCAGCCCACACGCTCCTTAGCATCATTCCCTGTCACCCTCATCCATTACAACACTCTCTCAGCCCACACGCTCCTTAGCATCATTCCCTGTCACCCTCATCCATTACAACACTCTCTCAGCCCACATGCTCCTTAGCATCATTCCACTCTCTCAGCCCACACGCTCCTCACCATTCCCTCATCCATTACAACACTCTCTCAGCCCACACGCTCCTTAGCATCATTCCCTGTCACCCTCATCCATTACAACACTCTCTCAGCCCACCCACACGCTTCCTTAGCATCATTCCCTGTCACCCTCATCCATTACAACACTCTCAGCCCACACGCTCCTTAGCATCATTCCCTGTCACCCATCCATTACAACACTCTCAGCCCACATGCCCATCATTCCCTGTCACCCTCCCATTAGCATCATCATTCCCTGTCACCCTCATCCATTACAACACTCTCTCAGCCCACACGCTCCTTAGCATCATTCCCTGTCACCCATTACAACACTCATCCAGCATCATTCCTGTCACATCCATTACAACACCCTCTCAGCCCACACGCTCCTTAGCATCATTCCCTGTCACCCTCATCCATTACAACACTCTCTCAGCCCACACGCTCCTTAGCATCATTCCCTGTCACCCTCATCCATTACAACACTCTCTCAGCCCACACGCTCCTTAGCATCATTCCCTGTCACCCTCATCCATTTCAGCCCACACTCTCATCATTCCCTGCCCACCATTACGCTCTCCAGCCCAGCATCATTCCTGTCACCCTCATCCATTACAACACTCAGCCCACACGCTCTCAGCCCATCCACGCACTCCTCAGCCCATACGCTCCTTAGCATCATTCCCTGTCACCCTCATCCATTACAACACTCTCTCAGCCTACACGCTCCTTAGCATCATTCCCTGTCACCCTCATCCATTACAACACTCTCTCAGCCCACACGCTCCTTAGCATCATTCCCTGTCACCCTCATCCATTACAACACTCTCTCAGCCCACAAGCTCCTCAGCATCACTCCCTGTCACCCTCATCCATTACAACACTCTCTCAGCCCACACGCTCCTCAGCATCATTCCCTGTCACCCTCATCCATTACAACACTCTCTCCAGTCATTGTGTTGATGTGCTGCAGGGGGTGGGGATAGTTTAACTCCTCCCAGAGGTGGTGGGTAGAGGACATACAATCAGTCATGGCTGAGACGGAAGGAGTACTCATTTCTCTGGAGGAGCAGTGGGGTGTTCACTGCCTCACTCCAGTGCACACTCACTCACAATAGGTCACCATTGCCACGCGTCTCATCCCCTCTCTGAGAAGGAGACTTCAGGGTGAGAGGAGAGCCCCCTTTCGACCACTCTCACAGATACACTGGAGTACAGTGTGTAGCTACGGACTCGAGGAAGAACAACACTTACTTGTAGAAGGCTTGGTTCTCCACTCCACATTTCCACAGGTGCTTGCAGGCCTCTGGTGTTGGTGCAAAGTATGTCAAGATGATCTTTTTGTCCTGCACATTAGAAATAAATGTGCAGGAAAATAAAACAAACTGACAGTTTATCTCAGAGTTTCAAGAGTCAAGAGTCATTACTGTAACTGCCACTGTTGATGGAACACACTGGTCTGTGGTAATGACTAGATCATGGTGTCTCCAAGCCCTGTTGTCAGAGTATAATGGCCATAAAACAGTAACAGTATGTTGCTGCGCTGCTCTCTCTGCTTGACTCCCCCAACACACAACAATAATTCATGCTCTCACCTCCTTCTGATTTGCATATATATGGAATATCTTTCCCTCGAACTTCAGTTTAGTCACCTCATTCCTGCCCACAAGGAAAGGGGATAGTTACACACACATCCGACTGCACTGAGAGGCTCTATAAAATGTCCTCACAACCACTAACAGATCACACAAAAAGCTCCATGTTTGTCTGACAGAACACATTTCTGATCATTTCCCAGGCAAACTGGGGACATGGGATGGATAAAACCAACAAAGCAGCCATAAATATTGTAACATGTTGTAACATTCACATGGTCTACTTGGTCAGAATTAGTAAGTATTACAGACATACGGTACTGAATTAGGTGGTGGGATTTCTATATCTAACCCATATTGAACTATTACAGTACCCAATATAGTGGGTTAGTGGCTTAAAGAGAGGAGCTGTATGGAATACAATTCAGCATTGATCCATATGTCTTTGAAGATTCTTATAGCCACTGCTGCATGCATGAACATTTCTGCGTTGTGGTTGAAAACATGTTTTTCTCTTAAGCATCCAATCTGTAAACAAGTTGATTTTGAACAGACAGGCTGTGGAATCATATGCCCAGAATGGTAGCGACTAGCTAAGATAATGAGACTCCTTCCTGTAAGTCCTGTATGCATTCTGGCCCTCTGGTCAGGAGGAGAGAGACAGATGGACACACTCTGTTTCATTGTGACAGTTTAACAAGATAGGGTATTTTGGTTTAGGGTTAGAGGAGAAATCCTTCTACTCACCACTTGAGGAAATGAACCCTCTTATTTCCCTGAAGCACGACAAATCCAAACGGGGTGAAGGCAAGAAAGGCTGGATTTCCAGATACATCCTGTCAGAAACAGAATAAAGTGTTTTACATAATGGCACCATACATACATACTCAATATACCTGTATCAAATACACACACACACTGAATATACTACATAACTGTATATGCTGCTATTTGTTTAAGAAAGTTGTTATCTGTTCTACCAAGAGAGATCTCAAAGCTCAAGCAGAGGGAAAAACGGGTCTTTAAATGAAAATGTCTTAAACTGAAGCAGCTGTGTGTGAGAATTGGCCACCTTGCATGGATGAGGATCCACACCATATGTCTCCAGCATCTGGGCTTTCTGGAGGAAGTTCAGCTCTGATGTTTCAGGTGTCTGGCCACTGAGAAAGAGCACCAGCAAATATGGCATCAATGTCTGATTAAGATACTTAACATCAATAGAGCCAGGTCTATGAAAAGAACAAGTAAAGTAAAGTGCCTGAATAATATTAACAGTGACAAAACTCTTCCCCTTACACAGAGGATTGATCACCAGACGGAGCTAGCAGATGCTGAATAGACCACAGAGATCTGGATACATGGCCAGACATGCAGATAGTGTGTCAACCGTCCTAGATGCCTTTACAAATTAACATGTAATCAAGCACCAACCATTCAACATCCAATAGCAATGGAGTAACGTGAGTATCAGCCTGACCTCCAGCAAAACACATCAAGATATGCCCTCGACCCTTAGGCTTGAATTACTGATACACTCAAAACATCTAAATAGGCACCTGCCTCAGCATTTCAAGGATATTTTCCACAGCCAGGCATGTTGGACAGGTGTTCTGTTGGTGGTGAAATGTGAACGTCCCACTAGAGAGCAGCAGATGATCTTGTCTATAATTATCTTACAGCTCCTATATCTACGAACCTCAGACTACACTAATTTGGGTGCAGTCACATCCTCCATGCTTTCCACAGTATAAAGTATGTTCCATGGCCATGACCAGTTCACGGGATTCCAAAAGGGTTTTTCGGCTGTCCCCATAGAATAAGCCTTTTTGGTTCCACGTAGAACACTCTGTGGAAAGGGTTCTACATGGAACCCAAAAGAGTTCTACCTGGAAACAAAAAGGTTCTACTTACAACCAAAAAGGGTTCGCCTATGGGGACAGCCAAAGAAACCTTTTTAGGTTCTAGATACCGAAGCACCTTTTTTCAGTGTAGACAAAGCACTCAGTAATGGCAACAAACATTAAAGAACCTTCAAATCACCTCTGAGCTAAAGTGAAAATGTCTGATCCATGTTTCAATGTATTTTCATTTCTATAGAGCACATTATCTCATACTAATTATGGTTTAAACAAAGGAGAAGTGCCTTACGGGAGGATAAATAGCTCATTCATTATGGCTAAACCATTATCCATGCGGCCTCAATCACATGACCTTCAGAGTCCTGAGGGAGAGCGTGAAGGATCAGTGTGGTAAGTGTCTGTCACAGCCTGTGTATCATCATGAAGAAACCCTCAGTGATGCTTAATCTGCTAACCTGTGTATCATCATGAAGAAACCCTCAGTGATGCTTAATCTGCTAACCTGTGTATCATCATGAAGAAACCCTCAGTGATGCTTAATCTGCTAACCTGTGTTTCATCATGAAGAAACCCTCAGTGATGCTTAATCTGCTAACCTGTGTTTCATCATGAAGAAACCCTCAGTGATGCTTAATCTGCTAACCTGTGTTTCATCATGAAGAAACCCTCAGTGATGCTTAATCTGCTAACCTGTGTATCATCATGAAGAAACCCTCAGTGATGCTTAATCTGCTAACATGTGTTTCATCATGAATAAACCCTGATGCAATCTGCTGTGTTTCATCATGAATAAACCCTCAGTGATGCTTAATCTGCTAACCTGTGTATCATCATGAAGAAACCCTCAGTGATGCTTAATCTGCTAACCTGTGTTTCATCATGAAGAAACCCTCAGTGATGCTTAATCTGCTAACCTGTGTATCATCATGAAGAAACCCTCAGTGATGCTTAATCTCCTAACCTGCTGACAGAGAAAGTGATGCGTGTGCGTGTTTGTGTGCGTGCGTTGTGTGCACACTACCTTATCCTACTTCATTAGGTGCAATGCATTGCACTCCCTACTAGATCATTGGTACACTAATGACTGTACTAATGAAAGGTAGTACTAATTTGTGTGCTCAAGACAATTCCACCATCTCAACCATGCTTTCTATAAAACCCTTAAATAACAGAGGGCCATTAGTCAGTCTATCTGCCTCGTTTCTGCTAGTTTCAAGCTTTAGAAGATTTTCCATTTGATGAAACAAATGTTTGAGAAACGGGTGAAAAAACTAGTCTCCAAGATGATAACAATTACAGCGCTTTGAGATTTCTTTTAAATGAATAGCGCTATAAAAGTTGAATCACTTGTAAGTGCTTTGAGTTGTCTTATAGGTTGAATGTTGTGTGTATACATGAACGTGCATGCAAGTGTGAGTGGTTGAAAGAGACCCAAGAACAGTGGATCGGTCCTTACATCAATTCTGTCTTGTGTATATCTGAGATTCGTCTCTCCAGCTTCTCTGAATGTTTTGGAAAGAACTGGAATTTAGAGCTGTATCCTTCAGGATGTTTCCCAGGGTCATAGTCCCCAATCTCAGCTGGAACACAGAGATAGAAACATTTTCATGAAATGATATACCATTTCACAGCACCAGACTCTAACCCTACATGGTTACATACAGTATATACAGTAATATGTCTAATATCCACATCACTCCATGTGTTGGTTCACAGGCAGCCTGTGTTGTATGTCAGCAGAGCTCTGAAATGACAACATTTTTAAATTGGCCCAGCGTTGCTGTTGTTTATTTGTGACTTCATGCAGCACTAAAGTCCCTGACAATTATTTCCCCCAGCGAGCGAGGACGAGGAGGTGACCAGGCAGCACATCTTTAATTCAGCAGCAGCCCATCCTGAACAGAGCAAGGGCACCTGCCAAGGGACCTGATACTGCACTTTCTGCAGACTTTGGCTCGCTCGCTGTACCCCTCAAACATACAGCCTGCCTGTTTTTAGAGTGTCTACTGTGTGTGAGCTCCATGCTTACATGAGAATGCTGTTCATTGACTACATCTCATCATTCAACACCATTGACACTAAGCTCAAGGAATGAACACCCCCTCTCTGCAGATGGATCCAGGACTTGCTGACAGGCAGACCCCAGGTTATTTATTTATTAACCTTTATTTAACTAGGCAAGTCAGTTAAGAACAAATTCTTACTTACAATGACAGCCTAGGAACAGTGGGTTAATTGCCTTGTTCAGGGGCAGAACGTCACATTTTTACCTTGTCAGCTCAGGGATTCGATCCACCAACCTTTCGGTTACTGGCCCAACACTAGCCTAGTGGTTACTGGTTACTGCCGCCCCTGGTAGTGAGGTAGTGAGGTTAGGCAACACCACCTCCGCCACGCTGACCCTCAACATGGGGGCCCCCCAGGGGTGTGTGGTCAGCCCCCTCCTGTACTCCCTGTACACCCACGACTGCGTGGCCGCACATGACTCCAACACCATCATTACGTTTAACGATGACACACTGGTGGTGGGCCTGACGTTGACTGCGATGAAACCGCCTACAGGGAGGAGGTTAGAGCCCTGTCAAGAGTGGTTCCAGGAAAAAAGCCTCTCCCTCAATGTCAGCCAAATGAGCTGATCGTGGACTACAGGAAACGGAGGGGGGAGGGTCAAAAACGTCAAGTTCATTGGTGTGGACATCACAGATGACCTGACATGGTCCAATCACACCAACCACCGCTGTGAGGAAGGAGCAACAGTGCCTCTTCAACTTCAGGCGACTGAAGAAATTCGGCATGGGCCCACGGGTCCTCAAGAAGTTCTACAGTTACACCATTGAGAGCATCTTGACCGGCTGCATCACCACCTGGTACGGCAACTACACCACCTTCAACCAGAATGCTCTACAGAGGGTGGTGAGGACGGCCCAATACATCACTGGGGGAGAGCTCCCTGCCAGGCACTGGGGGAGAGCTCCCTGCCAGGCAGGACATCTACTCCAGAGGGTTTCCGAGGAAGGCCCAAAAGATAATCAAGGACTTCTGTCGCCCGAGTCACAGACTGTTCACTCGGTTACCATCTGGCAAGCGGTATCAGAGCATTGGGTCTCGGACCAACAGGCTCTGATAGCTACTACCACCAGGCTATTCGACTGCTGAACAGCTAAACCTAGATGTCTTCCTGCATAGACCTGCACCTTAGAGATTATTTCCACTGACTACCCACACATCTAAACCTTACACACTAACGTATGCCCAAACATACACTCAGAACACACACACAGACATGCACACACACACAGTCAAAGCTGCTGTTCTAGTATATACTATTTATTCTACTGCGTGATCAAGTCACTACCCACTTTATATTTGTAAATCCAGTGTAATAGTAAATCCAGTGTAATACATTCCATTATCACTATGCATACTACCTCTCCTATTACTTCTATTAACAGTTATTTTGGACTTGACTATTTTTATTGCTGTAAATGTAATTGAATAATGTACTGCATTGTTGAGGGAGCAAGCACATAAGCATTTCATTACACTTGCTGTAAACTGTGTACGTGACGAATACAATTTGCTTTTGATTTTAAACAGCTAACGATAGTGCTGATAGCAAGATGCCTGATAATCGTGTTGAAGACCTTATAACCTGGAACGACATGCCTCATGTTTATGCATTCAAAGTATTGATCTTACTTATCAGCCGTCCCATCTTTCCTTGTCAGCTTTGGTTTGACAATGGAAATTAGTATGGAGGTGCACATGTTGTCTGCATGAAATTCTAATGTCATGCTTTTTAGTATACAGTAGAGATCAGTCAATACGGAGGTAAGAAACCCACAGGACATATAATTTGCGTTACAAACTGATTACACTACAATCCAAGTATTTTTTTCCTGGCTGGTATTTATCTCGAAGGTGGGGTGACTGGCAGGGGAAAAGTCATTTGAAAATACAGTCCAGAGAGTGGGGCAGGCAAATCCAGCCTGTCAGGTCCTGTCACTGTACCTTGCAGGATGAAGGCAGCCAGCATGGCAGCATCCGATGTCTTACACAGGAGGCGGCCGTGGTACAGATCTCTCTTGATCTGCAGGAAGACTAAATATCTGTGACCAGCACAGAGAGGGGAAAGAAGGTCAGAGGTCATGCAATTCAGTCACATTGTAATATTACAGACACATAATTTTTAGATCTATTGCAAAACAACTACATGGCAAGACATCACCACTGACAAACTCAAAAGAATGTTGATTTTCAGATTCCCTTGGGTGCTTTGAATAAAAAAGTATAGATTTTGCACAAAATGTGCTTTCTGTTTCTGGGGAAAAGATGTTTAAATTAGTTTTGGGGACATGGTTTGGTAGGGAAGGTCCTGAGGCAAACTGCTGCTATTGTCGACTGACTGTGTTTCTGTTCAAGCCTAAAGATTAGAACCCAGATGGGACCAGGGCCTTCCAGAACACAGCAGCACTGTCTGCCAGATACACCAGCTGCACTGGCTGCAGACTGAGACTAACACCTGGAACAATGCAGCTGCACTGGCTGCAGACTGAGACTAACACCTGGAACAATGCAGCTACACTGGCTGCAGACTGAGACTAACACCTGGAACAATGCAGCTACACTGGCTGCAGACTGAGACTAACACCTGGAACAATGCAGCTGCACTGGCTACAGACTGAGACTAACACCTGGAACAATGCAGCTGCACTGGCTGCAGACTGAGACTAACACCTGGAACAATGCAGCTACACTGGCTTCAGACTGAGACTAACACCTGGAACAATGCAGCTGCACTGGCTGCAGACTGAGACTAACACCTGGAACAATGCAGCTGCACTGGCTACAGACTGAGACTATTCCCTGGAACAATGCAGCTACACTGGCTACAGAATGAGACTAACACCTAGAACAATGCAGCTGCGCTGGCTACAGACTGAGACTAACACCTGGAACAATGCAGCTACACTGGCTACAGACTGAGACTAACACCTGGAACAATGCAGCTGCACTGGCTGCAGACTGAGACTAACACCTGGAACAATGCAGCTGCACTGGCTACAGACTGAGACTATTCCCTGGAACAATGCAGCTACACTGGCTACAGACTGACACTAACACCTGGAACAATGCAGCCACACTGGCTGCAGACTGAGACTAACACCTGGAACAATGCAGCTGCACTGGCTGCAGACTGAGACTAACACCTGGAACAATGCAGCTGCACTGGCTACAGACTGAGACTATTCCCTGGAACAATGCAGCTACACTGGCTGCAGACTGAGACTAACACCTGAACAATGCAGCTGCACTGGCTGCAGACTGAGACTAACACCTGGAACAATGCAGCTACACTGGCTGCAGACTGAGACTAACACCTGGAACAATGCACCTACACTGGCTTCAGACTGAGACTAACACCTGGAACAATGCAGCTACACTGGCTGCAGACTGAGACTAACACCTGGAACAATGCAGCTACACTGGCTGCAGACTGAGACTAACACCTGGAACAATGCAGCCGCACTGGCTGCAGACTGAGACTAACACCTGGAACAATGCACCTACACAGGCTGCAGACTGAGACTAACACCTGGAACAATGCACCTACACTGGCTGCAGACTGAGACTAACACCTGGAACAATGCAGCTACACTGGCTGCAGACTGAGACTAACACCTGGAACAATGCAGCTCCACTGGCTGCAGACTGAGACTAACACCTGGAACAATGCAGCTGCACTGGCTGCAGACTGAGACTAACACCTGGAACAATGCAGCTGCACTGGCTGCAGACTGAGACTAACACCTGGAACAATGCAGCTGCACTGGCTGCAGACTGAGACTAACACCTGGAACAATGCAGCTACACTGGCTGCAGACTGAGACTAACACCTGGAACAATGCAGCTACACTGGCTGCAGACTGAGACTAACACCTGGAACAATGCAGCTGCACTGGCTGCAGACTGAGACTAACACCTGGAACAATGCAGCTGCACAGGCTGCAGACTGAGACTAACACCTGGAACAATGCACCTACACTGGCTGCAGACTGAGACTAACACCTGGAACAATGCACCTGCACTGGCTACAGACTGAGACTAACACCTGGAACAATGCTACAGACTGACACTGGCTGCAGCAGACTGAGACTAACACCTGGAACAATGCAGCTGCACTGGCTGCAGACTGAGACTAACACCTGGAACAATGCAGCTGCACTGGCTGCAGACTGAGACTAACACCTGGAACAATGCAGCTACACTGGCTGCAGACTGAGCCTAACACCTGGAACAATGCAGCTGCACTGGCTGCAGACTGAGACTAACACCTGGAACAATGCAGCCGCACAGGCTGCAGACTGAGACTAATACCTGGAACAATGCAGCTACACTGGCTTCAGACTGAGACTAACACCTGGAACAATGCAGCTACACTGGCTGCAGACTGAGACTAACACCTGGAACAATGCAGCTACACTGGCTGCAGACTGAGACTAACACCTGGAACAATGCAGCTGCACAGGCTGCAGACTGAGACTAACACCTGGAACAATGCACCTACACTGCTGCAGACTGAGACTAACACCTGGAACAATGCACCTACACTGGCTGCAGACTGAGACTAACACCTGGAACAATGCGGCTACACTGGCTGCAGACTGAGACTAACACCTGGAACAATGCAGCTCCACTGGCTGCAGACTAAGACTAACACCTGGAACAATGCAGCTGCACTGGCTGCAGACTGAGACTAACACCTGGAACAATGCAGCTACACTGGCTGCAGACTGAGACTAACACCTGGAACAATGCAGCTGCACAGGCTGCAGACTGAGACTAACACCTGGAACAATGCAGCTCCACTGGCTGCAGACTGAGACTAACACCTGGAACAATGCACCTACACTGGCTTCAGACTGAGACTAACACCTGGAACAATGCAGCTACACTGGCTGCAGACTGAGACTAACACCTGGAACAATGCAGCTACACTGGCTGCAGACTGAGACTAACACCTGGAACAATGCAGCTGCACTGGCTGCAGACTGAGACTAACACCTGGAACAATGCAGCTACACTGGCTTCAGACTGAGACTAACACCTGGAACAATGCAGCTACACTGGCTGCAGACTGAGACTAACACCTGGAACAATGCAGCTGCACTGGCTGCAGACTGAGACTAACACCTGGAACAATGCAGCTACACTGGCTGCAGACTGAGACTAACACCTGGAACAATGCAGCTGCACTGGCTGCAGACTGAGACTAACACCTGGAACAATGCAGCTGCACAGGCTGCAGACTGAGACTAACACCTGGAACAATGCACCTACACTGGCTTCAGACTGAGACTAACACCTGGAACAATGCAGCTACACTGGCTGCAGACTGAGACTAACACCTGGAACAATGCAGCTACACTGGCTGCAGACTGAGACTAACACCTGGAACAATGCAGCTGCACACTGGCTGCAGACTGAGACTAACACCTGGAACAATGCAGCTGCACTGGCTGCAGACTGAGACTAACACCTGGAACAATGCAGCTACACTGGCTACAGACTGAGACTAACACCTGGAACAATGCAGCTACACTGGCTGCAGACTGAGACTAACACCTGGAACAATGCAGCTCCACTGGCTGCAGACTGAGACTAACACCTGGAACAATGCAGCTGCACTGGCTGCAGACTGAGACTAACACCTGGAACAATGCAGCTACACTGGCTGCAGACTGAGACTAACACCTGGAACAATGCACCTACACTGGCTTGCAGACTGAGACTAACACCTGGAACAATGCAGCTGCACTGGCTGCAGACTGAGACTAACACCTGGAACAATGCAGCTACACTGGCTGCAGACTGAGACTAACACCTGGAACAATGCACCTACACTGGCTGCAGACTGAGACTAACACCTGGAACAATGCAGCTACACTGGCTGCAGACTGAGACTAACACCTGGAACAATGCACCTACACTGGCTGCAGACTGAGACTAACACCTGGAACAATGCAGCTGCACTGGCTGCAGACTGAGACTAACACCTGGAACAATGCAGCCGCACTGCAGACTGCAATACCTGAACAATGCTGACTGACTAACACCTGGAACAATGCAGCCTACACTGGCTGCAGACTGAGACTAACACCTGGAACAATGCAGCTACACTGGCTGCAGACTGAGACTAACACCTGGAACAATGCAGCTGCACTGGCTGCAGACTGAGACTAACACCTGGAACAATGCAGCTACACTGGCTGCAGACTGAGACTAACACCTGGAACAATGCAGCTACACTGGCTGCAGACTGAGACTAACACCTGGAACAATGCAGCTCCACTGGCTGCAGACTAAGACTAACACCTGGAACAATGCAGCTGCACTGGCTGCAGACTGAGACTAACACCTGGAACAATGCAGCTACACTGGCTGCAGACTGAGAGTAACACCTGGAACAATGCAGCTGCACTGGCTGCAGACTGAGACTAACACCTGGAACAATGCAGCCGCACACTGGGCTGCAGACTGAGACTAACACCTGGAACAATGCACCTACACTGGCTTCAGACTGAGACTAACACCTGGAACAATGCAGCTACACTGGCTGCAGACTGAGACTAACACCTGGAACAATGCAGCTGCACTGGCTGCAGACTGAGACTAACACCTGGAACAATGCAGCTACACTGGCTACAGACTGAGACTAACACCTGGAACAATGCAGCTGCACAGGCTGCAGACTGAGACTAACACCTGGAACAATGCAGCCGCACAGGCTGCAGACTGAGACTAACACCTGGAACAATGCAGCTACACTGGCTGCAGACTGAGACTAACACCTGGAACAATGCAGCTACACTGGCTGCAGACTGAGACTAACACCTGGAACAATGCAGCTGAACTGGCTGCAGACTGAGACTAACACCTGGAACAATGCAGCTACACTGGCTGCAGACTGAGACTAACACCTGGAACAATGCAGCTACACTGGCTTCAGACTGAGACTAACACCTGGAACAATGCAGCTACACTGGCTACAGACTGAGACTAACACCTGGAACAATGCAGCTACACTGGCTACAGACTGAGACTAACACCTGGAACAATGCAGCTACACTGGCTGCAGACTGAGACTAACACCTGGAACAATGCAGCTGCACTGGCTGCAGACTGAGACTAACACCTGGAACAATGCAGCTACACATGGCTGCAGACTGAGACTAACACCTGGAACAATGCAGCTGCACAGGCTGCAGACTGAGACTAACACCTGGAACAATGCAGCCACACAGGCTGCAGACTGAGACTAACACCTGGAACAATGCACCTACACTGGCTTCAGACTGAGACTAACACCTGGAACAATGCAGCTACACTGGCTGCAGACTGAGACTAACACCTGGAACAATGCAGCTACACTGGCTGCAGACTGAGACTAACACCTGGAACAATGCAGCTGCACTGGCTGCAGACTGAGACTAACACCTGGAACAATGCAGCTGCACTGGCTGCAGACTGAGACTAACACCTGGAACAATGCAGCTGCACTGGCTGCAGACTGAGACTAACACCTGGAACAATGCACCTACACTGGCTGCAGACTGAGACTAACACCTGGAACAATGCAGCTGCACTGGCTGCAGACTGAGACTAACACCTGGAACAATGCAGCTACACTGGCTGCAGACTGAGACTAACACCTGGAACAATGCAGCTACACTGGCTGCAGACTGAGACTAACACCTGGAACAATGCAGCTACACTGGCTTCAGACTGAGACTAACACCTGGAACAATGCAGCTACACTGGCTGCAGACTGAGACTAACACCTGGAACAATGCAGCTGCACTGGCTGCAGACTGAGACTAACACCTGGAACAATGCAGCCGCACAGGCTGCAGACTGAGACTAATACCTGGAACAATGCACCTACACTGGCTTCAGACTGAGACTAACACCTGGAACAATGCAGCTACACTGGCTGCAGACTGAGACTAGACCTGGAACAATGCAGCTACACTGGCTGCAGACTGAGACTAACACCTGGAACAATGCAGCTACACTGGCTGCAGACTGAGACTAACACCTGGAACAATGCAGCTACACTGGCTACAGACTGAGACTAACACCTGGAACAATGCAGCTACACTGGCTGCAGACTGAGACTAACACCTGGAACAATGCAGCTCCACTGGCTGCAGACTAAGACTAACACCTGGAACAATGCAGCTGCACTGGCTGCAGACTGAGACTAACACCTGGAACAATGCAGCTACACTGGCTGCAGACTGAGACTAACACCTGGAACAATGCAGCTGCACAGGCTGCAGACTGAGACTAACACCTGGAACAATGCAGCCGCACAGGCTGCAGACTGAGACTAACACCTGGAACAATGCAGCTACACTGGCTGCAGACTGAGACTAACACCTGGAACAATGCAGACTGGCTGCAGACTGAGACTAACACCTGGAACAATGCAGCTGCACTGGCTGCAGACTGAGACTAACACCTGGAACAATGCAGCTACACTGGCTACAGACTGAGACTAACACCTGGAACAATGCAGCTGCACAGGCTGCAGACTGAGACTAACACCTGGAACAATGCAGCTGCACTGGCTGCAGACTGAGACTAACACCTGGAACAATGCAGCTACACATTCTACAGACTGAGACTAACACCTGGAACAATGCAGCTGCACTGCAGACTGAGACTAACACCTGGAACAATGCAGCCACACAGGCTGCAGACTGAGACTAATACCTGGAACAATGCAGCTACACTGGCTGCAGACTGAGACTAACACCTGGAACAATGCAGCTACACTGGCTGCAGACTGAGACTAACACCTGGAACAATGCAGCTACACTGGCTGCAGACTGAGACTAACACCTGGAACAATGCAGCTGCACAGGCTGCAGACTGAGACTAACACCTGGAACAATGCAGCCGCACAGGCTGCAGACTGAGACTAACACCTGGAACAATGCACCTACACTGGCTTCAGACTGAGACTAACACCTGGAACAATGCAGCTACACTGGCTGCAGACTGAGACTAACACCTGGAACAATGCAGCTGCACTGGCTGCAGACTGAGACTAACACCTGGAACAATGCAGCTACACTGGCTACAGACTGAGACTAACACCTGGAACAATGCAGCTACACTGGCTGCAGACTGAGACTAACACCTGGAACAATGCAGCTGCACTGGCTGCAGACTGAGACTAACACCTGGAACAATGCAGCTGCACTGGCTGCAGACTGAGACTAACACCTGGAACAATGCAGCTGCACTGGCTGCAGACTGAGACTAACACCTGGAACAATGCAGCTACACACTAACACCTGGAACAATGCAGCTGCAGAGACTGAGACTAACACCTGGAACAATGCAGCCGGACAGGCTGCAGACTGAGACTAACACCTGGAACAATGCACCTACACTGGCTGCAGACTGAGACTAACACCTGGAACAATGCAGCTACACTGGCTGCAGACTGAGACTAACACCTGGAACAATGCAGCTACACTGGCTGCAGACTGAGACTAACACCTGGAACAATGCAGCTGCACTGGCTGCAGACTGAGACTAACACCTGGAACAATGCAGCTACACTGGCTGCAGACTGAACACACCTGGAACAATGCAGCTGCACAGGCTGCAGACTGAGACTAACACCTGGAACAATGCAGCCGCACAGGCTGCAGACTGAGACTAACACCTGGAACAATGCACCTACACTGGCTACAGACTGAGACTAACACCTGGAACAATGCAGCTACACTGGCTGCAGACTGAGACTAACACCTGGAACAATGCAGCTCCACTGGCTGCAGACTGAGACTAACACCTGGAACAATGCAGCTACACTGGCTGCAGACTGAGACTAACACCTGGAACAATGCAGCTGCACTGGCTGCAGACTGAGACTAACACCTGGAACAATGCAGCTGCACTGGCTGCAGACTGAGACTAACACCTGGAACAATGCAGCTACACTGGCTGCAGACTGAGACTAACACCTGGAACAATGCAGCTGCACTGGCTGCAGACTGAGACTAACACCTGGAACAATGCAGCCGCACAGGCTGCAGACTGAGACTAACACCTGGAACAATGCACCTACACTGGCTTCAGACTGAGACTAACACCTGGAACAATGCAGCTACACTGGCTGCAGACTGAGACTAACACCTGGAACAATGCAGCTACACTGGCTGCAGACTGAGACTAACACCTGGAACAATGCAGCTGCACAGGCTGCAGACTGAGACTAACACCTGGAACAATGCAGCTGCACAGGCTGCAGACTGAGACTAACACCTGGAACAATGCACCTACACTGGCTACAGACTGAGACTAACACCTGGAACAATGCAGCTACACTGGCTGCAGACTGAGACTAACACCTGGAACAATGCAGCTCCACTGGCTGCAGACTAAGACTAACACCTGGAACAATGCAGCTGCACTGGCTGCAGACTGAGACTAACACCTGGAACAATGCAGCTACACTGGCTGCAGACTGAGACTAACACCTGGAACAATGCACCTACACTGGCTTCAGACTGAGACTAACACCTGGAACAATGCAGCTGCACTGGCTGCAGACTGAGACTAACACCTGGAACAATGCAGCTACACTGGCTGCAGACTGAGACTAACACCTGGAACAATGCACCTACACTGGCTTCAGACTGAGACTAACACCTGGAACAATGCAGCTACACTGGCTTCAGACTGAGACTAACACCTGGAACAATGCAGCTACACTGGCTGCAGACTGAGACTAACACCTGGAACAATGCAGCTGCACTGGCTGCAGACTGAGACTAACACCTGGAACAATGCAGCCGCACAGGCTGCAGACTAAGACTAATACCTGGAACAATGCACCTACACTGGCTTCAGACTGAGACTAACACCTGGAACAATGCAGCTACACTGGCTGCAGACTGAGACTAACACCTGGAACAATGCAGCTACACTGGCTGCAGACTGAGACTAACACCTGGAACAATGCAGCTGCACAGGCTGCAGACTGAGACTAACACCTGGAACAATGCACCTACACTGGCTACAGACTGAGACTAACACCTGGAACAATGCAGCTCCACTGGCTGCAGACTGAGACTAACACCTGGAACAATGCAGCTCCACTGGCTGCAGACTAATGCACCTGGAACAATGCAGCTGCACTGGCTGCAGACTGAGACTAACACCTGGAACAATGCACCTACACTGGCTTCAGACTGAGACTAACACCTGGAACAATGCAGCTACACTGGCTGCAGACTGAGACTAACACCTGGAACAATGCAGCTGCACAGGCTGCAGACTGAGACTAACACCTGGAACAATGCAGCCGCACAGGCTGCAGACTGAGACTAACACCTGGAACAATGCACCTACACTGGCTTCAGACTGAGACTAACACCTGGAACAATGCAGCTACACTGGCTGCAGACTGAGACTAACACCTGGAACAATGCAGCTACACTGGCTGCAGACTGAGACTAACACCTGGAACAATGCAGCTGCACTGGCTGCAGACTGAGACTAACACCTGGAACAATGCAGCTACACTGGCTACAGACTGAGACTAACACCTGGAACAATGCAGCTGCACAGGCTGCAGACTGAGACTAACACCTGGAACAATGCAGCCGCACAGGCTGCAGACTGAGACTAACACCTGGAACAATGCAGCTACACTGGCTGCAGACTGAGAATAACACCTGGAACAATGCAGCTACACTGGCTGCAGACTGAGACTAACACCTGGAACAATGCAGCTGAACTGGCTGCAGACTGAGACTAACACCTGGAACAATGCAGCTACACTGGCTGCAGACTGAGACTAACACCTGGAACAATGCAGCTACACTGGCTTCAGACTGAGACTAACACCTGGAACAATGCAGCTACACTGGCTACAGACTGAGACTAACACCTGGAACAATGCAGCTACACTGGCTACAGACTGAGACTAACACCTGGAACAATGCAGCTACACTGGCTGCAGACTGAGCCTAACACCTGGAACAATGCAGCTGCACTGGATGCAGACTGAGACTAACACCTGGAACAATGCAGCTACACATTCTACAGACTGACACTAACACCTGGAACAATGCAGCTGCACAGGGTGCAGACTGAGACTAACACCTGGAACAATGCAGCCACACAGGCTGCAGACTGAGACTAATACCTGGAACAATGCACCTACACTGGCTTCAGACTGAGACTAACACCTGGAACAATGCAGCTACACTGGCTGCAGACTGAGACTAACACCTGGAACAATGCAGCTACACTGGCTGCAGACTGAGACAACATCTGGAACAATGCAGCTGCACAGGCTGCAGACTGAGACTAACACCTGGAACAATGCAGCCGCACTGGCTGCAGACTGAGACTAACACCTGGAACAATGAACCTACACTGGCTTCAGACTGAGACTAACACCTGGAACAATGCAGCTACACTGGCTGCAGACTGAGACTAACACCTGGAACAATGCAGCTGCACTGGCTGCAGACTGAGACTAACACCTGGAACAATGCAGCTGCACTGGCTGCAGACTGAGACTAACACCTGGAACAATGCAGCTGCACTGGCTGCAGACTGAGACTAACACCTGGAACAATGCAGCTACACTGGCTGCAGACTGAGACTAACACCTGGAACAATGCAGCTGCACTGGCTGCAGACTGAGACTAACACCTGGAACAATGCAGCTACACTGGCTGCAGACTGAGACTAACACCTGGAACAATGCAGCTACACTGGCTGCAGACTGAGACTAACACCTGGAACAATGCAGCTGCACTGGCAGCAGACTGAGACACCTGGAACAATGCAGCTGCACTGGCTGCAGACTGAGACTAACACCTGGAACAATGCAGCTGCACTGGCTGCAGACTGAGACTAACACCTGGAACAATGCAGCCGCACTGGCTGCAGACTGAGACTAACACCTGGAACAATGCACCTACACTGGCTTCAGACTGAGACTAACACCTGGAACAATGCAGCTACACTGGCTGCAGACTGAGACTAACACCTGGAACAATGCAGCTACACTGGCTGCAGACTGAGACTAACACCTGGAACAATGCAGCTGCACTGGCTGCAGACTGAGACTAACACCTGGAACAATGCAGCTGCACTGGCTGCAGACTGAGACTAACACCTGGAACAATGCAGCTACACTGGCTGCAGACTGAGACTAACACCTGGAACAATGCACCTACACTGGCTTCAGACTGAGACTAACACCTGGAACAATGCAGCTACACTGGCTGCAGACTGAGACTAACACCTGGAACAATGCAGCTACACTGGCTGCAGACTGAGACTAACACCTGGAACAATGCAGCTGCACTGGCAGCAGACTGAGACTAACACCTGGAACAATGCAGCTGCACTGGCTGCAGACTGAGACTAACACCTGGAACAATGCAGCTGCACTGGCTGCAGACTGAGAATAACACCTGGAACAATGCAGCTACACCTGACTGACACTAACACCTGGAACAATGCAGCTGCACAGGCTGCAGACTGAGACTAACACCTGGAACAATGCAGCCGGACAGGCTGCAGACTGAGACTAATACCTGGAACAATGCACCTACACTGGCTTCAGACTGAGACTAACACCTGGAACAATGCAGCTACACTGGCTGCAGACTGAGACTAACACCTGGAACAATGCAGCTACACTGGCTGCAGACTGAGACTAACACCTGGAACAATGCAGCTGCACTGGCTGCAGACTGAGACTAACACCTGGAACAATGCAGCTACACTGGCTGCAGACTGAGACTAACACCTGGAACAATGCAGCTGCACAGGCTGCAGACTGAGACTAACACCTGGAACAATGCAGCCGCACAGGCTGCAGACTGAGACTAACACCTGGAACAATGCACCTACACTGGCTACAGACTGAGACTAACACCTGGAACAATGCAGCTACACTGGCTGCAGACTGAGACTAACACCTGGAACAATGCAGCTCCACTGGCTGCAGACTAAGACTAACACCTGGAACAATGCAGCTACACTGGCTACAGACTGAGACTAACACCTGGAACAATGCAGCTGCACAGGCTGCAGACTGAGACTAACATCTGGAACAATGCAGCTGCACTGGCTGCAGACTGAGACTAACACCTGGAACAATGCAGCTACACTGGCTACAGACTGAGACTAACACCTGGAACAATGCAGCTGCACTGGCTGCAGTCTGAGACTAACACCTGGAACAATGCAGCCGCACAGGCTGCAGACTGAGACTAATACCTGGAACAATGCACCTACACTGGCTTCAGACTGAGACTAACACCTGGAACAATGCAGCTACACTGGCTGCAGACTGAGACTAACACCTGGAACAATGCAGCTACACTGGCTGCAGACTGAGACTAACACCTGGAACAATGCAGCTGCACAGGCTGCAGACTGAGACTAACACCTGGAACAATGCAGCCGCACAGGCTGCAGACTGAGACTAACACCTGGAACAATGCACCTACACTGGCTACAGACTGAGACTAACACCTGGAACAATGCAGCTACACTGGCTGCAGACTGAGACTAACACCTGGAACAATGCAGCTCCACTGGCTGCAGACTAAGACAACACCTGGAACAATGCAGCTGCACTGGCTGCAGACTGAGACTAACACCTGGAACAATGCAGCTACACTGGCTGCAGACTGAGACTAACACCTGGAACAATGCACCTACACTGGCTTCAGACTGAGACTAACACCTGGAACAATGCAGCTGCACTGGCTGCAGACTGAGACTAACACCTGGAACAATGCAGCTACACTGGCTGCAGACTGAGACTAACACCTGGAACAATGCACCTACACTGGCTTCAGACTGAGACTAACACCTGGAACAATGCAGCTACACTGGCTGCAGACTGAGACTAACACCTGGAACAATGCAGCTACACTGGCTGCAGACTGAGACTAACACCTGGAACAATGCAGCTGCACTGGCTGCAGACTGAGACTAACACCTGGAACAATGCAGCCAGACACTGGCTGCAGACTGAGACTAACACCTGGAACAATGCAGCTACACTGGCTGCAGACTGAGACTAACACCTGGAACAATGCAGCTACACTGGCTGCAGACTGAGACTAACACCTGGAACAATGCAGCTGCACAGGCTGCAGACTGAGACTAACACCTGGAACAATGCAGCCGCACTGGCTGCAGACTGAGACTAACACCTGGAACAATGCACCTACACTGGCTACAGACTGAGACTAACACCTGGAACAATGCAGCTACACTGGCTGCAGACTGAGACTAACACCTGGAACAATGCAGCTCCACTGGCTGCAGACTGAGACTAACACCTGGAACAATGCAGCCACACTGGCTGCAGACTGAGACTAACACCTGGAACAATGCACCTACACTGGCTGCAGACTGAGACTAACACCTGGAACAATGCAGCTACACTGGCTGCAGACTGAGACTAACACCTGGAACAATGCAGCTCCACTGGCTGCAGACTGAGACTAACACCTGGAACAATGCAGCTGCACTGGCTGCAGACTGAGACTAACACCTGGAACAATGCAGCTACACTGGCTGCAGACTGAGACTAACACCTGGAACAATGCACCTACACTGGCTTCAGACTGAGACTAACACCTGGAACAATGCAGCTGCACTGGCTGCAGACTGAGACTAACACCTGGAACAATGCAGCTACACTGGCTGCAGACTGAGACTAACACCTGGAACAATGCAGCTACACTGGCTGCAGACTGAGACTAACACCTGGAACAATGCAGCTACACTGGCTGCAGACTGAGACTAACACCTGGAACAATGCAGCTACACTGGCTGCAGACTGAGACTAACACCTGGAACAATGCAGCTGCACTGGCTGCAGACTGAGACTAACACCTGGAACAATGCAGCCGCACAGGCTGCAGACTGAGACTAATACCTGGAACAATGCACCTACACTGGCTTCAGACTGAGACTAACACCTGGAACAATGCAGCTACACTGGCTGCAGACTGAGACTAACACCTGGAACAATGCAGCTACACTGGCTGCAGACTGAGACTAACACCTGGAACAATGCAGCTACACTGGCTGCAGACTGAGACTAACACCTGGAACAATGCAGCTACACTGGCTGCAGACTGAGACTAACACCTGGAACAATGCAGCTACACTGGCTGCAGACTGAGACTAACACCTGGAACAATGCAGCTGCACTGGCAGCAGACTGAGACTAACACCTGGAACAATGCAGCTGCACTGGCTGCAGACTGAGACTAACACCTGGAACAATGCAGCTGCACTGGCTGCAGACTGAGAATAACACCTGGAACAATGCAGCCGCACAGGCTGCAGACTGAGACTAATACCTGGAACAATGCACCTACACTGGCTTCAGACTGAGACTAACACCTGGAACAATGCAGCTACACTGGCTGCAGACTGAGACTAACACCTGGAACAATGCAGCTACACTGGCTGCAGACTGAGACTAACACCTGGAACAATGCAGCTGCACTGGCTGCAGACTGAGACTAACACCTGGAACAATGCAGCTGCACTGGCTGCAGACTGAGAATAACACCTGGAACAATGCAGCTACACTGGCTGCAGACTGAGACTAACACCTGGAACAATGCACCTACACTGGCTTCAGACTGAGACTAACACCTGGAACAATGCAGCTACACTGGCTGCAGACTGAGACTAACACCTGGAACAATGCAGCTACACTGGCTGCAGACTGAGACTAACACCTGGAACAATGCAGCTGCACTGGCAGCAGACTGAGACTAACACCTGGAACAATGCAGCTGCACTGGCTGCAGACTGAGACTAACACCTGGAACAATGCAGCTGCACTGGCTGCAGACTGAGAATAACACCTGGAACAATGCAGCTACACATTCTACAGACTGACACTAACACCTGGAACAATGCAGCTGCACAGGCTGCAGACTGAGACTAACACCTGGAACAATGCAGCCGGACAGGCTGCAGACTGAGACTAATACCTGGAACAATGCACCTACACTGGCTTCAGACTGAGACTAACACCTGGAACAATGCAGCTACACTGGCTGCAGACTGAGACTAACACCTGGAACAATGCAGCTACACTGGCTGCAGACTGAGACTAACACCTGGAACAATGCAGCTGCACTGGCTGCAGACTGAGACTAACACCTGGAACAATGCAGCTACACTGGCTGCAGACTGAGACTAACACCTGGAACAATGCAGCTGCACAGGCTGCAGACTGAGACTAACACCTGGAACAATGCAGCCGCACAGGCTGCAGACTGAGACTAACACCTGGAACAATGCACCTACACTGGCTACAGACTGAGACTAACACCTGGAACAATGCAGCTACACTGGCTGCAGACTGAGACTAACACCTGGAACAATGCAGCTCCACTGGCTGCAGACTAAGACTAACACCTGGAACAATGCAGCTACACTGGCTGCAGACTGAGACTAACACCTGGAACAATGCAGCTGCACAGGCTGCAGACTGAGACTAACATCTGGAACAATGCAGCTGCACTGGCTGCAGACTGAGACTAACACCTGGAACAATGCAGCTACACTGGCTACAGACTGAGACTAACACCTGGAACAATGCAGCTGCACTGGCTGCAGTCTGAGACTAACACCTGGAACAATGCAGCCGCACAGGCTGCAGACTGAGACTAATACCTGGAACAATGCACCTACACTGGCTTCAGACTGAGACTAACACCTGGAACAATGCAGCTACACTGGCTGCAGACTGAGACTAACACCTGGAACAATGCAGCTACACTGGCTGCAGACTGAGACTAACACCTGGAACAATGCAGCTGCACAGGCTGCAGACTGAGACTAACACCTGGAACAATGCAGCCGACAGGCTGCAGACTGAGACTAACACCTGGAACAATGCACCTACACTGGCTACAGACTGAGACTAACACCTGGAACAATGCAGCTACACTGGCTGCAGACTGAGACTAACACCTGGAACAATGCAGCTCCACTGGCTGCAGACTAAGACTAACACCTGGAACAATGCAGCTGCACTGGCTGCAGACTGAGACTAACACCTGGAACAATGCAGCTACACTGGCTGCAGACTGAGACTAACACCTGGAACAATGCACCTACACTGGCTTCAGACTGAGACTAACACCTGGAACAATGCAGCTGCACTGGCTGCAGACTGAGACTAACACCTGGAACAATGCAGCTACACTGGCTGCAGACTGAGACTAACACCTGGAACAATGCACCTACACTGGCTTCAGACTGAGACTAACACCTGGAACAATGCAGCTACACTGGCTGCAGACTGAGACTAACACCTGGAACAATGCAGCTACACTGGCTGCAGACTGAGACTAACACCTGGAACAATGCAGCTGCACTGGCTGCAGACTGAGACTAACACCTGGAACAATGCAGCCGCACAGGCTGCAGACTGAGACTAATACCTGGAACAATGCACCTACACTGGCTTCAGACTGAGACTAACACCTGGAACAATGCAGCTACACTGGCTGCAGACTGAGACTAACACCTGGAACAATGCAGCTACACTGGCTGCAGACTGAGACTAACACCTGGAACAATGCAGCTGCACAGGCTGCAGACTGAGACTAACACCTGGAACAATGCAGCCGCACAGGCTGCAGACTGAGACTAACACCTGGAACAATGCACCTACACTGGCTACAGACTGAGACTAACACCTGGAACAATGCAGCTACACTGGCTGCAGACTGAGACTAACACCTGGAACAATGCAGCTCCACTGGCTGCAGACTAAGACTAACACCTGGAACAATGCAGCCGCACAGGCTGCAGACTGAGACTAACACCTGGAACAATGCACCTACACTGGCTACAGACTGAGACTAACACCTGGAACAATGCAGCTACACTGGCTGCAGACTGAGACTAACACCTGGAACAATGCAGCTCCACTGGCTGCAGACTAAGACTAACACCTGGAACAATGCAGCTGCACTGGCTGCAGACTGAGACTAACACCTGGAACAATGCAGCTACACTGGCTGCAGACTGAGACTAACACCTGGAACAATGCACCTACACTGGCTTCAGACTGAGACTAACACCTGGAACAATGCAGCTGCACTGGCTGCAGACTGAGACTAACACCTGGAACAATGCAGCTACACTGGCTGCAGACTGAGACTAACACCTGGAACAATGCACCTACACTGGCTTCAGACTGAGACTAACACCTGGAACAATGCAGCTACACTGGCTTCAGACTGAGACTAACACCTGGAACAATGCAGCTACACTGGCTGCAGACTGAGACTAACACCTGGAACAATGCAGCTGCACTGGCTGCAGACTGAGACTAACACCTGGAACAATGCAGCCGCACAGGCTGCAGACTAAGACTAATACCTGGAACAATGCACCTACACTGGCTTCAGACTGAGACTAACACCTGGAACAATGCAGCTACACTGGCTGCAGACTGAGACTAACACCTGGAACAATGCAGCTACACTGGCTGCAGACTGAGACTAACACCTGGAACAATGCAGCTGCACAGGCTGCAGACTGAGACTAACACCTGGAACAATGCAGCCGCACAGGCTGCAGACTGAGACTAACACCTGGAACAATGCACCTACACTGGCTACAGACTGAGACTAACACCTGGAACAATGCAGCTACACTGGCTGCAGACTGAGACTAACACCTGGAACAATGCAGCTCCACTGGCTGCAGACTAAGACTAACACCTGGAACAATGCAGCTGCACTGGCTGCAGACTGAGACTAACACCTGGAACAATGCACCTACACTGGCTTCAGACTGAGACTAACACCTGGAACAATGCAGCTACACTGGCTGCAGACTGAGACTAACACCTGGAACAATGCAGCTGCACAGGCTGCAGACTGAGACTAACACCTGGAACAATGCAGCCGCACAGGCTGCAGACTGAGACTAACACCTGGAACAATGCACCTACACTGGCTTCAGACTGAGACTAACACCTGGAACAATGCAGCTACACTGGCTGCAGACTGAGACTAACACCTGGAACAATGCAGCTACACTGGCTGCAGACTGAGACTAACACCTGGAACAATGCAGCTGCACTGGCTGCAGACTGAGACTAACACCTGGAACAATGCAGCTACACTGGCTACAGACTGAGACTAACACCTGGAACAATGCAGCTGCACAGGCTGCAGACTGAGACTAACACCTGGAACAATGCAGCCGCACAGGCTGCAGACTGAGACTAACACCTGGAACAATGCAGCTACACTGGCTGCAGACTGAGAATAACACCTGGAACAATGCAGCTACACTGGCTGCAGACTGAGACTAACACCTGGAACAATGCAGCTGAACTGGCTGCAGACTGAGACTAACACCTGGAACAATGCAGCTACACTGGCTGCAGACTGAGACTAACACCTGGAACAATGCAGCTACACTGGCTTCAGACTGAGACTAACACCTGGAACAATGCAGCTACACTGGCTACAGACTGGGACTAACACCTGGAACAATGCAGCTACACTGGCTACAGACTGAGACTAACACCTGGAACAATGCAGCTACACTGGCTGCAGACTGAGCCTAACACCTGGAACAATGCAGCTGCACTGGATGCAGACTGAGACTAACACCTGGAACAATGCAGCTACACATTCTACAGACTGACACTAACACCTGGAACAATGCAGCTGCACAGGGTGCAGACTGAGACTAACACCTGGAACAATGCAGCCACACAGGCTGCAGACTGAGACTAATACCTGGAACAATGCACCTACACTGGCTTCAGACTGAGACTAACACCTGGAACAATGCAGCTACACTGGCTGCAGACTGAGACTAACACCTGGAACAATGCAGCTACACTGGCTGCAGACTGAGACTGAACATCTGGAACAATGCAGCTGCACAGGCTGCAGACTGAGACTAACACCTGGAACAATGCAGCCGCACTGGCTGCAGACTGAGACTAACACCTGGAACAATGAACCTACACTGGCTTCAGACTGAGACTAAACCCTGGAACAATGCAGCTACACTGGCTGCAGACTGAGACTAACACCTGGAACAATGCAGCTACACTGGCTGCAGACTGAGACTAACACCTGGAACAATGCAGCTACACTGGCTGCAGACTGAGACTAACACCTGGAACAATGCAGCTACACTGGCTGCAGACTGAGACTAACACCTGGAACAATGCAGCTGCACTGGCAGCAGACTGAGACTAACACCTGGAACAATGCAGCTGCACTGGCTGCAGACTGAGACTAACACCTGGAACAATGCAGCTGCACTGGCTGCAGACTGAGAATAACACCTGGAACAATGCAGCTACACTGGCTGCAGACTGAGACTAACACCTGGAACAATGCAGCTACACTGGCTGCAGACTGAGACTAACACCTGGAACAATGCAGCTACACTGGCTGCAGACTGAGACTAACACCTGGAACAATGCAGCTACACTGGCTGCAGACTGAGACTAACACCTGGAACAATGCAGCTGCACTGGCAGCAGACTGAGACTAACACCTGGAACAATGCAGCTGCACTGGCTGCAGACTGAGACTAACACCTGGAACAATGCAGCTGCACTGGCTGCAGACTGAGAATAACACCTGGAACAATGCAGCTACACTGGCTGCAGACTGAGACTAACACCTGGAACAATGCACCTACACTGGCTTCAGACTGAGACTAACACCTGGAACAATGCAGCTACACTGGCTGCAGACTGAGACTAACACCTGGAACAATGCAGCTACACTGGCTGCAGACTGAGACTAACACCTGGAACAATGCAGCTGCACTGGCTGCAGACTGAGACTAACACCTGGAACAATGCACCTACACTGGCTTCAGACTGAGACTAACACCTGGAACAATGCAGCTACACTGGCTGCAGACTGAGACTAACACCTGGAACAATGCAGCTACACTGGCTGCAGACTGAGACTAACACCTGGAACAATGCAGCTGCACTGGCTGCAGACTGAGAATAACACCTGGAACAATGCAGCTACACTGGCTGCAGACTGAGACTAACACCTGGAACAATGCAGCTGCACAGGCTGCAGACTGAGACTAACACCTGGAACAATGCAGCCGCACAGGCTGCAGACTGAAACTAACACCTGGAACAATGCAGCCGCACAGGCTGCAGACTGAAACTAACACCTGGAACAATGCAGCTACACTGGCTGCAGACTGAGAATAACATCTGGAACAATGCAGCTACACTGGCTGCAGACTGAGACTAACACCTGGAACAATGCAGCTACACTGGCTTCAGACTGAGACTAACACCTGGAACAATGCAGCTACACTGGCTTCAGACTGAGACTAACACCTGGAACAATGCAGCTGCACTGGCTGCAGACTGAGACTAACACCTGGAACAATGCAGCTACACTGGCTGCAGACTGAGACTAACACCTGGAACAATGCAGCTACACTGGCTACAGACTGAGACTAACACCTGGAACAATGCAGCTACACTGGCTACAGACTGAGACTAACACCTGGAACAATGCAGCTACACTGGCTGCAGACTGAGACTAACACCTGGAACAATGCAGCTACACTGACTGCAGACTGAGACTAACACCTGGAACAATGCAGCTGCACAGGCTGCAGACTGAGACTAACACCTGGAACAATGCAGCCGCACAGGCTGCAGACTGAGACTAACACCTGGAACAATGCACCTACACTGGCTTCAGACTGAGACTAACACCTGGAACAATGCAGCTACACTGGCTGCAGACTGAGACTAACACCTGGAACAATGCAGCTACACTGGCTGCAGACTGAGACTAACACCTGGAACAATGCAGCTGCACTGGCTGCAGACTGAGACTAACACCTGGAACAATGCAGCTGCACTGGCTACAGACTGAGACTAACACCTGGAACAATGCAGCTGCACAGGCTGCAGACTGAGACTAACACCTGGAACAATGCAGCCGCACAGGCTGCAGACTGAGACTAACACCTGGAACAATGCAGCTACACTGGCTGCAGACTGAGAATAACACCTGGAACAATGCAGCTACACTGGCTGCAGACTGAGACTAACACCTGGAACAATGCAGCTGAACTGGCTGCAGACTGAGACTAACACCTGGAACAATGCAGCTACACTGGCTGCAGACTGAGACAAACACCTGGAACAATGCAGCTACACTGGCTTCAGACTGAGACTAACACCTGGAACAATGCAGCTACACTGGCTACAGACTGAGACTAACACCTGGAACAATGCAGCTACACTGGCTACAGACTGAGACTAACACCTGGAACAATGCAGCTACACTGGCTGCAGACTGAGCCTAACACCTGGAACAATGCAGCTGCACTGGATGCAGACTGAGACTAACACCTGGAACAATGCAGCTACACATTCTACAGACTGACACTAACACCTGGAACAATGCAGCTGCACAGGGTGCAGACTGAGACTAACACCTGGAACAATGCAGCCACACAGGCTGCAGACTGAGACTAATACCTGGAACAATGCACCTACACTGGCTTCAGACTGAGACTAACACCTGGAACAATGCAGCTACACTGGCTGCAGACTGAGACTAACACCTGGAACAATGCAGCTACACTGGCTGCAGACTGAGACTAACATCTGGAACAATGCAGCTGCACAGGCTGCAGACTGAGACTAACACCTGGAACAATGCAGCCGCACTGGCTGCAGACTGAGACTAACACCTGGAACAATGAACCTACACTGGCTTCAGACTGAGACTAACCCCTGGAACAATGCAGCTACACTGGCTGCAGACTGAGACTAACACCTGGAACAATGCAGCTACACTGGCTGCAGACTGAGACTAACACCTGGAACAATGCAGCTACACTGGCTGCAGACTGAGACTAACACCTGGAACAATGCAGCTACACTGGCTGCAGACTGAGACTAACACCTGGAACAATGCAGCTGCACTGGCAGCAGACTGAGACTAACACCTGGAACAATGCAGCTGCACTGGCTGCAGACTGAGACTAACACCTGGAACAATGCAGCTGCACTGGCTGCAGACTGAGAATAACACCTGGAACAATGCAGCTACACTGGCTGCAGACTGAGACTAACACCTGGAACAATGCAGCTACACTGGCTGCAGACTGAGACTAACACCTGGAACAATGCAGCTACACTGGCTGCAGACTGAGACTAACACCTGGAACAATGCAGCTACACTGGCTGCAGACTGAGACTAACACCTGGAACAATGCAGCTGCACTGGCAGCAGACTGAGACTAACACCTGGAACAATGCAGCTGCACTGGCTGCAGACTGAGACTAACACCTGGAACAATGCAGCTGCACTGGCTCCAGACTGAGAATAACACCTGGAACAATGCAGCCGCACAGGCTGCAGACTGAGACTAATACCTGGAACAATGCACCTACACTGGCTTCAGACTGAGACTAACACCTGGAACAATGCAGCTACACTGGCTGCAGACTGAGACTAACACCTGGAACAATGCAGCTACACTGGCTGCAGACTGAGACTAACACCTGGAACAATGCAGCTGCACTGGCTGCAGACTGAGACTAACACCTGGAACAATGCAGCTGCACTGGCTGCAGACTGAGAATAACACCTGGAACAATGCAGCTACACTGGCTGCAGACTGAGACTAACACCTGGAACAATGCACCTACACTGGCTTCAGACTGAGACTAACACCTGGAACAATGCAGCTACACTGGCTGCAGACTGAGACTAACAATGCAGCTACACTGGCTGCAGACTGAATGGAACAATGCAGCTGCACTGGCTGCAGACTGAGAATAACACCTGGAACAATGCAGCTACACTGGCTGCAGACTGAGACTAACACCTGGAACAATGCAGCTGCACAGGCTGCAGACTGAGACTAACACCTGGAACAATGCAGCCGCACAGGCTGCAGACTGAAACTAACACCTGGAACAATGCAGCCGCACAGGCTGCAGACTGAAACTAACACCTGGAACAATGCAGCTACACTGGCTGCAGACTGAGAATAACATCTGGAACAATGCAGCTACACTGGCTGCAGACTGAGACTAACACCTGGAACAATGCAGCTGAACTGGCTGCAGACTGAGACTAACACCTGGAACAATGCAGCTACACTGGCTTCAGACTGAGACTAACACCTGGAACAATGCAGCTACACTGGCTTCAGACTGAGACTAACACCTGGAACAATGCAGCTGCACTGGCTGCAGACTGAGACTAACACCTGGAACAATGCAGCTACACTGGCTGCAGACTGAGACTAACACCTGGAACAATGCAGCTACACTGGCTACAGACTGAGACTAACACCTGGAACAATGCAGCTACACTGGCTACAGACTGAGACTAACACCTGGAACAATGCAGCTACACTGGCTGCAGACTGAGACTAACACCTGGAACAATGCAGCTACACTGACTGCAGACTGAGACTAACACCTGGAACAATGCAGCTACACTGGCTGCAGACTGAGTCTAACACCTGGAACAATGCAGCTACACTGGCTGTAGACTGAGACTAACACCTGGAACAATGCAGCTACACTGGCTGCAGACTGAGTCTAACACCTGGAACAATGCAGCTACACTGGCTGCAAACTGAGACTAACACCTGGAACAATGCAGCTACACTGGCTGCAGACTGAGACTAACACCTGGAACAATGCAGCTACACTGGCTACAGACTGAGACTAACACCTGGAACAATGCAGCTACACTGGCTGCAGACTGAGACTAACACCTGGAACAATGCAGCTACACTGGCTACAGACTGAGACTAACACCTGGAACAATGCAGCTACACTGGCTACAGACTGAGACTAACACCTGGAACAATGCAGCTGCACTGGCTGCAGACTGAGACTAACACCTGGAACAATGCAGCTGCACAGGCTGCAGACTGAGACTAACACCTGGAACAATGCAGCTACACTGGCTGCAGACTGAGACTAACACCTGGAACAATGCAGCTACACTGGCTACAGACTGAGACTAACACCTGGAACAATGCAGCTACACTGGCTGCAGACTGAGACTAACACCTGGAACAATGCAGCTACACTGTCTACAGACTGAGACTAACACCTGGAACAATGCAGCTACACTGGCTAAAGACTGAGACTAACACCTGGAACAATGCAGCTACACTGGCTGCAGACTGAGACTAACACCTGGAACAATGCAGCTGCACAGGCTGCAGACTGAGACTAACACCTGGAACAATGCAGCCTCACAGGCTGCAGACTGAGACTAACACCTGGAACAATGCAACTACACTGGCTGCAGACTGAGACTAACACCTGGAACAATGCAGCTACACTGGCTGCAGACTGAGACTAACACCTGGAACAATGCAGCCGCACAGGCTACAGACTGAGGATAATACCTGGAACAATGCACCTACACTGGCTTCAGACTGAGACTAACACCTGGAACAATGCAGCTACACTGGCTGCAGACTGAGACTAACACCTGGAACAATGCAGCTACACTGGCTGCAGACTGAGACTAACACCTGGAACAATGCAGCTGCACAGGCTGCAGACTGAGACTAACACCTGGAACAATGCAGCCGCACAGGCTGCAGACTGAGACTAACACCTGGAACAATGCACCTACACTGGCTTCAGACTGAGACTAACACCTGGAACAATGCAGCTACACTGGCTGCAGACTGAGACTAACACCTGGAACAATGCAGCTGCACTGGCTGCAGACTGAGACTAACACCTGGAACAATGCAGCTACATTGGCTGCAGACTGAGACTAACACCTGGAACAATGCAGCTGCACAGGCTGCAGACTGAGAATAACACCTGGAACAATGCAGCTACACTGGCTGCAGACTGAGACTAACACCTGGAACAATGCAGCTGCACAGGCTGCAGACTGAGACTAACACCTGGAACAATGCAGCCGCACAGGCTGCAGACTGAGACTAACACCTGGAACAATGCAGCTACACTGGCTGCAGACTGAGAATAACACCTGGAACAATGCAGCTACACTGGCTGCAGACTGAGACTAACACCTGGAACAATGCAGCTGAACTGGCTGCAGACTGAGACTAACACCTGGAACAATGCAGCTACAATGGCTGCAGACTGAGACTAACACCTGGAACAATGCAGCTACACTGGCTACAGACTGAGACTAACACCTGGAACAATGCAGCTACACTGGCTGCAGACTGAGACTAACACCTGGAACAATGCAGCTACACTGGCTACAGACTGAGACTAACACCTGGAACAATGCAGCTACACTGGCTGCAGACTGAGACTAACACCTGGAACAATGCAGCTACACTGGCTGCAGACTGAGACTAACACCTGGAACAATGCAGCTACACTGGCTGCAGACTGAGACTAACACCTGGAACAATGCAGCTGCACAGGCTGCAGACTGAGACTAACACCTGGAACAATGCAGCCGCACAGGCTGCAGACTGAGACTAACACCTGGAACAATGCAGCTACACTGGCTGCAGACTGAGACTAACACCTGGAACAATGCAGCTACACTGGCTGCAGACTGAGACTAACACCTGGAACAATGCAGCTACACTGGCTGCAGACTGAGACTAACACCTGGAACAATGCAGCTACACTGGCTGCAGACAGAGACTAACACCTGGAACAATGCAGCTACACTGGCTGCAGACTGAGACTAACACCTGGAACAATGCAGCTACACTGGCTGCAGACTGAGACTAACACCTGGAACAATGCAGCTTGTTGAAGGATAGCCGTGAATTGAAATGAATATTTTACCCATCCCTATCCTCTCCCCTAATTGTGTGGTCTAACCATTGTGCTATATATTATACAGTATCCTTTCAGTATTTGATTAACAAGGAAACAACATTGAAAAATACATGTCATTGATTTGTATCATTTACCCTCCTTTTACCGTTCCTCTTCCTGACCTCCAACTAGATGAGGTGGTCTATCCCTGCCTGCCACTCTCATAATCTCTCTCTCTCTATCTCTCTTTTCTTCAGCCTTCACTCCCCTTCTCCCCTCCCACACCCACTCCATCAGAACCTGTCACCCATACATAATCCACACAATTCCTTATCAGCATTCTATGTTCATTTCATCACACCCAAGTGAATGAATCCCTAGACAGTAATGAATATGAGATGTCAAACACCTCATATGAAACAGGCTAGGTGTGTATGCCTCCTTTCAACACATACACACACATTGTAATAGACATAATCAAACACACGTACCGATACACAGGCAAAAGAAACACACTCATACTCAATTGCACACGTACAGTGCATTCAGAAAGTACGGAGAGATCCTTGATGAAAACCTGCTCCAGAGCGCTCAGGACCTCAGACTGGGGCGAAGGTTCACTTTCTAACAGGACAACGACCCTAAGCACACAGCCAAGACAACGGACTTCCGGGTTGGAGCGAGCCGGTCGCATCCGCGCTTCGGTCTGCAGGTTGTATAACTTTTTCATTACATTTCATTACATTTCATTATAGTACAACGGTCTGATTTGTCTAATCTTAGCAATTTCTTCTTAGCTAGCTACATAGTCGTCGTTGTATCAAAGATTATTGCGTAATTATCGTATTTCGTCGTCTCCTATCTGCCCAACACGTTCACCGTCTACCATAGCACTGTAGTAACTATCACACTCAACTGAACGACTTGATTAGTGTAGTGTTAGCTAGCTACATAGTTGTCTTTGCTGTTTTCGTATCCAAGATCATTGTGTAGTTTAGAGTGTGGAGTCTTAGAGTGATAATTGCGTTATTATCGTATTTCGTCGTCCTCCTATCTGCCTAGCAGCTAGCCAGCTAGCATACGTTCACCGGCTACCGTAGCACTGTAGTAACTATCACACTCAACTGAACGACTTGATTAGTGTAGTATTAGCTAGCTACATAGTTGTCTTTGCTGTCTTCGTATCCAAGATAATTGTGTAGTGTAGAGTGTGTAGTCTTAGAGTGATTATCTTAATTCACCGAGGTTAGCTAGCCAGCTATTTTGTCGTCCTTAACGTAGGAGACACTCCTAGCTAGCCAATAGCCAGCCAACGTCTACTGAATAGAACTTTCGCATTCCGGTCGCATTCCGCTCGCTCCACAGGTAGTATCACATTTTCATTTCATTTCATTACAGTCCCAACGGTGTGATTTGTTTGATCGTAGCTAGCTACATAGCTAGCTACATAGCCGTCTTTGTTCAAAGATAATTGTGTAGTCTAGAGCGATTTTCTAGGTTAGCTAGCCAGCTATTGTCGTTCTCCTAACGCAACGCAACGTAACCAACACTGCTAGCTAGCCAGCTAGCTCCCGAAAAGCAGCATTGTAGAAACTTCACACTCAACGGTACGACTTGATTAGGGTAGTGTCAACAACGCAGCTAGCCTACCCCAGCAGTACTGTATCATTTTAATCATTTTAGTCAATTAGATTCTTGCTACGTAAGCTTAACTTTCTGAACATTCGAGACGTGTAGTCCACTTGTCATTCCAATCTCCTCTGCATTAGCGTAGCCTCTTCTCTAGCCTGTCAACTATGTGTCTGTCTATCCCTGTTCTCTCCTCTCTGCACAGACCATACAAACGCTCCACACCGCATGGCCGCGGCCACCCTAATCTGGTGGTCCCAGCGCACGACCCACGTGGAGTTCCAGGTCTCCGGTAGCCTCTGGAACTGCCGATCTGCGGCCAACAAGGCAGAGTTCATCTCAGCCTATGCCTCCCTCCAGTCCCTCGACTTCTTGGCTCTGACGGAAACATGGATCACCACAGACAACACCGCTACTCCTACTGCTCTCTCTTCGTCCGCCCACGTGCTCTCGCACACCCCGAGAGCTTCTGGTCAGCGGGGTGGTGGAACCGGGATCCTCATCTCTCCCAAGTGGTCATTCTCTCTTTCTCCCCTTACCCATCTGTCTATCGCCTCCTTTGAATTCCATGCTGTCACAGTTACCAGCCCTTTCAAGCTTAACATCCTTATCATTTATCGCCCTCCAGGTTCCCTCGGAGAGTTCATCAATGAGCTTGATGCCTTGATAAGCTCCTTTCCTGAGGACGGCTCACCTCTCACAGTTCTGGGCGACTTTAACCTCCCCCACGTCTACCTTTGACTCATTCCTCTCTGCCTCCTTCTTTCCACTCCTCTCCTCTTTGACCTCACCCTCTCACCTTCCCCCTACTCACAAGGCAGGCAATACGCTCGACCTCATCTTTACTAGATGCTGTTCCTCCACTAACCTCATTGCAACTCCCTCCAAGTCTCCGACCACTACCTTGTATCCTTTTCCCTCTCGCTCTCATCCAACACTTCCCACACTGCCCCTACTCGGATGGTATCGCGCCGTCCCAACCTTCGCTCTCTCTCCCCGCTACTCTCTCCTCTTCCATCCTATCATCTCTTCCCTCTGCTCAAACCTTCTCCAACCTATCTCCTGATTCTGCCTCCTCAACCCTCCTCTCCACCCTTTCTGCATCCTTTGACTCTCTATGTCCCCTATCCTCCAGGCCGGCTCGGTCCTCCCCTCCCGCTCCGTGGCTCGACGACTCATTGCGAGCTCACAGAACAGGGCTCCGGGCAGCCGAGCGGAAATGGAGGAAAACTCGCCTCCCTGCGGACCTGGCATCCTTTCACTCCCTCCTCTCTACATTTTCCTCCTCTGTCTCTGCTGCTAAAGCCACTTTCTACCACTCTAAATTCCAAGCATCTGCCTCTAACCCTAGGAAGCTCTTTGCCACCTTCTCCTCCCTCTTGAATCCTCCTCCCCTCCCCCCTCCTCCCTCTCTGCAGATGACTTCGTCAACCATTTTGAAAAGAAGGTCGACGACATCCGATCCTCGTTTGCTAAGTCAAACGACACCGCTGGTTCTGCTCACACTGCCCTACCCTGTGCTCTGACCTCTTTCTCCCTCTCTCTCCAGATGACATCTCGCGTCTTGTGACGGCCGGCCGCCCAACAACCTGCCCGCTTGACCCTATCCCCTCCTCTCTTCTCCAGACCATCTCCGGTGACCTTCTCCCTTACCTCACCTCGCTCATCAACTCATCCCTGACCGCTGGCTACGTCCCTCCCGTCTTCAAGAGAGCGAGAGTTGCACCCCTTCTGAAAAACCTACACTCGATCCCTCCGATGTCAACAACTACAGACCAGTATCCCTTCTTTCTTTTCTCTCCAAAACTCTTGAACGTGCCGTCCTTGGCCAGCTCTCCCGCTATCTCTCTCAGAATGACCTTCTTGATCCAAATCAGTCAGGTTTCAAGACTAGTCATTCAACTGAGACTGCTCTTCTCTGTATCACGGAGGCGCTCCGCACTGCTAAAGCTAACTCTCTCTCCTCTGCTCTCATCCTTCTAGACCTATCGGCTGCCTTCGATACTGTGAACCATCAGATCCTCCTCTCCACCCTCTCCGAGTTGGGCATCTCCGGCGCGGCCCACGCTTGGATTGCGTCCTACCTGACAGGTCGCTCCTACCAGGTGGCGTGGCGAGAATCCGTCTCCTCACCACGTGCTCTCACCACTGGTGTCCCCCAGGGCTCTGTTCTAGGCCCTCTCCTATTCTCGCTATACACCAAGTCACTTGGCTCTGTCATAACCTCACATGGTCTCTCCTATCATTGCTATGCAGACGACACACAATTAATCTTCTCCTTTCCCCTTCTGATGACCAGGTGGCGAATCGCATCTCTGCATGTCTGGCAGACATATCAGTGTGGATGACGGATCATCACCTCAAGCTGAACCTCGGCAAGACGGAGCTGCTCTTCCTCCCGGGGAAGGACTGCCCGTTCCATGATCTCGCCATCACGGTTGACAACTCCATTGTGTCCTCGTCCCAGAGCGCTAAGAACCTTGGCGTGATCCTGGACAACACCCTGTCGTTCTCAAATAACATCAAGGCGGTGGCCCGTTCCTGTAGGTTCATGCTCTACAACATCCGCAGAGTACGACCCTGCCTCACACAGGAAGCGGCGCAGGTCCTAATCCAGGCACTTGTCATCTCCCGTCTGGATTACTGCAACTCGCTGTTGGCTGGGCTCCCTGCCTGTGCCATTAAACCCCTACAACTCATCCAGAACGCCGCAGCCCGTCTGGTGTTCAACCTTCCCAAGTTCTCTCACGTCACCCCGCTCCTCCGCTCTCTCCACTGGCTTCCAGTTGAAGCTCGCATCCGCTACAAGACCATGGTGCTTGCCTACGGAGCTGTGAGGGGAACGGCACCTCAGTACCTCCAGGCTCTGATCAGGCCCTACACCCAAACAAGGGCACTGCGTTCATCCACCTCTGGCCTGCTCGCCTCCCTACCACTGATGAAGTACAGTTCCCGCTCAGCCCAGTCAAAACTGTTCGCTGCTCTGGTCCCCCAATGGTGGAACAAACTCCCTCACGACGCCAGGACAGCGGAGTCAATCACCACCTTCCGGAGACACCTGAAACCCCACCTCTTTAAGGAATACCTAGGATAGGATAAAGTAATCCTTCTCACCCCCTTAAAAGACCTAGATGCACTATTGTAAAGTGGCTGTTCCACTGGATGTCATAAGGTGAAAGCACCAATTTGTAAGTCGCTCTGGATAAGAGCGTCTGCTAAATGACTTAAATGTAAATGTAAGTCTCTGAATGTCCTTGAGTGCCCAGCCAGAGCCCGGACTTGAACCTGATCGAACATCTCTGGAGAGACCTGAAAATAGTTGCGCAGCGACGCTCCTCATCCAACCTGACAGAGATTGAGAGGATCTGCAGAGAAGAATGGGAGTAACTACCCAAATACAGGTGTGACAAGCTTGTAGCGTCATACCCAAGAAGACTCGAGGCTGTAATCGCTGCCAAAGGTGAGGCTGTAATCGCTGCCACAGGTAAAGGATCTGAAAACATATGTCAATGTCATATTTCCATTTTTTCTATCAAAATATGTAAACATTTCCAAAAACCTGTTTTTGCTTTGCCATTATGGGGTATTGTGGGTAGATTGATGAGGGAAAAAAACTATGAATCAATTTTAGAATAAGGCTGTAACGTAACAAAATGTGGGAAAAGTGAAGGGGTACTTTCCGAATGCACTGTACTTGCTTCTTTGATGTCATCATCAGGAGGTAGAAATCAGAGCGTATCAGAGGGTGTTTAAAGGCCCTATTGAGGGCACAGAGAGGCTTTTCTGGGTGACCTCATTGCAGACTGCACAGGGGATGAGGGAGTCAGGCGAAGAACTGTGCAAAAATGATTCCAATCTGAGCTAGCTGGGGGCTAATCATGTATCATTTAGAAGAGTCTGCTAGCCGTCACTGACCCTCAGTCCTCCTCCTTCCCTGCCTTCCCTCAACAGCCAGCCAGTCAGCCGGCCAGAGAGACCAATGGAGAGCACAGCCCAGCTACACAGCCTCCCAATTTAGCAGAAATTTCTGAGAACAGGCTTGCCCGCCAGCTTACTTAGGAAGGCTTTTTACGTACATCTCAACTTTACTTCAAACTGCAGTCTCTTTTTAATATTTATCGCACTATTTTAGAAACAAAGTGCTCAGAATTGTTTTATTATGGAGGCCCTTCAATAATGACTAGAAAAACTAAAAATACTGTATGTGCATTCAGCAGGCAAACACTTCTGGAGAAAAAGAAAAGTATGAGAAAAGGTGATAAGCAGAGGGTGCTTTGAAACTGCTTTTGAAAAGGCAAAAGTTATTAAAAGATTTTATACACAAAACCATAGCTGCTCTACCTTACTTCTTCTTTATACTAGAGCAGTGGTTCCCAAACTTTTATAGTCCCGTACCCCTTCAAACATTCAACCTCCAGCTGCGTACCCCCTCTAGCACCTGGGTCAGCACACACTCATTTATTTTATTTTTTTGCCATCATTGTAAGCTATACCATAAATGTATTAAACATAAGAATGAGTGTGACTTTTTGTCACAACCCGGCTCGTGGGAAGTGACAAAGAGCTCTTATAGGACCAGGGCACAAATAATAATATAATAATAATCAATATTTTTGCTCTTAATTTATCCATCTTACATAAAACCTTATTTGTTCATCAAAAATTGTGAATAACCCACCACAGGTTAATGAGAAGGGTGTGCTTGAAAGGATGCACATAACTCTGCAATGTTGGGTTGTATTGGAGAGTCTCAGTCTTAAATCATTTTCCACACAGTCTGTGCCTGTATTTAGTTTTCATGCTAGTGAGGGCTGAGAATCCACTCTCACATAGGTACGTGGTTGCAAAGGGCATCAGTGTCTTAACAGCGCGATTTGCCAAGGCAGGATACTCTGAGCGCAGCCCTTTCCAGAAATCTGGCAGTGGCTTCTGATTAAACAAAATTTTCACAGAACCGGTTGTTGCAATTTCGATGAGACTCTCTTGTTCAGATATCGGTAAGTGGACTGGAGGCAGGGCATGAAAGGGATAACGAATCCGTTTCTGGAATGTACCTGCATAATTGTGCACCCAATCACTCAGGTGCTTCGCTATATCACATTTGACATTGTCCGTAAGCTTGAGTTCATTTGCACACAAAAGAATCATACAATGATGGAAAGACCTGTGTGTTGTCCTTCTTAATACAGACAGAAAAGAGCTCCAACTTGTTAATCATAGCCTCAATTTTGTCCCGCACATTGAATATAGTTGTGGAGAGTCCCTGCAATCCTAGATTGAGAAACTCTTCATCATGCAAGCGGTCAGACAAGTGAAAATGATGGTCAGTAAAGAAAACTTTAAGCTCGTCTCCCCATTTAAAAAAGATGTGTTTTAAAAGCGTTACATGTTTGCTGCCCATATCATTGTATAATGCAACAGTGTTTTGTGCCTTTTCCCCAGCATTGTCCCAGCCATATCCGTGGTAGCAGGAAGAATTAAGTCCTCCACAAGAGTATGGGGCCACTTGGTAGCTCACCATATAAGATGCTTCTAGCCCCTTTTTATTAATGGTAACTTTTGCTTTTACACGTCTTACTACTCGAAAGTCATCTTTATTCTCGCTCCAAAAACTCCTGTGGCTTATTTTTCAAATTGTCATGTTTCGTTTCTAAATGTCTGCGGAAGAGTGAAGGTTTCCCGCGAGAGAGTAACGGTTAATGTGATTGGATGTTAATTATTTGATTAGACTACCTGTATTTGACATTGTGTTGTTATTTCGCTGAACACTAGATGGTTTCATTTTATTTTTGGCAGTGAGACGTACCCCAGTTTGGGAATAACTGTACTAGAGGAACCCCGAGTGGTGGCTGGGGGAGTGGTTGTTGGCATTTCTTTACTTTGCTGAGCATCACAAAAAATCCTACCTGGTTATTTCCTCTTTGAGAGCAGCGGGATCAGGAGGGTAAAACTTGACTCTGAGACACATGGTGAACGGAGGCTGGGCTGGGGGACAAAGGCTTGAGTCAGCAATGGAGGACAAAATAGTCAGGAACATTTCATGGTCAGAGTTCAAATGATTAACTGAAAAAATGCTCTAAAAGCACCACCTTGAAAAGGTGTTCTAACATAGTGCTAACATGAATTGATGAAACCATTTCAGTTAACATATTAGCATTTCAAATGCCTACTCAATTTAAACAGAACCCATTAGCAGCAATCTTTGAAGGTGGCACTGAAAAATTATTACCATGAATGAAAATTAGTTTCGATCTTTACTTCATATCACAGTATACAGTAGATTAGGTTAACGGAATCTCACTTAAAAACTGTATCCACAATTAGCAAGACACAGTTCATGATGATTTGCAAAGACAAAAGAGTGGGTGAGAGCTTAGTGTGGATTATGTTCTGCTAGGATTTATTTGAGTTTTTTGGAGGGACAGTTCATCTTTTCTGTCCCTCCTCACAGTCAAATGGAGAATCGTGATCTGTTGAAATCATAATACAGTAACTTCCTACCATCTGTATTCAAATGCACATTCATTACATTTACATTTTAGCAGACACTCTTAGCCAGAGCCATGTACAGGAGAAATTAGGGTTAAGTGACTTGCTCAAGGGCTCATGACAGATTTGTCATCTAGCTGCCTCAGGGATTTGAAACAGCAACCTTTTGGCTACTGGCCCAACGCTCTTAACCATTAGGCTACCTGCCTCCCATTAGTCAAATTACACGACGTGTCATTAGAGACCCCATGGTGATGATAACTATAATTGCTCAGTTGGCAAAATGATCATAGCATGAACAGGAAGACACTCGACATACTTACATTTCATCTGCTTGGCAATACACTTTGTGACCTCCAACCAATGCTGCATCAACAACAACAAAAGACACATGATCAAAGTGTGACAAAAGTGAAACGTCTGAAAATCCTGCTTCTACCACCTTAACTACAACTGAGCTGAGCTGTTACTCCTGACACCATGCTCATATCACTCCATATCACGCTACAAAAGCTAGCAGGTTAAATGCAATAGACAGGAATGACTGTTCATCTAAAGACGTGTGAAAGCCTGTGTCATGTCATGTCAGCATCGGATCTAAAACACACCAACATCATTCATGCTATCAAGTCCTGATTTGTGTCATTAAATCAACATCATGCTGAAGCAAATTGAACAGTGAAGGCCCACAAGGATAACCGCTTTGTATATAAATGACAGTAATGGATGTTGTATCAGATGATACTACACCAGTATGCCTGAGCCTGGCCAGACAGACAGACACACTGCGGCAGTGCTCTCTAGGCTCAGTGCTGAAGGTAACTCTGGTTCTGCCAGAATATCAGGCCCTGCTTCATCCCCCTGTCCTTCTGGGAACATTAACTCCATCAAGCCCCTCTCTTCATTGGAAATGCAGGATCAGCAGGACCTGTGTCTTGTCTCTGTGGCTAAAACACACACTCTGAGCACATGTTATTTCTTCATGAATCAAGCAGTGCAGCTACACGCTATTTTTAGTCCTCTGCTGCTGCTGATGGAATGAGTGTCACTCTAATATGGTGTGTTATGAAAGAAAGAAAATAACATACATCTTCAATCTGGCCCTGTATCTGTTTCAACCGTCACCTCTACTGCAGTATGCTTCATGCAGCACACGGACACACACACACACACACACACACGCACTCACACACACACACACCCGCTGCTTGTCTGGGTCCACATATCTGATGCCAAAGTAGTCCTTCTCCAGTAGGTTCAGGTGGTGGCAGATGAGGTCGAACAGATACTGTCCTTTAGCATCCCGCTGCAAGACAAGGAGAAAACAATAACATGAGGAACTGACAGAAAACACAAGAAAAGAGCACAACAAACTACTGTAAGCAGGCAATTTCGAGGAAATACACCCACTTAAAGGACATAAGTGGGCTGGTCCAGGGACTCAACAACTCCATTAGGACATGAGGGAGAACCTCTGCCAAAGTTTGAGTGTGAGACTAGGGCAAGAGGGAGGTAATTTACTGATATATAAATGTGCTTCATATTTCCCAGAACCTGTGGAGATATTTAGGATTTATCCAATATTGATGACAGCCACCACAGCCATCTGCTGAGTCTGGGCCAGAAGCCCTCCATAGCTGAGAAAAAATGAGAGAGTGGATTAAGTGTGCTGAGATCTGGCTGGGTTAGACTGATGGACTGTGACCCTCCCTTGCTTGTGTGTGGGCACGCTGCCCTCAGAGCAGCAGTCTGGCACACCACACAGTGGCACAGAGGACTGGACGCAGTGGGCACACTCCTCCACTGACTCTCTACTGCACATCAGTTGCCACTGCCGGTCTCCTATATTCTGCACAGCCACAGGTACAATTCCTATGGACTAACCCAGCCTCCCTATTGAGGCCAGACCCTCTACACTGAGTTTAATGCAAATGTTTCTTCTCCCTAAAATTACAGCACCTCCGCTTATATTCTAAAGGTTAATGAAGGTTATCCAAGTATCACACAGTTTAGGTATGATGATTGGTCAAACCTATAATACACTATATACAGTATATTATGCTGAGAAGAATTGCATATGATTTAAAGGCAATAATTTTAAGGTCCCGGGTTTAAACTAAGCTAACATATGTAATTGTTTTCCGATGGTCATACCAAGGAAAATGTTTGCTTTTTGCTTTAGAGTTTTAGGACCCCTGTAAGTATCCCCCCCAAAATTGAATTTGTCCTTACTGCCATTAGACCATAGAAACACATTGAATAACATATTCATACATGACAAAACAGACAGTAAATAAATACATCAAAAGGAAGTATATTTGATGTACTTGTCCTATATCTGAGAGATATGAGAAAGCTCATGAAATTCTGATATTTTTTTTACCCATATTAAACCCTTTTTTTGGCACTGACGTACTTCCATAGACTGAGTGTACAAAATATTAGGAACACCTGCTCTTTCCATGACGAAGACGGACCAGGTGAATCCAGGTGAAAGCTATGATCCCTTATTGAGGGATCATTTGTCACTTGTTAAATCCACTTCAATCAGTGTAGATGAAGGGGAGAAGACAGGTTAAAGAAGGATTTTTAAGCCTTGAGAGAATTGAGACATGGGTTGTTTATGTGTTCCATTCAGAGGATGACAAAAGATTTAAGTGCCTTTGAACGGGGTATGGTAGTAGGTGCTAGGCATACCAGTTTGAGTGTGTCAAGAACTGCAACGCTGCTGGGTTTTTCACACTCAACAGTTTCCCGTGTGTATCAAGAATGGTCCACCACCCAAAGGACATCCAGCCAACTTGATACAATTATGGGAAGTACGGTGTCAACATTGCCTAGCATCCCTGTGGAACGCTTTTGGCACCTTGTAGAATCCATGCCATGACAAATTGAGACTGTTCTGAGGGCAAAAGGGGGTGCAACTCAATATTAGGAAGGTGTTCCTAATGTTTTGTACACTCAGTGTATATAATTCCATTCATTTTTTTAACAGGTACTGGGCTACTTTAAGATGAGTCTTGTGAGACAGCATGTACGTGTTCGTAAGAGTCTCACCTTTCGATTATGGGGTCATATTACTGTGTAGCCCAAACTATTCGGACATCTCAGATAGAAGTTTGCAGATCGGCGGTACCTACTTCAGACAAGTCCCATGACGCTTGTGGGGGTCGTAGAGACAAACGGAGAACACCATCGTGCTCGGGGTCATATTAGCATTAGTAGCCAAAACCGTTTGGGGTAGCTCTGCCGCCGTTCACCGCAGATGCGGGAAGACAACATCGGTGGATGCGGTGGATTGAGCCCATGCAAAGCAACAGATATCACTAGATTAAACAGATGGATTTTGGATTATGCTAATTAGATTTCCACGGGGGCGCGGGCTCTAGGTAAGAGGAGATCAAAGAGAAGGCAAGGCAGAGAAGGAGAGGATAGAAGAGGAGGGGAGACTGCCCACCTGCACCGGCACCAGTTTTCCCCTCCCTCTCTCACACACCACTGAAAGACCTATCAGGCTCCCAGCTCTGATTACTATTTGAAATGTCACTCAAATCAACATGTTTTCCATAATAATATCCACCCTCTCTGAATTATTCCATAAAGATAAGTTATTTGAATTTTCAGCAAACATTGCACACCACCATAATAAGTTGTTTCCCTCTGGTGGAGTTTAAGGCATTTTTGTAAGGTCTGCTGGTATTAGCAGAAGCACAAACCAGGGATGATTACAGCTCACTGGGACAGGGTGGTGATCCATCCGGCAGGCAGGCAACTAATACACCTCTCTACCTAGCCTACAACCTGGGAGTTATATACTGCAGACTCAGTCGGGCTGTCAGCTTAACACTGTGTCTGTTAGTCAGCTAACTAGAATAATGGCAGAGCTTCTGTGATGAGCATGTGTACTGAAACGGGGTGGACTAGAATTCTGATACACTGGCACCCCTCACATATTACTGTGCAACATCAGGAAACGACAGACTAAACGATTACAGTTATTACAATATCCTGAATCAGTACCAACGTAAAAAGTAATCTTCAAAGCAAGGCTATAAAATAAAAATATATGCAATCAATACATGTGAATGATCTGTTTTAATAGCTGAAGAGGATACATGCAGGTGCTGAAGGTGTGCCTTCTAGGCATGACATGTGTGACATATTAAGAGGATTGCATCTCCCAGTCTTACTAATAACTGGGATGTGGATGAAGAGGTGATACATCAGTGCCAGGGAGAGAACGCAGATTAATGATCGCTCCACTGCTCTCCCTCTCCTTCTCCCTCCCCATGCCAGGGACAAACAGGCCTCACGTGCCACCTCCCTCCCTCCCCACTGGCTCACTTGGGGCCGTTTAATGGAGCTTAGTAATGGGGTCAGTCAACACACATGCTCCTCACAATCAAACTCATAAGTCTTCATGCAAACTTTTAAAGGAACACACTTCAAGGTCAAGCATACAAGTCTCATGCGTCAGATGAATCTGTCACGCTCCAATTGATAACATGTCAGCCAATGAGGACTGTTTAGTGACCTTGGAGGGGAGGATAATGTGGTTAATCCACATTTGTATTTACAGCACATCCATATCTCGAGCATTTCCCACTGTCTACATTTGCACAGCAACCAGAGATGTTCATGATGCCTTCAGTGCAGTCAGAGCTCTGCATGCCTATTTTTGGTAGTCTGACAGATGGGGAGCAGTCGACCTTAAACGCATACGATTGAAGCATGCAGAGCACAATGTGATGTGTGGGTGAACAGCAGAGGATTCCCTAAATGAGCCCCTGACACAGAGGGGGCTGAGGTCTGCTGAGAATAAGACACTGGCCATGCGTGGGTAACATGCTGCTGTTGGCCTGGACACCACCTGATGGCTGCTACTGGATCTCACTGGATCTCTCCAGTCCAGAGGACAAGAAGACATGTCCCTCCCCCTCACCATTAAGAACAGTATGACCCTTGAGCTGTGAGTGGAGGTCACCTCAGGCCAGGCTAGACCAGGGCAGTGGGCTGTTAGAGTCAGCCTCAGTCACTCTTTCTGTCCTCACTGGGCCTGTGATGGCAGAGGAAGTGTCTCTTTGATCAGTAATCTCCTCAACGTCATTACTCAGGCTCCAGCTAACACACTTCATTAAGAGAGAGCCCTGTCAGAGAAGGCTTACCGGGTGCCTGCCGTGACTCTCCGGACAAATATTAGTGCGAGCAAGCGCTGCTAACAGTCTGACCTTTCTCACAGTAAGACTTTGTGCTTGCGGACCTCCATGGGCGATCATCACTGTCACTTCTAGACCTCTCCCTCACATCCAACTCAACCCGACATGCCTGCTTACTTGCCCCGGGCAGAAATTGAAGCGCAAAGGGGCAATGCATTGCACAAGGACACACACGCTTATCAATTATGCATATTACATCCTTATAAAATAGGTATGGGACACAGATCCCTCAATAAGATCAATCACAGTCTCTCACTCTGGGTATTGACATCCCATCATAATAAACCATTCTTGTTCACCTTGAATTTAGAATTAAACTTTGTTTATTCAACTTGAATAACTTGTATTTTATGAAAGCTGTAAATATACAATACACATTGTTCAGAGATGCACCAGCCTCAAAAACCACCACTGGGCAGAAATCCCTGCCAAGGTGAGCCAATGACAAAGCAAAAAAAGTCTGGAAGACAGTGATGTATATGGGCAAAAGATGACGCATTGAGTCAGACAGGAAGCCTGGCTTTTTTGTTGTTGCAGACAGCAAGTGTGTTAGTATTCCATAGCACTCCTCTCTCCCTCTCTCACTCCTTCTCCTCTCTCCCTCCCTGAGTCATCTCTTTACCCCACACAAAGCCCAGCTGCATTATTCCACTCCAACAGGCTCTGTAATTACAGGATCTGTGTGACGGTGTGGCGGGAAAAAAGGATCTGATGAATGATGCTGGTGAATTCCTAATGAACCAATGTCTCTTCAGCTGGGTTGGTCATGGATTGTTAAAAGGTTTCGACCAAACTGCCCATAGAATCCCCTGGTCTGACCATTGACTAACCAAATCAAATAGCATCTCCGATAAAGACATTGGTTTGTTCATGTGAACGGGGATTCAGTGATTGTTGTTGTGGCAGTAGCATCTGGTGTGAAAACCTTCTGTTACCCCTAGTGACATTTTACAGTTGAGTACACTTTTATAAAAAAGGGTAACAAAAGGGTTCTTTGGCAGTCCCCACAGGATAATTATTTTTGGTTTCATGTAGAACCCTCTGTGGAAAGGGTTCTACATGGAACCCAAAAAGATTCTACCTGGAACCAAAAAGTGTTTTTCAACGGGTTCTCCTATGAGGATGGCCAAAGAACCCTTTTAGGTTATAGATAGCACTGTTTTTCCTAAGAGTGTAGGAAGGCCTCTTTCCACACATCCTGTAAACAGACTGCATCCTCTACCATCAAATCCAAAGGATGGTTCATAATAGTGATTGGGGGGGAAATCAAATACAGTTCCATAACGGGATATTACTTTTGACGTTATATCGTATCGTATCATCTTGACAATATCGCAATATTATGTTTGCGCTAGTTGGCTGTACCTGCACCAAAACTCCACTACTTTCCCTTATGTATCTACTTTTTAAACAGGGAGCCCATTTGTTTTCTGACCTTTTATTTCCATGACTGATCAAAACTCGTTTTCTCACCGCTCTCTCTTGTTCCTCTGCAGCAAACATACGGTGAGCAATATGTTGGTAACCGAATCGCAATACAATAACAGTACCGAATCGCAATACAATAACAGTACCGAATCGCAATACATATTGAACCGCAATACATATCGTATCGGCACCTAAGTATCGTGATAATATCGTATCGTGAGGTCCCTTGCAATTCCCAGCCCTAATTCATCACAAATCATAAAAACGTTTGGCTAAACCTGTGGCAAAATGCCTGTCCTGTACTAATACTACCATACGCATAAGTAGTAGCACAGCCATGAAAAGCAGGGATAATTCTATTAAATGTCATACTGCTTCACAAGCGTTTTCCTCTCCTGCGTTGTCTCTGTTGGCTGCAGTCTTAATTTCGTCATTAAACGGTCATTTACTGAACAATAGCTCATCCTGGACGTAATTCTGCGCCAACAATAGCACATCTTCCATGCAATGCCCATAACGTGTCACCTTGTAAATGGTTGGGCTGCTTTAACTGGCAAAACAACCCCAGTCTCCATAATGTCTGTGTGTCCAAACAGACATCCAGAGCTCCTGCAGGGTATAAAGCTTCACAGGACACAAAGTTGATGGAGCTCTAGCCAGATACTTGAATGGTGCAGATAGCCATAGGCCTACAACTTATACGTACAGTACACTCAATGGCAAAAAGACTGACCAGCAAAACAATCCCCAGGTTTAAAACAGCATCATTGCTACCCTATTTCCTAAGGGTCCCCTTGAGTACAATGCCCACTTTCCTTTCAGATTAATCATTAAAAATGGGCTTTATGTCAACCTTGCAACACAGAACATTAATAAAAGACAGTTTCATTTTATAGCGAGGGTTAGGGAAACACAATGCTGTTGGCTCGTGTGTGACTGGTGCGTGTGTGTGTGTATGTGTGTGTGGTTTAAAGCACAGAGAGGACCTGGAGTGGTAGAGCCCTGGGGTAATTCCTCCGGTTTCATTAATAGATTACTTTCCTTAGCTTCGGGGCCTGGGGTGTGTGAGTGATTGCATTGTTAATGTAGCACACTCGGTCTGTGTGAGGTTCAAGCTCAGGTTCTGCTGCCACAGCATCACAGCCTGGGGCCTGGGACCCAGAGCACACCAACGCATGCACACACGGCAACTCATCCACAACCCATTACATACAGTACACACATACCTCTGCTTCAAACGGAAAATCAACAATCAGGTGCTTAAGCCTTTCCAAGTAACGATTAGAGAACGATTAACGATCACCCAGGAAACCTATAGGTTCTTTTAAACAGAGAACATAACATCAGACAGTTGTAAAGAGCAAATCGTTATGATCTAGATTTGTTATATTCATTCTTAAGCACTCAAGACATTTATCAAGCACTTACGCTTTATTGACCCCAGAGCGTGTCCTTCAGATATCTGCAGTGTTCTGCGACAATGGGAATGTAAGGGATACAGAGCACATTCTCCACTCAGCCACTTCACACTTCCCCATAGCTTCACCTGCTAGGTTCATACCGTATGGTGGTGAATAGGGTTGCAAAATTGCGGGAACTTTCAATAAATTCCCTGGTTTTCCCGAAATCCCGGTTGGAGTTTTCTACAATTAGCAGAAAATCCGGAATCCTTCAACCAGGATTTCTGGAAAACAAGGGAATTTATTGAAAATTCCATGAATTTTGCAACCTTAGTGGTGAACATTGGGAACGAGGCACCCCTAGGCAACCCTAGTGGTGAACATTGGGAACGAGGCTTCCTCTACATCTTTCACCTGCACTGGGCTGGTGCTGCTCATCTCCCCCAGTTAAAACTCTGACCACCTAGTCGCCATCACACACTGGTCCCACTAGGAGAGGAGGCTAGGATGCTGGGGTTAGAGGGGGATAAGCTGAACTGACATTTTGGGACCTGGGAGACAATGGTAGAATCTGTGGCACAAACACAGCAGCTAATTAAAACTTTAGAGAGTCTATGATGACTCAAACAGGATAAAATCAGATAGGAAGTAGAAAAGAGTAAATATATCTTAGTGCTTAGTCCCCTCCTGTAATCCCTGTTCACCCATAACTATGTGGCCACACTTGACTCCAACACCATCATCAAGTTTGCTGATGACACGAAGATGGTAGGCCTGATCACCGACTGCGATGAGACAGCCTATAGGATGAAGGCTAGAAACTTAGCAGTGTGGTGCCATGACAACAACCTCTCCTTCAATGTCAGTAAAACCAAGGAGCTGATTGAGGATTACAGGAGAAAGAGGGGAGAGCATGCCCCCATCCAAGGGGCTGTAGTGGATTGAATCAAGCGGCTCAAGTTCCTTGGCGTCCACATAACTAAGGACTTAACATGGTCCACACACACCCGCACAGTTGTGAAGAGGGCACGACAGCGCCTCTTCCCTCTCAGGAGGCTGTAAAGATTTGGCATTTGCCCTCAGATCCTCATTGGACCTCGTATCCCCTCACGAGGGCCGAGCTCCCTGTCATCCAGGACGTCTATATCAGGCGGTGTCAGAGGAAAGCCCTAAAAATGGCCTCAGACTCCAGCCACCAAAGCCAAAGACTGTTGACTATGCTATCGTCCGGCAAACAGTACCAGAGCATCGGCTCTAAGACCAACAGGCTCCTAGACAGCTTCTACCCCTAAGCCATAAGACCACTAAATAGCCAAAAGACTGCTAAATAGTTAATTCATTGGTTACCCTATCTGCACTGACCCTATCTTGCACTGATTCTATGCACAGTATTGACATACTATAGTCACTCACACAAAACCCACACAAATCCACATACACTACATACGCACACACACAAACGCATAGCGACACAACACAAACACACATACACTCTGAGAAAAAAGGGTTCCAAAAGGGAGTTCTGCCATGAACCGTTTTGATCAGAATAAGACAAGGTTCATTGTAAGGCAAATGGTTCTACATATAACCTTTAACATCCTAAGAACTCTTTTTAAACGTAAGGAAGGCAAGAAGGACTATTTGGAAGGCAAGAAGGGTTCTCCATAGAACCATTTTCCAGCGTGGTCTATTGCAGGGAGATTTTCAGAATAGTTTGTTTTACTATAATATCCGTGTTTTTGCATGTACTTTACATTGATTGGTTGATTAATTTTATGCAATACAAAGATAAATAGCATACAGTTTTGTAACCTAATCCAATCTGTTAGTAATTGGATTAATTGCTGTTCCAGTTTAGATGATTGAGATAGTCTCAGTATTCAATCTTTCCTACCCTGGCAGTCATTCTGAATACAGGTTGCGGGTGATTAACAAGTCCACTTGTTGGATATCCTAACTCTGGCTGGATTCCAATAGGAATTACACATCACTTTGCAAGGCATCATAATGTAATTTGCAGGCCTGATGTGACCTGTAAACCAGGAGATTCCTAACACCCCTGTGTTTGGAGATAACTAGGCTCTCAAAGAAAGCCTTATGATATACCCAGAGTATACAAAACATTTGGAACACCTTCCTAATATTGAGTTGCACCCCCGTTTGCCCTAAGAACAACCTCAATTTGTCAGGGCATGGACTCTACAAGGTGTTGAAAGCGTTCCACAGGAATGCTGGCCCATGTTGACTCCAATGCTTCCCACAGTTGTGTCAAGTTAGCTGGATGTCCTTTGGGTGGTGGACCATTCTTGACACACTCGGGAAACTGTTGGGTGTGAAAAACCCAGCAGCATTGCAGTTCTTACAAAAGGTTTCATTTGGAGAATAGTGCGTTATCCCATCCTTGTATTCCGACCTATATATCGCACCAGCTCTACGGTGTCTTAATGTAACCATGATTGAATTCCGACCCCAGTGCAGCTCAGTGTAAACAAGCGTAACGGAAGGGTAAATATATTCTGGCTCCCTGTATATCGTTTCATTCTTGCTTATTTAATTCCTCTTGTGCTACAATTTTTTTTTCATTATAATTTTTTAACTGCATCATGGAAATGGCTTGTAAGCAATCATTTTACAGTAAAGTCTACTACGCCCAATGTATTCAGTGCATGTGACAAATACAGTTTCATTGACCTATCAGAGCTCATTGTGAAATGCTTGCTTTATAAGCCTTTCCCAACAATACAGAGTTGAAACATCTCCTTAGTGTGGCTGGGGTGTTCAAGAAGTACAGGATGCTAGAGCAGAACTGTTAGCAGGTCAGTGTAGGAACCACAGTGAGTGGCAGAATGACTTAAGTGTGATCAGCCTGAATACTAAATACTATTCACACTCTGATCACTCATGGTAACATGCTAAACAGACAGGCAGACATCAGCATAGGCCCATGCCTCATGCCTGTACACATAAACAGAAAAATACAAGTTACATCTAAGAAATGCAGATATCCTAGTGTTAAATTCCATCTGTCAACTCTCACATAGAATTTAAATTCCAAAACCTGTAATTTCCTGTTACCAGGGCTCTGTGTTTGTCACTGTGCCTACATGTACATGAAACTCCAGAAAGCTGTTGCGTGTTGAGAGAATCAAGTTGTATTGTCCAGGAACTAGTTCCTGCAGCCTCCTAGTAGCCAGGGTTCCCACCAGCAGCATAATGCTCTGCTTGGAGAAAAAGCAAGCTGTTCACACTCACCAGGCAAAAAGTGGGCCATCAAAACACGACGGGAATGAGGCGGAGTATGGATTTGCCCCAGAAACAGGAAGAAACAGGAAAAGTAGAAAAGCAACAGAAGCTGGGGAGTTGGGATGGACTGAAAACAACAATGACTACATAATGTAAACCACACATACTGTATCTCCTTGTATGAGCGTCCATAGAAGCTTTTGAAAAGCTCAATTGAGCAGAACATTAAATGTAGCTGTATGGAATGCAAGTTGGCATGTACGGAACACACATGATAATCAAACCCTTCAGCGAGAGCGGATCCACACTATCCACACTAATGTCAGAGCAATACTTCAAGTTCAATAATGACGCATAATTGTCAGGGGTGGAAAAAATACTCAAAAGTCATACTGTAGTAAAAGTAAAGATACCTTAATAGAAAATGGCTCAAGTAAAAGTGAAAGTCACCCAGTAAAATATTACTTGAGTAAAAGTCTAAAAGTATTTGGTTTAAAATATACTTAAGTATCAAAAGTAAATAGAATTGCTAAAATGTACTTTAGTATTCAAAAGTAAAAGTAAAAGTATTACAAATTTAATATCCTTAAATTACGCAAACCAGACAGCACAATACATGTTTCTATTTTATATTTACGGATAGCAAGGGGCACACTAAAGCACTCTGACTTTAATTTACAAACAAAGTATTTGTGTTTAGTGACTCTGCCAGATCAGAGGCAGTGACCAGGGATGTTCTCTTGATAAGTGTGTGAATTGGACCATTTCCCTGTCAAAATGTAACAAGTACTTTTGGGTACTTTAATTTACAAACAAAGTATTTGTGTTTAGTGACTCTGCCAGATCAGAGCCTATGACCAGGGATGTTCTCTTGATAAGTGTGTGAATTTTCTCTTGATAAGTGTGTGAATTGGACCATTTCCCTGTCAAAATGTAACAAGTACTTTTGGGTGTCAGAGTAAATGTATGGAGTAAAAAGTACATTATTTTCTAATGTTGTCAAAAATATAAAGAGCAAAATTAAGTACATATTTCCCCAAAAACTACTTTAATTTATAATTTTTTGTTAGTTTGTTAGTTTCATGGTATCCAATTGGTAGTTACAGTCTTGTCTCATCACTGCAACAGACTCAGGAGAGGCAAAGGTCAAGAGCCATGCATCCTCTGAAACTCAACCCAACCACACTGCTTCTTGACACAATGCTATCTTAACCCAGAAGTCAGTTGGAGGAAGCACCATGTACCTAGTGCCCAGCCTGCCACAGGAGTCACTAGTGCGCAATGGGACAAGGACAAACCCTCCCTTAACCTGGACAACTGTGCACGGCCCCACAGGTCTCTCAATTGCAGCCGGCTGCAACAGACCCTAGACTCGAACTAAGAATCTCAAGTGGCACAGCTAGCACTGCGATGTAGTGCCTTAGACCACCGCGCCACTCGGGAGCCCACTTAAGTAGTACTTTAAAGTATTTTTTGTTAAGTACTTTACACCACTGACGATTGTATCGTAGCTCTCTGATAACCGCTTGAATAAACACATACATTTTTAAATACACATTTTAATGTATGTATAATCATATCCATGACAAACATTAAGACTTTGCGTTGAGTATCTGACTCATGTAAACCATCTATCCAACCAGATTAAAACAAGAACACATACAGACGTCTTCAATCGGGTCCTAACAACATTCTGTACCATTCTTGTCAGTATTCTCCTGTCCACCCTCTGGAATGTCTTATTAAGTACATACAACAATTAGATGAAGCCATCAATTGCAACATTCAGAAGGGATTGGGACTGTACTGGACTGGGTACTGTAAGAGAGCCTGGTCTATCTGAATCATTTATTGAGGAGATTGTGGCTCCCCGGGGCCTCCATTAACGCGTTGACACGCAAAACCGCGGTGTTCCTCTCACGCCTGCATGCACAAGGAGCCAGTCTCCAGGGCCAAACAGCTTTCTGCATTTTCATGGCTGGATTCAGCAATGGTAAGTGATCTCTCCTGAGGCCTGGGAAACAATGGAGGGGGTAAAGTGGCACCATGGAACTCCCTGACTCTCCACATGGAAACCTGAGGTAGCCAGAGGAACTCCAGTCCTGAGGCAGGAGCTGTACTGTATTGCATGCCACTTCACCACTCCCCTTTTCTCTTCTCCAGTGAACCTGCCAATACTGATTGATTCATATAATAGAGTTTGTAGAAAAAAATCAATAATATGTTATTATCTGCAGTCAAGCACACTCCATGCTACAGTGTGTTGCTTCAACTGCAAGCTGGAAACAAACACAAAACCACAATGACATCAAAATGACTAAACATGTCATTGAACAGAAGGACATTCTCCCTCAGCAAGGTCAGAGGTCCCGGGGTATAACCTTCACAGCAATTTTTGCCCGTTCTTTTTCAGTAAGACCAATGCACATAGTTTCACAGGGAGAAGAGAGGATCTGCCGAGCTGAGCTCATGTAGGCCTACGGCAGAGGTGACGTCATCAGCATAGATAGAAATCAAGCTTTCCGCTGCAATTTACTCCTGAGCTTTTCTCTGGCTTCTGCGCTTCTCTCTGTTTATAGATTTTTCCCTTCTGTTGTTTACAGAAATATTAGTATGGTATTCCTGAGAAACAGCACTGACCGCAACGATTAGTCACTGAATGTGCAGTTTCCTTGTAATACTGTATGTTGAGCTGGATCCTCTCTAAAAATAAATATAAATGCATTGGATCCCAGTGTGAGGATGGCTGAGATGGGGCAACTGCTCTCTCAGTAGATGAGGGTTTGAGGGGTGTTGTTGACTAAAGGGATCTCTGTGGTGTGTGTGCTGTGTGTGTGTGCAGTTGCTGTGAAGAAAGAAAGTAAGAGAAAAGACTGCAGAAGCTGCAAAGTTCAAGAGATGTGCATTTGGCACAGTCCACCTAATACATATGGATGAGGTGGAGGAAGATTTTGGCATGGCATCCACAGAGGCATTAAAATAGCCAGAGCTGCGCAAAAGCTCTTAATTATGCAAAAAGGAAGAGTGCTTCCTGCTCTGACCACAGTGAGCAGCACAGACTGGTGACATGTTATCCATCTACTGTAGCACTAAGAGGATACAGACATCACATCAGGGAGACAGCCAACACTGGGCCTGAATCTGATGAACAAAACGAGCTCTGTGATTGGATTGGCTCAGTGGGCATTCCAGTGGCATCCCTTACATGGAACACCCAGACAAGGAAATGCTTCATACTGTATATCAGACTGCTCACAGACAGGAGCTGTCTTTGGTATTGGGACTGTTGTATCCCCACAAAAAAACATAGCACTGTGATCCCTTGTGTACACACACATACAGAAGCATACATACATACACACACACACACACACAAGTGCAAGTACGCACTAACACGCACGCACACATAAAATGTGACAAATAAATGCGCACTTATGGTCTAAAGTAGCCTGGCCTCACCTTGAATCCACCACGCTCTGTTGAAGCAATTTATCAAACAGCACAGACTAGGTGATGCCTCTGTCATCACTCTTCTGTTCACCACCCTGGCTAGGCTCTGTGCAGCTCTATTATGGACAAGGTGGTCACATGTTGTGGCTGTGTTGGGTAACTTTATGTGACAGGGAAGAGGCCAGTCACCTGGAGAAAACTCTTAAGAGGGAGAAACCAAGAGGAACATGTCTATTGGAGGGAACCAAACTGCCTCTGAAATCTTCTTCATATTTCTTCATTCTTCATTCTTCACAGTAGGCTACCGTACACAAATCAAAGTTCATTGGTCGCGTACACAGATCTGCAGATGTTTAGGCAGGTGCAGTGAAGTGATTGTGTTCCGAGCTCCAACAGTGCAGTAATACCTAGCAATACAAAACAATTCACACATCATCCCAAAAATTAAAAGAAAATAAGAAAAAAATAAGAAAATTAAAAATGATCAGGATGAACAATGTCCGGAATATAAATATATTTTTAAATAATGGTGTGTATAGACAGTATGGACAGTATATGAATAGAAAAGGTGTGTGCAGTAGCTATATAGGATGAGCCATGAGAATACAGTATATACAGTTGAAGTCGGAGGTTTGCATACACCTTAGCCAAATACATTTAAAAACTCAGTTTTTCACAATTCCTGACATTTAATCCAAGTAAGAATTATCTGTTTTAGGTCAGTTAGGATCACCACTTTATTTTAAGAATGTGAAATGTCAAAATAATAGTAGAGAGAATGATTTATTTCAGCTTTTATTTCTTTCATCACATTCCCAGTGGAAGATTCTCCCAATCTCATTCTGGATCATCCAAATGCTCTCTAGCAAACTTCAGACGGGCCTGGACATGTACTGTCTTAAGCAGGGGGACACGTCTGGCACTGCAGGATTTGAGTCCCTGGCGGCGTAGTGTGTTACTGATGGTAGGCTTTGTTACTTTGGTCCAAGCTCTCTGCAGGTCATTCACAAGGTCCTCCCGTGTGGTTCTGGGATTTTTGCTCACCGTTCTTGTGATCATTTTGACCCCACGGGGTGAGATCTTGCGTGGAGCCCCAGATCGAGGGAGATTATCAGTGGTCTTATATGTCTTCCATTTCCTAATTATTGCTCCCACAGTTGATTTCTTCAAACCAAGCTGCTTACCTATTACAGATTCAGTCTTCCCAGCCTGGTGCAGGTCTACAATTTTGTTTCTGGTGTCCTTTGACAGCTCTTTGGTCTTGGCCATAGTGGAGTTTGGAGTATGACTGTTTGAGGTTGTAGACAGGTGTCTTTTATACTGATAACAAGTTCAAACAGGTGCCATTAATACAGGTAACGAGTGGAGGACAGAGGAGCCTCTTAAAGAAGTTACAGGTCTGTGAGAGCCAGAAATCTTGCTTGTTTGTAGGTGACCAAATACTTATTTTCCACCATAATTTGCAAATAAATTCATAAAAAATCCTACAATGTGATTTTCTGGATTTTCTTTGCTCATTTTGTCTGTCATAGTTGAAGTGTACCTATGATGAAAATTACAGGCCTCTCTCATATTTTTAAGGGGGAGAACTTGCACAATTGGTGGCTGACTAAATACTTTTTTGCCCCACTGTATGGCTTCATATCACAGAGAGAGTCTATTTTGAAATGCACATCCACACTGAGCTATTCTCCTGTGGGCTCTGATTCAATCAATTAAATAGACAAAAATGGGAATGACTTTTCTTGACTAAAAAGACATTACATTCAAGACAGAATTCCATTTCAACAGTCAAAAGATAAACATTTCACAGTGAATGCCCTTGTTCTTCAGAAAAGCGCTTCTTGCTGCCCTGCTTCTTATGCACTCTCTTTCCTTTTTGAGATCTGACATCTCAGGTTTATTGAGGAAGACACACAATACCTTCAACAGCTGGTTTATTTGCGTCAGCAAATTCTTAAAGTGGCAGTCGAAGGCACAGTTTAACAAGCAAACTAGTGTTGGAAATAATACAAATAAAATGTTAAATGTCAAGAAAAGCTCCAATAAAAAAGTCAGATAACCGGTTCCTGAACAGGGCTCATCAACAAAGCCGGGCCGAAAGGAGATGGAGAGAAAAAGAAGCAAGAGGAGTTGAAATGCAGGCACCTCTCACAGGGGGTTATCACATTATCTGCTCACTAAGAGTGGCAATTATGCAAAACAGAGGGTGCAATGGAACTGGAACAATCAGCCACAGTTGGTGTCTACGCATATTTTACAAACAGGAGGCCAAATTCAAAGGGCCGGTGAAGAGGAGTGGCTGTAGGCCACAGCTGCTCTGGCATGGTGGAGGGCTTGGAGCATGGAGGCAGAGGCAGGGCTCAGCTAACAACCAACCCCATCCTGGCCAGGGTTATCTATTGTTTCCAAAGAGCCCAGAGGGCCCAGACAGACTGTGGGCTTAATCTGTACCCTGAGACCATCTGGATCCTCTATTACCTATACAGTACAGGGAGCCTTCCACATGAAACCGGTCTGACATTACCTTCTGTTAAGGTGTACCAACTGGGGATATCTTAAAAGGCCAAATTAAACGGAGTGAGGCGAGAGAGAACTCTTAACAGGCTCAGGGGTACATGATTTCTGCTTCAGGAAGAAATCCAATGATACAGTAGTGTATGCACTCTGCAGGCTTATGGCTATAGCACTGATAAATGCCAAGGAAGAATTGTTCAGTGTGTGAAAGAGATCTTGCCAGCAATGCTAATGTGCTCAACTGGTGATGTTAAGTCAGGCTAAAACCCAAGTCTGAAGGCCAAGCATAGATGTGTTTGTGGTGATATGTGCTGTGGGAGTACCCAACAGAGCAATCCCCGGCAGGTTAAAAGGAAGTAGTAGAACAGAATAAATGTCAGGTCTTGAGGGCTGATGATGAAGTCTAGAGCCATTGAGTCACTACCTCACAGACAGCATGACACCACAATGTGTTGTGTAAGATGAGACTGATTAACGCATCACTATCAGGGCTCCGCAGATGCCAAATAATTAGTTATTGTTTCTAAGCTAATTCTCTGAATGACACCAATTGTGGCATGTATTCTATTCTGAGGGTATTTGCTACACTTTCTTACTGAGCAAAATGAACTATTGTACAGTAGAAGCGTAACTCCAACCCCAAATAATGCATTTAGTCTGAGCAAGTTTAGCAGTGAGAGAAATACTTAAAAATAGGCCATTCAGTGACAGATGCCACACTAGGCATTGGCACATTTCCAAAAACACAAAAAGCTGGAGTTGCAACATTACTCAGCATTAGCATCAAATAGCCCCCCTGATATGCAACTTTTCAGGGAAGTTAGGAACCAATATTGTATCTTTATTTAACTAGGCAAGTCAGTTAAGAACAAATTCTTATTTGCAATGACAGCTTAGGAACAGTGGGTTAACTGCCTTGTTCAGGGGCAGAACAACAGATTATTACCTTGGGGATTTGATCTAGCAACCATCTGGATACTAGTCCAACACCCTAACCACTAGGCTACCTGCCACCCCAGGCAGTTAGGAAAGTTAAGGCTACCTTTTTCAAGCAGAAATTTGCATCCTGTAGCACAAACTCAAAAAAGTTACACAGGCAGTTAGGAAAACTAAGGCTACCTTTTTCAAGCAGAAATTGGCATCCTGTAGCACAAACTCAAAACAGTTCTGGGACACTGTAAAGTCCACGGAGAATAAGATCACCTCCTCCCAGCTGCCCACTGCACTGAGGCTAGGAAACACTGTGACCACCGATAAATCCACTACAATTGAGAATTTCAACAAGCATTTTTCTACGGCTGGCCATGCTTTCCACCTGGCTACCCCTACCCCGATTAACAGCCCTCCAACCCCACAGCAACTCACCCAAGCCTCCCCATTTCTCCTTCACCCAAATCCAGATAGCTGATGTTCTGAAAGAGCTGCAAAATCTGGGCCCCTACAAATCACCCGGGCTAGACAATGTGGACCCTCTCTTTTTAAAATTATCTGCCGAAATTGTTGCAACCCCTATTACTAGCCTGTTCAACCTCTCTTTCGTATCGTCTGAGATTCCCAAACTTTGGATAGCTGCCACGGTCATACACTCTTGACCCAAACTGCTACATACCTATATCTATCCCAGCCTGCCTTTCTAAGGTCTTTGAAAGCCAAATCCCACCGTACCTTCTCCGCTATGCAATCTGGTTTCAGAGCTGGTCATGGGTGCACCTCAGCCACACTAGGCAGGTTTTGGTTAGAGAGTTGGACCAGTAACCGAAAGGTTGCAAGATCAAATCCCCGAGCTGACAATGTAAAAATCTGTCGGTATGCCCCTGAACAAGGCGGTTAACCCACTGCTCCTAGGCCGTCATTGAAAATAAGAATTTGTTCTTAACTGACTTACTTAGTTAAATAAAGGTAAAATAAAAAACAATATCATAACCGCCATCGATAAGAGACATTACTGTGCAGCTGTATTCATCGACCTGGCCAAGGCTTTCGACTCTGTCAATCACCGCAGACTCAACAGCCTTGGTTTCTCAAATGATCGCCTCGCCTGGTTCACCAACTACTTCTCTGATGGAGTTCAGTGTGTCAAATTGGAGGGCCTGTTGTCCGGACCTCTGGCAGTCTCTACGGGGTGCCACAGGGTTCAAATCTTGGGCCAACTCTCTTCTCTGTACATATCAATGATGTCGCTCTTGCTGCAGGTGATTCTCTGATCCACCTCTAAGCAGATGACACCATTCTGTATACCTCTGGCCCTTCTTCAGACACTGTGTTAACTAACATCCAGATTAGCTTCAATGCCATACAACTCTCCTTCTGTGGTCTCCAACTGCTCTTAAATGCAAGTAAAACTAAATGCATGCTCTTCAACCGATCACTGCCCGCACTTGCCCGCCCGTCCGGCATCACTACTCTGGACGGTTCTGACCTAGAATATGTGGATAACTACAAATACCTAGGTGTCTGGTTAGACTGTAAACTCTCCTTCCAGACTCATATTAAGCATCTCCAATCCAAAATTAAATGTAGAATTGGCTTCCTATTTCGCAACAAAGCATACTTCACTCATGCTGCCAAACATACCCTCGTAAAACTGACCATCCTACCAATCCTCGACTTCAACGATGTAATTTACAAAATAGCCTCCAACACTGCACTCAACAAATTGGATGCAGTCTATCACAGTGCCATCCGTTTTGTCACCAAAGCCCCATATACTACCCACCACTGCGACCTGTACGCTCTCTTTGGCTGGCCCTCGCTTCATACTCGTCGCCAAACCCACTGGTTCCAGGTCATCTACAAGTCTCTGCTAGGTAAAGCCCCACCTTATCTCAGCTCACTGATCACCATAGCAGCACCCACCAGTAGCACGTGCTCCAGGAGGTATATCTCACTGGTCACCCCCAAAGCCAATTCTTCTTTTGGCTGCCTTTCCTCTGCTGCCAATGACTGGAACGAACTGCAAAAAACACTGAGGCTGGAGTCTCATATCTCCCTCACTAGCTTCAAGCACCAGCTGTCAGAACAGCTCACAGATCACTGCACCTGTACATAGCCCATCTGTAAATAGCCCATCCAACTACCTCATCCCCATACTGTATTTATTTATTAATCTTGCTCCTTTGCACCCCAGTATCTCTACTTGCACATTCATCTTCTGCACATCTACCATTCCAGTGTTTAATTTCTATATTGTAATTACTTCGCCACCATGGCCTATTTATTGCCTCACCTCCCTTATCCTACCCCATTTGCACATACTGTATATAGACTTTTTCTACTGTATGATTGACTGTATATTTGTTTATTCCATGTGTAACTCTGTGTTGTTGTATGAGTCGAACTGCTTTGCTTTATCTTGGCCAGGTCGCAGTTGCAAATGAGAACTTGTTCTCAACTAGCCTACCTGGTTAAATAAAGGTGTTCTCAACTAGCCTACCTGGTTAAATAAAGGTGTTCTCAACTAGCCTACCTGGTTAAATAAAGGTGTTCTCAACTAGCCTACCTGGTTAAATAAAGGTGTTCTCAACTAGCCTACCTGGTTAAATAAAGGTGTTCTCAACTAGCCTACCTGGTTAAATAAAGGTGTTCTCAACTAGCCTACCTGGTTAAATAAAGGTGTTCTCAACTAGCCTACCTGGTTAAATAAAGGTGTTCTCAACTAGCCTACCTGGTTAAATAAAGGTGTTCTCAACTAGCCTACCTGGTTAAATAAAGGTGTTCTCAACTAGCCTACCTGGTTAAATAAAGGTGTTCTCAACTTCCGGCGCCGACTGAGATGGCCGCCTCGCTTCGCGTTCCTAGGAAACTATGCAGTTTTTTGTTTTTTTACGTGTTATTTCTTACATTAGTACCCCAGGTCATCTTAGGTTTCATTACATACAGTCGAGAAGAACTACTGAATATAAGATCAGCGCCAACTCACCATCAGTACGACCAAGAATATGTTTTCCGCGACGCGGATCCGGTGTTCTGCCTTACAAACAGGACAACGGAATGGATCGCATGCAGCGACCCAAGGAAACGACTCCGAAAAAGAGGGAAACGAGGCGGTGTTCTGGTCAGACTCCGAAAAAGGGCACATCGCGCACCACTCCCCAGCATTCTTCTTGCCAATGTCCAGTCTCTTGACAACAAGGTTGACGAAATCCGAGCAAGGGTAGCATTCCAGAGGGACATCAGAGACTGCAACGTTCTCTGCTTCACAGAAACATGGCTTACTGGGAAGACGCTATCCGATGCGGTGCAGCCAACGGGTTTCTCCACGCATCGCGCCGACAGAAACAAACATCTTTCTGGTAAGAAGAGTGGCGGGGGCGTATGCCTCATGACTAACGAGACATGGTGTGATGAAGGAAACATACAGGAACTCAAATCCTTCTGTTCACCTGATTTAGAATTCCTCACAATCAAATGTAGACCGCATTATCTTCCAAGAGAATTCTCCTCGATTATAATCACAGCCGTATATATCCCCCCAAGCAGACACATCGATGGCTCTGAACGAACTTTATTTAACTCTTTGCAAACTGGAAACCATTTATCCGGAGGCTGCATTCATTGTAGCTGGGGATTTTAACAAAGCTAATCTGAAAACAAGACTCCCTAAATTTTACCAGCATATCGATTGCGCAACCAGGGGTGGTAAAACCTTGGATCATTGTTACTCTAACTTCCGCGACGCATATAAGGCCCTGCCCCGCCCCCTTTCGGAAAAGCTGACCACGACTCCATTTTGCTGATCCCTGCCTACAGGCAGAAACTAAAACAAGAGGCTCCCACGCTGAGGTCTGTCCAACGCTGGTCAGACCAAGCTGACTCCACACTCCAAGACTGCTTCCATCACGTGGACTGGGACATGTTTCGTATTGCGTCAGATGGAAATATTGACGAATACGCTGATTCGGTGTGCGAGTTCATTAGAACGTGCGTCGAAGATGTCGTTCCCATAGCAACGATAAAAACATTCCCAAACCAGAAACCGTGGATTGATGGCAAGCATTCGCGTGAAACTGAAAGTGCGAAACACTGCTTTTAATCAGGGCAAGGTGTCTGGTAACATGTCCGAATATAAACAATGCAGCTATTCCCTCCGCAAGGCTATTAAACAAGCTAAGCGTCAGTACAGAGACAAAGTGGAATCTCAATTCAATGGCTCAGACACAAGAGGCATGTGGCAGGGTCTACAGTCAATCACGGACTACAAGAAGAAACCCAGCCCAGTCACGGACCAGGATGTCTTACTCCCAGGCAGACTAAATAACTTTTTTGCCCGCTTTGAGGACAATACAGTGCCACTGACACGGCCTGCAACGAAAACATGCGGTCTCTCCTTCACTGCAGCCGAGGTGAGTAAGACATTTAAACGTGTTAACCCTCGCAAGGCTGCAGGCCCAGACGGCATCCCCAGCCGCGCCCTCAGAGCATGCGCAGACCAGCTGGCCGGTGTGTTTACGGACATATTCAATCAATCCCTATACCAGTCTGCTGTTCCCACATGCTTCAAGAGGGCCACCATTGTTCCTGTTCCCAAGAAAGCTAAGGTAACTGAGCTAAACGACTACCGCCCCGTAGCACTCACTTCCGTCATCATGAAGTGCTTTGAGAGACTAGTCAAGGACCATATCACCTCCACCCTACCTGACACCCTAGACCCACTCCAATTTGCTTACCGCCCAAATAGGTCCACAGACGATGCAATCTCAACCACACTGCACACTGCCCTAACCCACCTGGACAAGAGGAATACCTATGTGAGAATGCTGTTCATCGACTACAGCTCGGCATTCAATACCATAGTACCCTCCAAGCTCGTCATCAAGCTCGAGACCCTGGGTCTCGACCCCGCCCTGTGCAACTGGGTACTGGACTTCCTGACGGGCCGCCCCCAGGTGGTGAGGGTAGGCAACAACATCTCCTCCCCGCTGATCCTCAACACGGGGCCCCACAAGGGTGCGTTCTGAGCCCTCTCCTGTACTCCCTGTTCACCCACGACTGCGTGGCCATGCACGCCTCCAACTCAATCATCAAGTTTGCGGACGACACAACAGTGGTAGGCTTGATTACCAACAACGACGAGACGGCCTACAGGGAGGAGGTGAGGGCCCTCGGAGTGTGGTGTCAGGAAAATAACCTCACACTCAACGTCAACAAAACTAAGGAGATGATTGTGGACTTCAGGAAACAGCAGAGGAACACCCCTATCCACATCGATGGATCAGTAGTGGAGAGGGTAGCAAGTTTTAAGTTCCTCGGCATACACATCACAGACAAACTGAATTGGTCCACTCACACTGACAGCGTCGTGAAGAAGGCGCAGCAGCGCCTCTTCAACCTCAGGAGGCTGAAGAAATTCGGCTTGTCACCAAAAGCACTCACAAACTTCTACAGATGCACAATCGAGAGCATCCTGGCGGGCTGTATCACCGCCTGGTACGGCAACTGCTCCGCCCTCAACCGTAAGGCTCTCCAGAGGGTAGTGAGGTCTGCACAACGCATCACCGGGGCAAACTACCTGCCCTCCAGGACACCTACACCACCCGATGTTACAGGAAGGCCATAAAGATCATCAAGGACATCAACCACCCGAACCACTGCCTGTTCACCCCGCTATCATCCAGAAGGCGAGGTCAGTACAGGTGCATCAAAGCTGGGACCGAGAGACTGAAAAACAGCTTCTATCTCAAGGCCATCAGACTGTTAAACAGCCACCACTAACATTGAGTGGCTGCTGCCAACACACTGTCATTGACACTGACCCAACTCCAGCCACTTTAATAATGGGAATTGATGGGAAATGATGTAAATATATCACTAGCCACTTTAAACAATGCTACCTTATATAATGTTACTTACCCTACATTATTCATCTCATATGCATATGTATATACTGTACTCTAGATCATCGACTGCATTCTTATGTCACTAGCCACTTTAACTATGCCACTTTGTTTACTTTGTCTACATACTCATCTCATATGTATATACTGTACTCGATACCATCTACTGTATGCTGCTCTGTACCATCACTCATTCATATATCCTTATGTACATATTCCTTATCCCCTTACACTGTGTACAAGACAGTAGTTTTGGAATTGTTAGTTAGATTACTTGTTGGTTATCACTGCATTGTCGGAACTAGAAGCACAAGCATTTCGCTACACTCGCATTAACATCTGCTAACCATGTGTATGTGACAAATAAAATTTGATTTGATTTGATTTGATTTGAACTAGCCTACCTGGTTAAATAAAGGTGTTCTCAACTAGCCTACCTGGTTAAATAAAGGTGTTCTCAACTAGCCTACCTGGTTAAATAAAGGTGTTCTCAACTAGCCTACCTGGTTAAATAAAGGTGTTCTCAACTAGCCTACCTGGTTAAATAAAGGTGTTCTCAACTAGCCTACCTGGTTAAATAAAGGTGTTCTCAACTAGCCTACCTGGTTAAATAAAGGTGTTCTCAACTAGCCTACCTGGTTAAATAAAGGTGAAATAAAAATAAATAAACAACATTCAATAGGATGATCTGAAAATAAATCATTTTACTCACAATTTTGTCCTCAAAGCTTTGGATTAATGCTGGAAGAATGACGGAAAGCTACTTATCCTAATCCAAGTCCCTAACTGCCTCGAGCTGTCAGAGAGTGGCATGCAGTCGCTCGTGCAGAGTAGCCAAGGATTATGTCATTTCATATTAGATTAAACTATGAGGGTTTACAGATTTGATGTATTGAATCTCATTATGTCAATGGATTACTATTGAAAGCTTTACTCTGGTATCTGGCCTTGTTTTCTGGGATGGAATCTCAGTTTTTAGTGACTCCTTTATAAAAATCACAAAGCTCCTAATGTTTTTACATGGACACAAATGGATTGTAAAATCATTAGGCAAATAGACATGTCAATATTTATTGTTAATGTTACATTTCTGAGGGCATGGTTGAATGAAATCAGTTTTGCTGTTGAATTTTCTGCAACATTGACACTGCATGCTAAGCCGACTGGACTTGTGGATTTGTGATTTGGGGGAGGCCTAATGTTATGAAGCAGATGACAAATCGTGTTGCGTTTGCACTGGGCCACCCTGTCGCTTATAATTTAATGACTCGACACGAATGTCATTTGGTGGTTATCAAAGGGGGCACTGTTCTAGAGTGCACTAGAAAAACCACAGAGGCATTGAAGTGGCCCTTTGTTTCACAGCAGTGAATCCCTTGGTGTGTAACCAATAAGATCATTTCTTCATTTCCCAGCGTAGAGGAAGCAGGCAGCCATCTGAACGTAAAGCTCATCTCTAGGGAGAGTAGTTGATCGCTAAAGGTCACTGTACTGGAACATGCCTGAAAACATGAGGAATGTCAACCTGTTTCAACCCTCCATACAGGATTTCATGTAGTTAATCAAATTGGAGGTTTCTGCACAATCCTGAGAATATATTCTAGAAGTTCCATTAATCACTTTGTTATTGTATTATCAGTAATAAGGCACGCCTCCATTCACATCAACGGGGCTGTAGTGGAGCGGGTCGAGAGCATCTAGTTCCCTGGTGTCCACATCATGGTCCAAACACACCAAGACAGTCGCGAAGAGTGCACAACAACGCTTATTCCCCCTCAGGAGAATTAAAAATTTGGCATGGGTGCCCAGATCCTCAAAATGTTCTACAGCTGCACCATCGAGAGCATCCTGACTGGTTGCATCGTCGCTTGGTATGGCAACTGCTCAGCATCTGCCCAAGGCGCTACAGAGGGTAGTGTATACATCACTGGGGCCAAGCTTCCTGCCATCCAGAACCTTTATACCAGAAACTGTCAGAGGAAGGCCATAGAAATTGTCAAAGACTGTTCTCTCTGCTGCAGCACGACAAGCAGTACCAGAGCGCCATGTCTAGGTCCAAGAGGCTCCTTAACGGCTTCTACCCACAAGCCATAAGACTGCTAAAAAGTTAATCAAATGGCTACTCTGACTATTTGCATTGACCCCGTTTTTTACGCTGCTGCTACTTGCTGTTTATTATCTATGTATAGTCACTTTACCCCCCCCCCCCCCCCACACACATGTACATATTACCTAAATTACCTTGACTAACCTGTACCCCCTGCGCATTGACTCGGTCCCTGTATATAGCTTCGTTAGTGTTATTTTATTGTGTCACTTTTTTTGTTACTTTAGTTTATTTAATTTTTAGTTTATTTTCTTAGCAAATATTTTCATACTTTTTATAAATTCAGCATTGTTGGTTAAAGGCTTGTATAAGTAAGCATTTCATGGTAAGGTTGTATTCCTGTTGTATTCGGCGCATGTGACAAATACAAGTTGATTTTATTCTATTTTATTTTATATTGTGACATTTCCTTTGTAAAATGATGACACATTATATTCAGTGTCCACTCAGTGGCTTGTGTTAATATTGTTTATTTTAGCAAAAGCATTTCAGTGTGTGTGTGTGCGTAGTATATAGTTAGTAGTATACCCTTCATGCTGAAGGTCAGAAGCAGGGCTGTCACCTCATCACCCTAAAGGATGTACAGACATGAACTACGGCACCTCCCTCTCCCTCACTCCCTCAGACTCTCTAGTCCAGCCTGCCGGTTGCTGTCTTATTCAGAAGTCATTGTCTGTGGTAATGATAGAGCATTAGGCTACTTGCTAATACAGCAGCATGGTCTGAAATGCACCCATTAAAAATCCTTTCTCTCTCATGTCGCTTTAGCTTTGCTCTTCATGCATAGGCTCTGCACATATCTATTACTTGTGATTCCTACCATCGTTTTGTGTTATTTAACATGTTCCCCTCAGCCTGCTCTCTTCTCTCTTACTCATTAGAGAAATGGCATGAGACAGGGATTTAGAAGCCATCTTCCCTCAAAGTGATAGACAAATTAATGAGAGGACACCCTGTCAATGAATATTGACAGTCTCTCATATGAGCCTGGGCCGCTAAGCGTTACGCTTTTAGTGTCAGAACACGAAAACTCTCTCTCCCGCTCTCTGTTGCCTGTAGCGTAGTGTCTCTTGTGTACATTGTATAGTTACAGTAAAGCTAGAGTGTTTTCCCAGTTGCGGCCTTGGTCATCATTGTTTACATATCTTGCATTATTCATCTCATATGTATATACTGTATTTTATACAATTTATTGCATCTTGCCTATGCCGCTCTGTCATTGCTCATCCATATATTTATATGTATATTCTTATTCCATTCCTTTACTTAGATGTTTGTGTATTAGGTAGTTGTTGTGGAATTGTTAGGTTACATTTTGGATATTGCTGTATTGATAATGCGGCACATGCTAACCATGTGTATGTGACCAATAAAATTAGATTTAATAATCTCAGGTTTAAAACAGAGGGTTAGGGTCATATTTGCAGATTCAGATTAATTCCGTTTTTTTTGTTGGATTCAATGGCTGTCAGGGATCCAGGACAAAGCATCATCATTCCAAAGGGATTTAAAGGAACAGTTACGTTATTGGTCCGATGCCACTGGCAACACCCGTTGAATGTGACCGGTGTCAGTAAACGTAGGGGGAAAAAAGTAATAGTTAGTCAGCCTAACTGTCACGTTCTGACCTTTATTCCCTGTGTTTTGTATTTAGTTAGTATGGTCAGGGCGTGAGTTGGGTGGGCAGTCTATGTTTGTTTTTCTAGGTTTTGGGTATTTCTATGTTTTTGGCCTAGTATGGTTCTCAATCAGAGGCAGGTGTCATTAGTTGTCTCTGATTGAGAATCATACTTAGGTAGCCTGGGTTTCACTGTGTGTTTGTGGGTGATTGTTCCTGTCTCTGTGTTTGCACCAGATAGGACTGTTTTGAATTTCACATTTCTTGTTTTTTTTGTAGTCAGTTGTTCATGTGTACCTTAACGTATTAAAAAGAACCATGGACACTTACCACGACGCATATTGGTCCTCCGCTCCGTTTCGCCTCTCCTCTTCGGAGGAGGAGGAAATTCATTACACTAACCAACTCTGCTAGGGCGATTAAGTGCTCAGGGGTATATATGAACAGATTTTTACTGCTGTCATTTCCACTTTAAAGGCGGATCTGAAGAGTAATGCACTGAGAGAGGAGAGAAATTACTTAACGTGCATTACTCTTCAGATCTCCCTTTAAAGTGGAAATTACTGCATTTTAGCAACATTAAATCTTGTAAAAATCTGTTCATATATACCACTGGGCACTTAATTGCCCTAGCAGAGTTGGTTAGGCTGACTAACTTACTTTTTTGCCTAGGTTTACTGACAACGGTCATATTCAACAGCTGTTGAGCTTTTGTAAATTCATCAGTTATTTTGCCCTCTGGCACACTTAGATGAGAGTCCTCTGAAATCGGAGTAGCTAGATCACCAGAGTGAATTTGCGAACGCAAGAGATATGCTAGCTAACTGGATAATAGTCATGCTGGCTAGCTAACCAAATGACACCTGCATCTCTAGCTGTTTATAGCCACCGAAAAACGGTACCAGGGCAAACGGTCTGTCACTCACCTACTTCTCCGATGAAATGACATCCTCCTAGAAGCTAGCTAGCTATCTAGTTAACATTAGGCTCCGTGTTTTTAGCCTGCTACGTAAATAGATACATTAGCCTATTAGCCACATTATGACTGACTTGTGATCATTGCCCTTGCTAGTCTGACATTCCCAGCCTTAGTTAAATTTGTCAGTTTTTGTCCAAAATATTGAAACTGAAACCGTGCATCCTGAATGGAGGCAACAAACCAAATCAAATCAAATTTTATTTATATAGCCCTTCGTACATCAGCTGATATCTCAAAGTGCTGTACAGAAACCCAGCCTAAAACCCCAAACAGCAAACAATGCAGGTGTAAAAGCAATGTGCCAGGCCAGCTGAGATTTACAGCGTGGTAGCAATATTTCATTAATCTATATGGTCCAAATCAGGATGATCCATACTTCTTCGAAAACATTTATTGAATTTACAGGCAACAAATTATCAAATCATTATGGTAGGAGACTATAACACAGTGTAGTACCTATTGAATTTACAGACAAATTATCAAATCATTATGGTAGGAGACTATAACACAGTGTAGTACCTCAATGGACCGTGAAGGTAATCACTCTACAAACTATCACTGTGCCCTTAAGGAAATCACAAATATTATGGACACTAAAAAACCCAGACTTGGTGAGCTATACAAGGAGACTTAATCAAGCTAGTCGTCTTGACTACTTTCTTGGTTCTTTCTCTCTTGCATCAACGGTTAAAACAGTTTTAATAGGAGACAGAATGCGATTGGATCATCATCTAATTGGCCTTCACATAACTCTTATAGATTTTCCACATGGACTGGAAATATTGGAAATGTAATCTAAGTTTACTGGAGGACAACATATTTTTTAACTAAGACAAAATCATTTATAACTGAATTATAATATAGGCTCAGCAAATCCCCGTATTATCATGGTCCAAATACACCAAGACAGTCGCGAAGAGTGCACAACAACGCTTATTCCCCCTCAGGAGAATTAAAATATTTGGCATGGGTGCCCAGATCCTCAAAATGTTCTACAGCTGCACCATCGAGAGCATCCTGACTGGTTGCATCATCGCTTGGTATGGCAAGATTCTGCAGATTTTGTTGTGAGGATACAGAATCAATAGACCATTTATTTTGGTATTGCCCGGTTCTGGTCTCAGGTTCAGGAATGGCTGAAAATGCATAGCATTGATCTAAAATTGACCCTAGAAATAGTACTGATAGGAGATCTGGAGAGACCGGGTCAGTCAATTACTAATATACCAATACTCTTAGTAAAAGCATTTATCTTCAACTCGCAATCTGTGGATTCTATTCGGTTAGATAGATTGAAATTTTACATTAAACATCACAGCATAGTTGAAAGATATGTGTTGCGTAGAAACTAGAGGTCGACCGATTAATCGGAATGGCTGATTAATTAGGGCCGATTTCAAGTATTCATAACAATCGGAAATCTGTATTTCTGGACACCGATTTGGCCCAATTCTTTTCTTTTTACACTTTTATTTAACGAGGCAAGTCAGTTAAGAACATTCTTATTGTCAATGACAGCCTAGGAACAGTGGGTTAACTGCCTTGTTCAGGGGCAGAACGACAGATTTTTACCATGTCAGCTCGGGGATTCAATCTTGCAACCTTACAGTTAACTAGTCCAACGCTCTAACCACCTGCCTCACGAGCAGCCTGCCTGTTACGCGAATGCAGTAAGAAGCCAAGGTAAGTTGCTAACTAGCATTAAACTTATCTTATAAAAATCAATCATAATCACTAGTTAACTACACATGGTTGATGATATTACTAGTTTATCTAGCGTGTCCTGCGTTGCATATAATCGATCCAGTGCGCATTCACGAAAAAGGACTGTCGTTGCTCCAATGTGTACCTAACCATAAACATCAATGCCTTTCTTAAAATCAATACACAGAAGTATATATTGTTAAACCTGCATATTTAGCTAAAGGAAATCCAGGTTAGCAGGCAATATTAACCAAGTGAAATTGTGTCACTGAACACTGAACACTGAATCAAAACAATAAACGATGACGTGAATTTACAAAAACCGACACAGTACCGTGTGGCCCATACACTCACACGGAAACAAACACCCACAAACCAAAAGTGAAATCCAGGCTACCTACCTAGATATGATTCTCAATCAGAGACAACTAACGACACCTGCCTCTGATTGAGAACCATACTAGGCCGAACACAAAAACCAAAATAGAAAAACAAACAGACTGCCCACCCCAACTCACGCCCTGACCATACTAAAACAAAGAATAAAATAACAGAACTATGGTCAGAACGTGACAACAGTTCCATATTTTACTGAAAGATAAACGTTTTGTTTTCGAGATGATAGTTTCCGGATTCGACCATATTAATGACCTAAGGCTCGTATTTCTGTGTGTTATTATGTTATAATTAAGTCTAAAATTTGATAGAGCAGACTGACAGAGATGGTAGGCACCAGCAGGCTCGTAAGCATTTATTCAAACGGCACTTTTGTGCGTTTTGCCAGCAGCTTTTTGCTGTGCTTCAAGCATTGCGCTGTTTATGACTTCAAGCCTATCAACTCCCGAGATTAGGCTGGTGTAACCGATGTGAAATGGCTAGCTAGTTAGCGGGGTGCGCGCTAATAGCGTTTCAAACGCCACTCGTTCTGAGACTTGGAGTGGTTGTTCCCCTTGCTCTGCATGGGTAATGCTGCTTCGAGGGTGGCTGTTGTCGATGTTTTCCTGGTTCAAGCCCAGGTAGGAGCGAAGAGAGGGACGGAAGTTATACTGTTACACTGGCAATACTAAAGTGCCTATAAGAACATCCAATAGTCAAAGGTATATGAAATACAAATCGTATAGAGAGAAATAGTCCTATAATTTCTATAATAACTACAACCTAAAACTTCTTACCTGGGAATATTGAAGACTCATGTTAAAAGGAACCACCAGCTTTCATATGTTCTCATGTTCTGAGCAAGGAACTTAAACGTTAGCCTTCTTACATGGCACATATTGCACTTTTACTTTCTTCTCAAACACTTTGTTTTTGCATTATTTAACCCAAATTGAACATGTTTCATTATTTATTTGAGGCTAAATTGATTTTATTGATGTATTATATTAAGTTAAAATAAGTGTTCATTCAGTATTGTTGCAATTGTCATTATTAATCTACCGATTAATCGGCATCTGCTTTTTTTGGTCCTCCAATAATAGGTATCGGTATTGGCGTTGAAAAATCATAATCGGTCGACCTCTACTAGAAACCCAAAGTGGGTGGCCAGCAGAGATAGATTGGATGGGCTGAGGGAAGCTGGGGGTTGGGATGTGGAATTGGAAGTGGGAGTGGAGTTGCTGGAGTGGAGTTGCTGTGCGGGAGATAGAATAATGCTCAAAGATAAAAGTCAAAAATAAAAAGTCAAAATAAACATAATAAAAAGTTTGTTTGAATGACACTGAGGGGCAGTGTTTTTACAACTAATGCCGGTTTGCCTGAGGCTGATGCTGTGCAGGTGTTTGTACTAGAGGTCGACCGAGTAATCGGAATGGCCGATTAATTAGGGGCGATTTCAAGTTTTCATAACAATCGCAAATCGGTATTTTGACACAGATTTGGCCGTTTTTTTTTTTGGCTAAATTGATTTTTATTGATGTATTATATTAATTTAAAATAAGTGTTCATTCAGTATTGTTGTAATTGTCATTATTAAAAAGACATGTAAAAAATTGGTCGATTAATCGGTATCGGCTTTTTTGGTCCTCCAAGTTGAAAAATCATAATCGGTCGACCTCTAGTTTGTCCACATGCATATACACACACTCTCATTCAAATAAACGCATACAAGAGCACACACATACAGTGGGGCAAAAAAGTATTTAGTCAGCCACCAATTGTGCAAGTTCTCCCACTTAAAAAGATGAGAGAGGCCTGTAATTTTCATCATAGTTACACTTCAACTATGACAAACAAAATGAGAAGGAATCAAATCCAGAAAATCACATTGTAGGATTTTTAATGAATTGATTTGCAAATTATGGTGGAAAATAAGTATTTGGTCACCTACAAACAAGCAACATTTCTGGCTCTCACAGACCTGTAACTTCTTCTTTAAGAGGCTCCTCTGTCCTCCACTCGTTACCTGTATTAATGGCACCTGTTTGAACTTGTTATCAGTATAAAATACACCTGTCCACAACCTCAAACAGTCACACTCCAAACTCCACTATGGCCAAGACCAAGGAGCTGTCAAAGGACACCAGAAACAAAATTGTAGACCTGCACCAGGCTGGGAAGACTGAATATACAATAGGTAAGCAGCTTGGTTTGAAGAAATCAACTGTGGGAGCAATTATTAGGAAATGGACGATATACAAGACCACTGATAATCTCCCTTGATCTGGGGCTCCACGCAAGATCTCACCCAAAATGATCACAAGAACGGTGAGCAAAAATCCCAGAACCACACGGGGGGACCTAGTGAATGACCTGCAGAGAGCTGGGACCAAAGTAACAAAGCCTACCATCAGTAACACACTACGCCGCCAGAGACTCAAATCCTGCAGTGCCAGACGTGTCCCCCTGCTTAAGCCAGTACATGTCCAGGCCCGTCTGAAGTTTGCTAGAGAACATTTGGATGATCCAGAAGAAGATTAGGAGAATGTCATATGGTTAGATGAAACCAAAATATAACTTTTTGGTAAAAACTCAACTCGTCGTGTTTGGAGGACAAAGAATGCTGAGTTGCATCCAAAGAACACCATACTTACTGTGAAGCATGGGGGTGGAAACATCATGCTTTGGGGCTGTTTTTCTGCAAAGGGACCAGGACGACTGATCCATGTAAAGGAAAGAATGAATGGGGCCATGTATCGTGAAATTTTGAGTGAAAACCTCCTTCCATCAGCAAGGGCATTGAAGATGAAACGTGGCTGGGTTTTTCAGCATGACAATGATCCCAAACACACCGCCCGGGCAACGAAGGAGTGGCTTCGTAAGAAGCATTTCAAGGTCCTGGAGTGGCCTAGCCAGTCTCCAGATCTCAACCCCATAGAAAATCTTTGGAGGGAGTTGAAAGTCCGTGTTGCCCAGCAACAGCCCCAAAACATCACTGCTCTAGAGGAGATTTGCATGGAGGAATGGGCCAAAATACCAGCAACAGTGTGTGAAAACCTTGTGAAGACTTACAGAAAACGTTTGACCTCTGTCATTGCCAACAAAGGGTATATAACAAAGTATTCAGATAAACTTTTGTTATTGACCAGATACTTATTTTCCACCATAATTTGCAAATAAATTCATTAAAAATCCTACAATGTAATTTTCTGAATTTTATTCTCTCATTTTGTCTGTCATAGTGTTGGACTAGTAACCGAAAGGTCGTAAGATCACATCCCTGAGCTGACAAGGTACAAATCTTTCGTTCTGTCCCGGAACAAGGCAGTTAACCCACTGCTACTAGGCTGTCACTGAAAATAAGAATTTGTTCTTAACTGACCTGCCTAGTTAAATAAAGTTAATTGGGGGTGGGGAATGGAATTCATATTTTGTTGTTGTTGTTATTCTTGAGGGGGGACTGTGGGTTGGGTCTCGAATGGTTGAGTGACAGCTATTGGAGAACTGTGGGGGGATCTGGGAGGGTTCGGGTCCAAGTTTTTTGGCCTGGTGGGAGATCTGTCAACGTGCCCTTGAGCAGGGCATTGACCCTGGATGCTTCAGTGTGACGCTCTGAATGGGAGTCTGTTGGATATTTTTTGGGAGTACCAAGAATTGTTGAATTATATTAATCACTGCATCCATCTGTTCTGCCAACAATGGCTTAGTGTACATCAAGAAATGTTGAGTCAAATAGAACCTATTTTAAAACCTATTATGAATTTGGTTTTGTTGTATAAACTGAGAATTTGATATACAGTGCCTTACAAAAGTATTCATCCCCCTTCGTGTTTTTCCTATTTTGTTGCATTACAACCTGTAATTTAAATAGATTTTTATTTTGATTTAATTTCACAGACATACACAAAATATTCCAAATTGGTGAAGTGAAATGAAAAAACTTGTTTAAAAAAAAGACAAATTAAAAGGAAAAGTGGTGCATTCACCCGCTTTGCTATGAAGTCCCTAAACAAGATCTGGTGCAACCCTCAGAAGTCACATAAATAGTTAAATAAAGTCCACCTGTGTACAATCTAAGTGTCACATGATCTCAGTATATATACACCTGTCCCGAAAGGCCCCAGAGTCTGCAACACCACCAAGCAAGGGGCACCACCAAGCAAGCAGCACCAAGGAGCTCTCCAAACAGGTCTGGGACAAAGTTGTGGAGAAGTACAGATCAGGTTATAAAAAAAATATCAGAAACTTTGAACATCCTACGGAGCACCATTAAATCCATTCTTAAAAAAATTAAAGAATATGGCACCACATCAAACCTGTCAAGAGAGGGTCACCCACCAAAACTCACAGACCAGACAAGGAGGGTGTTAATCAGAGAGGCAACAAAGAGACCAAAGATATCCCTGAAGGAGCTGCAAAGCTCCACAGCGGAGATTGGAGTATCTGTCCATAGGACCACTTTAAGTCATACACTCCACAGAGCCGGGCTTTACAGAAGAGTGGCCAGAAAAAAAGGCATTGCTTAAAGGCATGTGGGAGACTCCCCAAACATATGGAAGGAGGTACTCTGGTCAGATGAGACTAAAATTGAGCTTTTTGTCCATCAAAGAAAACGCTATGTCTGGCGCAAACCCAACAATGTTTTTCATCGGCAGGGAGTGGGAAACTGGTCAGAATTGAAGCAATGATGGATGGCACTAAATACAGGGGAATTCTTGAGGGAAACGTATTTCAGTCTTCCAGAGATTTGAGACTGGACAGAGGTTCACCTTCCAGCAAGACAATTTTAAAAAAGAAAAAACATTTTACCTTTCATTTAACTAGGCAAGTCAGTTAAAGAACAAATTCTTATTTTCAATGACAGCCTAGGAACAGTGGGTTAACCTCCTGTTCAGGGGCAGAATGACAGATTTGTACCTTGTCAGCTTTGGGATTTGAACTTGCAACCTTTCGGTTACTAGTACAATGCTCTAACCACTAGGCTACCCTGGCCCGATTTTTTCTTTTTTAAATGTTTTTATTTTCACCTTTATTTAACCAGGTAGGCTAGTTGAGAACAAGTTCTCATTTACAACTGCGACCTGGCCAAGATAAAGCATAGCAGTGTGAACAGACAACAACACAGAGTTACACATGGAGTAAACAATAAACAAGTCAATAACACAGTCGAAAAAAGAAAGAGTCTATATACATTGTGTGCAAAAGGCATGAGGAGGTAGGCGAATAATTACAATTTAGCAGATTAACACTGGAGTGATAAATGATCAGATGGTCATGTGCTGGTAGAGGTACTGGTGTGAAAAAGAGCAGAAAAGTAAATAAATAAAAACCGTATGGGGATGAGGTAGGTAAATTGGGTGGGCTATTTACCGATGGACTATGTACAGCTGCAGCGATCGGTTAGCTGCTCAGATAGCAGATGTTTAAAGTTGGTGAGGGAGATAAAAGTCTCCAACTTCAGCAATTTTCGCCATTCGTTCCAGTCACAGGCAGCAGAGAACTGGAAGGAAATGCGGCCAAATGAGGTGTTGGCTTTAGGGATGATCAGTGAGATACACCTGCTGGAGCGCGTGCTACAGGGTGTTGCCATCATGACCAGTGACCATAAGCATACTGCTAAAGCAACATTCTTGGAATGGCCTAGTCAAAGCCCAGACCTCAATCCAATTGAGAATCTGTGGTATGACTGAAAGATTGCTGCACACCAGCAGAACCCATCCAACTTGAAAGAGCTGGAGCAGTTTTGCCTTGAAGAATGGGCAAAAATCCCCGTGGCTAGATGTGCCAAGCTTATAGAGACATACCCCAAGAGACTTGCAGCTGTAATTGCTGCAAAATGTGGCTCTACAAAGTATTGACTTTGGGGGAGCGTAAATAGTTATGCACACTCAATTTTCTGTTTTTTTGTCTTATTTCTTGTTTGTTTCACAATAAAAAAATATTTTGTATCTTCAAAGTGGTCGGCATGTTGTGTAAATCAAATGATACAAAATCTATTTTAATTCCAGGTTGTAAGGCAACAAAATAGGAAAAATGGCAAGGGGGTGAATACTTTCGCAAGCCACTGTATTTAAGTGATATTATGATTGTTTGCAAAGTAAGCTTTCATTTATTTGCACCAAAGAAAATAAGTGATGAACAGCAATGCAGATAAAACAAATTTAAAAAATGGTGTGCATGTGTTGCTGGAAGTAGTTCAAATGCTGTGAGTTCCACTTTAATAGGAGCAAAGCTTTTACAAGCTCACCAGTCCCCAGGTCCCCAACCACACTGTACAGTAAACAGGACCATTGTAAGTTAAACATTGTAACAAAACTTGTCATGCTACAGTATGAGTAGGGTAGAATAAAACAGGCAGAGATTTGACCTGGAAACAATGTTTCCTTAAATTATATCCTGCGCACCCGCAGGCTCAGGGAAATGAACATGTTTCTCGTAGAGGATTTCTGAGGCATGAGTCCTAGACGCCATCCATGATGGATCTCTCTGCCAGCACTGCCTTAATAGCTTTTCTACCTCATCTCTCTCACATGGGTTTAGCAAAGCATTCTGGGTATGGTCACTTCTACCTAGATAAGGCCCCCATGTGATGATGGTTGCATGGAGCTGGGTTTCTGTACCTTTTCCCCTGAGGGGGGGGTGCATCTAATCACTGGTACACTCATGCTGCAGGATGTTCTTGAAATCAGAAATACACCTTTTGATTAAGAAGGAAAATACAGTTTTCTTCCTGGATGTAACAAATGACAATGATGATTACAAACAATTCCTGTAACAAAGGCATCTGCTTGTGATTGCCCACTCCTACATAGTGTCGGGAAGCGGAGAGCTACAGTATGTTTCTTTGGTTTCCGTGAGAGGTCATCACTGGTTTACTATGAATAACAAAGTTATAGGCCCCATACAAACAGTTTTCCATGACTCATTTTAGTGTTATCTTCTGGATTTCCCTGAAAGCTCAGTGAAGGTCTGGTGTGGGCATGATGAGACATACAGCACTGTATGTTGTGGAAAATAGAAAATAGTTGTTATTTTAAATCAACTTGTAGTGTGGGTACCCAATAGATCAGACCCTGCTTTATGACACAGAACGCCACAGGATGTTTTTGTGCTGGTCAAAGGCAGTCAGGTCTGGAGAGAACCAGGGGTTATCTGTTCCTGGTTCAATTTTTTTTGAATGGGGCATGCTTATTTAAGATGGTGAAGAAAGCACTTTTAAAGAATAACCAGGCATCCTCTACTGACGCGATGAGGTCAATATCCTTCCAGGATACCCAGGCCAGGTCGATTAGAAAGGCCTGCTCGCTGAAGTGTTTTAGGGAGCGTTTGACAGTGATGAGGGGTGGTCGTTTGACAGCAGACCCATTACGGATGCAGGCAATGAGGCAGTGATCGCCGAGATCTTGGTTGAAAACAGCAGAGGTGTATTTGGAGGGCAAGTTGGTTAGGATGATCTAACAGGGTGCCCGTGTTTACAGATTTGGGGTTGTACCTGGTGGGTTCATTGATAATTTGTGTGAGATTGAGGGCATCAAGCTTAGATTGTAGGATGGCTGGGGTGTTAAGCACGTCCCAGTTTAGGTCACCTAGCAGCACGAGCTCTGAAGATAGATGGGAGGCAATCAATTCACATATGGTGTCCTGGGCACAGCTGGGGGCAGAGGTCTATAGCAAGTGGCAACGCTTGTTTCTGGAAAGGTGGATTTTTAAAAGTAGAAGCTCAAATTGTTTGGGTACAGACCTGGATAGTAAGACAGTAGATTGCAACTCCGCCCCCTTTGGCAGTTCTATCTTGTCGGAAAATGTTATACTTAGGGATAGAAATGTCAGGGTTTTTGGTGGTCTTCCTAAGCCAGGATTCAGACACAGCTAGGACATCAGGGTTGGCAGAGTGTGCTAAAGCAGTGAATAAAACAAATTTAGGGATTATGGCTTCTAATGTTAACATGCATGAAACCAAAGCTTTGACTGTTACAGAAGTCAACAAATGAGAGCACCTGGGGAATAGGAGTGGAGCTAGCCACTGCAGGGCCTGGATTAACCTCTACATCACCAGAGGAACAGAGGAGGAGTAGGATAAGGGTACGGCTAAAGGCTATCAGAACTGGTCGTCTAGTACGTTCGGAACAGAGAGTAAAAGGAGCAGGTTTCTGGGCGCGATAGAATAGATGTTGTTGATGCAGTGTGACAGACATGAATGGTGTGAGCAAGCAGGCGAGGAGACTAACTGCTCACTTGCAAGGATGCCTCACATTGCTGTCTACTCCATATTCAAATGCCCAGGCAGGACAGCCTATTTGAGAGATTTACTTTGGTGTCACTTATGATGCTTCAAGGAAGCATCTCTATGTATTGCTTTATCTCTGACTGACACAAAGATTAACTTATACTTTGGGGACAAATTAAAATGAAAAAGTTTGCTGTAAAATGCTTAGCTTACAGTGGGGAGAACAAGAATTTGAGACACTGCCGATTTTGCAAGTTTTCCTACTTACAAAGCATTTAGAGGTCTGTAATTCTTATCATAGGTACACTTTAACTGTGAGAGACGGAATCTAAAACAAAAATCCAGAAAATCACATTGTATGATTTTTAAGTAATTCATTTGCATTTTATTGCATGACATACTGTAAGTATTTGATACATCAGAAAAGCAGAACCTAGTATTTGGTACAGAAACATTTGTTTGCAATTACAGAGATCATACGTTTCCTGTAGTTCTTGACCAGGTTTGCACACACTGCAGCAGGGATTTTGGCCCACTCCTCCATACAGACCTTCTCCAGATCCTTCAGGTTTCGGGGCTGTCGCTGGGCAATACGGACTTTCAGCTCCCTCCAAAGATGTTCTATTGGGATCAGGTCTGGAGACTGGCTAGGCCACTCCAGGACCTTGAGATGCTTCTTACGGAGCCACTCCTTAGTTGCCCTGGCTGTGTGTTTCGGGTCGTTGTCATGCTGGAAGACCCAGCCACGACCCATCTTCAATGCTCTTACTGAGGGAAGGAGATTGTTGGCCAAGATCTTGCGATACCTCCCCTCAATACGGTGCAGTCGTCCTGTCCCCTTTGCAGAAAAGCATCCCCAAAGAATGATGTTTCCACCTCCATGCTTCACGGTTGGGATGGTGTTCTTGTGGGTTGCACCCATCCTTCTTCTTCCTCCAAACACGGCGAGTGGAGTTCTATTTTTGTCTCATCAGACCACATGACCTTCTCCCATTCCTCCTCTGGATCATCCAGATGGTCATTGGCAAACTTCAGACGGGCCTGGACATGTGCTGGCTTGAGCAGGGGGACCTTGCGTGCGCTGCAGGATTTTAATCCATGACGTCATAGTGTGTTACTAATGGTTTTCTTTGTGACTGTGGTCCCAGCTCTCTTCAGGTCATTGACCAGGTCCTGCCGTGTAGTTCTGGGCTGATCCTTCACCTTCCTCATGATCATTGATGCCCCACGAGGTTAGATCTTGCAAGGAGCCCCAGACCGAAGGTGATTGACCATCATCTTGAACTTCTTCCATTTTCGAATAATTGCGCTGTTGCCTTCTCACCAAGCTGCTTGCCTATTGTCCTGTAGCCCATCCCAGCCTTATGCAGGTCTACAATTTTACCCCTGATGTCCTTACACAGCTCTCTGGTCTTGGCCATTGTGGAAAGTTGGAGTCTCTTTGATTGAGTGTGGACAGGTGTCTTTTATACAGGTAACGAGTTCAAACAGGTGCAGTTAATACAGGTAATGAGTGGAGAACAGGAGGGCTTCTTAAATAAAAAACTAACAGGTCTGTGAGAGCCGGAATTCTTACTGGTTGGTAGGTGATCAAATACTTATGTCATGCAATAAAATGCTAATTAATTACTTAAAAATCATACAATGTGATTTTCTGGATTTTTGTTTTAGATTCCGTCTCTCACAGTTGATGTGTACCTATGATCAACATTACAGACCTCTACATGCTTTGTAAGTAGGAAAACCTGCAAAATCGGCAGTGTATCAAATACTTGTTCTCCAATTTATAGACTGTTGAAGGTTTTGAAGAACACAGTGTTCTCCATCCTTGGGAAATTAAAAAAATATGGAACTGCCCAGACTGGCTAGAGCTGGTCACCAGACCAAACTGAGCAACCAGGCAAGAAGGACCTTGGTCAGGGAGGTGACAAAGAACCCAATGACCACACTGACATAACTACAGAGTTCCTTGGCTGAGATGGGAGAACCTGCCAGAAGGACAACAATCTCTACAGCACTTCACAAATTTTAGATTCCGTCTCTCACAGTTGAAGTGTACCTATGATAAAAATGACAGACCTCTACATGCTTTGTAAGTAGGAAAATCTTCAAAATCGGCAGCGTATCAAATACTTGTTCTTCCCACTGTATATAAAATAACTACATAACTGAACTCAGGATGAGCCAACTTGATGGGCCCCACACAAAACTAAGTAGATCTTCTAGAATAGCATAATGGTAGAAGCATTAAAGCTTTCTGAATGGAAGATGTTCATCTGTCTTCACCTGTTGACAACCAATATCTTCAGATGGCTGCTCCACTTTCCATTATTTGTTTCTGCAGTGCTAACTCGGCTGTGCAAACATTTCCCCTAAATTAATTTGATCTATTCCTTCAATGAAATTACATTTCAGCCTCAGCTAACCTGGAATTTTCTCACTGAAAAACATTTTAAAAATTAACTATGTGAATCACATCAAGCTAACATGCAGAATGCGAGTGATGTAAAGTGCATTCTGAAAGTATTTTTCCACATTTTGTTACATTACAACCTTATTCTAAAATGTATTAAATAAACATTTGTCCTCATCAATCTACACACAATACCCCATAATGACAAAGCGAAAAAAACATTTTTTTTCCAAATGTATAAAAAATTAAAAACAGAAATACCTTATTTACATAACTATTCAGACTCTTTGAGCTCAGGTGTATCCTGTTGCCATTGATCATCCTTAACATGTTTCTACAACTTGATTTGAGTCCACCTGTAGTAAATTCAATTGATTGGACATGATTTGGAAAGGCACACACCTGTCTATAAAAGGTCCCACAGTTGACAGCGCATGTCAGAGCAAAACCAGGCTATTAGGCTGAAGGAATTGTCCGTAGAGCTCAGAGACAGGATTGTGTCGAGGCACAGATCTGGTGAAGGTTACCAAAAACTATCTGCAGCACTGAAGGTCGCCAAGAACACAGTGGCCTCCATCATTCTTAAATTGAAGAAGTTTGGAACCACTAAGACTTTTCCTAGAGCTGGCAGCCTGGCCAAACTGAGCAATCAGGGGAGAAGGGCCTTGGTCAGGGAGGTGACCAAGAACCCGATGCTCACTCTGACAGAGCTCCAGAGTTCCTCTGTGTAGATAGGATAACCTTACTTAAGGAAATCCATCTCTGCAGCACTCCCCCAATCGGGTCTTTATGGTAGAGTGGCATGACGGAAGCCACTTCTCAGTAAAAGGCACATGACAGCCCACTTGGACTTTCCCAAAAGGCACCAAACAAGATTCTCTGGTCTGATGAAACCAAGATTGAACTCTTGGGCCTGAATGCCAAGCGCCACGTCTGGAGGAAACCTGGCACCATCCCTCCGGTGAAGCATGGTGGTGGCAGCATCATGATGTGGGGCTGTATTTCAGCAGCAGGGACTGGGAGACTAGTTAGGATCGAGGGAAAGATGAACGGAGCAAAGTACAGAGAGATCCTTGATGAAAACCTGTTCCAGAGCGCTCAGACTGGGGCGAAGGTTCACCTTCCAACAGGACAACGACCCTAAACACACAGCCAAGACAATGCAGGAGTGGCTTCGGGACAAGTCTCTGAATGTCCTTGAGTGGCCCAGCCAGAGCCGGACTTGAACCCGATCGAACATCTCTGGAGAGACCTGAAAATAGCTGTGCAGCGATGCTCCCCATCCAACCTGACAGAGCTTGAGAGGATCTGCAGAGAAGAATGGGAGAAAGGGAAAGGGGGATACCTAGTCAGTTGTACAACTGAATGCATTCAACTGAAATGTGTCTTCCAGAAACTCCCCAAAAACAGGTGTGCCAAGCTTGTAGCGTCATACCCAAGAAGACTCAAGGCTGTAATCGCTGCCAAAGGTGCTTCAAAAAAGTACTGAGTAAAGTGTCTGAATACTTATGTAAATGTGATATCCCCCCCCCAAAAAAAATTATACATTTGCAAAAATGTCTAAAAACCTGTTTTTGCTTTGGCAGTATGAGGTATTGTGTGTAGATTGATGGGAAAAAAAACACAATTTAATCAATTTTAGAATAAGGCTGTAACGTAACAAAATGTTGAAAAAGTCAGGGGGTCTGAATACTTTCCGAATGCACTTTATATACAAATATTTTTCAAACCTAGCATGGAGGACAGAATTGAATCCATTAAATCTACACAGACATGAAGGCAAACCTTACAAAACATGTAGGAAAAGGGGAAAGTGACAACACTAAAGGGAGGCAAGCTAACCTAAAGTCTTTCTTACCTCTAGACCACTGTCTCTGTACCTTCACTAGGTCATGACACTATAATCCTGGATCCACCATGGTCAGTACACAACTCAGAAAGACAGCAAGTAACACTCCGAGAGAGTAGTGTGACAGAAATGCTTGACAAGAGTTTACAATGACATGGAATCCAGTCACACAGGCAGATTAGCACAAAAAGCTGTGTTGTACGAATCTGCTGTACATTAAACTTGAGTGGGCTATAAACCTGGGGAAGAGGAGAGGACATCCTGGGAGCATGATGTCACTGCCTATGGGGGAGCTTAACCTCTGTCTCGGCGGTGAGGATATCATTAAATTATGATTTTGTCTCTCGCTGAGAAAAAGAGAGAGGGTAAGATGATAACATTCTTTGAGGTTAACCACTGGGAACATTGACTGCCTCCTCAACAGAGTGGCACTTAATTGGTTGGTGTACTTAATTAAAAGCGGATTATTTTGAGACCAATCTGATTAGAGAGTTAATATAATCCAAGCCTCTTAAAATAGAAGCCCAAAAAGGGCAATAAAAATAGATATTTCAAATTGCAATTCTGATAATTATTTTAGAAGCATTTCAGTTTTATCTCTGGGACAGTTTGATTTTAATTCCTCAGGAGAGCAGTGCAACTGTACATTTTCCCATTGTCCTAGGGCAGAAGTTACAGTGCCTACCTTTAAAAAGATACCGTACTGATGTAGAATGTACAGTATAGGCCAACCTGTGTGCTCCCACAAAAGCGTGTGTGACATTTGCCTGTCAGAGACCCAGTGGGATCCAGAGACTCAGAGAGAGGACGACCCAGGGGTGCTGAGGAGGTGGGAAGAGGACACATACAATGCTGACTCATCATCACCCTGGCGACCCACAATGTCCTCCTGTCTCCAACAGAACCAGTTCAACAAACACACTCTGTCATTTGACTCCAGAGCTATGCCCTTCCCACCAGAGAGTCTGAGACATTTCCAAAACAATCAGTGGACCCTAAGCGTGTCCCTTTACCTCCTCTCAGCCTCATAACAACTAACCACAAACCCAGAGGGACAGATCTGGCCTTTTCTCTCCCTGTTACACTCAGTAAAAACATTTGTCTCTTGCTGAGCGAGGAAGCGAGAGGGTAAGATGGGGAAAGAGAAAGAATAGAGAGAAAGATAGATGGAGAAAGTGAACGAGAGACAGCTGGAGGGAGAGAAAGAGAGAGAGAAAGAAAGAGGGAGAGAGGCTTCAGTCAGTCCTGCCTGTGGAGAATCTCCAAAAAAACACAGTATATTCACTCATCAAGCAACACCAACACCCACACAGTTTATATAAGTCATTGATTTACAGTACCAGTCAAAAGTTTGGACACACCTACTCATTCAAGGGTTTTTCTTTATTTTGACTATTTTCTACATTGTGGAATAATAGTGAAAACATCAAAACTATGACATAACACATATGGAATCATGTAGTAACCAAAAAAGCGTTAAACAAATCAAAATATATTTTATATTTGAGATTCTTCAAAGTAGTCACCCTTTGCCTTGGTGACAGCTTTGCACACTCTTGGCATTCTCTCATCCAGCTTCATGAGGTAGGCAGCTGGAATGCATTTCAATTAACAGGTGTGCCTTGTTAAAAGTTAATGCGTTTGAGCCATTCAGTTGTGTTGTGACAAGGTAGGGGTGGTTTACAGAAGATAGCCTATTTGGTAAAATACCAAGTCCATATTATGCCACCCGGTCCAGCCAGAAGAGGACTGACCACCCCTCAGAGCCTGGTTCCTCTCTAGGTTTCTTCCTACGTTCCTGCCTTTCTAGGGAGTTTTTCCTAGCCACCGTGCTTCTACATCTGCATTGCTTGCTGTTTGGGGATTTAGGCTGGGTTTCTGTATAGCACTTTGTGACATCAGCTGATGTAAAAAGGGCTTTATAAATACATATTATTGATTGACCAGCCTCAGAAATTGGCAATTAACTGCACCTCAGAAATTGCAGCCCAAATAAATGCTTCACAGAGTTCAAGTAACAGACATATCTCAACATCAACTGTTCAGAGGAGACTGTGAATCAGGCCTTATGGTCGAATTATTGCAATGAAACCACTACTAAAGGACACTAAAGGACACCAATAATAAGAAGAGACTTGCTTGGGCCAAGAAACAAGAGCAATGGACATTAGACCGGTGGAAATCTGTCCTTTGGTCTGATGAGTCCAAATTTAAGATTTTTGGTTCCAACCGCTGTGTCTTTGTGAAATGCAGAGTAGGTGAACAGATGATCTCAGCATGTGCGGTTCCCACTGTGAAGCATGAAGGACACTGTCTGTGATTTATTTAGAATTCAAGGCACACTTATCCAGCATGGCTACCACAGCATTCTGCAGCGATACGCCATCCCATCTGGTTTGCGCTTAGTGGGATTATCATTTGTTTTCAAACAGGACAATGACCAAAAAAACACACCTTCAGGCTGTGTAAGAGCTAGTTGACCAAGAAGGAGAGTGAGTGAGTGCTGCATCAGATGACCTGGCCTCCAGAATCACCAGACCTCAACCCAATTGAGATGGTTTGGGATGAGTTGGATTGCAGAGTGAAGTAAAAGCATCCAACAAGTGGTCAGCATATGTGGGAACTCCTTCAAGACTGTTGGGAAAGCATTCCAGGTGACTGACTTCCTCATAAAGCTGGTTGAGAGAATGCCAAGAGTGTCCAAAGCTGTCATCTAGGCAAAGGGTGACTACTTTGAAGAATCTAAAATCTAAAAAACATTTTGATTTGTTTAACACTTATTTGGATACTACATGATTACATATGTGTTATTTCATAGTGTTGATGTCTTCACTATTATTCTACAATGTAGAAAATAGTAAAAATAAAGAAAAACCCTTGAATGAGTAGGTGTGTCCAAACTTTTGATTGGCACTGTATAAAAATGCTAAGTTGTTTGTGCAACCATGTTTTCTCAAATTATTTGTACAGAAGTGTTTTCAAGTATTTACATGTGAAGATGCAGATTAACTGTGACATTCATGGCACGGGGACAAGGACAGCAACCCCCATACAAACTAAAATATGTAATCATCATAATCCTATTCATCATATCAGAGGGACAACTGTTAAACCCTTTATTTAGAGCCAACACAGCCACTGACAGCTGCATTTTCACATATAAAGTATCTAATTATTCCTTTCCAAATTAGTTTTGATTCTCTCCATTTTGCTCGAAGCGGGCCTAATCTAACATTCCTAATTACGTCTGTGCAACAGAGGCTGTGTCAGCCCCTCCATTTGCCTAAGAAGGGATGGAGAGCTGTGACCTCCACTCCAATGGAGGTAATTGAGATTCTGTGAATGCAGCTCCACAGTCCAAACACACTGGAGTGGAGGCGAGGGATGAGAGATGTGAATGCAGCTCCACAGTCCAAACACACTGGAGTGGAGGCGAGGGATGAGAGATGTGAATGCAGCTCCACAGTCCAAACACACTGGAGTGGAGGCGAGGGATGAGAGATGTGAATGCAGCTCCACAGTCCAAACACACTGGAGTGGAGGCGAGGGATGAGAGATGTGAATGCAGCTCCACAGTCCAAACACACTGGGGTGGAGGCAAGGGATGAGAGATGTGAATGCAGCTCCACAGTCCAAACACATTGGAGTGGAGGCGAGGGATGAGAGATGTGAATGCAGCTCCACAGTCCAAACACACTGGAGTGGAGGCGAGGGATGAGAGATGTGACACTCTGCTAATAGACTTAAGCTCTTCCAGATAGAGAGCTGCTCCTTATCCCTCGTCCCTGTCTGCTTTCACTTCCACCCTCCTTTTCTATGTGGAGAGGTTTAATCTTAGTGGGTTTACTCTACAAGTACCAGGAGAAGTCCCAGGAACATACACTACAGTATGTAACCAAAACCCTGATATCCATTGGGGCAAGGTTTCCCATGAACTTTTAGCCCTGACATTATGTAAATATAAATGTGGAGGCTCTTTACCAATTTTTCTTAAAACAGATGGGAAGCTGTGATAAGCAGCTTTAAATAAACCAAATACAATAATGAGCGAGGCACTGCATTACTGACTGTGTTGCACTTTATTTGAGCCCCTGGGGATGAATAAACTACCTCAGCCTCCACAGACTTCATGCATACACTTTTCAAAGTATACATAACTCATTTATTACAGCATCCATCCTGATTTATCCACATAAAATTGCCTTATTTGCCGTCGTTAGCAATACTCAGCAAAAAGCCTTGGCTAAAATTAGCATTGGGCTAAGTCAGGGCTTTCTCTTTCTTTGAAGTTGAAAGCTATGCGTCCTTGCTGATAAAGACAGAGAGAAAGTGGTACGTAAAAAGGTCAATACCGTCAGATACATCTTACTCAGCTATTACCTTACTCTTACCATTCACAGACCTACTGGAATGAGTTGGATTGCAGAATGAGTTGGATTGGAATAAGAGAGACATCTCTTTAGATTACAATCTGCCTGTGTAGCAGTTGGTTAAACCTGTGAAATAGCCTTATGAGAACAAATGTATTAATGGATCTCCTTTACTGAAGTACGTTGATTTTAATAAAGCTTTCATCAAATCCCATCTGCATTTTGTTTAATGCCTCTGAATGAGTCAACTGTAAAAAGTATTTAACCAATAGAACCTTTTCCCTGTCAAAGGTGAATTAACTACTCATTAAAGACCTGGGCTCCTCATATGTGCCTATATTAACCCCAAAATCTTCTCAGTTCCAATCATCAATTCAAATCTAAAACAAGACTACATTTGTGAAAGCAGATTTAACCGTCCTGAGGTATTCAGACACTGTGAATGTTTTAACAGGTAAAAGTAACACTTAGGACATCTGACCACCTAAGGTTGTGACAAGACAAGAGTGACTGAATCAGGCCAATGAAGTTAGGCAACAGGGCAGGGAGGTTGTTGGCTTGACGGGTAATGGATGTGACATCCATCAAGGGAGCACAGGTGCATGCAGGTCCAAGTAGACCTCACCAGTCACCAGTACAGTAGCCTCCCAGCACATGCCCCTGGAGCTGCTTAGGCGATCAGAGTAGGGTTAGAATGAACACGCAACACAGCCAATGAGCTTACTCAACACTTCCTCATCTCTATGAGCATCAACATCACCATGTCCTCATTTCCACTGGAGTGCCAAGGGGCCCCTTCCATGGTTAAGTCCATAACTAGACTTCTGAAGTGGTTTTGTTATCTGATGGGGTAGTTAACTCACTGTTACCTCCCTGTGTGATCTTTGCTTCCCTCTTGTTCTCAAAACTACAGAAAGGAATGTGCCTCTCTCAAATCAATGATGACACTGAGCATAGTTGATGCATTGCTGCAGAAACTTGGGTGGATTGTTCAGCTATGCCTCCATGACTTTTTCTGAGATGGGCTGAGCAGGGAGGGAAATCAAACAGTAAAATCAGCCTGGCTGGTCGAGCGTTACACAAAGCAGTAACGGTAGCATAGAATGAACGGCTCACTTCACATGAAGCAGCCAAAAGGAACAGATTGCTTCTGCTCTGCATGGTCACAGATGAGAAGGGCCTGAAAGGGGGCTTTGTTTTCCCCGGGGGGAGCAGGAGTCGCCTGGCTTGGCTGCATTGGCCTAGGCTGCATGTGGTCGGTCAGACTAGGACTGGGACTCTGATTGGGTGGTGTGGTGTGGGAGGGAGGATGTGATTTTTGCTGCAGGCCCTTTACCCCATCTTTCCACCCTCCTTTTAGCCAAGTGCCTGAAGGCTTAGAGAACTATGATGTCATGTAGTATTGCAGACGGGAGCCTCACAGGTCTATCTCAACACAGTGAGCTCTGAGCCCTGGGATTTAGTAAAAGCTAAACTGATCATTTCACCACTTTCAAAATCGTAGTAATGTGTTCTAAGACACATTATGTTCCTCTTTTAATATTGTTTTGTTCTTATTATCAGTTTAAAATGACTTGGTTGCTCCATGTCATTTCCTGGGTCTTCTGGTATTGTACCCACTACACCAGCAAGCAGGGACTTGTCCTGTCACCAACCACTCTGGAGAATCATCAGGAAACAATTAGCCTTACAGTGCTATAAACAGAAAGTCATTACCTTGAGGTCTTGGGGGGGAGGGGGTTCTTTATTATTTTAATCTGGTAAAAAATGTCCAACATTCAGATACAATATCTGAGGTTTAGGCACAAGACCACTTTAAAAACATTGTTTTCCCCACATACAGTATGTGAAGCTGAGAATGGTGCAGTGGGATAGGACAGTGGATTTTGTGGAAGCCATCGATCAACTGAGACACAAGGACAAGGAGATAGAGTTGGTCCCAGAAGGAAGCCTGTGTCTCAACACCATCATATTCTTCTGCAATTACTGCCACCAAGGACGAGATGGATGAGAGGTTGTAAAGTCCAAACCTTACAGCAACTCATAGGGCACTGCTGCACTAAACAGCCCCACTCAGCAAAGACAATCTACAGCTGAGAAATCAGTCTGACTAAAACTACAGCATGCAGGAGAAAAAAATGGCTTCTGGATGATTTACATTCTACACCACCATATCATCTCTAAATGAGAAGGATAAGGAGAGAAAATGGCTTCTGGATGATTTACATTCTACACCACCATATCATCTCTAAATGAGAAGGATAAGGAGAGAAAATGGCTTCTGGATGATTTACATTCTACACCACCATATCATCTCTAAATGAGAAGGATAAGGAGAGAAAATGGCTTCTGGATGATTTACATTCTACACCACCATATCATCTCTAAATGAGAAGGATAAGGAGAAAAAATGGCTTCTGGATGATTTACATTCTACACCACCATATCATCTCTAAATGAGAAGGATAAGGAGAGAAAATGGCTTCTGGATGATTTACATTCTACACCATCATATCATCTCTAAATGAGAAGGATAAGGAGAGAAAATGGCTTCTGGATGATTTACATTCTACACCACCATATCATCTCTAAATGAGAAGGATAAGGAGAGAAAATGAACAATTACAGGGGTGAGTGACACTGTTAGACAACCTTTCCCTGATGCACATGACACAATACCAGCCTTGTTGGACAATGGAAGCAACATTCAGTTCATCATGATGTGGGTTTTTTCTTTCATACTCCACTTTCCATAATGTGCCCATGAACAAAAGGTACACAGGATAACTACATCCTTTTTCAGATGGAAACTGGGAGGTAATGCTGACAGAAAAATCAATGAAAGTTCTCTCTCTATGTGCTCTTTGCTCTGCCGTTCAGGTCTACCCATCAAGACAAAGTTCCACGCCACCCTGAGAAATGGAGTGGCAGAGTTACACCGGGAGAGTTAGAGGAGAGTGAAGCCCTTTGCATTTCATTGAATTGAGTGAGCTGAGGTGCATGAGTTCAAGACAGCCTCCCTTCACCACATGAACTTTGTCAATTTCATATTTTTTATTTCATACCTTGCACCACTGCATGCAGCTGTGTGTGCTGACATAGCCAGATTTATTTTAAGGTTCTGCACAGACAACAGTTTCAAGACTTCAGGAAAAAAAGGGGGGTTGGGACAGGACAGAGGCAGCCTCCAGGGTCTGTCTGTCTGGCCTCTCACTGTCTCTAATAGAACAGTTAGGGTTCACATTCACATCTGGGCTCAGAAAATAGCTTTTAACGTCCTACAACCTGACCTCTCAGCACTAAGTGCTCTTCTATGCAGTCCAGTAGGTTCCCCTATCTCTGGTTGTCATGGATTGTCACTTAAATGACACCTCAACTAGGGAGAGTGAGGGGTTCAGTCAAGCAGCATGGTCACTCTGTCCATTACTAGAAGGTTAGGGTTAGACTAAGCTGCTCATATCATCCCCCTCTACCTGAATGCCTTCAAAATAAAGTTTGTTTAGCTTTACCCCTTACGGAAAAAACACATGAATTTCAAGTAAACACGTGATCTTATGTAAAAGTTCATGTGATAACATATGACAACATGTAAAGCAACATGAAATAACATGAAACTACACATGTGAAAACATGATCACATGTAAAGAATTCCAAAAACACTCTCATATGATTTCTGTAACGGACCATAAGGAATAAATGAAGTGCATGAAAGAGGGCCTTGGAGCGCAGTCTTTTCCAACCCACAGAAAGAAGACTGCTGGTAAATCTGGTTTAATCCAGCCAAATGAGGCTCTTGCTTCCATTTAACTTTCCTGTTACATCCTAATTGACAAATACTTCTAATCAAATCTTAATCCCTGCTCTGGGCTGGAAGGAGACACTCAAACATGATATGAGTCATTTGCGGGGGACAATTTATCAACAGGCAATATCACACATCACCCTTCAGTAAATGTCAGGACTCGGGAGGTATTTGAGATTGAAGAATCCTCTAAACTTCATAGCCAATCTGGTAGTATAATAGAACAGCATAGAACAGAAAGGGAACCCCAGCAACCAAACCACCAACATTGATCCCAAAACACTGATCCCATTAGTAGCGTGCATTGCAATCAGCCTTTGAAATGTTCGCAGCTCCTTTCAGACTTCCTGTGATCACGTCACCCATCTGGCCCTCTGGGACCCACCAGCGCTGCTCTGCTCTTCCAGGCCCAGCCAGCATCAGCAGACAGACAGAGGTCCCACTGGAGCACTACCGCCTGGATTAGCAGGATGTGCTAGCAGAGCGATGGGCTCCTCGGGCAGTAATTACTGTAGGAGAGAGTGATTGATTTAATCAACCAGCTGCATTGCTCACACTGCCACTTCTCAGTGTTTATTGGCACTCGGACCTGTAAATACAGGAAGTGAAGCAGACGGTTGCTGAGATGAGAACATTAGTGGGCCATTTCCAACTTAAGACTTACCCCACACCAGTGTCACAAGTGTTAATGTAAGGTCTAGTACTATTTTTCAGAAACTGTTTCCAACAGGAGTCTGATGATTGTTCTCACCTTTATTTAACTAGGCAAGTCAGTTAAGAACAAATTCTTATTTTCAATGACGGCCTAGGAACAGTGCGTTAGCTGCCTGTTCAGGGGCAGAACAACAGATTTGTACCTTGCCAGCTCAGGGATTTGAACTTGCAACCTTTCGGTTACTTGGCCAATGCTCTAACCACTAGGCTACCCTGCCGCCCACTTGATCTAAAGACTTGCTATTATAAATTACCAGACATAATTTACAGGTTGAGAATCATATTTATTTATTGTAATAATGTAGTCATGTTATCCAATGTTTTCATTGTTGTTGATCACCTGTCAAAGAAAGAAAAATGCCTATTATGAGTTTGAGTTTGGAGCGTTGGGATTATTGATTTAGCACCGAAACCTTTTGTTGTGCATCTACAGTTAATATAACTCTTTCTGTGCATGCATTCAGTGATCATAAGTTACATGTATAATGTGAGCATGTTTAGCAAGTAAAACATGAAAAGTAGCTCGGAAGAAATGTAAACGATTACCTGATATTTCCTCATTGATGGAAGACAATTCGGTCCATTTCCTGGTCATAGTTGTGATGGTCTAATGGGGCTCGTTCGAGCCCAAGGGTTTTCATGGTACGGTGTAATGTCATAGTAGTAGCTTATTCCCAGGGGAAGTACATATTTATATCCCAGGTTGTATTGAGACTTAAAACATGTGAGCACCGTTATTGAAGTGTGTACTGATGGTAGTATGTATGTTTATGACCTGAACGGGTGAGTATGGTAATATTGCCTTGTTAATGTTAATTGATTATGGTGTCATATATTCTTCTCATTGGTCAGATGCATGATTGTAGTCCTATTTAAGCACCTGTAATTTTCTTGATTAGAGAGAGAGCGAGAGAGACAAGACAAGACAGCTAGGTAGGTACTGTAGGTAGGTAGGTAACTAACAGTTTGGGATGCTGCCGGGTATACAGGATGATTGAAGCCTGGGTTCTCTTTTGTTAATGTTCTCTTTGATTCCGATAAGTTTATTATGCCTAACTTTTTGTTCATCGTCCTGTTTATTTGATTTTGAAAATAATTGTACAATTGACCGGCTATTTAAACTCACTTTATAAAATAAATAGCCTCACATTAGCAAGAAAAAGATTCCTCATCTTCCTCATATGCCTCCTCAATGTTAAAATCCAACCCCATGATCAACCTCACAGGAGTGTAATCTCATTTAACCCAGAACTAAAATCTTGTGCAATTTGGTCAGATGCTTGATTAGGTACTGGGGGAGGTGTGTTATAAATGTAGATTTCCAGTTAGCGAAGTCTTCACCCTCGCAGCCTGGAAACTCTCAGGCAAAGCCCCCAACCACCTTCTGATAATTTCAGCTGTGTTTATCACACAGAGGCTTGAAATCCCAGCTCCCAGTTTAATCACCGCCTTTGCCCAATCCTTATTAGTCCAAATAACCAGTGACGAAAATCCAAGCACCAGAATAATGCTGCTCATTATCTCATAAATCCCATAGCATGATGACAGATTACGGTACCATAATGTCCATGAGAGATTATCAGGAGTGTGACACCGCTCCCGAGTGGCGCAGCACTGCATCTCAGTGCTAGAGGCGTCACTACAGACCCTGGTTCGATTCCAGGCTGTATCACAACCGGCAGTGATTGGGAGTCCCATAGGGCGGTGCACAATTGGCCCAGCGTCGTGTGGGTTAGAGTTTGAGTAAGAGTAAGTCGTCATTGTAAATAAGAATTTGCTAGAAGGGGAAAAAGGTAAGGAACTTGTATGTCGGCCCTGTATTAAAGAACATAAATGGTTAAAGAAAAGTGTGAAAAATAAAAACATATACCAATTTCATTTAAGGACCAAAAAATTGACAGCTGTGCCATATAAATGACAAAATAGTTGGGAAGAGATTTTCGATGTACCCATTTCATGACACATGGTTTATGAATTTTATACGCAAAACAACGCCGGATGCAAAACTTCAGATTTTTCAATTTAAATGACTTTACAAAATTCTTGCAACTAATAGAATGCCTACCCTAAGTATGATTCTCAATCAGAGACCTAATGACACCTGGATTGAGAACCCCACTTATGTCGTGGCGGTTCTGAGCGCGGGACGCGGACACCAACCTTAGTCCCGCCTTATTGTCCGCCTCCGTGGCTTTCTCACCACATGGCCACTGGACAGAGGGGCAGGGGCTCTGGCGCCTATCTGGCGCCTCTGGGCTGAGGGCTCTGGCGCCTCTGGGCTGAGGGCTCTGGCGCCTCTGGGCTGAGAGGGCTCTGGCGCTCCGGCAGTGGCGCCCCGGACAGGCGGGAGGCTCCGGCAGCGGCGCCGGACAGGCGGGACCACCTGCAGGGAGGAGACATGGGGGATACAATCTTCCCAGCTCTGCAGATTCTGCTGTGAGGAGGCAGAGTCATTAGATCATTTATTTTGGTATTGTCCATATGTAGCTCGTTTTTGGTCACAGGTCCAGGAATGGCTGAAGAACTGCAACATTTGCCTAGAACTAACACTGCAGATAGCAATACTGGGTTATTTGAAAAGCCATAGTCAATCAATCAATAATATAATCATTATTTTAGAAAAATGTTTATTTTTAATTTACAATCTGTAAAAGCTATGAGAATAGAAAGGTTCAATTAGTTTGTGAAGCCATTAGCCATTATGTATATGCCGGCTAAAAAGTACAAGTAACCAGGCCTTGGCCCCAAGTCAGGGCAGGTCCACCGAGGCCATGGCCCAGTGAGACAGAAAAGTCTGAGCTTTTTTGGTTAAAAAAATGGGGTAAGTCTAAGGTGAACATTTGCCATAGGTGTGACAACTCCTATACTCTTTACAGGGGAAATGGCCACACTGGAGATCTTGAGTGCTTCATTCGACACTGTTGATCATTCTGTTTTACTGAAGAAATTATCAAGAGTAGTCCTGGGATATACAGCCTGTTTATGGTTTCGGAATTATCTTAGCGACAGAACTCAGGCCATCTTGACAGATGGGGTTAAATCAGAATTTCTTGAGATTCAAACAGGGTTCGATTTTGGGTACATTATTGTTCACTTTGTATATTAATGACATAGAAAACACTGTAAATACTTGTAACATTCATCTCTATGCAGATGACACAGTTTGGTATTCCTGTGCCACCTCAGTGCAGTAGGCTATTCGTGAACTTCAGCATGACTTTGATTCAATTCAGAAATCACTTACAGATCTTAAATGAGTATTAAATACATGTAAAACCTCCTGCTGTTCTCTAGGTCACAAAATGTTGACCCTGAGGACCTGCGTATTTGGCTATGAATGGAGCCCAAATTTATCTTGTTTCTCAATATAAGTACCTGGGTGTCTGGATTGATGACAAGTTGTCCTTCGTAACGCATATAGAAAATCTGACTAAGAAGCTAAGATCCAAGATAGTTTTTTATGTCGAAATAAATCATGCCTTAGTATTAAAAATATATTAAAGATTGTTCAAACAACACTTCTCCCTGTATTGGATTTTGGTGATATTGTTTACGTGCAGTAACCTCTGTTTTTAAACCCTTGGACACAGTCTACCATTCTGCAATACGTTTTATCACAGGGGACAATTTTAAAACTCATCATTGTAGTCTGTATAAAAATGTGGGATAGACCTCTGTCTGTAAGAAGAGAGCTACATTCCCTCTATAGGTAGCATAACTAAGATACAAATCATAAGTTACCAAACTCGTTCACAGGAATGGATAACACTAGAGATCCCTCCAGTCTCCACAGATTTGGGGAAATCTGCAGGGTTTTTTTTGCCCTTAATTTGTGGAACAATATACCGAGTTCACTGCAGCTAAATGTACTGGTGCCACTCAGGCAGTTTAAATTATTGATTGAGGACCTCTATGTAGTTGAATGTGATTGCTTTAATTAAATGTTTATTTTTGTATATTGTGTTGAATTATATTGTTTTATATACGTGTATGTTTTATTCTGTTTTTATTGTAATGTGTACAGGGCTCTCTTGTAAAAGAGATGTTTTATTCTGTTTTTATTGTAATGTCTCTTGTAAAAGAGATGTTTCTTGTTGTTTTATTCTGTTTTTATTGTAATGTCTGTTTTATTCAGGGGGCTCTCTTGTAAAAGATATGTTTTATTCTGTTTTTATTTTATTATGTTTTTAACGTGTACAGGGCTCTCTTGTAAAAGAGATGTTTTATTCTGTTTTTATTGTAATGTCTACAGGGCTCTCTTGTAAAAGAGATGTTTTATTCTGTTTTTGTAAAAGAGATTTTTATTCTGTTTTTAAATGTCTACAGGGCTCTCTTGTAAAAGAGATGTTTTATTCTGTTTTTATTGTAATGTCTACAGGGCTCTCTTGTAAAAGAGATGTTTTATTCTGTTTTTATTGTAATGTCTACAGGGCTCTCTTGTAAAAGAGATGTTTTATTCTGTTTTTATTGTAATGTCTACAGGGCTCTCTTGTAAAAGAGATGTTTTATTCTGTTTTTATTGTAATGTGTATGTCTCTTGTAAAATAGATGTTTTATTCTGTTTTTATTGTAATGTGTACTCTCTTGTAAAAGATATGTTTTATTCTGTTTTTTATTCTGTTTTTATTGTAATGTGTACAGGGCTCTCTTGGGCTCTCTTGTAAAAGATATGTTTTATTCTGTTTTTATTGTAATGTGTACAGGGCTCTCTTGTAAAAGAGATGTTTTATTCTGTTTTTATTGTAATGTGTACAGGGCTCTCTTGTAAAATAGATGTTTTATTCTGTTTTTATTGTAATGTGTACAGGGCTCTCTTGTAAAAGAGATGTTTTATTCTGTTTTTATTGTAATGTGTACAGGGCTCTCTTGTAAAATATATGTTTTATTCTGTTTTTATTGTAATGTGTACAGGGCTCTCTTGTAAAAGAGATGTTTTATTCTGTTTTTATTGTAATGTGTACAGGGCTCTCTTGTAAAAGAGATGTTTTATTCTGTTTTTATTGTAATGTGTACAGGGCTCTCTTGTAAAAGAGATGTTTTAATCTCAATGTGACTCCCTGTTTAAATAAAGGTTAAATAAATCATTCAAAAGTCTATCATATTGTATCTCAATGCTGAGGATGACTCACACAAGTAGGGCAATGTGGGTGAACTCCCTGCTATAGCAGAGAACCTTTTAATGTTGAGACTGTTACTAAATTCTGAGCATGGCTAATTCAATGTTATGGTAATAGTTCTGGTGAGAGGCGCAACCAGAGGTGTCAATGGTGTTGCCCTTAAAACTGAGCTGAGAGAGTTTACCGGTAGGCATGTATTACCCAGCCCAGCTAAGGAGGGATGATGGAATGAAGTGTTACCATGGAGACGAGGTGGCACAGCATCACAGAAATCCAAGGACGGGGAAATGTCATCTTCCCGGGCTGCGTTTAGGGAGACACCAGACAAATGGAAATGATCCCGGAGAGTAATGTTCATTAACCTATTCTGTTGGGTGCTAATTTCAATGTGACCTTGAGCTTCTTTTGTGTGGTCCAAGTAGATGTGATTATGTTCTGATGTTGTTAACAAAATTAGAACATTTCCATATACCATCCGATACTGTAAATAATTGTTACATCTGGTTCAACACCCTGTAAACAATTAGGCTATGCTTTGAATAGATTGAAAATCATGGTGACACAGTACTGTATGTCACAAGCAACATGCCAAAACGAGAAAGATGTGTTCACAGTGGACTCTATGCTATTGCTGAATTACTGTATGCATAATCCTTGATTGAGAGTGAATAATCAGAGTGAAATAAACCTACATAGACGACCAACAGCATGATAGCCTGTGTTTTAGGAGAGAGCCAAGTAAAGCAGAGAGTGAGAGAATACAGAGAAAACCTGGATTCAAACTGCAAAAGTGATGTGATCCCTTGTGCTGTCCTGTCCAGAACCGTCCCTCACATAGGAACTGACATTTTCTTACCTGTCATAGCTAATTACTTGGTTGGTTGGACCAGACTGACCGAACGGCCAATAGACACTGCACCTAGCTTTGACCAGTTTTAAAACTCATATTTCATCTGCCTGACATGCCTTAATGTGATACATATTTCATGCTGTCTGACTTTTAGTTCTGTTTCCTCAAATGATCTTCTGGACTATTTTCAAGCATCTGTCCATCCTCTCTGATGTTGATATCCTGACAGATTTGTGACAGAGCCTGAGAGTATTGCAGTTTAAGATTGACATGTGGCCTACTGTGTTTCCATGATTCAGACCCGCCACACGCTCTCTGATCAACAGTTTGACCTTTGCACAGGAAGTACCTATTTGATGAATGACCTTGATGCTCTAGTATCAAAGTGGACAGAGAGCACAAATGTACAGAGCATTTTAGAAATAGCCTTCACCATCCCATTCTGAGATCTTCCCAGTCATGTAGAACCACCATTTCCCATAGGGATGTCACTCAGCCTTCTGGTTAGCACAGAAATAGTATATTATTACACTGACACACTGAATATTTGATTGAATATTGTCTATTAGACGCTGTACTTGTCTTGTTAGTTTTACTTTGTTCTATCATATTTCTCTGAGAGAGTGAATACAGTTATGAGAGGCCTTCAGATGTGGTTTGTTTATATTTGTTTGACATGAATAGTGCATCAATGTCAGTCAGAATGAAAAACAACACCACGACTACAGTAGCAGTCACAACTACACATAGAGGAAAAGTAGAGCAGAGCAATCTGCCAAGCGCTGTCCTGGGGGAAGAATACAATGTTCTGCATGGATATCATCAATGAAAAAAAACATAATTTACCCCACTATGAATGGGACCGAAGAAACATGCTGATGACAAACACAACGTGTAGTCTGGAGAGAGAGCTCATATTTTTAGAAGGTTGTGCTGCATAGAATGCTGACAATCAGTGTCAGTGCTTCGGGAGGAAAGGGTCTCTCTTCTCTGATTGTTGTTATCGTGTACTAGTAAACAGGAGTCCTTTATCTACCACCCTAACAAAGGGAGCATCCTTCTTCGACACAGACATAAACAACTCATGCATGGGAGGGATAGCAGCATTCTGGTAATGCTCTGAAATGTCACCACACCACGGAAGACAGACTGATTGAAATATCAACAAAGGCGTGAAGAGACGACTGATCTAAAAGAAATCTGTCAGAAATTGTGTTATTGGGGCCAAACACACCAAGATATGACATGAACACCGGTTTTTAGTTTGACCAGAGCTGTATTAGTAATAGAACAATGGTGAACCACACCAGCTTGATCAGATCAACTTCTGAACGAACATTGAACAACGATCAATGAGTTAATAAGTCAATGCTGCCCAATTCCCCCTGACAGCTCCGCAGGAAATATCGTATTTGGCCCCTACCCTGACACTAGACAGATATGAGCCAGTGGTCATGTTCTATTGGAACTTCTATGAAAGTTAATCAGCTGGGCCATGTAGCTGACGATTACCTTATCTGCAGGCTAGACCGTTCTCTTTAATGATGGCTTTTAAAATGCAGTACATCTGAGTTTTCTGCCTCACTACAGAAAACACATGGGCTAAATTGATTGAATGTGCGAAGTGATAGAGAAAGGACACCATATAATAAACCTGTCTGTACCAGACACCACCAAGAAGTTACCCAGGGTGAAGCAATGAGTAGAACAGCTGGCAGTTGGCAATACAAAGCCTCTACCATTCATCTTTGCAAGCAGAAAACTAATACATAAATTAGTGCAAACTGACTCTCCACAGACATGTAGTTTTGTCTCTGGACCTGTGGCTGTGCCATGGCCGTGGGAGCCATGATAATACATTGAAAAAAGGTGATTGTGGATGGTCTGACTGTGAGGTATTATCAGGCCTAGTGGCTTCTGGAGTTAGGAGAATCCAGAGAGGTCCCGACAGTCGAGACATAATTACTGCAATGCAGACAGACTCTGAAGGGCACAACACTGGCTGGCCACAACTCAAACACTCACATTCTGCCTACTCTCCATTTCAGACTGATCACAAGAACGGTGAGCAAAAATCCCAGAACCACACGGGGGGACCTAGTGAATGACCTGCAGAGAGCTGAGACCAAAGTTACAAAGCCTACCATCAGTAACACACTACGCCGCCAGGTACTCAAATCCTGCAGTGCCAGACGTGTCCTCCTGCTTAAGCCAGTACATGTCCAGGCCCGTCTGAAGTTTGTTAGAGAGCATCTGGATGACCCAGAAGAAGATTGGGAGAATGTCATATGGTCAGATGAAACCAAAATATTACTTTTTGGTAAAAATTCTACTCGTCGTGTTTGGAGGACAAAGAATGCTGAGTTGCATCCAAAGAACACCATACCTACTGTGAAGCATGGGGGTGGAAACATCATGCTTTGGGGCTATGTTTCTGCAAAGGGACCAGGACGACTGATCCATGTAAAGGAAAGAATGAATGGGGCCATGTATCATGAGATTTTGAGTGAAAACCTCCTTCCATCAGCAAGGGCATTGAAGATGAAACGTGGCTGGGTTTTTCAGCATGACAATGATCCCAAACACACCGCCCGGGCAACGAAGGAGTGGCTTCGTAAGAAGCATTTCAAGGTCCTGGAGTGGCCTAGCCAGTCTCCAGATCTCAACCCCATAGAAAATCTTTGGAGGGAGTTGAAAGTCCGTGTTGCCCAGCAACAGCCCCAAAACATCACTGCTCTAGAGGAGATCTGCATGGAGGAATGGGCCAAAATACCAGCAACAGTGTGTGAAAACCTCGTGAAGACTTACAGAAAATGTTTGACCTCTGTCATTGCCAACAAAGGGTATATAACAAAGTATTGAGATAAACTTTTGTTATTGACCAAATACTTATTTTCCACCATAATTTGCAAATAAATTCATTAAAAATCCTACAATGTGATTTTCTGGATTTTCTTTTCTCATTTTGTCTGTCATAGTTGAAGAGTACCTATGATGAAAATTACAGGCCTCTCTCATCTTTTTAAGTGGGAGAACTTGCACAATTGGTGGCTGACTAAATACTTTTTTGCCCCACTGTATATATATATATTTTAAATTCCTTTATTTAACTAGGCAAGTCAGTTAAAAACACATTCTTATTTTCAATGACGGCCTAGGAATGTTGGTTTAACTGCCTCGTTCAGGGGCAGAATGACAGATTTACACCTTGTCAGCTCGGGGGATCCAATCTTGCAACCTTACAGTTAACTAGTCCAACGCAATAACGACCTGCCTCTCTCTCGTTGCACTCCACAAGGAGACTGCCTGTTACGCGAATGCAGTAAGCCAAGGTAAGTTGCTAGCTAGCATTAATCTTATATCTTATAAAAAACAATCAATCTTAATCACTAGTTAACTACACATGGTTGATGATATTACCAGATACTATCTAGCGTGTCCTGCGTTGCATATAATGTGACTGAGCATACAAGCATACAAGTGTCTAACTATCTGACTGAGCGGCGGTAGGCAGAAGCAGGCGTGTAAACATTCATTCAAACAGCACTTTCGTGCGTTTTGCCAGCAGCTCTTCGTTGTGCGTCAAGCATTGCGCTGTTTATAACTTCAAACCTATCAACTCCCGAGACGAGGCTGGTGTAACCGAAGTGAAATGGCTAGCTAGTTCGCGCGCGATAATAGCGTTTCAAACGTCACTCGCTCTGAGCCTTCTAGTAGTTGTTCCCCTTGCTCTGCATGGGTAACGCTGCTTCCATGGTGGCTGTTGTCGTTGTGTTGCTGGTTCGAGCCCAGGGAGGAGCGAGGAGAGGGACAGAAGATATACTGTTACACTGGCAATATTAAAGTGCATATAAGAACATCCAATATTCAAAGGTTAATGAAATATAAATGGAATAGAGGTAAATAGTCCTATAATTCCTATAATAACTACAACCTAAAACTTCTTACCTGGGAATATTGAAGACTCATGTTAAAAGGAACCACCAGCTTTCATATGTTCTCATGTTCTGAGCAAGGAACTGAAATGTTAGCTTTCTTACATAGCACATATTGCACTTTTACTTTCTTCTCCAACACTTTTGTTTTTGCATTATTTAAACCAAATTGAACATGTTTCATTATTTACTTGAGGCTAAATTGATTTTATTGATGTATTATATTAGGTTAAAATAAGTGTTCATTCAGTATTGTTGTAATTGTCATTATTACAAATACATTTTTTATTTTATTTTTTAAATCGACCGATTAATCGGTATCGGCTTTTTTGGTCCTCCAATAATCGGTATTGGTATTTGGTGTTGAAAAATCATAATCGGTCGGCCTCTAATTGAAACGATTGGAATTGTTGTTGTTGTCTCACCTATCTATCTTAAAAGAAAGATGAATTCACTAATTGTAAGTCACTCTGGATAAGAGCATCTGTTAAATGGCTAAAATGTAAAAGTGACATCTAAATGATTATCACTGTAATTTGTCTTGAATTTCCTCTTCTTGGGGAAATTTCCAGTAAAAAAAAACAACAACTCATCCTCTGTCACAGACATCATAGATCACACATCACTGGAGCACGAGTCAGAGGCTGGTCCCACCTGAGATGGAGGGAGGGGGTGAAAGGCCACATCCTGAAGGGCACTCCTGGGGGCTTTCCACAAATCTGTGTCACCACTCCTATGTTCGCCACTCTCATTAATAATGGAGGACAGTTAATGCCTGCAGTATGAGAGGCTTCTCAGGAGAGCCACAGGAGGAAGGGAGAAGGAGAAGAGGACAGTGGTCAAGGAGAGAAGTGCAACCATTGAGGTTGTCACTGATATACAACTTGCATTAAATGCAAGCCACTTCAGTTGACTTGAAAGGTTTTGAATGTGAGGTACTTTCTCAAAGTAGGCATGTGTATTCTGATGGAATAAGCTAAATGAGTTGTTCGTGGAAACCAGTGTGAGCATCAAGAACCAAGTCATCCCTGAAACATCCCTGCACTGTATTGACAACCAGAGAAGAGTCATACCTCACAATGTTACACAACGGTACAATACCTCAGATTGATATCCATCGACCTAACAACGAGGTGAACGGGCGGTGTACCAAATATGAAACTCAGTCTCAGAGCCTTTCGTCAATAAAGTCAAAGTTACAATGTAGAAAGTGCAAATACCCTGAAAACAAGTGGAATGCCAGATTCCTGAAGACCACGAGTCAGAGACTGGGCCTGGTGTCTGTGAGTCATCACCCCCCCCCCTGCCCTTCCACCACACTACCACTCCAGGCTGAGCTTCCTCCCTGAGGCTAGGGGTTTGAACCAGGCAGCCACTCTTCTTTCATCCCTCCATCGCCTCAGTACACCTGACAGAAGACGCCGGCGCAGGGAGCCCTGCCTCACACTAACGTGGTTTAAAATAACACAGTGGATCAGCCTTCAGAAACAGAATTGTTTCTCTGCAAACCTCTCTCTTGTGGGAGTGGAGAACTAAGGGCCCAGTGGGAGAGCTAATATCCACGTTTTAGAGCCAATATGGGTGCAGAGGAATGGAAACAGCAGATATGACTAAAATAGAGGAAAGAGGAGACAACCAGGGGATAAGGCAGTGAGTGAGAGGACGTGAATTCAGACAGAGGCAGCTTCTGTGGAAAGTTAGATTAACAGGGATGAAGAGGCATCACAAAAGGGTGAGAGGGACACACAGATCAGACAATGTATAAATTACAATTCATGATCTTGGCATTGCGCGTGAGGCAACAGGCCGATGACGGATGAGGCATGGCTGGTCGTCTAGAGAGAGTTTAATCTCTATACCTGTACTGTGGGGATCCGCTCAGGCTAAATATAGCTCCACTCTACCACAGGCTAGACCGCAGCATGGCATCAGCATCCATCCACACTGCCTGGCATGCTCAGGAATTGTTGATCCTTGTCTTGATAGGACTAATCTACTTGAATTGAATTACAATTATGGAAGCGTAAGCGGCTCTCTGGATCATTGTCGTAAATGGTATCGGAAAACAATCTCCATTCGAATTTTTGTTAGTGTGTGCGAGTGGAACTACATGGAAAAAACAGATCATCATATTTGAATTCCTTAAACACTTTTTAAAATTGAATAGCCTTTTCCAAACTGGGATGACTGTAGACCCAGCAGCAGGGCCAGAGGCAAACAATCACTCCTTTCCTCCAAATGTTTGGAGTGCAGCAGGGAGGGTAGCTGTGCAAACAGTCTTTTATTTCCCCCCGCTGTCTGCAGCCCTAGGGAGCTCTATTCAATGAGAGGAGAGCTCCTGTTGAACCAATACCCCAGACTCCCTTTCTCCTGGCATATGAGCACTAACATGAAGTTCATAGAATCATATCAAATCGGGTGTCAAATGAAAGCTAAGGCTCAATATTTTGGGGAAATTAAGGCATAAATACATTTTTCAACCATTTTCCATTTAAACAATGTGGCATAAGTAAAGGCTTTGATCTCTGGATAAACAGATGGAAAATGTACCATAAATACATCAAAATACAATGATGTTGATGTAAAGACCCCTAATATCAACACTTATATTTCATTTTAGAGAAATAGTTTACCTTCTGTAAAAAATAAACATTGCCTTGTAAAACCCACATATCTTTGAGATATGCAAGTGGAGTATGCAAGTGGAGTATGCAAGTGGAGTATGCAAGTGGAAGGGGGGACAGTAGCAGGTGACCCAACTGTGGCTTGTGAATATTATGATTTACCATCGTAGCCAATTCAATTGAAGTAATTCCGTTACAGATTTTTTTTTTAAATGTACAAATCACACTTCACATTGTCTTTTGACTGTCAAAAGTGCAATTGCTTTGTCTACTAAACAATGCATTTAATTTCATTTGAATCAATATTTAGCTGTTAAATGAAACCACCTGTTTTGTTTTGGCAGAGGGTTGAGGGGTAGCGCAGCTGGGTCCTTTTGTACTCGTCAGATGCTCCGTGCAGTCAGAACAGTCACCCCCAAGAGACACACATTTCCCTGTTACACGGTTAACCCTTTTCACTACACATCTGCTCACGTCTGGGCTCAGGTCTGGGACATTGTGGCCTAAAATACAGCATTCTGTATATCTAACAGATAATAATTACTACTCATCAGTTTACCATCACTCAATCAGCCATTATTTCTGTTAAGACCATATCACTAGTTCAGGTCTAAGCATGTGTTCATTTTCTACTGTGATAGTATGGTGTGTACATTCATGAATTACATAATGCTAAAACATTAGAAGAACCAGTGTTGCAGATTAAATTAGCTGACAAAGATGCAAAGTGTGCTTTTTGCTTTGTGATTGAGTCCTCTCTGCTCCCATTCTGCTATTATAGCCAGTGGGGCATGCAGTGCAGGCAGAGGGCACTCTCTCTCCCAGTACCTCCTGCTGCTGCCTCTGAGGACAAAGGCTGAAGGCGGAGACAGAGGGTGGAGGCCAGGGGGGAGGCAGGTGGAGAGGGGACAAGGGGGGAGCAGTGTGAGTGTGTCAGCCTCTCTTAAAACAAAGACAACAGGCCTCCATTGGCTGGTTGTTTCTATCTCAGACATTCCAGACACACATAACCCAATTAGGGCTCCCGAGTGGCGCAGTGGTCTAAGGCACTGCATCTCAGTGCAAGAGGCGTCATCCGGGTTAGGGGAGGGCTTGGCCGGGGTAGGCCGTCATTGTAAAATAAGAATTTGTTCTTAACTGACTTGCCCAGGTAAATAAAAGTTTAAAAAAATATATATATATATATATATATATATATATATCAATGGCAACAGGGAGAGAGAAAATAACATCATGTATCACCTGGCCTGGTCTCTGGCAGCCGGTAGTGGCACCCTGACGGGCTGGTGGGGGTGTGGGGTGTATGTGTGGGTTGGTGAGTAAGATGGAATAAATAAATACTATTAGCCCATCCAGGCTCATGGCTGGCACGCATGCACACACACAAAAGCACAGACCCACACAAAGCAACTGGAGTCCATTCATCAATCCACCCAGTGGAAAACAAATTACACTCTGGTGGAAAACTGCCAGATGGGATTAGAGAATTAGACATATATGAATTAATCATTCAATGGGAGATTTCTAACTCTGAAAACAATAACAAACTCGCCTTTGTGCTGTGCAGAAACAAGACACACATCTCTTAGAACTCTCTCACTCTGCCTCTCATGTTTTCCTAAAAGGATTTGTTCAACTGTGAGCAATGGCACACCTGAGAGAAAGAGAGCTTTGTCACTGAATTTCAACTCCAAGATGAAAGACAGTGAGAGGAAGAGAGATATCCACAGAGAGCGAACAGACACGATACCTTACCGCAGCTCAAGTAGCCCTCTTTACAGGCTGGTTCCTAGCAACATTTGCAACAATCATGACAGGGTCTTATTTCTCTCTGAAAGCTAGACACTCATTTCGAGAAGTGCAGAGGACCTTCCTCAGTGCCTAGTCTCAGTAGACTGCTAGAGATCCAAAACCTATTCCACAGTAGTAGTAAACACAAGCCTGGAAAGCACATCCTGCTACCGTAGTCTGAGTGTTCCAGTGGAGAAAACCTTTTCTTCTCCACCATATCAATCAGGCAAAGCACAGAACACCAACAACAAAGCTTGAAGTAGCAATCAAATAAAATACTTCTCCCTTGCTACTTCCATTAGCTATGATTTTCAAGAGAAGCATATGAAATGTTGTCTATTTCAAACTTCAGAATCGGTTAACCTTTCATATATTTTCAGTTATGAAAATGAAGAGGTAGAATGTGCTGTAACCAAATCCAGGGTACAAGTTCTGTCTCCATTCTGTGTGACAGAAGAAAATGTGAGGATAATTTCTATTCATGTCACATCTCTGTGAACATGCTGGATCCTATCAGGTCATGTCTGCTTCTCACAGACAGAGCCATTCACCACGAGTCACAGACTTCTGTCAGCTGGACAGAGTTACAGCATGGACACAGGGCCTGGTGAGGGCCTGGTTAAGTTGCCCTGTTGAATGAACCTGTTGAATGAAATTCAATGGAGCTTCAAACCAGTCCATATGAAACGTGTTCAGTCTACCAGTCATGACCATGGTTAGAGTAGCCCCCAAGGAGAGCCGTGGCTATGCAGTGCTCCCAGTCTAGGGATGAGATCAATGGCCTCTGCTCCTAGGGAGAGGAGGAAGGGGAGATGGGGTTAGAAATAGCCTATAAGAGGGAGAAGGCCATGTCTGTTAAAGACCACATCATTTGTTACAATGCAATAAATGTGTTCTTTGTGCATTTGTGTCTACATGTGTGCAGGAATGTGTGTGCATGCAGGGGGAGATGGGAGGGGCTTGGCAGCATATAAGGGAGAGGTGTGAGAGGATGTGATACAGACAGAAAGAGACTATCCTCTGTCATATTGTGTCATTAACCATCAGTAGCAGCGGGACACGTGGAGAACAGCATGTTGAGTGGCAGAGCTTTCTCTGAACACCAGTGACCATATTCAAGCCAAGAGAGAAAGGTGGGATGCACAGCAATTCTGCTGCAGAGAAGCAACCAAGATCGACAGAGGATCTAGAGAAATGGAGGATACGAGAGATAGCAAAAGTGTAGAGGGAGTTGTTCCATGGCGGAACAAGAGACATGTTGCAGAGAGATAACCGGCAGAGCAATGGAGAAAAGAGTGAGATCAGAGATGGATGAGGGACAGCGAGTGAGAGGAGAGAGGTGGGAAGAAGAGGGGGCTGGCTAGTGGGGCCTCAGCCATGAACCTGGCTGGACTCTGAGACAACAGCGCAGAGAGCTGGTCTCACGTGACAACTTGATGTATGTTAGCAGCCATTCAGAGCCAGGCTAGCATTCAGAGCCACTGCTCTGCTGCTGGCCTGGCTGTCACATCTGTCAAGCGCGGTCTGATTTCCTACCGCACTGCACCCAGCCTGCGAAGTGCCTGCCTACTGATCTGATGCCATTCAGATTAGTCCTTAAGCCCCAGCAGTTCCTCTGACCTGGCCAGAGTCATGGCACACACACACAATGAGTATTCGAACATCAGAGCAACGGTGAAATTAGTCCTGCTGATGCTGGAACTGTAATGCAATGTCTGCACTTAACACACAATGGTGAAAATATCAAATATCAAAGAGGAGGGCAGCTGCTACATGCATCTCCGAATACCACCATCCATTCCCATCCCAGCAATATGCACTGAACCAGTTCCTGGGGTAAAATATGTGACCAGTCACATAGTAATCCAGCCCTGCTAGCTGTTTGTCTCTGTGAGTGTAGTGGTACCAGCACATCCCTGGGTTCCCTCATTAGTCGGCAGAGGCACAGGGCTCCAGAGGAGAGAACCAAACAAAGGATGGATTCTCTCATCTCATGCAATGGAAAGCCCTGAAGCCCAAAGACCAGCCGGAGCAGAGAGGAGAAAAGGAAGAGAGGAGGGGATGAGGGGAGAGGTAGGGCAGGGGTTGGTATGGGCACTGTCATTATGACATCTATCTCTGGTACAGTCTGCCAACACACATTCACCAGTTCCATCGAGTACAGGCTTAACTTAATAAAAAACAAAGACAGAATGCAATATGACATTTTATAATAAAAATAGTTTGGGAGAAAGCCTTGTCTCTGAGGGAAGATTCTCTGAGCCAGATGATGTGAAGGAAGGAAGCCCTATGTGGGGCTGCTAGCATCAAAACTAGAGGTCGGCCGATTAATCGGAATGGCTGATTAATTAGGGCCGATTTCAAATTTTCATAACAATCAGAAATCTGTATTTTTGGGTGCCGACTTTTTTATTTTATTTTTAATTCCTATAATAACTACAACCTAAAACTTCTTACCTGGGAATATTGAAGACTCATGTTAAAAGGAACCACCAGCTTTCATATGTTCTCATGTTCTGAGCAAGGAACTGAAATGTTAGCTTTCTTACATAGCACATATTGCACTTTTACTTTCTTCTCCAACACTTTGTTTTTGCATTATTTAAACCAAATTGAACATGTTTCATTATTTACTTGAGACTAAATTGATTTTATTGATGTATTATATTAAGTTAAAATAAGTGTTCATTCAGTATTGTTGTAATTGTCATTATTACAAATAAATAAACAAAAATCGGCAGATTAATCGGTATCGGCTTTTTTGGTCCTCCAATAATCGGTATCGGCGTTGACCTCTAATCAAAACTCTCCCCACTGAGGGAAAGGAGTTCCAATAATGGGCCTTAAGGTTATTATTGCTGGTGGTGGCATGTATGGTTGTCTGAAAAACAGCGAGTGAGAGAAGGGTACATTAACATATACTGTAAATACATGCCAGGATTTTTGCCCATTAGTTGAGAGAGAGGAATGAGATAATTGCAAGAGTGAGCACATAGGTTAAACGGCAAGCATTAGGAATGTGTATTATTGTGCCGTGCTTATAGGCTATAAGGTCAATCGGTGAATGGCATTCCATACATGGCTAATAGGAAAGAGGAGAAGAAACAAGACTCTATTCTGATGATACATTTGTATTCATTCCCACTATGCCTGTAGAATAGGAAATTAAGTGAATTTTGTTATGCTTTCTGGATGAAGTTAAACAATCATTTAGACCAGCCTTCCTGATTGAACGTTCGGAAACTACATAACTAAATCCTCTGCCTGGACATACTCAGACAGGGACACTAACAGGTATACAGCACTAACATGCACACACGCAGGATAATATACTGTGTGAATAGACTAAAAAGCCCTGACACAAAGAATACTTGGCCATTGTTTGAACCATTTATCGAATCATAAAAATAAATCTAATCCCATTGTAGCTGAAGTGTTGAGTGTAAGATAACATTTAAACTATAATTGTGTTTGAGACCAGAGGTGATTCAAAGCCTGTTTCAGGTCAGCTTTTGAAGCTCAGATCTGGTAAGATACCTTCCTTGAGGCATTCTACAGTAGATGAAGATAATCATCTACATTTGTACAGTATATCTTCGGTGCAGTTCATCAACAGCCCTGATTCTTTACACTCCCCAGGAGTGGAGGCTACTCTGGCTCTCCCATTCCCCTCAGAGGCGTCCAGTGCAGCGTGTTAAGTCACTTATGATGCCACTGGAGCATATAAACATCACCAACAAGCTGTGCAATCTGTTAGCCCTGCCATAGCCACAGGCTATCTATTTTCACACTGCACCTAGGCATACGTGGAGCTCTATATGCCCTCTCCCCTTCTCTCCATAGGTCATCATAGTGGTCATAGTGGTATATGCCAATGCCCTGTATAGAGCAGGGGAGGTTTAGGTTTAGTATTCATAGTCCCCGCTGGAGCATCACCTCAGGGACTTCTCAGTTTTCTCTCTAACACAATACAGCTCAGACAGTACAATAGGAGGGCACGGCAGACAGTTATTGATACACTGACAGACTGCTCGCCTGCTGTCTGTCCAGCCCACACAAACACACACAAAGGACTAGGCAGAGGACGCTCAGCCACCCACCCAAAAGCTCACAAACACTCACCCACACAGTGGTACCAGGCCTGCCTATGAGTGTCAATTGCATCTGTCTTTTATGTGTGTGTGAATTTGGGGCAGACTTGCTGAGCAGCTTGTCTACCACACTAAGTACCATAATGAATTCCGGAAATCCAATGCAGGTCTGTAAGAGTTGAATTTTACTACAACACTTCAGTGGAATATCAGAGCTTTGGAACTGTGACGAATCCCATCCAAAGACAGCCGTAAAAAAGACTGCCTCTTAACCCTGGAAGGATGCATCAAAGATTTAATTATGAACCAGACATGAGTGATGATGGCAAGTGGCTTATTTCCTAGATAAAACACATGAAAGGGATCCAGAGAGCTGGGATGATCTTCTCTTAGTATGATGCTGTACTGGCACTCCATGTGATGTAATCATTAAGCGCGGCAGGCACACAGCCTGAAGCTAGCCAATCGGAGCGCTGCTGCGTCGTGATGCTGGTAAACAGTGGCGACGTACTCCAGAGGTAACTCCTCATAAAATATTTAGGCCTAGCACACATTTTAATATTTAATAGGCAGCATAGCAACAGTGTGGCAGGCAGCATGATCTCTAAACACACAGTGTCTGAAGGGCTGGGCGGCTGCTCCATCATCGCAGGCTGACACATGACTATCTGGCAGAGCGCTGCATGCGGCTCCTGAGGACCTGACAGGAGGAGCATGTGAGCATACGGTGAGAGAGAGAGCAGTCTGTTTCAGCACTGCAGCACAGGCAGTATGGGAGTACACTGTATAACCAGCTACTCAGGCTACATCTCAATGTGCTTCAATGTATAGCTAGAGAACTCCTGATATCTCTAGGAGTGATGAGTATCATTTTGGTCTTAATCTGTTGTTGTCTAGTATTGTATTTTTTCTAACTAGGGTCATCTACTTTAAGTGCTTACTGTCTTTCCAGTAGCCTACAGTGTGTTAACTGTTGACTACTCATAACTTGCATCTGATTTTTTACACATCAACCAGGATTAAGGGGCAGGAAAATTTGGGACTGTTGTTGTTTTGGTAATCAGTTGCTGTATTGGAGGGGGAGTGGTTTCTCCTCCCTTAGGCAATCAGCAGTTAGTACGAGGAGGTGTGCTCTTCACCTCTGCTAGGTAATTAGCCATTAGTGTTAGTACTCCCGTTTTCTCGTTGCCAAAACAAAGACGGTTCTGGAGGGTTATTCGAGGAAGGAAAGAGAGGAAGACTCTACACCACTCTCTCACTTGAGTATCTTACTGTTGGTAAAATTATGATTAAATGACTGAACAAATCATTTTAAATGGAACTGTAACTAAGTAAAACTTATACTCTGTGTTATTATATCTGATTAACAATATGAGTTCATAAGAAGGGATTGTGAGACACGGACAAGGAGTAATTAAATTTAATGAACACCATTCCAACTAGGAAGAAACTAATGGGTTGTGGACTGTGTAAACACATAAGGTCATTAACCTATGGTTGAACCTACAGAACTGAGCTCTGGGGTTTTTAGATAAGACAGTCAGTGCATTCTTAGGTTTTCTGTTAATTAGTCAGCTCAACTGTCAGCTCAGTGTTGATCGATAATGTTGAGGGGTCAAAAGTTACCTGGGAGTGTGTTAGTAAGTTAGAATTAACTTTTCACCTCACTTTGTCCCGGTCGAGAGGAGGGGATTCTGTTAAAGCAATGAAATTACGTCATGATTTGTATATAAACTGTTGCTCGTGGTGAAGTGGGAGCGCGCTCCGAGAATAAATTATGTTACCTATTATTAAAAAGACTGGTCTACTGTCTATTTTATGCAAACAAGAATCTTACAAATTCTCAAAATAGATTAAGGGTTTTCAATTAATGAAAGCACATTGGCATAATTAAATTACAGTAACACTTACCTAGTTATTTACAGATTATCAAATGTTTCTCTCGTGTACCTTTATCAACTATGTGTGTGTTTTCTATACTTGTTTGCTCCTCTCCCTGTAGACTTCACAGACGCTCCCCACCCCTTGGCTGCAACCCTTCTAATTTAGTGAACACTGCACGCACAACGCATTAGGAATTCCTGGTCTCCGGCAGCGTCCCTAGACTTTTTGGGCCCTGACAGAGAAATGGATCACCCCAGAGAACACTGCTGCTTCAGCTGCTCTCTCTTCATCTGACTATGTGCTTTCTCATAGTCCAAGAGCATCTGGTCGTCGCAGTCGTGGCACAGGGATACTAATTTCTCCTAAGTGGATATTTTCCCTTTTATACCTCACTCACCTGTCCACCTCCTCATTTGAATTCCATGTTGCCACTGTCAATTGTCAACTCAAGCTTAACATTGTCATATATCGCCCACCAGGTGCCCTTAGAGAGTTCCTCAATGATTTTGACTCCTTGAGAAACGAATTTCCTGACAATACTTTACAAGTATTCATACCTGGTGACTTCAACTTCCTGACGTCTGCCTTCAATTAATTTCTTTCTACCTCTTTCCCCTCCTTAACTGTTTTGACCCCACCCTTTCCCAGGCCCCTCCCACTCACAAGGCAGGAAATACATTTGACCTCAACTTTACTAGAGTGTGTCGCAATCTTCCCTCTCAATCCCACAACTCTCTCTCTCTTTCTTCTATCCTATCACCTTTTCCTTCTGCTAAATTCTTCTCCCTATTGTCTCCTGATTCTGCCTCCTCGACCCTTCTCTCCTCCCTTTCCGCATTCTATGACTCGCACTGTCCCCTCTCCTCCTGCTACGTAGCTGAGTGACTCAATGTGAGCTTCAGAACAGGGCTGTAGGCAGCTGAGTGAAAATGGAGGAAAACTAAACATCCGGAGGATTTATTATCCTTCACTCCCTCCTCTCTTATCTTCTCTTCCTCTGTATCCACTGCCAAAGCCACGTAAAATGTCAAGCTTCTGTCTCCAACCCTAGGAAACTTTGTCACCTTCTCCTCCCTCCTTAATCCTCTGACGTCAAAAACAGAAGCTGGGTCTTTTATGGGGGGGGTTTCTCATAGTCCGCATCCGCACTTCGGTCCGCAGGTAGTATAACTTTTCATTACATTTCATTATAGTACAACGGTTTGATTTGTCTAATCTTAGCAATTTCTTCTTAGCTAGCTACATAGCCGTCATTGTATCAAAGATAATAGCGTAATAATAGCGTAATTATCGTATTTCGTCGTCCTAACGTAGTCTACACTGCTATCTGCCCAGCAGCTAGCTAGCTAGCCAGCTAGCAAACGTCCACCGTCTACCGAATAGCAGCACTGTAGAAACTATTACACTCAACTGAACGACTTGATTAGTGTAGTGTTAGCTAGCTACATAGTTGTCTTTGCTGTCTTCGTATCCAAGATAATTGTGTAGTTTAGAGTGTGTAGTTTTAGAGTGATTATCTTAATTTACCGAGGTTAGCTAGCCAGCTATTTGTCGTCCTTAACGTAGGAGACACTGCTAGCTAGCCAACAGCTAGCCAACGTCTACCGGATAGAACTTCCGCACTCAACAACCCGGTCGCATTCCGCTTCGCTCCACAGGTAGTATCACATTTGAGGTTTGATTTGTTTGATCGTAGCTAGCTACATAGCTAGCTACATAGCCGTCTTTGTATCAAAGATAATTGTGTAGTCTAGAGCGATTTTCTAGGTTAGCTAGCCAGCTATTGTCGTTCTTTTAACGCAACGTAACGTAATCAACACTGCTAGCTAGCCAGCTAGCCTACAAAGTCAACAACGCAGCCACTGCCAGCTAGCCTACTTCAGCAGTACTGTATCATTTTAATCATTTTAGTCAATAAGATTCTTGCTACGTAAGCTTAACTTTCTGAACATTCGAGACGTGTAGTCCACTTGTCATTCCAATCTCCTTTGCATTAGCGTAGCCCCTTCTGTAGCCTGTCAACTATGTGTCTGTCTATCCCTGTTCTCTCCTCTCTGCACAGACCATACAAACGCTCCACACCGCGTGGCCGCGGCCACCCTAATCTGGTGGTCCCAGCGCGCACGACCCACGTGGAGTTCCAGGTCTCCGGTAGCCTCTGGAACTGCCGATCTGCGGCCAACAAGGCAGAGTTCATCTCAGCCTATGCCTCCCTCCAGTCCCTCGACTTCTTGGCACTGACGGAAACATGGATCACCACAGATAACACTGCTACTCCTACTGCTCTCTCTTCATCCGCCCACGTGTTCTCGCACACCCCGAGAGCTTCTGGTCAGCGGGGTGGTGGCACCGGGATCCTCATCTCTCCCAAGTGGTCATTCTCTCTTTCTCCTTACCCATCTGTCTATCACCTCCTTTGAATTCCATGCTGTCACAGTTACCAGCCCTTTCAAGCTTAACATCCTTATCATTTATCGCCCTCCAGGTTCCCTCGGAGAGTTCATCAATGAGCTTGATGCCTTGATAAGCTCCTTTCCTGAGGGCGGCTCACCTCTCACAGTTCTGGGCGACTTTAACCTCCCCACGTCTACCTTTGACTCATTCCTCTCTGCCTCCTTCTTTCCACTCCTCTCCTCTTTTGACCTCACCCTCTCACCTTCCCCCTACTCACAAGGCAGGCAATACGCTCGACCTCATCTTTACTAGATGCTGTTCTTCCACTAACCTCATTGCAACTCCCCTCCAAGTCTCCGACCACTACCTTGTATCCTTTTCCCTCTCGCTCTCATCCAACACTTCCCACACTGCCCCTACTCGGATGGTATCGCGCCGTCCCAACCTTCGCTCTCTCTTCCCCGCTACTCTCTCCTCTTCCATCCTATCATCTCTTCCCTCTGCTCAAACCTTCTCCAACCTATCTCCTGATTATGCCTCCTCAACTCTCCTCTCCTCCCTTTCTGCATCCTTTGACTCTCTATGTCCCCTATCCTCCAGGCCGGCTCGGTCCTCCCCTCCCGCTCCGTGGCTCGACGACTCATTGCGAGCTCACAGAACAGGGCTCCGGGCAGCCGAGCGGAAATGGAGGAAAACTCGCCTCCCTGCGGACCTGGCATCCTTTCACTCCCTCCTCTCTACATTTTCCTCTTCTGTCTCTGCTGCTAAAGCCACTTTCTACCACTCTAAATTCCAAGCATCTGCCTCTAACCCTAGGAAGCTCTTTGCCACCTTCTCCTCCCTCCTGAATCCCCCTCCTCCCCCTCTCTGCAGATGACTTCGTCAACCATTTTGAAAAGAAGGTCGACGACATCCGATCCTCGTTTGCTAAGTCAAACGACACCGCTGGTTCTGCTCACACTGCCCTACCCTGTGCTCTGACCTCTTTCTCCCCTCTCTCTCCAGATGAAATCTCGCGTCTTGTGACGGCCGGCCGCCCAACAACCTGCCCGCTTGACCCTATCTCCTCCTCTCTTCTCCAGACCATTTCCGGAGACCTTCTCCCTTACCTCACCTCGCTCATCAACTCATCCCTGACCACTGGCTACGTCCCTTCCGTCTTCAAGAGAGCGAGAGTTGCACCCCTTCTGAAAAAACCTACACTCGATCCCTCCGATGTCAACAACTACAGACCAGTATCCCTTCTTTCTTTTCTCTCCAAAACTCTTGAACGTGCCGTCCTTGGCCAGCTCTCCCGCTATCTCTCTCAGAATGACCTTCTTGATCCAAATCAGTCAGGTTTCAAGACTAGTCATTCAACTGAGACTGCTCTTCTCTGTATCACGGAGGCGCTCCGCACTGCTAAAGCTAACTCTCTCTCCTCTGCTCTCATCCTTCTAGACCTATCGGCTGCCTTCGATACTGTGAACCATCAGATCCTCCTCTCCACCCTCTCCGAGTTGGGCATCTCCGGCGCGGCCCACGCTTGGATTGCGTCCTACCTGACAGGTCGCTCCTACCAGGTGGCGTGGCGAGAATCTGTCTCCTCACCACGTGCTTTCACCACTGGTGTCCCCCAGGGCTCTGTTCTAGGCCCTCTCCTATTCTCGCTATACACCAAGTCACTTGGCTCTGTCATAACCTCACATGGTCTCTCCTATCATTGCTATGCAGACGACACACAATTAATCTTCTCCTTTCCCCCTTCTGATGACCAGGTGGCGAATCGCATCTCTGCATGTCTGGCAGACATATCAGTGTGGATGACGGATCACCACCTCAAGCTGAACCTCGGCAAGACGGAGCTGCTCTTCCTCCCGGGGAAGGACTGCCCGTTCCATGATCTCGCCATCACGGTTGACAACTCCATTGTGTCCTCCTCCCAGAGCGCTAAGAACCTTGGCGTGATCCTGGACAACACCCTGTCGTTCTTAAATAACATCAAGGCGGTGGCCCGTTCCTGTAGGTTCATGCTCTACAACATCCGCAGAGTACGACCCTGCCTCACACAGGAAGCGGCGCAGGTCCTAATCCAGGCACTTGTCATCTCCCGTCTGGATTACTGCAACTCGCTGTTGGCTGGGCTCCCTGCCTGTGCCATTAAACCCCTACAACTCATCCAGAACGCCGCAGCCCGTCTGGTGTTCAACCTTCCCAAGTTCTCTCACGTCACCCCGCTCCTCCGCTCTCTCCACTGGCTTCCAGTTGAAGCTCGCATCCGCTACAAGACCATGGTGCTTGCCTACGGAGCTGTGAGGGGAACGGCACCTCAGTACCTCCAGGCTCTGATCAGGCCCTACACCCAAACAAGGGCACTGCGTTCATCCACCTCTGGCCTGCTCGCCTCCCTACCACTGAGGAAGTACAGTTCCCGCTCAGCCCAGTCAAAACTGTTCGCTGCTCTGGCCCCCCAATGGTGGAACAAACTCCCTCACGACGCCAGGACAGCGGAGTCAATCACCACCTTCCGGAGACACCTGAAACCCCACCTCTTTAAGGAATACCTAGGATAGGATAAAGTAATCCTTCTCACCCCCCTTAAAAGATTTAGATGCACTATTGTAAAGTGGCTGTTCCACTGGATGTCATAAGGTGAATGCACCAATTTGTAAGTCGCTCTGGATAAGAGCGTCTGCTAAATGACTTAAATGTAATGTAAATGGGTAATCCATAAGCAATTTTCAGGGATGTGTGGCCTATTAGGGGTGTGGCTTTTAGATAGTTATTGTTGGCCACCCGTGTGAGTAAATGTCATTCCTGTTCATCATATTAAGTTTGTACACTGCAAAAGTCAATTCCCCTTAAATATATTTGAACTTTACATATTTTGATATAACATTTCTAACATTATTATTTAGATATTGTAACAAAGCGGTAACTATCCCAACATTTGAATATGCATAGGCTCTTGAGGAAATCCTACACTTTTGTAAAGCTACAAAAGTGGCAAAAGTGGCAGTGTTCTGCACATTTCAAGACATGGCATTTCGGGGTGAGGTGAGATACCCAATGGGTTGGACCATACTTTTCTCGTCAATCATTTTGAAAAATGTTTTACTTAAAAACTGGAAATCGAATGATCATTAAGACAGTGGATGAATCAAATGCATTCTTATTATAATAATGTGGGCTTGAGAATAACTAGAGAAAAACTACTCAAATAGTCAAATTTATAGTACGAGGACCATCAGCATTCAATAGATGAAAAATGAGGGAAAAAATGTTATGAAAGAAAATGGGTATGAATAGTGGGAACATGTGGGTCTGAGCAAGTAGGATGTCAATGTTTGTTGAAATGTATGTACGTCTGATTTGGTGTTTTTGTCTTTATTCGTCTTTTTTCTTTATGTTGAAGATTGGTGTTGTGTATTGATATTCTAGTTTTGTCCGTTTAGGGCACCTGTAACCCCCACTTGCTTACCTACGTTGAAATGCTTGGAATATTCTTCCTGTGGAACGCATTAAACAATGCCCACGTTAATTTCTACTCCCGTCTCATGTCCTGTCCTGTCCTTATATTAGTTTAATAAGCAATACAGTGTGCTGTACAACAAAACTGGCAGCGAGGAAGAAACGTCCTCACGTTTGTGCTCATTATCTTCGGCAGAAAGTCTTGGTTAAATTCGTTATTTTTTTGTTCGCTGTAGAAAGACGCAAACAAAACGTATAGCTAGCCAGTCGAGTGATGCTAGCTAGTTTTTGATGTCACAGCAACAAGACCCTCTAGGGATAGGAAGAGTTTAGCTGCGGGAGAGAGTGAAGTCAGCGTGAGTTAAAAGAGAAAAAAAAGGTCTGGGAGTAAGGGACCATCTGAAAAGTGTGAGAAAGAAAAACAAACCAAAAATATCTGCATTGGTTAGAAATATATTAACATTTGATGAATCTGGGGGACAATGGAGTTCTTACACAGAACGTTTTGAGTACTTTGTGTTGGCAAATGGAATTAAAGCAGAAGTCGTTGTGCCAACATTTTAGACTGTTATGGGAGAAAAAACATTAAATACACTGCGCAGCCTAGTAACACCTGAGAAACCTGGTGATAAATCATATGATGAAATTGTGACTACCTTAAAAGGACATTATTCCCCCAAACCACTGATAATCGCAGAGAGATTCAGGTTTCATAAGAGAAATCGAGAGGAGGGGGAATCAATCTCACAGTTTGTGGCTGTATTGAAAGAGTTATCTGAGCACTGTGAATTTGGGCGATCAATGAGTGACACTTGGTAATAGGTTAGTGTGTGGCATGCGCAGCGAGGCAATTCAGAACCGCCTTTTGACTGAGAGTAACTTAACATTGCAGAGAGCAATAGTAGTGAGTATGTCACGCTGGTGCGGTTGTCTCACACATCATGCCATCAGGTGAAGAAAGACCAATTGCTTTCGCATCACGGACCTTAAGTAAAGCTGAGAGCAATTATGCACAGATTGTGTTTGGAGATAAGACATTTAATCAGTTTCTGTTTGGCCGACGATTCACACTGCTGACGGACCATAAACCCCTGTCCTCCATCTTTGGTTCCCACATCGGTATTCCGTTGCTTGCAGACAGCCGCATGCAGCGATGGGCATTATTGTTATCTGCTCACCAGTATGATATCAAGTACAGAAGGTCTGAGCAGCACTGCAATGCAGACGGCCTCTCAAGGCTTCCCTTACCTGTCGCACACACTGAGCACTCCTAGGCTGAAATCTTCTACTTCAAGGAACATGACAAATGCCCTAGTTACATCTGTCCAAGTGAAAAAGTTCACCTACACTGATCCAGTGATGTCTGATGTCGTGGACATTGTCACTCGTGGAAAAGAAGGAGATCTGTCGGACAACCTTACATATTGAAGAGAAACGAGCTCACAGTTCAGTTTGGATGCTTGCTATGGGGTTTTCGAGTCATCATACCGACGCCACTGAAATAGGCAGGTGCTTGAAGAACTCCATTCAGGGCACTGTGGCATGGTGCGAATGAAGGAGATTGCACGCAGCTACTTTTAGTGCCCAGGTCTGGACACAGCTATCGAAGACAAGGTCAAGTCATGTGATGCATGTCAAAAGATGAGGAACATGCCTCCGCTAGTGCCACTACACCCATGGGACTTCCCAGAAAAGCCTTGGCAGCGAGTCTACATAGACTATGCAGGCCCACTGGGGGATCGTATGTTCTTAGTCGTAGTTGACGCACACAGCAAATGGCCTGAGGTCACAGTGTTTAAGAGCACCTCAGCGGAGAGAACCATCGAAGAGCTACGGTCAATCTTCAGTCACTTCGGCTTGCCAACGCAACTCGTTAGTGATAATGGCCCCCAACTGGTGTCTGAAGAGTTCTGGTCATTCATGGAAGCAAATGGAATTCAGCACATCAAGTCAGTGTCACCCTGCAACAAACGGCCCCACTGAAAGGTTTGTCCAAATGATGAAGCAAGCTTTAAAATCCTCACAAGGGAACGACTCCCTCAATAGGCGCCTAAACACCTTCCTGTTAACCTACAGAAACACTCCCCACGCTACAACCAAAGTGGCACCCGCGTCAGCCATGATGAAAAGACAGCTTCGTACGCGATTTGACCTCCTGAGACCCCCAAAGACTAAACAGGTTGTACAGACACAACAGAGAGCACAGGTGGAGAGATGGAGCAAAGCAAAAGATGGAAGCTTCATAGCTGGAGAGAGAGTTCTTGCTTAGAACTACTGAAAAGGTCCAAAGTGGATACCAGCCACAGTAGTTGCACAAACAGGGCCTGTGTCCTACACAGTTCACACACCGGAAAACATCATCTGGAGGAGACACGTGGATCAACTGTTGCCAGGAACCAACCTCAGAGATGACAAACCAAGATCAGCTACTGGAGACCTACCATGACTACGAGCCATCACCTGAACATCCACTGCAGCAACCTACAAATGTGGAAAGTGCTCCAGACTCACCTGAACCAGCCAGAGTGCCTACTCAGTGTACTGTTGTACCCCAGTATGGGGTACACCATCACCACTCAGACTCAGAGATAATGTGACTGGACTCACCTGTACATCGTCATTACCCTGCAAGAGAAAGACGACCCCCTGACAGGTTGACTATTTAGTTCAGACTAACCTCCAACATTGGTGCAGAATACACCCCAGGGTTAAGTCAGGGAATTGAGGCAGTCAACCCTCTTTCCCTAGTTTAGAAAAGGTTATTCTGAAAAGTTTATTTATTTACATTAAGAGAACTTATGTTAAAAACAAAACAATTGGCAAAACAGTGAAAATTAACTTTTTCCTTATGAGTCGAAGGTAAAGGGGGAGGAGGAATATGTTGTGTATTGATATTCTAGTTTTGTCCCTTCAGGGCACCTGTAATCCCCTCCCTTGCTTACCTACGTTGAAATGCTTGGAATGTTCTTCCTGTGAAACGCATTAAACAATCCCCATGTTAATTTCTACTCCTGTCTCATGTCCTGTCCTTATATTAGTTGTATAAGTAATTAGAGGTCGACCGATTAATCGGAATGGTCGATTAAATAGGGCTGATTTCAAGTTTACATAACAATCGTGAATCGGTATTTTTGGACACCAATTTTTTTTCTTACACCTTTATTTAACGAGGCAAGTCAGTTAAGAACACATTCTTATTTTCAATGATGGCCTAGGAACGGTGGGTTACCTGCCTTGTTCAGGGGCAGAACGACAGATTTTTACCTTGTCAGCTCCGGGATTCAATCTTGCAACCTTACGGTTAACTAGTCCAACGCTCTAACCACCTGCCTCTCATTGCATTCCACAAGGAGCCTGCCTGTTACGCGAATGCAGTAAAAACCAAGGTAAGTTGCTAGCTAGCATTAAACTTATCTTGTAAAAAACAATCAATCATAATCACTTGTTAACTACACATGGTTGATGATATTACTAGTTTATCTAGCGTGTCCTGCGTTGCATATAATCGATGGAACGCAGGGAGATGACTTAACAAAAGCGCATTTGCGAAAAAAGCACAATCGTTGCACGACTGTACCTAACCATAAACACCAATGCCTTTTTTTAAATAAATACACAGAAGTATATATTTTTTAAACCTGCATATTTAGCTAAAAGAAATCCAGGTTAGCAGGCAATATTAACCAGGTGAAATTGTGTCACTCTGCGTGCAATGAATTCAAGAGGAGTCAGGGTATATGCAACATTTTGGGCCGCCTGGCTCATTGTGAACTAATTTGCCAGAAGTTTCCGTAATTATGACATAACATTGAAGGTTGTACAATGTAACAGGAATATTTACACTTAGGGATGCCATCCGTTAGATAAAATACGGAACGGTTCCGTATTTCACTGAAATAATAAACGTTTTGTTTTCGAAATGATAGTTTCTGGATTCGACCATATTAATGACCAAAGGCTCGTATTTCTGTGTGTTATTATGTTATAATTAAGTCTATCATTTGATATTTGATAGAGCAGTCTGACTGAGCGATGGTAGACAGCAGCAGGCTCGTAAGCATTCATTCAAACAGCACTTTTGTGCGTTTTTCCAGAAGCTCTTCGCAAGCACAGCGCTGTTTATGACTTCAAGCCTATCAACTCCCGAGATTAGGCTGGTGTAACTGATGTGAAATGGCTAGCTAATTAGCGGGGTGTGCACTAATAGCGTTTTAAACGTCACTCGCTCCGAGACTTGGAGTGGTTGTTCCCCTTGCTCTGCAAGGGCCACGGCTTTTATGGAGCGATGGGTAACGCTGCTTCGAGGGTGGCTGTTGTCGATGTGTTCCTGGTTCGAGGGGCGAGGAGAGGGACGGAAGCTATACTGTTACATTGGCAATACTAAAGTGCCTATAAGAACATCCAATAGTCAAAGGTACAGTGGGGCAAAAAAGTATTTAGTCAGCCACCAATTGTGCAAGTTCTCCCACTTAAAAAGATGAGAGGCCTACACTTCAACTATGACAGACAAAATGAGAAAAAAAATCCAGAAAATCACATTGTAGGATTTTTAATGAATTTATTTGCAAATTATGGTGGAAAATAAGTATTTGGTCACCTGCAAACAAGCAAGATTTCTGGCTCTCACAGACCTGTAATGTCTTCTTTAAGAGGCTCCTCTGTCCTACACTCGTTACCTGTATTAATGGCCCCTGTTTGAACTTGTTATCAGTACAAAAGACACCCGTCCACAACCTCAAACAGTCACACTCCAAACTCCACTATGGCCAAGACCAAAGAGCTGTCAAAGGACACCAGAAACAAAATTGTAGACCTGCACCAGGCTGGGAGGACTGAATCTGCAATAGGTAACAGGTTGGTTTGAAGAAATCAACTGTGGGAGCAATTATTAGGAAATGGAAGACATATAAGACCACTGATAATCTCCCTCGATCTGGGGCTCCACGCAAGATCTCACCCCGTGGGGTCAAAATGATCACAAGAATGTTGAGCAAAAATCCCAGAACCACACGGGGGGACCTAGTGAATGACCTGCAGAGAGCTGGGACCAAAGTAACAAAGCCTACCATCAGTAACACGCTACGCCGCCAGGGACTCAAATCCTGCAGTGCCAAACGTGTCCCCCTGTTTAAGCCAGTACATGTCCAGGCCCATCTGAAATTTGCTAGAGAGCATTTGGATGATCCAGAAGAAGATTGGGAGAATGTCATATGGTCAGATGAAACCAAAATATAACTTTTTGGTAAAAACTCAACTCGTCGTGTTTGGAGGACAAAGAATGCTGAGTTGCATCCAAATAACACCATACCTACTGTGAAGCAAAGCGACCAGGATGACTGATCCGTGTAAAGGAAATAATTAATGGGGCCATGTATCGTGAGATTTTGAGTGAAAACCTCCTTCCATCAGCAAGGGCATTGAAGATGAAACGTGGCTGGGTCTTTCAGCATGACAATGATCCCAAACACACCGCCCGGGCAACGAAGGTCCTGGAGTGGCCTAGCCAATCTCAACACCATAGAAAATCTTTGGGGGGAGTTGAAAGTCTGTGTTGCCCAGCAACAGACCCAAAACATCACTGCTCTAGAGGAGATCTGCATGGAGGAATGGGCCAAAATACCAGCAACAGTGTGTGAAAACCTTGTGAAGACTTACAGAAAAAGTTTGTCCTCTGTCATTTTCAACAAAGGGTATATAACAAAGTATTGAGATAAACTTTTGTTATTGACCAAATACTTATTTTCCACCATCATTTGCAAATAAATTCATAAAAAATCCTACAAATGTGATTTTCTGGATTTGTTTTCTTCTCATTTTGTCTGTCATAGTTGAAGTGTACCTATGATGAAAATTACAGGCCTCTCTAATCTTTTTAAGTGGGAGAACTTGCACAATTGGTGGCTGACTAAATACTTTTTTGCCCCACTGTATATGAAATACAAATGGTATAGAGAGAAATAGTCCTATAAATACTATATTAACTACAACCTCTTACCTATTACCTCTTACCTCATGTTAAAAGGAACCACCAACTTTCATATGTTCTCGTGTTCTGAGCAAGGAACTTAAACGTTAGGTTTTTTACATGGCACATTGCACTTTTACTTTCTTCTCCAACACCTTGTTTTTGCATTATTTAAACCAAATTTAACATGTTTCATTATTTATTTGAGGCTAAATAGATTTTTATTGATGTATTATATTAAGTTAAAATAAGTGTTCATAGCCTCCCGGGTGGCGCAGTGGTTAACCTCTTGAACCTCTGGGGGCAGTATTTAATTTTTGGATGAAAAACGTTCCCGTTTTAAACAAGATATTTTGTCACGAAAAGATGCTCGACTATGCATATAATTGACAGCTTTGGAAAGAAAACACTCTGACGTTTCCAAAACTGCAAAGATATTGTCTGTGAGTGCCACAGAACTAATGCTACAGGCGAAACCAAGATGAAATTTCATACAGGAAGTGAGCCAGATTTTGGAGGCGCTGTGTTCAAATGTCTCCTTATATGGCTGTGAATGCGCAAGGAATGAGCCTACACTTTCTGTCGTTTCCCCAAGGTGTTTGCAGCATTGTGATGTATTTGTAGGCATATCATTGGAAAATTGACCATAAGAGACTACATTTACCAGGTGTCCGCTCGGTGTCCTCCGTCGAAACTATTGCGTAATCTCCAGGTGCGTGCATTTTTCCATTTTGAACAGAGGAGAAACCAAACTGCAACGAGTGATTTATCATCGAATAGATATGTGAAAAACACCTTGAGGATTGATTCTAAACAACGTTTGCCATGTTTCTGTCGATATTATGGAGTTAATTTGGGAAAAAGTTTGCGTTGTAATGACTGAATTTTCGTTTTTTTTTCTTAGCCAAACGTGATGAACAAAACGGAGCGATTTCTCCTACACAAATAATATTTTTGGAAACACTGAACATTTGCTCTCTAACTGAGAGTCTCCTCATTGAAAACATCCAAAGTTCTTCAAAGGTAAATTATTTTATTTGAATGCTTTTCTTGTTTTTGTGAAAATGTTGCCTGCTGAATGCTAGGCTTAATGCTATGCTAGCTATCAATACTCTTACACAAATGCTTGTGTAGCTATGGTTGAAAAGCATTTTTTGAAAATCTGAGATGACAGTGTTGTTAACAAAAGGCTAAGCTTGTGAGCCAATATATTTATTTCATTTCATTTGCGATTTTCATGAATAGTTAACGTTGCGTTATGGTAATGAGCTTGAGGCTATAATTATGCTCCCGGATACGGGATTGCTCGTCGCAACAGGTTAAGGGCGCTGTACTGCAGCGCCAGCTGTGCCATCAGAGACTCTGGGTTCGCGCCCAGGCTCTGTCATAACCGGCTGCGACCGGGAGGTCTGTGGGGCGACGGACAATTGGCCTAGCGTCGTCCGGGTTAGGGAGGGCTTGTCCGCTAGGAATGTCCTTGTCTCATCGCGCACTGTCGACTCCTGTGGTGGGCCAGGCACAATGCGTGCTAACCAAGGATGCCAGGTGCATGGTGTTTCCTCTGACACATTGGTGAGGCTGGCTTCTGGGTTGGATGCGCGCTGTGTTAAGAAGCAGTGCGGCTTGGCTTGGTTGGGTTGTTTGTCAGAGGACGCATGACTTTCAACCTTTGTCTCTCCCGAGCCCATACGGGAGTTGTAGCGACGAGACAAGATAGTAGCTACTAACAATTGGATACCATGAAATTGGGGAGAAAAAGGGGTAAAAATTCAACAACAAAAAAAGTGTTCATTCAGTATTGTTGTAATTGTCATTATTACAAATAAATAAAAGCGGCCGATTAATCGGTATCGGCTTTTTTTTGGTCCTCCAATAATCGGTATCGGTATTGAAAAATCATAATCTCTATAAGTAATACAACAAAACTTGGGAATAAAATCCCAACCATACGTTGTGTATAGTTTAGTGGATAGTTTAGTGGATCTATGTTTGTGAAATGTTAAGGTTTCTATTGCTTTGTCTATGTTTGTATTGACTGTGTAGGAGTGTAGGAGAGGCCTTTAGAGAGGCCTCGGAGAGACCTGGGACTTGGAGATACCTTTAGCGAGGCCTGGGAGAAGCTTGGGAGAGGCCTTTAGCGAGGCCTGGGAGAAGCTTGGGAGAGGCCTTTAGCGAGGCCTGGGAGAAGCTTGGGAACAGACTGGAAAACACTGGTAATGTGTCTGCTGGGATGTACCAGAGTGCATTCAGTTTATAAGGTTGAATATGAACTAAAATGTGCTGACAAGGTATTGAATTAGAGATGATAATTTATCCTTACCTCTACCATGTCTAACAGCTCAGGCAGAATCGAGTTAAACTTGTTATGAAAATGATTCTGGATTATGCTTGCCAGGTCAAGCAGCAGTGCATTATTTAATATCTGCAAATTCAGCTGGAATATCAAGATACCACTCACAACAAGACAAAAGTGCACATTAACCAATCACATTGTTGATTGTATGGGCTGCCTTATAGACCCGCAATCGAGAAATTTTGGCTTAGCCATAGCCACTAGAAACAGTGACAGTGACAGCTTGAGCTTCTGAAGAGGCAAGAATTCCATTCATTGAGTTCCAACCCCATTCACACTTGCAGGCTCCATGATCACTGCAGCATCAAAGCACAAACACCACAAGAGAGAAATTATAGAAAAATTTAATTTTCACAATTAGTTGTTCTTTAGCTTATAAAAGTTGAGGTAGACACAAAAGTGTCTGATCAGTGGAGTTGGGAGTTGTTTTAATGTTTACCCTGAGAACACCATTGGGGGGGAGGACTAGGAAACTGGGTCAGGGGGTAGTGGATAGGATTGGGGGCAGTAGTGGTTTAAGTGGGATAAGTCACATCATCACCAGCATTCTCCAATAACATTCAGGGAATAAATAACCTTATCTTGTCCTCTGTTACACTGTGAGCGCTACATTTTGTCCATTGTTGGGGATTCTACATTACAATGGGATATCCTGAATGAAGTGCTCTCACATTTTGGCAGTGTTACTGGGGAGTCACCGTAGCAACAGCTGAGACCCTGGCTGACAGTGGCACCATGTTTAAATGCAAACCCCCTTTCCCCCTGCCTGCCGTATCACCAAGGAGACAGCCCCCAGGACAAGCTGTGCAGCACCCCCTTGGGAAAATGTTCCCAAACCTTTCATTCCTGCAAGGAGGGGAGGGTGTACTCCCAAAGCCTCTTTTTACAGTGCAGTTCCTGCATGGAATGATCTATCATCCAATATTGTCTCACCACATGCGCAGATGTAAGATCTAATGTCTACTGGATTCTTCAGTGCTAGTTACAGTAAAGACCCCACGTTTGCAAGATATTTCATTTGTGTTGATAAGATCTCAGCATGACATTGATTGAAAAGCTGAGCACAAGAGAAAAAAGATCTCAGAATAAAATCCTAATATTGAAGTGTAACCTCAGTTTCCCTTAATCAAATTATCTGTATGGCAGTTCGGAAAGGATCCAACCTCCTCACACTGTATATTTCATTTTTTTTCTTGACTTTCCAAGATGGCGTAGCAGTCGGGCGTCTGTTTTGTTTGTATTGTCCTGTCCCGTGTATATATCGTTTTCTTCGTACATATTTCGTACATATGTTTTATATTGTTAATCTCAATTTCCATCTAGGGATTTAACATACTCTCCTGCAACCCGCATCACCCAATGTGGTATGGATCTGCCATTTTATATACTTTAGAACAGAAACCCCCATCAGTAGCTAGCCAGCTAACTAGCTACTAGCTAGTAGTCAGTTAGCCACTACTAGCGGTCATCACCGTTAACTCGGACATCAGTCAGCCTCAGCCCGGCCAATTCCTGCCAGTCTGCACAGCGCGATATCAACACAGAGCATATCGGACTGCTTTTTCTCTACCACATCTCCGGATTCCTACCACAAGCTCTGAACCTTTACTCCGGATCATAGCAGCTAGCTAGCTGCTACCCGAGTGGCTACTCCTGGCTAACATCTCTGTCCCAAAGCAAGCACCAGTTAGCCTGGAGCTAGCCTTGAGCTAAGCCCATCTCCCGGCTATCCGAAGAGATCCATCAGACAATTCCTGGGTTTCAATACCAATTTTGCCGATTGGCTTGGACCCTTTGCTGCCAACACGGAGCGATCCATCACGACTGGTCTACCGACGTAATCACACAAGGGGGTTTCAACAGGCACTTCCGTTGCGACGTCCCCCTGAGGCCCATCTGCTAGCCTGCCATCCCCGGCCTGCGAGCTGTCTGAATTGCCGTGTCTCCAGCTCGCCTACCTACTCACTGGACTATATGATTACTCGGCTACACATATCTCTCCCTAATGTCAATATGCCTTGTCTATTGCTGTTTTTGTTAGTGATTTTTGTCTTATTTCACTGTAGAGCCTCCAGCCCTGCTCAATATGCCTTTTGTTCCAACCTCACACATGCGATGACCTCAGCTGGCTTAAATGGTGCTTCTAGAGACAAAACCACTCTCATTGTCACTCAATGCCTGGCTTTACCTCCACTGTACTCACATCCTACCATACCCTTGTCTGTACATTATGTCTTGAATATATTATTCCGCGTCCAGAAATCTGCTCCTTTTACTCTCTGTTCAGAATGCACTAGACGACCAGTTCCTATAGCATTTAGCCGTACTCTTATTCTTCTGCTCCGTTCCTCTGGTGATGTAGAGGTTAACAAAGGTCCAGCAGCCCCCAGCATCACTCCCATTCCCCAGGCGCTCTCATTCGTTGACTTCTGTAACTGTAAAAGCCTTGGTTTTATGCATGTTAACATGAGAAGCATCCTTCCTAAGTTTGTTTTATACACTGCATTAGCACACTCCGCCAACCCGGATGTCCTAGCCATGTCTAAATCCTGGCTTAGGAAGGCAACATAAAATCCTGAAATTTCCATCCCTAACTATAACATTTTCCGACAAGATAGAACTGCCATTGGAGCGGAGTAGCAATCTACTGCAGAGATAGCCTGCAGAGTTGAGCTGAGCTGACAAGGTAAAAACTTGTCAAATCTACAATAATCAAACATTTCACTAAGCAATTTTCTACGGCTGGCCATGCTTTCCATCTGGCTACCCCTACCCTGGCCAACATCTCAGGACCCCCTGTGGCAACTTGCCCAAGCCCCCCGCTTCTCCTTTACCCAAATTCCGACAGCTGATGTTCTGAAAGAGCTGCAAAATCTGGATCCCTATAAACCAGCTGGGCTAGACAATCTTGACCCTCTCTTTCTAAAATTATCCCCCGAAATTGTTGCAACCCCTTTTACTAGCCTATTCAACCTCTCTTTCGTATCGTCTGAGATCCCCAAAGATTGGAAAGCTGCCGTGGTCATCCCCCTCTTCTTAGGGGGAGAAACTCTGGACCCAAACTGTTATAGACCTATATCCATCATGCCCTGCCTTTCTAAAACCCTTGAAAGCCAAATTAACAAACAGATCACCGACTATTTCGAATCCAACCGTACCTTCTCTGCTATGCAATCTGGTTTCCAAGCTGGTCATGGGTGCACCTCAGCCACACTCAAGGTCCTAAATGATATCATAACCGCCATCGATAAAAGACAGTACTGTGCAGCCGTCTTCATCAACCTGACCAAGGCTTTCGACTCTGTCAATCACCACATTCTTATCGGCAGACTCAATAGCCTTGGCTTCTCAAATGACTGCCTCGCCTGGTTCACCAACTACTTCTCAGATAGAGTTCAATGTGTCAAATCGGAGGGCCTGTTGTCTGGACCTCTGGCAGTCTCTATGGGGGTGCAACAGGGTTCAATTCTCGGGCCAACTCGCTTCCTGTATATATATCGATATCAATGATGTCGCTCTTGCTGCTGGTGATTCTCTGATCCACCTCTATGCAGATGACACCATTCTGTAAACATCTGGCCCTTCTTTGGACACAGTGCTAACAAACCTCCAAACGAGCTTCAACGCAATACAACACTCCTTCCGTGGCCTCCAACTGCTTTTAAATGCTTGTAAAACTAAGTGCATGCTCTTCACCCGATTGCTGCCCGCACCCTCCCGTCCGACAAGCATCACTACTCTGGACGGTTCTGACCAAGAATATGTGGACAACTACAAATACCTAGGTGTCTGGTTAGACTGTAAACTCTCCTTCCAGACTCACATTAAGCATCTCCAATCCAAAATTAAATCTAGAATTGGCTTCCTATTTCACAACAAAGCCTCCTTCACTCATGCTGCCAAACATACCCTCGTAAAACTGACCATCCTTGACTTCGGCAATGTAATTTACAAAATTGCCTCCAACACTCTACTCAGCAAACTGGATGTAGTCTATGACAGTGCCATCCATTTTGTCACCAAAGCCCCATATACTACCCACCACTGCAACTTGTATGCTCTCGTTGGCTGGCCCTCACTACATATTCGTCGCCAAACCCACTGGCTCCAGGTAATCTATAAGTCTTTGCTAGGTAAAGCCCCACCTTATCTCAGCTCACTGGTCACCATAGCAACACCCACCCATAGCATGCACTCCAACGGGTATATTTCACTGGTCATCCCCAAAGCCAACACTTCCTTTGGCCGCCTTTCCTTCCAGTTGTCTGCTGCCAATGACTGGAACGAATTGCAAAAATCACTAAAGCTGGAGTCTTATATCTCCCTCTCTAACTTTAAGCATCAGCTGTCAGAGCAGCTTACCGATCTCTGTACCTGTACACAGCCAATCTGTAAATAGCACACCCAACTACCTCATCCCCACATTATTACTTAACCTCTTGCTCTTTTGCACTCCAGTATCTCTACTTGCTCATCATCTGCACATCTATCACTCCAGTAATAGGTTTCTATTGGTCTCTTCCTAGGTTTTGGCCTTTCTAGGGAGTTTTTCCTAGCCACCGTGCTTCTACACCAGCATTGCTTGCTGTTTGGGGTTTTAGGCTGGGTTTCTGTACAGCACTTTGAGATATCAGCTGATGTACGAAGGGCTATATAAATACATTTGATTTGATATTAATGCTTAATTGTAATTATTTTCGCCTCTATGGCCTATGTATTGCCTACCTCCCTACTCTTCTACATTTGCACACACTGTACAAAGATTTTTAAAAATATATATATATTGTGTCATTGACTATATGTTTGTTTATGTGTAACTCTGTGTTGTTGTTTTTGTCGCACTGCTTTTCTTTATCTTGGCAAGGTCGCAGTTGTACCTGGTTAAATAAATGTGAGATTAAAATTAATGAATTAATATGGGAAGGTATGCAGCAGTATTGACAACCATCTGATCATTCATCAAATTACAAATGAAATGTAAGAATAAAACACAAATGAACAATAAACAACACATTGGGATTCCTGGAAATGACATGTTTCTTCCTCTAATTAGAGAAAAGAAAATGACTCAAGCACTGAATTTATCACACATGCTTTCTTGACTAAACTGTGTCTAAATTCTCTGTGAACGCTATCATCAAAATGTAGGTATTCTGATATGACTTTAAAGTGTATTCTACTTTTATTCTAAATAAAGTCTGAGCTGTGGGAAATAAAGCTTCTTAAAAAGCCAAATAATGCTGGCCAGATATTATCATGAGTACCCCCCACACGCATGCACACACACATTTAATAAATACATTTGCCTGCACACACTCCCTGGACTGTGTTGAATGTACTTGTCCTGTACATATTTCAACACAATCTATTGCACATCTTGGCATTTACACCATTTACAGGAAAGAAGCTGCACCTTCTCAGGATAAAACACACCATCACTATATTTTGAACAATAATTGCTCCTTCCCGCCTTAACTTTGTGGTTCTTTATGGGCTTAGCTGGTAAAAAGTCTGTAGATGCAGCGATGCAACAAGCACTCAAGGCTTTCCTGTCACCATGTAGCTTTACCCAGGGGCTTGACAAAACGTTTAAAAGTATAGCAAACACATAATAAACAACATGAGCAAAGAAGTCCCATTCAGAATCTTAAATAATATACTGGACAGGACCAGAAAAATTTTAAGTCTTGCTTAAGACCTGAAGACACTGCTTTGATTGCAGCTGAATAAAGTGCCTTACTTCTGTGCCCTTCTAAATTCTACCTCAACACTATTTATTTTATTTTATCTTTATTTAACTAGGCAAGTCAGTTAAGAACAAATTCTTATTTTCAATGAAGGCCAAGGAACAGTGGGTTAACTGCCTTGTTCAGGGGCAGAACGACACATTTTTACCTTGTCAGCTCAGGGATTCAATCTTGCAACCTGCGCCTAGTCCAACGCTCTAACCACTAGGAGACCTGCCGTCCCGCTAAGACTAGCTCCATCTGGACAACTATTCTGCAAACAACTTTTGAGAGACACTACTCAACTTGGAGCCTACTTTCATCTCCCCTCTTTCATACAGGGCAAGTAACCCCCACTCCCAGTTAGTCAGCTCAAAGTGTAAAATGAAACACAGCACCCTTTCAACTGTAAATTCAACAAACGAGGTTGTTGAACAAACAGCACACTCCCTGAATAGAGAAGCACTCTGGAAAAACACTCTTAACGAAAGGAAAAGGGGATACCTAGTCAGTTGTACAACTGAATGCATTCAACTGAAATGCATTTACCCCAACCCCTCTGAGTGTGTGTATGTGTGCATTTATGTAATTACTGTGACTTTCCGTGTATACACTTTAAACATTCAGCTCTCTACCTTACCATTTTGAATTCTCTCTTGTGCAAAATCACTGCAGCCTGTGATGGTCCAGGCCTAAACCACACAAAAACACTAGACACCATTGAACACAAAGCTTTTACTATCTCATCCTGGAATATACAACGTTTCAGGTTCAATTCAATTTAGACCTTTGGCCTAAAGAGTAGGAAGCCAGACTTCATCAAAGAAATTGGAAATACAGACATTGTCATCCTACAAGAAATGTGGTATAAAGGAGACGGACCCACTGGTAGTCCCATCCACCAAACTACCAGCTGTGAAACAGGGAAGAGACTCATTTGGTATAGAGCTAATTTGGAATAGAGCAGACCTAACCCACTCTATTAAATTAGTCAAAACAGGAACATTTTACATCTGGCTAGAAATTAGTAAGGAACTGATCTGAACAGAGAAAGATGTCCTCATGTGTGCTACCTATACCTACAGCTTCTCCCTCTTAGAGGGGGAGATCAACCATTTCCAGGCCCAGGGACATGTACTAGTCTGTGGTGAGCCTCTTGGGGCTAGGGGGCAGAATTTTCACTTTTGGATAAATAGCGTGCTTCCTGATACTCATGCCAAGAATATAAGATATGCATATTATTCATAGATTTGGATAGAAAACACTCTGAAGTTTCTAAAACGGTTTGAATCATGTCTGTGAGTATAACAGAACTTATGTAGCAGGCAAAACCCAGAGGACTAACTGTTCAGAATTTTTCTTTTTTTTTGCCTCTCTCTGTTCCCTGAGTTGTCATTGCCAAGGGATATTTCTTAGGAACCTGTTTTCAGTTCCTACCGCTTCCACTGGATGTCATCAGTCTTTGGAATTTGGCTGAGGTTATTCCTTTGTGCAATGAAGAAGTAGGCCAAGTAGGATTTTTAAAAATCTGACATGTTGGCTGGATTCACAACAAGTGTAGCTTTAATTGAGTATCTTACATGTGTGATTTAATGAAAGTTTGAATTTTATAGTATTTTATTTGAATCTGGTGCTCTGCATTTTCCATGGCAATTGGCCAGTTGGAACATTTGCGTCCCGCCTATCCCAAAGATGCCAGAACTGGACAAGAACCTGACACCCTCAGCACACAGGTGGACAAACACCTACCTGGAGGTGACAGCATTCCCTCCCCCATATGCCCCCGTAGACACAACTACTATGACTTAACCAACAAAAACGGGTCACAACTCCTGCAGCTCTGTCAGACGCTGGGTATGTACATAGTCAATGGTAGTCTTCGAGGGGACTCCTACGGTAGGTACACCTATAGCTCATCTCTTGGCAGTAGTACTGTAGACTGTAGACTACTTTATCACTGACCTCAACCCAGAGTCTCTTAGAGTGTTCACAGTCAGTCCACTGACACCCCTATCAGATCACAGCAAAACCCCACTCTACTTGAACAGACCTATGCTCAATCACGAGGCATTAAAGCCAAAGGAACTTAATAATATAATGATATGCTATAGACGGAAGGAAAGTAATGTGAAAATCTACCAAAAAACAATTTGGCAACAACAAATGTAATCATTAATAGACTAAATGTTTCACTGTAATTGTGAAGGTGTAAACATGGCAGTAGAAAACCTAATCAGTATACATGACCTCTCAGCTTCCCATTCAAATCTAAAAATTTAAAACAGACAACCTAAGAAAATGAACAACAACGACAAATAGTTTGATGAAGAATGCAAAAACGTAATTAAGAAATTGAGAAACCTATCCAACCAAAAACATAGAGACCCAGAAATCCTGAGTCTACACCTTCACTATGGTGAATCACTAAAACAATACAGAAATACACTACGGAAAAAGAAGGAACAGCACGTCAGAAATCAGCTCAATGTAATTGAATAATCCATAGAATCTAACCACTTCTGGTGTCACGGATCCCCCTGATACTGCTGCTCATTTCGTTCACCAGCTCCGGAGGTCTACATCACCGGCCTTCTAGGCATCACAGAACTGGATTCATTGCAGAAGGAATCCCTTGTATCTCACTGGCGCGCACCTCAAAACGCAGGATGGTTGCCAGCACGCTGTCCATGGCGCTGCCGAGTCTGGAAAGACAGTCATCGTGATGCTGGACTGTCCCTACGATGGTTGATAGCTCGGTCTTTCCTGCTGTCTCCATTTATGAGGTCGGTTATTCTGTCATGATGTCTAATGATTGGAGACAGGTGGCAGGAATACGTAATAGGGGGTTTTATTGACTCCAACCAAACAAAAGAGCGAGGTGTAAACCTCTAAATAATACACAGGATGAGACCCGTAAAACAAGTTCACAATAACACGTAGCATGGAAGCCGATACAACAGCACAGGTACTCATAGGACCAACAGACATGGTAACAATAACCGACAAGGACACTGGGGAACAGAGGGCACATATATAACACACTAATCAGGGGGAATGGGAACCAGGTGTCCGGGGTTGGTGGTAATGACAGTCTGAGGTTGGTGGTAATGAATCTAGTTCATTGACGCCTAGAAGGCCGGTGATGTAGACCTCCGGAGCTGGTGCACGGAATGAGCAGCAGAACTGGGGGGATCCGTGACATCTGGGAAAATTGGAAAACTCTAAACAAACAACAACATGAAGAGTTATCTATCCAAAACAGAGATGTATGGATAAACCACTTCTCCAATCTTTTTGGCTCTATAACAAAGAACAAAGAACAAAGAACAAAAACATATACATGTTCAAATACATCCTCTCCATTCGCATAAAGAAAAGATGGCGATATACGGGGCGCAGATCCGGGTGCCTTGTGAGAATTCACCGGCAAGTGGATAACACGCCTCGACCATCCGTTTTATTGGCCAACGTGCAGCCCAGTAATGGAAACAGTCCAGTACATCTCTATACTAGGCGGTGTCAGAAGAAGCCCCAAATAATTGTCAAAGACTCCAGTCACCCAAATCATAGACTGTTCTCTCTGCTACCGCACGGCAAGCGGTACCAGAGCGTTGTCTAGGTCCAAAAGGCTCCTTAACAGCATCTACCCCCAAGCCATCAGACTGCTGAACAATTAATCAAATGGCCACTCAGACTATTTGCATTGATTCCCCCCCCCCCCCCCCCCCCCCACACAGCTACTCAATGTTTATTATCTATGCATAGTCACTTTACCCCTACCTACATGTACAAATTACCTTAATCATGGAAAGAGCGGGTGTTCCTAATGTTTTGTACACACACTCAGTGTATATCTCCACCAGAGACACCTCCGTGCACCAAAAATGTAAATATTTTCTACAAAATAACAGAAACCAGGACTGTAGCTTTTACATGTCATTACATCATAGAGGTATCCCTAAATCTGTGTACTTTTTACTTCTAGAAGATTTGTTCAATGTCTCAATGTGTTAAAAAAGTAGTAGGAGACCTCTAGGGATTTCCTCAGTCCAGGAGACAGCTCTCCCCAATAGCTTTGGAGGAATGATGATCCACAGATGAACACACACACACACACATACTGTAATGGATTCTGATCGACCATCTCCCCTGCCTTTATTTCAGGCTGAAGATAAAACGGAGGAAACATCAAAGCAAGACTAGCAGCATGGAAACAATAGAAAAAGAACCAGCCCCTTACTCCTGTCTTCCCTTCAAGGAAATCCATTCAACCTTACTTTGTTCAAAACATGACATTTGTATTATTAGGTCTACACTACAGTGAACTATACTGTATAAAGCTCATAACAGTTGCAGTAAACAAATTTATATTGAATAACAATCAAATTACATTTGAGGAATAGGCTATAATGTAAGGCAGGGTGTCAATTGGGTAGCACAACACCAACAATTTAAAATAGGCTACTAAAATCATTCCGATCCCGATTAAAAGGGAAATGCATTTTAGCAGTATGAATGGCTGTTAGGGCCATGCAGACACCTGGGAGCGGGAGGGAAGGCTGTTTGTATGGCTGGCTTTATGGAGAGCTCATCAACTTTTTCTCAAAACAGTGCAGAGGTAAAGATGGCTGGCTGTAGTAGATGGCTTTGGTAACTGCTGTTTGACTTGATGTGAAACTAAACTAGAGTTTTAATCTTAGTACTGAGCTAGTACGTACCAACTAATTATTGTATGATGTGTTTGTAGAATGTTAAGTCCCCTATTGACTGAGGGTCATTTCCATATAACAGGACCCATGAGGACCAACATGAAGTTCCTAGGAGCATGTCAAATCTGGTGTCAAATGAAAACTAAGTGTATATATTTTTGAGAAATTAAGGCATATATACATTTTTCAACCGTGTTCTATCCTAAATATTAGGAATAAGCAAGGCTTTGATTTCTGATGAAACAGATGGAAAAGGGGTTGCAGAAAACGTATTAAAAGGTATTAGAAATACATCAAAACACAATCATTTAGAAGTAAAGACCCCCGCCAACTAATATCAACACTTACAGTATATTTAGTTTTGGAGAAATTATTTGCCTTGTGTAAGTTTAAGAAATATTGCCCTGTGCCTTGAAATTCTATTTCCAAAAACCCACATATCTTTAAGATATTTTCTCATTTCTCTCCCTCAAGAGGAGGGAGCGTTGAGGAAGCTACTCTGAAAATACAGAAGAGTTTACCAATTTACCAATCTACCAATTACTTCACACTAGAAGAAGTTAAGCTATACTAAAGGTACCCTTGAGAAACATATAGTTACTTAACTAAAGTTACTTTGAAAAAGTAGTTTACTACTTCGTAAAAAAAGATCATATATAAATCTGAAATGTCATAGACTACAAATTGCAAGAACAGATCACGTCGTTAACAGAATGTGTCATTTAGCATATAAAACACAACAACTGTTTCAAGTAAGAATTAGGCAGGTCTAATGCTGAAAAAGAAAGGAAATTATTGTCTACTTCACCCATATTTAATTTTTGCAACAAAAAAACCCATTTAGTTCAACTACCACTAAGATGCTGTAATGTTGGTAAATTACTAGTTGAACTACAAGTAGTTCACTACTGCTCAACACTGGGAGGGAGGAAATTAAAGAAAACACAGAATTAACAAGTTAAGGTAGACCTACCAATTAGTTACAGTGTTTTTACTGATATCTATTTGGTTATGAACTACTAAGTGACTAAACCTCGAAATTCTGTTCCCAAATTGGTAACGTAGCTTCCGGAAAATCAGTGACGGAATTACTGCAATTTGATTGGCTACAATGGAAAATCATAGTAGTCACAAACCACAGTTGGTTCACCTGCTACAGTTCTCCCTGACACTGGCATACTGTTACATTCAACTCATAACTGTTTTCTTTCTCTTTCTGTTGTATGGTGGTCAAAGCAAGTGTGAAAACAGTCTGGACAACCCTTCCCTCTCTCTCTTCCTCTATCCCCAGTTAATGTCACCTCTCCCTGCTATTACTGACACCTACTCATAAGCCCCCTCTCTTTTCATTTACAGTAACCAGCATCCTTACCCATTGAGTACAGACTGACGCCGGACGTCCATGGATGTTGAAAAGTAGTCCTCAGATGTCGTTTTTGGTTTTTGGTATGGTCCCGGCCTTGATCTGGCCCAAACATAGAGGTCCATGATTGGTTCAGATTTGGTCCGGAAATCTGAACCAATCATAGACGTCTATGGTTGTCACAAGTGTGGAGAGCTCAGTACAGTACAGTAAAGTAGAGTACAGTAAAGTAAAAGTGTTAAGCAGAGTAAAGTTCAGTACAATATTGTACTGTACAATAGAGTAGAATAGAGTACAGTTCAGTAGAGCACACTAGAATTGAGTACACTATAATGTATTGTACTTTACTGTACTCTACCGTACTGAACTATACTCTACTGAACTATACTCGACTGTTCTGTGTTGTGCTGTGCTGTGCTGTACTGTAAAGTATTCCACTGTACTCTACTATGATGTACTTTGATGTTAAAACTTGTGAAACATAGACATCTATGATTGGTTCAGATTTGGTCCAGGATGGACCAACCAAATTTGGTTTTGTTTGGGTGTGGAGCTCATTAAAATAATAGCCAGTGTATAGAATAATACTGAGATATGCAAAGGAGGAAATTGCATATTTATACCATTGTGTACCTATTTAGGACACATCACCATGAAGTGAATGACACTCATATCCATAAATATGCATTTCTGTGTAGTACAGATCAGGGAGTCATGATGAAATTCCACAAACGCAATTCTGTTACTGGGTGTGAATCCACTTCACTTAATGTAGTTCAAAAACCAAAATAAATGTTTTCAAAGTCAAGGTCTCATGTCATAGCTAGTCTCGTGTTGCCATACCTTTAAAAGCCTGGTTCTTGACGAGTCTATGTCATATACAGTTGAAGTCGGAAGTTTACATACACCTTAACCAAATACATTTAAACTCAGTTTACCATTACATTTACATTTAAGTCATTTAGCAGACGCTCTTACAAATTGGTGCATTCACCTTATGACATCCAGTGGAACAGCCACTTTACAATAGTGCATCTAAGTCTTTTAAGGGGGGCGAGAAGGATTACTTTATCCTATCCTAGGTATTCCTTAAAGAGGTGGGGTTTCAGGTGTCTCCGGAAGGTGGTGATTGACTCCGCTGTCCTGGCGTCGTGAGGGAGTTTGTTCCACCATTGGGGGGCCAGAGCAGCGAACAGTTTTGACTGGGCTGAGCGGGAACTGTACTTCCTCAGTGGTAGGGAGGCGAGCAGGCCAGAGGTGGATGAACGCAGTGCCCTTGTTTGGGTGTAGGGCCTGATCAGAGCCTGGAGGTACTGAGGTGCCGTTCCCCTCACAGCTCCGTAGGCAAGCACCATGGTCTTGTAGCGGATGCGAGCTTCAACTGGAAGCCAGTGGAGAGAGCGGAGGAGCGGGGTGACGTGAGAGAACTTGGGAAGGTTGAACACCAGACGGGCTGCGGCGTTCTGGATGAGTTGTAGGGGTTTAATGGCACAGGCAGGGAGCCCAGCCAACAGCGAGTTGCAGTAATCCAGACGGGAGATGACAAGTGCCTGGATTAGGACCTGCGCCGCTTCCTGTGTGAGGCAGGGTCGTACTCTGCGGATGTTGTAGAGCATGAACCTACAGGAACGGGCCACCGCCTTGATGTTACCACAATTCCTGACATTTAATCCTAGTAAAATGTCCCTGTCTTAGGTCAGTTGGGATCACCATTTTATTTTAAGAATGTGAAATGTCAGAATAATAGTAGAAAGAATCATTTATTTCAGCTTTTATTTCTTTCATCACATTTCCAGTGGGTCAGACGATTACACACACTCAATTAGTATTTAGTAGCATTGTCTTGCATTTAACTTGGGTCAAACGTTCCGGGTAGTCTTCCACAAGCTTCCCACAATAAATTGGGTTAATTTTGGCACATTCCTCCTGACAAAGCTGGTGTAACTGAGTCAGGTTTGTAGGACTCCTTGCTCGCACGCACTTTTTCAGTTCTGCCTACAAATTTTCTATAGGATTGAGGTCAGAGCTTTGTGATGGCCACTCCAATACCTTGACTTTATTGTCCTTTAGCCATTTTGCCACAACTTTGGAAGTATGCTTGGGGTCATTGTCCATTTGGAAGACCCATTTGCAACCAAGCTTTAACTTCCTGACTGATGTTTTGAGATGTTGCTTCAATATCAGTTCTGCCTACAAATTTTCTATAGGATTGAGGTCAGAGCTTTGTGATGGCCACTCCAATACCTTGACTTTATTGTCCTTTAGCCATTTTGCCACAACTTTGGAAGTATGCTTGGGGTCATTGTCCATTTGGAAGACCCATTTGCAACCAAGCTTTAACTTCCTGACTGATGTCTTGAGATGTTGCTTCAATATATCCACATAATTTTCCTGCCTCATGATGCCATCTAGTTTGTGAAGTGCACCAGTCCCTCCTGCAGCAAAGCACCCACACAACATGATGCTTCCACCCCTGTCCTTCACAGTTGGGATGGTGTTCTTCGGCTTGCAAGCCTCCCCCTTTTTCCTCCAAACATAACGATGGTCATTATGGCCAAACAGTTCTATTTTTGTTTCATCAGACCAGAGGACATTTCTCCAAAAAGTACGATCTTTGTCCCCATGTCGAGTTGCAAACCGTAGTCTGGCTTTTTTATTGCGGCTTTGGAGCAGTGGCTTATTCCTTGCTGAGCGGCCTTTCAGGTTATGTCGATACAGGACTCATTTGATTGTTTCCTCCAGCATCTTGACAAGGTCCTTTGCTGTTGTTCTGGGATTGATTTGCACTTTTTCGCACCAAAGTACTGTCACGCCCTGTCCATAGAGAGGCTTTTTAATCTCTATTTTGGTTAGGCCAGGGTGTGACTAAGGTGGGCGTTCTATGTTCCTTTTTCTATGTTTTTGTATTTCTTTGTTTTTGGCCAGGTATGGTTCTCAATCAGGGACAGCTATCTGTCGTTGTCTCAGATTGAGAACCATACTTAGGTAGCTCTTGCCCACATGGGTTTTGTGGGTAGTTGCTTTCTGTTTAGTGTGTTTTGCGGTTGTTCTCGTTGTTGTTTTGTATTTAGTGTTCAGTTCTATTTAATAAATATGAACACGTACCACGCTGCACCTTGGTCCTCACCTTCTTCCACCAACGGCCGTTACAAGTACGTTCATCTCTAGGAAACCGAACGCGTCTCCTTCCTGAGCGGTATGACGGCTGCTTGGTCTTTTTCTCCTGAGGTCTTGGCTGATTTCTTTTGATTTTCCCATGATGTCTAGTAAAGAGGCACTGAGTTTGAAGGTAGGCCTTGAAATACATCCACAGGTACACCTCCATTTGACTCAAATTATGTCAATTAGCCTATCAGAAGCTTCTAAAGCCATGACATCATTTTCTGGAATTTTCCAAGCTGTTTAAAGGCACAGTCAACTAAGTGTATGTAAACTTTTGACCCACTGGAAATGTGATACAGTGAATTATGTGAAATAATCTGTCTGTAAACAATTGTTGGAAAAATTACTTGTGTCATACACAAAGTAAATGTCCTAACCGACTTGCCAAAACTATAGTTTGTTGACAAGAAATTTGTGGAGTGGTTGAAAAACGAGTTTTAATGACTCCAATCTAAGTGTATGTAAACTTCCGAATTCAACTGTTTGACACCCCATTCTTTCTGCAGACATCTTTGAATCTTAATTCTGAGAAGATATTTTTGGGAAAACATGGTCACATAAAAAACGGAGGGAGTTTTAACAAAATAATTATGTTACCAGAATTGGCCTGTTCACAGTTCTCCCAGTGAATGTTTTTATTTTTATTTTTTAAATGTTCACCACAAATTGTTAAAAGTAGTCGTTGTGCATAGAGTTTTATGGTTTGTTATCCTTTCAAATCAATGGCTTTTGTTTGGCATATCGTGGAATTGCCCTGAGGTAAATGATTCCCACAATAACATAGACCTCTATTGTAAGTATTGATTTTGTTGACAAATTCATATATAACTTGATAGTGATGGGATTATCACCTCTGCATTCATTTGAATTGTTACAGCTAGATTGTAACTCTGTTAAATCTAGATTGTAACACAGTTACAGCTTCATTGTAACTCTCACTGTCAGATTAATTACTCAATAAAAACGATGAGTATAGACATTGGAAATACAATGCTGCTCAAATCCTATAAAATCAAGTGTTCGAGAGGTTGTTGATCACTTTTCAAACTTACAGCGCTCATGGTGAATAATAACAATACCAGTAGGCTATTTGTCTGTGATAAACCATTTCATTTTTTGCCATGTTTTGATCAGTCACGAAAACATCGATAAGGTCCTGAGAGCATCCAGTCTATTCGTCGGACGACGAAACTATCGATATTTGCATCAAGTCAAATGGCATATGGTAATAAAATGTGTCAGAAAACAAATTATTCACACAATAGATTCAGACGGTGACTATTGGTGACTTGTGCGCTTTTCTTCACATGAGACAATTTCACCACTTGATATTCTCTGTTGATGGCATATAAACAATTATTGTCTGACTATAGTAAGTGACTGACCTGAATTGTGCAGGTATATTCCGTATCATCCAGGAGTCTGACGGTGCAGTCGTATTCTCTATCCAGATTCCGGATACTGCCACTCATTATTCGGCTCAACATATTTTCACAGAATTGCTGGTCTGCGTCTAGGACCAGAGCAATAATCTGAACACAGCATAGAAGTAGGCTAATGTCACATTGAATGACTACATTTTCCGATCAACCAGACGAGCAGCAGCTGAATATCGTAATGCCAAGACACAAAAGCATTGTCTATCCCATGAAGTGAACACAACACAGGCACGAGCCACAGTGCGGAATCATTGAAAGGATGCCCGCATCCAGATCCAGGAGCAATTCACCCTTGTGTACCCGTAATCGAAAGATGGGTGACCATTCACCACTCACTGCTTGCAATTTGAGCTAGAGGGCGGATCCCTTAGAGTAGACTGACGTCAATGAGAACCAACGGGGAGAGATTTCTACCAGATGGGAAATATAGCCCTTAGTGTAAACGGAATATTTTTTTTCATCCTTTCATTTTCTTAAACCACCAATTGGCACTAGACGGTAAATATTTGGGATTTTTAGTCTTCTATGAAACCCATGTTTATAAATGTTTACGACAGGCAAGGCCTCTTCAATGCGTGAAGAGCAAATGGATGAGGGATTGTCTGAAGTTTCAGTCCCTATCTGACAAAATGTTAACTTTTGTTTTAAATGCATGACGAAAAAGTCTTCAAGAGAGCATCATGCTATTCAATGGCCTATAGGCATGATGCATCTATAGCCTATAGGCCACAGTCATAGATCACAATAAAGCAGTTGAGTAGACTTGACAGACAATGGTTGTCGGCAACAATAATGTTGTACTGCACATTCACAATGGCAATATTTTCTTTCCCAATTGCAGTGACGAGTTAACCTATTGTCAGAGCAGTCATGAAACTTTCATATAGGCGACGGTATGTGCATGAAACTATATAAAACAATTTTAAAAAATGTGGGGGTTAACAATAGTATAAAAAACAAGACAATAAACGGGGCTGCAGGGGGCTCTTCTCATAATTAGGCCCAATAGGTTAGCCGGACTAAATCGTATACAATTTGCGGGCAGGTATGAAGACAGGTTTTTATGTAGCCTACCATTCCGAATATTTTAGCTTCATTCAATATTACTTGAATGACATACATTAAAAAATATGGCTTTTCACACAGTCACAGGACAACAGCACAGCAACACAATATATCGACGAGACGCTTTCACCCCCTAGTGGACATATAACACCATTCTTATATGAATAACACTCCAGCCGATTTGGTAGCTTCGCTGTGTTCGGAGTATTGGTTCGACAACGCAATGACTGAACAAGGATAATGTATCATATAAGTTGGAGCTTCATAAATATGTCAAATAATAAGCATTAGGACAAAAATATACCCTTATGCCGTGACATTGTGTTTGCAATGCCGTGACCCGGATTCGAACCGGGGTTGCTGCGGCCACAACGCAGAGTACTAACCACTATACGATCACGGCGAGCTACCAGGGCTTATACTTACGGTGAGATATTGGGCTTATAACCTCGCAGCGGTGAGGCATTCAACTGCAGAAAGCCATTTCAATTGATAAATATGTGACTTGGTAACGTATTCTTGATCAGGTTGAACCTTTCTGTATTTTATATTAATTACACATTTCGAATGGTATGTTTAGTAAACTATTCAGATATACTGAATCTGAAGTAGCTTAGAACTAGCCTAGCTAAGGTTGGATGCTGACGCTTGTCCTTAAACAGTAGCTTGGTAGCTATCTTTATTTTTGCATGGGAAATTTCAATTCGAATTGGAAATGTTCAATGTAATTAGCTAGCTAATGTCCTCTGGTTCTTCATCTGCTCATCATGCTTGCTTTTGTGTTTGCCTTATTTGTATTCTGATGTGTTGTTTTTTCTTTCAATCAATGGAATTGTAGACTTCTTAAAATGTTAAATAGGCTCTACAGTGGCTGGCGAAAGTATTCATCCCATGGCATTTTTCCTATTTTGTTGCCTTACAAACCTGGAATTAAATGGATTATTGAGGGGGATGTATCATTTGATTTACACAACATGCCGACCACTTTGAAGATTCAAATATTTTTTCACAATTTTTCAATTCAATTCAAGGGCTTTAATGGCCAAAGCAAGTAAAATGGATAATAAACAAAAGTCAAATAATCATGAACAGTAGACATTACACTCAGAAGTTCCAAAAGAATAAAGACATTTCAAGTGCCATATTATGTCTATATACAGTGTTGTAGCGATGTGCAAATAGTTAAAAGTACAAAATGGAAAATAAATAAACATAAATATGGGTTGTATTTACAATGGTGTTTGTTCTTCACAGGTTGCCCTTTTCTTGTGGCAGCAGGTCACAAATCTTGCTGACGTGATGGCACACTGTGGTATTTCACCCAGTAGATATGTGAGTTGATCAAAATTGGGTTTGTTTTCAAATTTTTGGTTCTGTGTAATCTGAGGGAAATGTGTTAGGATGTGCAGCTCAGTTTCCATCTCATTCTGTGGGCAGTGTGCACATAGCCTGTCTTCTCTTGAGAGCCAGGTCTACCTACGGCGCCCATTCTCAATAGCAAGGCTATGCTCACTGAGTCTGTACATAGTCAAAGTTTTCCTTAAGTTTGGGTCAGTCACAGCAATCAGGTATTCTGCCACTGTGTGCTCTCTGTTTAGGGCCAAATAGCATTTTTTTTTCTCTCTCTCTCGCCACCAAAACTCCCCCCCTGTGCCTTCTTTTCAAAGATGCTCAGCCCGGCGGAGCGAAACTATGACGTGGGGGACCGGGAGTTGTTGGCTGTCGTCAAGGCTTTGAAGGCGTGGAGACATTGGCTTGAGGGGGCTAAACACCCTTTTCTCATCTGGACGGACCACCGCAATCTGGAGTACATCCGGGCGGCGAGGAGACTGAACCCTCGCCAGGCAAGGTGGGCCATGTTCTTTATCCGTTTTGTTTTCACCCTGTCCTAGAGACCAGGTTCCCAGAATGCGAAGGCAGATGTACTGTCTCGGATGTATGACACAGAGGAACGGTCCATGGATCCCACTCCCATTCTCCCGGCCTCTTGCCTGGTGGCACCAGTAGTGTGGGAGCTGGACGAGGACATCGAGCGGGCATTACGTACATAGCCCACTCCCCCCCCCAGTGTCCAGCTGGACGTCTGTACGTTCCGTTTGCTGTCTGCGACCGTTTGATCTATTGGGCCCACACGTCACCCTCCTCTGGTCATTCGGGCATCGGTCGGACAGTGTGCTGTCTTAGTGGAAAGTACTGGTGGTCCACCTTGGCTAAGGACATGAGGGTTTATGTTTCCTCCTGCTTGGTGTGCGCCTGCCCAGGGGGAAGTTACAACCCCTCCCCGTTCCACAACGGCCGTGGTCGCACCTGTCGGTGGACTTCCTGATTGATCTACCTCCCTCACAGGGTAACACCATGATCCTGGTCTTTGTGGATCGGTTTTCTAAGTCCTGCCGTCTCCTCCCTTTGTCCGGTCTCCCTACGGCCCTACAGACTGCGGAGGCCCTGTTCACACACGTCTTCTGCCACTACGGGGTGCCTGAGGACATAGTATCTGATCAAGGTCCCTAGTTCACGTCAAGGGTCTGGAGGGCGTTTATTTCGTGGTACTGTTTTTTTTCCAGCACCATAGTATTTTGTTTATACTGGTGTTTTCTTGAATTAAATACCTTGTAGACGCATCTCAGCTCTCCTGAGCCTGACTCCTTTCACCAGTTACCCACAGCCTTGACATATGAACATCAAATATTTATTTAGTTTCCATGTTTTTGACTCTTTTTTTCTAAACAGGTGCATTAAATATTTTCTAAGTGTAATACATTGCTGAATATCAAAAGTCTGGCTGAAGGACATGGCAAAAAAAGTGTAAAACAGTGAAATCGAGACATTAAATGCTTTAGAAAATGAACAGAAAAACGAAATTAATTTAACGAAATTAAGCTGAAAAAAAAGCTTAGGTCCAATGCAGCCGTTTTTATCTCAAAATCAAATTTATCTCAACATAAAATCAGCTCTTTCACAGTATTAATCCAACCTCATAGTGTGGAAATATACAGTACAAGTCAAAGGTTTGGACACACCTACTCATTCAAGGGTTTTTCTTTATTTGTACTATTTTCTACATTATAGAATAATAGTGAAGACATCAAAACGATGAAATTACACATATGGAATCATCAATACCAAAAAAAAGTGTGAAACAAATCAAAATAGATTTTATATTTTATATTCTTCAAAGTAGCCACGCTTTGCCTAGATGACAGCTTTGCACACTCTTGGCATTCTCTCAACGAGCTTCACCTGGAATGATTTTCCAACAGTCTTGAAGGAGTTCCCACATATGCTGAGCACTTGTTGGATGCTTTTCCTTCACTTTGCAGTTCAACTCTTCCCGGTCTAATGTTCATTGCTCATGTTTCTTGGCCCAAGCAAGTATCTTCTTCTTATTGCTGTCCTTTAGTAGTGGTTTCTTTGCAGCAATTTGACCATGAAGGCCTGATGCCCCTGAACAGGCAGTTAACCCACAGTTCCTAGGCCGTCATTGAAAATAAGAATTTGTTTTGCCTAGTTAAAAAAAAAGGTAAAAAATAAAAAATTCACAGTCTCCTCTGAAAAGTTGATGTTAAGATGTGTCTGTTACTTGAACTCTGTGAAGCATTTATTTGGGCTGCAATTTCTGAGGCTGGTAACTTTAATGAGCTTATTCTCTGCAGCAGAGGTAACTCTGGGTCTTCTTTTCATGTAGCGGTCCTCATGAAAGGCAGTTTCATCATAACGCTTGTTGGTTATTGCGACTGCACTTGAAGAAACTTTCAAAGTTCTTGACATTTTCCCAATTGACTGTCCTTTAAGACAGATTGACTGTCTTAAAGTAATGATGGACTGTCATTTCTCTTTTCTTATTTGAGCTGTTCTTGCCATTATATGGACTTGTACTTTTACGAAATAGGGCCAACAGTTGTTGCCTTCTCACCAAGCTACTTGCCTATTGTCCTGTAGCCCATCCCAGCCTTGTGTAGGTCTACAATTTTATCCCTGATGTCCTTACACAGCTCCCTGGTCTTGGCCATTGTGGAGAGGTTGGAGTCTGTTTGATTGAGTGTGTGGACCGGTGTCTTTTATACAGGTAACGAGTTCAAACAGGTGCAGTTAATACAGGTAATGAGTGGAGAACAGGAGGGCTTCTTAAAGAAAAACTAACAGGTCTGTGAGAGCCGGAATTCATACTGGTTGGTAGGTTATCAAATACTTATGTCATGCAATAAAATGCAAATGAATTACTTAAAAATCATACAATGTGATTTTCTGGATTTTTGTTTTAGATTCCGTCTCTCACAGTTGATGTGTACCTATGATCAACATTACAGACCTCTACATGCTTTGTAAGTAGGAAAACCTGCAAAATCGGCAGTGTATCAAATACTTGTTCTCCAATTTATAGACTGTTTAAGGTTTTGAAGAACACAGTGTTCTCCATCCTTGGGAAATTAAAAAAATATGGAACTGCCCAGACTGGCTAGAGCTGGTCACCAGACCAAACTGAGCAACCAGGCAAGAAGGACCTTGGTCAGGGAGGTGACAAAGAACCCAATGACCACACTGACATAACTACAGAGTTCCTTGGCTGAGATGGGAGAACCTGCCAGAAGGACAACAATCTCTACAGCACTTCACAAATCTGACATTTATGGAAGAGTGGCCATACGGAATCCACTCCTGAGAAAAAGGCACGACAGCACGCCTGGAGTTTGCAAAAAGGCACGTGAAAGACTCCAAGAGCATAAGACTAAATAATCAGGGGTTCTATGAGACAAAAATTTAACTCTTTGGCCTGAATGCAAAGCGCTATATCTGGAGAAAACCAGGCACAGCTCATCACCCGTCTAATCCCATCCCTACTGTGAAGCATGGTGGTGGCAGCATCATGCTACTGTATGTGGATGCGTTTCAGCGGCAGGGACTGGGAGACTGGTAAGGATAGAGGGATCAATGAATGGAGGCAAATACAGGCAAATCCTTGATGAGAACCTGCTTCGGAGTGCAAACAACTTTAGAGTGGGGTGAATATTTACATTAAAAACAGGACAATGTTACAGACATGCGGCAAGTAATCACCACCAAAGGTCCTTCTACAAAGTATTGACTCAGGTTTAAATACTTATGCAAATTAGATTTCCATATTTCATTCAGAATAAATGTGAAAACATTTCTTTGCACTTTTTCATTATGGGACATTGGGTGTAGATGGGTAAGTGGAAAAACAATTTAATCCATTTTGAATTCAGGCTGTAACACAACAAAATATGGAATAAGTAAAGGGGTATGAATACTTGTACAGGCACTGTACATGGGACAATATTTTCAATTTCAATAGCTCCAAATTTCAATGACTTAAACTTCTAACCAACTATAAATTGTAAAAACAGATATTGAAACCATTTAATGAGATGGGATGGTTAAAAGATATGCAACATGAAAATATTGTCCCATTTATATTGTGTAATTTATTTAATTCTGTGATCATTTTAAATAATACATATTTCATTTGTTTGAGTGTCATGCTGAGAACAGAACAATAGTGCTTATTGAGAGGAACATAAATCCAGAATATCATCTCCTCAAACTCGCATGCACCCATGTATACAGTACATACACACCTTTATAACCACAATTAGACTGATAGAATTTAACCAGAGAAAGGGAATGTATCATGCTGATTTTATTATGTGCATTGATTAAAGCCTAAACAGCAAATATCCGATGGACTACACTAGTCACTACTACTAGATTATCCTTTTTCCATAGACGTGGAGAGAGGAAATCAATGGGTAAAGTCTTGAGGCTCAGTCTCATCATTCTCCCCTGGTTCATTGCTCCTTGCAGTGGGGACTTTGGCAGCACACTCTGCACTCTTAGTGAAGGGGCGGCCTGGCTGGCCCAATGTCTGACGTGGGCGCTGCTTGCTGTGTGAGATGCGGCTGTGTCCCATACTCTGGGCAGGGGCACCATCTCGTCTCTGGGCAACCATTGCTTGCTGTCCCCTGTGCAGATCACAGGATGCCACAAGAGGCTTCCCTATGTCCAGCTGTTTGCTCTCTTGTAGCCACAGCTTCCTGTCCATGTGGGTATAGTGTAGGTCCACCTTTATCACTAAGGATCCCTTTACAACAGGTTGAGAGAAAAAACAGAATATAGATTGAATTTATACATTTCTAGACATATAATTGCACATATTAAAGATGGGGTCCCAGACATAGTAAACCTACCTGAAGCTTTTGAAGGCCACAAAGTCTGAGGCTACAGTCAGGGTTTTCAGCAACCAAGTTATTTAGCAACAGAGAGTCCATTTCACTTGACCTCCCAGGACTAGAGAATATATCCTCCATTGCCTAAACACAGAAGTCAGGAATAAAATACATCAGGCAACTACAGCAAAACCTGTGATACCCACTTGTTATTTTACAAAGTGCATAACAAGTGGCAGACTACTGAAGTAAGTAGGGAGAACATAATGCATTGAACCACTAGATGTCAGTATGCTCCAAGGAATTATTACTTCACAGAAGCAGAAACCTGATAAGCTGTTGTGCCAAAATGTCCTGCTCTTGTTTCTCAGCCATTTCTAATAGCAAGGTTGTCATGAAAGATGAGAGGACATAAGGCAGACTATGAAAACTATGAAAATAACTGCTGTTCATAAGATACAGTGCATTCGTAAAGTATTCAGACCCCTTGACTTTTCCCACATTTTGTTATGTTACAGCCTTACACTAAAATGAATTAAATATTTTTCAATCTACACACAATACCGCAAAATAACAAAGCGAAAACATGTTTTTAGACATTTTGCAAATGTATTAAAGATAAAAAACATAAATACCTTATTTACATAAGTATGAAGACTCTTTGCTATGAGACTCGAAATTGAGCTCAGGTGCGATGTTTCTACAACTTGATTGGAGTCACCTGTGGTAACTGTCTATATAAGGTCCCACAGTTGACAGTGAATGTCAGAGTAAAAACCAAGCTATGAGGTCGAAGTAATTGTCCGTAGAACTCCGATACAGGATTGTGTCAAGGCACAGATCTGGGGAAGGCTCCCAAAAAATTACAGCAGCATTGAAGGTCTCCAAGAACACAGTGGCCTCCATCATTCTTAAATGGAAGAAGTTTGGAACTACCGAGACTTCATGGACCTGGCCATCCAGCCAAACTGAGCAATCGGGGGAGAAGGGCCTTGGTCAGGGAGGTGACCAAGAACCCGATGGTCACTGACAGAGCTCCAGAGTTCCTCTGTGGAGATTGGAGAACCTTCCAGAAGGACAACCATCTCTGCAGCACTACACCAAATAGGCCTTTATGGTAGTGGCCAGACGGAAGCCACTCCTCAGTAAAAGGCACATGACAGCCTGCCTGGAGGCACCTAAAGGACTCTCAGACCATGAGAAACAAGATTTTCTGGTCTGATGAAACCAAGATTGAACTCTTTGGCCTGAATGCCAAGCGTCACATCTAGAGGAAACCTGGCACCATCCCTATGGTGAAGCATGGTGGTGGCAGCATCATGCTGTGGGGATGTTTTTCAGCGGCAGGGACTAGGAGACTAGTCAGGATCGAGGGAAAGTTGAACGAGTAAAGTACAGAGAGTTCCTTGATAAAAACCTGCTCCAGAGCGCTCAGGACCTCAGACTGGGGCAAAGGTTCACCTTGCAACGGGACAACGACCCTAAGCACACAGCCAAGACAACACAGGAGTGGCTTCAGGACAAGTCTCTGAATGTCCTTGACTGGCACAGCCAGAGCCCGGACTTGAACCCGATAAAACATCTCTGGAGAGACCTGAAAATATCTGTGCAGCAACACTCCCCATCCAACCTGACAGAGCTCAATAGGATCTGCAGAGAAGAATGGGAGAAACTCCTCAAATACAGGTGTGCCAAGCACGTAGCGTCATACCCAAGATGACTCGAGGCTGTAATCGCTGCCAAAGGTGCTTCAACAAAGTACTGAGTAAAGGGTCTTATGTAAATGTTATATTTTATTCAATCTTTTTTATACATTTGCCAAAAAAAAACTGTTTTTGCTTTGTCATTATGGGTATTGTGTGTAGATTGATGAGTGGAAAAAAACTGTTGAATCTATTTTAGAATAATGCTGTAACATAACAAAATCTGGAAAAAGTCAAGGGGTCTGAATACTTTCCGAAAGCACTGTATGCCTCAACGGAGGCTCCTCAGAGGAGGAAGGGGAGGGTCATCCTCCTCAGTGAATGTATAATAAAAACATTAATAAATGTATCCTTTTTTGATAAAACTATACTCAATATAAATGTCGCCAAATAATTGATTTAAATACACTGTTTTGCAACGAAGGCCTACAGTAGCCTCAAAAGCAGTCTAAAGGGTAGCACCATGGTGTAGATGGAGGACAGCTAGTTTCTGTCCTCCTCTGGGTACATTGACTTCAATATAAAACCTAGGTGGCTCATGGTTCTCACCCCTTTCCATAGACTTATACAGTAATTATTACGTCCTCCAACCTATCAGAGCTCTTGCTGCATGAACTGGCATGTTGTCCACCCAATCAAAGGATCCGAGAATGAATCCATTTATGAAATCATAAGCTACTGCTAGCTAGCACTGCAGTGCATAAAATGTAGTGAGTAGGCTCAAAGAGAGAGAAACACAATAGTTGAACAGGTAGCCTAGTGGTTAGAGTGTTGGGCCAGTAACTGAAAGGTTGCTAGAATCGAATCCCTGAGCTGACAAGGTAAAAATCGGTTGTTCTGCCCCTGAGCAAGGCAATTAACCCACTGTTCCTAGGCCGTCATTGTAAATAAGAATTTGTTCTCAACTGAAAAAATTATAATAAAACAATTCTTTAAAATGAACGAGATGAGGGAGAGAGAGCTATACTTTGTTGTATTATTATTTATTTTTTACTTTTACTTAGCTAGCGAATGCAGCTATCTAGTTTAGCCTACTCTAACACCCAGCTCAAACAATGAGGGATGTTATGTTAGCTAGCTGGCTATGGCTATCCAACATTGGAACTCTTCCAAGTCAAGGTAACCTTTTGGTTTTATTAATTTATTGCCACAGGGACCTGCCGGTGTAACTGCTAAACTGCTCGCTGACTGTAATGCATGATTGTAGTGGGTTTAGTAATGCGTTAGTAATGATTATAACGTTAACTAATATGGCGACAACGAGGCTTTGTGTAGCGGTTAGCGGTTATGAAGGTTGGGCTTGGTAAGGTTTTTTAGCCTGGTCACAGACAGCTGATTTTTTCTCTGAAGTTCACAAGTGAAGGAAAAAGGTGAGAAGAGGAGAGAGCGTAGAGACGAGAAGGAATTATACAATGATTAAATTGATCATAATGTTTGTATGTGGCTGCTATGAAAGTGAACTATGTGTGCGAGTGATCAGGGGTGTATTCATGCAGCCGATTCTGTTGAAAAACTTTTCTTAAACAGAACCTAACGGGGATAAACATACCTGAATATGTCCAATAGAAACTCTGGTTTGCAACTGTTAGACTAATGATTACGCCCTAGATCAGCTAGATGCCGGCAAGAGTGTGCAAGGCGGTATTAAATGTCTGTCATCTTGATTACTCTAATTTTCCTCTCGACCAAAGCATCTACATTGTAATTTTGCATTCAAAGGCTAGGTTGTAGCAACCTCATGATGGGTATAGGGAAATGTTGTGTATAAAGTGGTAGCTTAAACCTATCAATGTTACATTGAGCTGGGTGAATGGAATATGAATCACAGTCATCCAATATGCTGTAATAGAAATAAGGCCATGCTCATAAAAAAAATGCTTCTCCCTCATCTTAAATGGCACCAACCACCACTGCCTCGAGTGTACAGAGGAAAGAGGAGATGATTACATGTGCACTCTTGGCAGCCTTTGTAGCTTCATATACTATATATATATATATATATATATTTACATTTACATTTAAGTCATTTAGCAGACGCTCTTATCCAGAGCGACTTACAAATTGGTGCTTTCACCTAATGACATCCAGTGGAACAGCCACTTTACAATAGTGCATCTAGGTCTTTTAAGGGGGGGGGGGGGGGGGGAGAAAGATTACTTTATCCTATCCTAGGTATTCCTTAAAGAGGTGGGGTTTCAAAATTATAAAGAGTAATGCCATGTCAGGATCAGATAAATATCTATACAACAGTTTTAGCATTGAGATGTGACCACAACAGGAAATAGTTCATACACCTTGTGCAGAACCCACTCTTAGAACCTTCTAAAGTTTAGCACCTAAACACATTTTCCTAACATTTGGTTTTCAGTTTTGTTGTCAGGGTTACATATATTTCTCAGGTCTCACAAGAAGTTAAAAAGTCATTTTAATAAAATATTTATGTGTAGTATCATGTGAAGTCATGCAACTAAATCAAACTGCTTATTAATAAGGGCTGTTTGTACACCATGTCCTGCTCTCTAGGTAGTGTGGCAGGTAGCGGCAAGTAAGAGTGAAGATGTCACTCACAGGTGTGCTCCTCAGAGTGATAGTGCAGTCCTGGGCTCTGGGTCCAGTGGTTTTCACTCTGCCAAAAGCAACCATGACGTTGGAGAACAAGGCTGAGAAGCTTACCTCCACCTCAACTCCACAGGTGAAAATAAGCAACTTCTGATGTGGTAGCTCTTTGTGGGAGAACATCACATAGAAAGACAGTTTTAAGATACAAATTCTACGCAACAAAGCATCTCTGGAATGCAGGCTAGATAGACGTGATAAGAAAGTTAGGCAGCCATGTTAAGAAATGTTGCTTTTAAAGGTCGTCATCTTGTCCTTGAAGAAGTTTATAGTAGCAGTTACTATTTCTTCTCATTTATCTGAGCCAGAAATATATATGGGGATTCTGAAGAACTTTAGTGATGACAAAATTCAATTTGAAGAAAGAATACAAGATAAGTACATTTTTATGTGATGGGGAAGACAAAAGTATATTCCCTTATGTTATAAATACTGGTACACTGTGAGTGAAATAAGCTGAAGGCTGACTTTAAATATACAAACAAGTTTGCTTTCTGCTATCACCACAAATAAACAGTAAAACCTTGAATGGTGGTGTGATGGTCATTACTCATGCTAAACCACACTGTTTGTACATTATAACAGCCACAACCATGTCACATACACAACTGAAAAAGAATGATTTTTCCTCTTTCTTGTTAAAACTAGCTTAGGGCAAGAAACTGACTTAACAGTTACACGATTTCATAGCAAATGATACACCATGGCTAAAACATCTGAAATAAAAAGAGGACTTGACATACACACAGTCATTTATCAATTGTGAAAAATGGGGTAAAGATCATGTCTGTATTGGGGATATTGTGGTGTGTTAAAGCTTACCGTTGGCCTGTCTCCAGCAGGCGTCTCTCAGATGTAGTTCTCCAGTGTGGCCGGTGGTCCTGATCGGATCTGTGAGGGAGCGAGGCTCCTTTATCGTGTGTCTGATTTCCACCGCCTGCTTACCTGTGACGAAAGGGTCTCTGCCCAGATCTGAGGAACAGGTTAAAGGTTAGCCTACGCAACCGAGGTAACAGCTGTTCTTAAGGAGTGTTTAATGGTAGGACTGAAATTAAAATAATAATACTATTTGACTGATGTAAAGGCTCCTAAATTATAAACATGTGCACGATAAGAGTGAACTTACAGAAATGTTTAGGCAAAAGCATGTATGTAAAAGAGCATTGCTGGCCAGATCAGAAACGGATAGACTGAAATCCTATTCAGGTGTCTGGATACAGGCTTACTCTTATTCTTGCAGAGGATTTGGCTTCAGTACATATTTTAAGCAAGCTGTCTTCGCCATGTTTCTATAAGAGTTGAGTGGACAGCAGTTCAACATCAACTATTTTTCCATTTATAAATAAGTCTAAGACAAGAAGGACATAGATCATAATTCCTCAAAGGAGTTTCTGGGAACGCTGTGTTTATTGTTCATGAAATGGTCTCATGATGTGATTGTGATGTGATCTGTCACTTCAGTGAATACTATTTCCTAGACATGGATACAATTGTAACACTTTCAGAAATGTATTTCAGTTGTAACCCTGAAATAAAACCCATTGTGAGTAGGGGTGCAACTCATCTGAGAAATCTTAACATACAGCAAATATCTCTAATCTAAGCCGTGAGGTTCTGTGCCAAGGTTTGACTGTTACAGCCACTGACAACTCATCAGTCAACCTATACAGTACTGTGCCACCACCCCCTTTGATGGGCTGTGTTAAGCTATGCAGGATCACTGTCACTGGAGCTGAGTGACCACAAGAGAGCAGGGTAGGGAGGTACACACACACACACACACACACGGCAGAGCAGCTGTCTTTAACTCTACCCCTCTCAGGTTTCCTGCTGTGCTATGGCCAACAGTGTGAATTTCTAGAGAATGAGGTCACAAGCTAATGCAGCTCTGTCGCACAAAGTCATGTTACCAGAGAGACCCATCAAACAAACAAACAAGCACCCAGTGGGGACAGCATGCCTACCCCTCCAAGCTCCGCCCACTGCTACCTGCTGCAGGGTAAACACGAGGGGGAGTAGCCAGTGACGGATAAACATTTAGATGTCAACATGTCTGTACTCCAACAAGTAGACAACAACACGTTCCACACTGACCCTGTTTATAGACACTGCTGTACATCTCCTATAGAGGAGCAATGGAGCCAAAAGCCACACTTCTGCTCTTATTAGCAGGGAATTTAGTATTTCTTGCATAATATCTTGTCATTTCTGTCAAAAGTAATTTTCCTATTTATCAAAAGAAACCCTGGGATTTTCAATGTGAGTAATGGATTGGTGTTAATAGTATGTCAAAACATCCATCCTGAAATGTCAGTCACACAGACTGCAGAATGTGGCCACTAGAGGGAAGTGCTAAAAGCAAAGCCACTGTCATACATCAATATATATATATATATGTTTTTTATATCAATCATATATATTTTTTAATAAATTATTAACATTTATGATATCGATAACTGAATTATTGATATAAAAACTATATTTTAAAGACCTTCATGGGGGTGGTATTACATTTGCATGCTCCTACATACAGAGCCTATTGAAAGCATACACACAAGGCCCTTGCACAGTCTTGACATTACCTGCCTTAAAATTGTATTTTATATTTTTCCTACTGATGTATACAACCTACTCCACATTATCTTTTTTTACCCCTTTTTTTACCCAATTTTGTGGCATCCAATTGGTAGTTACAGTCTTGTCCCATCACTGCAACTCCCGTACGGACTAATACGATTCTACCAGCTTTATGCAACTCTTAGGGCAACATATATCTATTGTTTTTGTCAAAATTGCTCAAGGAATTGCTTGGGAATCATTGATGGACAACAATACTCAATGTTTATGTTATCACTGATTTTCAAGCAGATTTAGGCCTAGATTGAGACTACTAGACTATTCAGGAACACTCAACACTTCATGAAAGCCATTGTGGTGTGTCTTTGGCATTAGAATTTGTGTAATTGTTCCACTGAAATATAAAACTGTCGCCGGGTTAGGTTTTCAGAAGACTATGGAGGGTTTTCCTCTAACTTTTTACCTGTCCTTTGTTCCTTTCATATTTATTTTGATCCTAACATACTCCCCAGTCCCTGCCAGTAACAAGCATACCCATAACATGATGCTGCCACTCCAATACTCATTTTCTTCAAAATGATTCACACATGTAATGGCTATCAATGGTGCTTCCACCAAGTATTAACTATGGGGTGTGAAGACATACAGTTTGTAATCAAGACATTTTCTTTTTGTCTTTTTTATTTTCTATCATTTTTCTTTCACTTTAGAAATGGAAAATAATTGAATAAATGTTTAGATACAATTTTAGATACAGGTCTAAGTCTTAATTATGCTAAATATATGTTTTTTTTAAATATATATATATATATATACATATATATATATATCAATAATTGTATTTTTGATATCAGTAATGTCATTTTCAATAACAATAATTCAGATTTTCAATATCATTTTTTTTTATATCAATAACTCCCCATAGGATTCAATGGTGAATTTTTTTTATATCCATAATTGAATTTTCTTATATAATTCATTTACAAAATGTATATAAAAAATGGAATTATCGATATCAATAATTCCAAATATCACTATTATAATAATAATTCAATAATTTGAGCGTTTTATATTTAAAATTATGAGCAATATCAACAAATCAAATATATATCTACAAATAAAATATATATCAAAAATTAAATGTTTTATATAAATAATTTGAATGATTGATATTTTTTTTAATCAAAATGGGTTTCTCCATTGAATCAAATGGATAATTATTGATAGAAAAATGTTGATTATAGATATCTTTTTTTTATTATTGATATCAGCAATTCATTTTTGTATATAAACATTTTTAATTATTGATACAGAAAATTCCATTATTGATATAAAAAATACAAATATTGATGTAAAAAATGCAATGAATATATGTTAAAATGGCTTCCACAAGAGCAAAGCCTATCATACAAGAACACTGACTCTCAGACACCAGCTCCAGGATGTGGGTGACTTTCTCTGGCTGTAGGATGTACTTGTTCAGATATTTAGTGAAGATTCCAGTGCTCTTCCCTCCGTCCTGTACCTCATAAGCCTCTGCATTTTCACATCTGTTAAGGCAGGTCATTTAGATTTCAGGCCATGAATGAACACTCATAAATCAATTGTTGTTACATAGAGTAAAAATACATACGTGGCATATCCATACACGGTGTTTCCCATTGGTACCAAGGGCCTGATTTCAGAAGCTATGCAATCTAGGTTGTACCTGAAAATAAAAATATGCAACTTAACACCTGTTTTAGCAGTGGTGGAAAAAGTAATAAATTGTCATACTTGAGTAAAAGTATAGATATCTTAATAGGAAGTTACTCAAGTAAAAGTAACCCAGTAAAATACTACTTGAGCAAAAGTCAGCAAAAGTATTTGGTTCTCTATATACTTAAGTATCAAAAGTAAATGTAAAATTATTTCAAATTCCTTCTATTAAGCAAAGCAGGTGGCACTATTTTGTTATTTTTTATTTATGGATATCCAGGGGCACACTCCAACACTCAGATATCATTTACAAAATATGCATTTGTGTTTAGTGAGTCCGCCAGATCAAAAGGGATGACAATGTGTTTTCTTGATAGTGCGTGAATTGGACAATTTTCCTGTCCTGCTAAGCATTCAAAATGTAACAAGTACTTTTGTGTGTCAGGTAAAATGTATGGAGTAAAAAGTACATTCTTTTATTTAAGAATGTAGTGAAGTAAAATTCATCTGCTTGCTTATGTTTGTGTTAGCCTTATTTGTCTTCTGATGTGATATTTTTTCTTTCAATCAATGGAATTGTAGACTTCTTAAAATGTTAAATAGGCTTGCGAAAGTATTCACCCCCCTTGGCATTTTTCCTATTATGTTGCCTTACAACCTAGAATTAAAATGTATTTTGGGGGGGGTTGTATCATCTGGTTTACACAACATGCCTACCACTTTGAAGATGCAAAATATTTTTTATTGTGAAACAAACAAGAAATAAGACAAAAAAACTGAACTTGAGCGTGCATAACTATTCACCCCCCCCTAAGTCAATACTTTGTAAAGTCACCTTTTGCAGATATTACAGCTGCAAGTCTCTTGGGGTATGTCTCTATAAGCTTGGCACATCTAGCCACTGGGATTTTTGCCCATTCTTCAAGGCAAAACTGATCCATCTCCTTCAAGTTGGATGAGTTCCGCAGATGTACAGCAATCTTTAAGTCATACCACAGATTCTCAATTGGATTGACGTCTGGGATTTGATTAGGCCATTCCAAGACATTTAAAATGTTCCCCTTAAACCACTCAAGTGTTGCTTTAGCATTATGCTTAGGGTCATTGTCCTGCTGGAAGGTGAACCTCCGTCCCAGTCTCAAATCTCCAGAAGACTGAAGCAGGTCTCCCTCAAGAATTTCCCTGTATTTAGCGCCATCCATCATTCTTTCAATTCTGACCAGTTTCCCAGTCCCTGCCGATGAAAACATCTCCATAGCATGATGCTGCCACCACCATGCTCCACTGTGGGGATGGTGTTCTCAGGGTAATGAGATGTTGGGTTTGCGCCAGACATAGCGTTTTCCTTGATGGCCAAAAAGCTAAATTTTAGTCTCATTTGACCAGAGTACCTTCTTCCATATGTTTGGGGAGTCTCCCACATGCCTTTTGGCGAACACCAAACATGTTTGCTTATTTTTTTCTTGTTTGCTTATTTTTTTCTGGCCACTCTTCCGTAAAGCCCAGCTCTGTGGAGTGTACGGCTTAAAGTGATCCTATGGACAGATACTCTAATCTCCGCTGTGGAGCTTTGCAGCTCCTTCATGGATATCTTTGGTCTCTTTGTTGCCTCTCCGATTAATGGCCTCCTTGCCTGGTCTGGGAGTTTTGGTGGGCGGCCCTCTCTTGGCAGGTTTGTTGTGGTACCATATTCTTCCATTGTTTAATAATGGATTTAATGGTTCTCCATGGGATGTTCAAAGTTTCTGATATTTTTAATAACCCAACCCAGATCTGTACTTCTCCTCAACTTTGTCCCTGACCTGTTTGGAGAGCTCCTTGGTCTTCATGGTGCCACTTGCTTGGTGGTGCCCCTTGCTTAGTGGTGTTGCAGACTCTGGGGCCTTTCAGAACAGGTGTATATATACTGAGTGTCATTTGACACTTAAATCAAATCTGCCTGTGTGCAATCTAACTGATTATGTGACTTCTGAAGGTAATTGTTTGCACCAGATCTTATTTAGGAGATTCATAGCGAAGGGGGTGAATACATATGCACGCACCACTTTTCCGTTTTTTTCCTGTCACTTTACCAATTTTGACTATTTTGTGTATGTCCATTACATGAAATCCAAATAAAAATCCATTTAAATTACAGGTTGTAATGCAACAAAATAGGGAAAACATCAAGGGGGTGAATACTTTTGCAATTCACTGTCGAGCAACAAACAATGACATGAGGTGTCCATCAGGAGGCCTACCATGTTCTGCAGGTGTCTAGTAAGACCACATTCAATGCAGTCCGTCTCTCCTGCATCTTGCGCATGATCCTCTGTACACAGACACAGTTCTCTGAACGGTATGATCGTGGAGCATCTATGGCCACCAGATAGTTTCTCCCTAAACGTTCGTACCCATGACCAGCATAGTAGAACAGGGCTGTGGGGGATAGCATTATGTTAGTTGTATATTTTGTGTGTATTTCAGTTATACACCAAAATAACTATTTAGTTATTTAGCATTGATCACTGTTAATTAATCAGATTAAAATCAAATCCGTGGCAAACGCATGTTACATGGCGTGAACAGGAAAAGCAAAGTCTCTCATAGGCATAAGGGTAAATTCAGAGCACCCGATACTCCAGTTCAGCGAGCGGTACAGATCTAATATGGCATCTGTCAAACAAGGCTCCATGTTTCATTTTAGCAATCATATACTGTAGAATATCACACAACACTAATCCTGTCCTTCATCAATAAAATATTATGTTGCTTGTGCTCTATATATTGGGTTGCAAAGGGAGGGTATGTTACTACCAGTCAACTACCAGAATTTTGGTATCCTTCAAGGATTTTATGTAATATATCACAAGACATCTAGTGGCCCTTCTGGGTACTGGCATTTTCTCTTGAACCATATGGTGTATCTACTAGAAATGTATGGACAATATGGCCACCGATATAAAAAAATATATATACTATGTATGAATAAAAAATAAAAAAAAGTTATCCAAGTATAAATCACAAAAGTTATGATAGATTGCTATAGATTTTCTGATAATTACCAAAATGACTGAAGATTCCAGTAACTTTGGTAAACTACTGGAAGATTTGCATCCCTGTGCAGCTGAGTTGAGTAATTTCAAGTAGCATGTTTTGAATCTGTAAACTGTGCAGGTCCCTACTTTTCAGATTGGTTTTCATATTAAGCTGACCTTGTTTTCTATAACAGTCATACAACACACAAGCATGGATTATTAGATGAGACAAAAAATGTCAAACTCTTACAAATGTTTACATGACACATAAAATGTAATGCTCTTATTTGACTCAAATATAAAAAGGAAAATAAGCTGACAGTTGCTAGGTTGCTAAAGGCCCTTTACAGGTGCTAAATAAATCTGCCAAGTCGAAGTGCTATAGGCATTTTGCCCGATTTTCATACTTGAGTAAAAGTAAAGATGCCTTAATAGAAAATTACTCAGGGAAAAGTGAAAGTCTCCCAGTAAAATACTACTTGAGTAAAAGTATAAACGTATTTGGTTTCAAATATACTTAATTATCAAAAGTAAATAGAGTTGCTAAAATATAGTATATATAGTATATGTCACGTTCTGACCTTTATTTCCTGTGTTTTGTATTTAGTTAGTATGGTCAGGGCGTGAGTTGGGTGGGCAGTCTATGTTTGTTTTTCTAGGTTTTGGGTACTTCTATGTTTTCGGCCTAGTATGGTTCTCAATCAGAGGCAGGTGTCATTAGTTGTCTCTGATTGAGAATCATACTTAGGTAGCCTGGGTTTCACTGTGTGTTTGTGGGTGATTGTTCCGGTCTCTGTGTTTGCACCAGATAGGACTGTTTTATGTTTTCTCACGTTTGTTGTTTTTGTTAGTTATCTCATGTGTAGTTTCTTTATAAATTAAAGAACATGAATAACCACCATGCTGCTTTTTGGTCCGCTTCTCTTTCACCAGAAAACCCTTAAACAATCACCCACCAACCAAGGACCAAGCGGCGTGGTAACGAGCAGGAGCAGCAGCAGTGGGAGAGGCTGCAGTACTTGGAGAATATGGACTATACTACTCTGGAGGAAATAGACAGGTGGGCGGTCGACCCAGGGAGAGTACCGGAGCCCGCCTGGGATTCGATGGAGCAGTGCGCGGAAGGTTACAGGAGAATGAGGTTGGCGAAGCAAGCACGGCGGCGCGGACAGAAGCCCGAGAGTCGGCCCCAAAAATTTCTTGGGGGGGGGCAGAGGGGGAGTGTGGCAGAGTCAGGAGTCAGACCTGAGCCAACTCCCCCCGCTTATCGTGAGGAGCCAAGGAGGAGCTCAGAACCAGAGCTGGTGTTGGAGGTGAGCGAAGCAGAGACTGTGAAGGAGTTAATGGGGAGATTGGAGGAGAGAGATATGAGGGAGTTGCTGTGTTGGTGCATGAGACACGGAATTTGCACCGACGGAGCGTGTCGAGGATTTGATGACACCTGGGTCAGCTCTCCATACTCGTCCTGAGGTGCGTGCTAGTCGGCTGGTGAAGATGGTGCCAGCCTCACGCACCAGGTCTCTTGTGCACCTCCCTAGCCTTGCATGTCCTGTGCCAGCTCAGCGCTACAGTGCGCCTAGCAGTGCTAACCGTGGCGGGCGTGGTACTGGTCAGGCACCGTGCTATGCGGTGGAATGCACGGTGTCCCCAGTACGCGTGCTTAGCCCGGTACGCTACATCTCAGCTCCTCACATCTGCCGGGCTAGACTGAAGATCCAGCCAGGGCGGTTGGTGCCAGCCCTGCTCTCAAGATCTCCAGTACGCCTTCACAGTCCGGTCTATCCGTCACCACCTCCACACACCAGCCCTCCGGTGCCAGCCCTGCTCTCAAGATCTCCAGTACGCCTTCACGGTCCGGTCTATCCGTCACCACCTCCACACACCAGCCCTCCGGTGGCAGCTCCCCGCACCAGGCTTCCTGTGCGTGTCCTCGGCCTAGTACCACCAGTGCCAGCACCACGCATCAGGCCTACAGAGCCTTCCTCCTCTCCAGCGTTGCCGGAGTCTCCCGCCTGTCCGGCGCTGCTGCCGGAGTCTCCCGCCTGTCCGGCGCTGCTGCCGGAGTCTCCCGAGCCCCTCAGCCCAGAGGCGCCAGAGCCCCTCAGCCCAGAGGCGCCAGAGCTTCCGCCCCTCTGTCCCGAGCAGCTGCACCTCTGTCCCGAGCTGCCCCTCTGTCCAGTGGAGTCATTGAGAGGGGTTGCCATGGTTAGAGAGCCACGGAGGCGGACAATGAGGCGGACTAAGACAATGGTGAAGTGGGGTCCGCGTCCAGAGCCGCCACCGCGGACAGACGCCCACCCAGACCCTCCCATATGGGTCAAGGTTTTGCGGCCGGAGTCCGCACCTTTGGGGGGGGGGGGGGGTACTGTCATGTTCTGACCTTTATTTCCTGTGTTTTGTATTTAGTTAGTATGGTCAGGGCGTGAGTTGGGTGGGCAGTCTATGTCTGTTTTTCTAGGTTTTGGGTATTTCTATGTTTTCGGCCTAGTATGGTTCTCAATCAGAGGCAGGTGTCATTAGTTGTCTCTGATTGAGAATCATACTTAGGTAGCCTGGGTTTCACTGTGTGTTTGTGGGTGATTGTTCCTGTCTCTGTGTTTGCACCAGATAGGACTGTTTTATGTTTTCTCACGTTTGTTGTTTTTGTTAGTTATCTCATGTGTAGTTTCTTTATAAATTAAAGAACATGAATAACCACCATGCTGCTTTTTGGTCCGCTTCTCTTTCACCAGAAAACCCTTACAGTATAAATCAATTTAATACTTACATTAAGCAAACTAGACAGCTAAAAAACATTTACTGATAGCCAGGGGACATGCTCCAACACTCCAACACATCATTTAAAAACGAGGCATGTGTTTAGTGAGTCAGTCAGATCAGAGGCAGTAGAGATGATCAAAGATGTTCTATTGAGAAGTGTCTTAATTAGACAATTTTCCTGTCCTGCTAAGCATTCAAAATGTAATGAGTACTTTTGGGTGTCAGGGAAAATGTAAAAAGTTGTCAAAAATATAAATAGTCAAGTAAAATACAGATACCCCAAAAAACTACTTAAGTAGTACTTTCAAGTACTTCACACCACAGGAAACAGCTATACATAGCAAGGCATCGCTCTCCAAACACTACAGGCCCAAGCTTCTCCTTTCCACCTCTTATTTGCCTGCTAAACCACACTCTCACACCAAGCTACTAATAAAATCTCTAAACAGCAGCATAGGATTATGCTAGATCAACCAAAATGGGCAGAATACGTTTAAAGGGAGCTTAACAAGACTACGATATCTGGTTTCAGCATAACAGAGAAATATTTTTGTATGCATTTGCAACTTTTCAGTGAATAGTGTCATCGTTAGCTTTCTAGAGTCTCTGAAAAACCCTCAATTCAAAATACATTCTCCCTTGTAATGTAACCACCAGAACAGTATTGAACTCACCATACACGCCCCTGTCAAGCAGGAGAAGGAACTTGTCAATAGCCGCCAGCATCTCCTCCCTGGTGAGATCCAGTAGAGACACCACTCTGAAGCCCAGCTGCTGCAGCAGGTTGGCCAGCTCATGGACATCCATAGTGGGGGCCATCAGGTCCGGATGGTGGGAGTAGTTGAGGTTACCAATAAGCAGGGCCACTTTGTCAGTCGCTGGACGAAAAGACCATGATGGAATTTGTAATCAGGGTCACCTTACTGTACTTTGAGACAGCTAATTAATTATACTATAGAAACATGAAACCACACATATCAGGAAATACTGGTACAACAGTTCCCCACTTCAATGACATAATGCTCAAACCGCATTCTAAGAATACTTCAAACCAGTGGTTAAGGGCACTGTACTGCAGCGCCAGCTGTGCCATCAGAGACTCTGGGTTCGCGCCCAGGCTCTGTCGTAACCGGCCGCGACCGGGAGGTCCGTGGGGCGACGCACAAATTGGCCTAGCGTCATCCGGGTTAGGGAGGGCTTGGCCGGTAGGGATGTCCTTGTCTCATCGCGCACCAGCGACTCCTGTGGCGGGCTGGGCGCAGTGCGCACTAACCAAGGTTGCCAGGTGCACGGTGTTTTCTCCGACACATTGGTGCGGCTGGCTTCCGGTTGGATGCGCGCTGTGTTAAGAAGCAGTGCGGCTTGGTTGGGTTGTGTATCGGAGGACGCATGACTTTCAACCTTCGTCTCTCCCGAGCCCGTAGGGGAGTTGTAGCGATGAGACAAGATAGTGGCTACTAAAACAATTGGATACCACAGAGCGTCTGCTAAATGACTTAAATGTAAATGTAAATGTACCACAAAATTGGGGAGAAAAAGGGGTAAAATTAAAAAAATAACCAAATAAAAGAAAAAGAAAACACTGTATTTCCACTGACCCCTACCTGTGAGTTGATTAGTTGGCACTGAAAGAAATGGAAAAATAATAAAAGTTATAATCAGTGCATAACCTAACACTTCACACTTCAATCTGTTAACACAACAAACAAGATCAAAAGCAATATGAGAGTGTAAAAGGACTCCTAGTTTTCATTCAATCTGGTTGGGTCAAATTCATAAAGATTTTGAAATATGAATGTTGTTGATGTGCCAACATGTAGAAAACACATACAAAGGGGAACCTACATCCAAAGGCTAGTTCCTTGACCACTTTTTAGAGCCTGAAAACATCTAGTACAGTCTTTAACAAAGGGAAAGTACCTTAAATCGTCAGCGGAATGGAAAGACCCACTTGTGGGAGGGATGTGCAGACATCTGAACTTACCGCTATTCCACTAGCTCAGTGAAAAGTGGGGAATTACTTTCCAGTGAATTATGTGGTAGACTTTGTCAGGGAATATATAAAACGCTAATAGTAAAGCTCATGCCACTGAAAACGTAAAATAACTGCTGCTAGTGCTTTGTCATGTGCTACTGTGAGAGTTTCATATTCACTATTGCACATCTGTTTATAATTACAGAGCAGTATTCACAAAAGACTTGGCTATATGACATCATCATTCACAGTATGTTCAATTCATGTAAACATTATTTCCTTTTTGTTGCCCAGATGCCCTTCAAGTAGCATCCCACTTCCATTTACCTATTTCAACATCAGCTGCCTCTGTCCATCTCTCCTCTTGAACATTGGATACATAGCAGAGATATGTTCCTCTATGGTCTGACTCTGCATTCTCTATCTACAAGGGACACAATCAAATGCATTCACATCACTGTTTGGCTCTACTCATACGCATAAGACTTCTCTCCTAGAATTTAAACCTCATGTTAAATATGAATTAAGTTATTCTAAATTACAATGTTTACATAGGACAAGTGGTGTATTGGAGGGTAAACACAAGTAAACACAGTTAACCCACTTTTTTTTGCTCGGCACTTGTCACTCACTTTCTGGGGGAAATTGCATTGAAAATATAGGGAGAGTTCATTTTTTCGCCTCAACCAGAGTTTTCACACCAATTTTTTTACCACTCCATCACTAAATAGGAATGGTGAAGCATGGTATCTCAGCCAGCAAATGATAAGACAGAGTAAACACAATGACCTGAGTGCAGGAGTAGATAAACACTGGTGTTACCTGCAGTGTGTCCGTGGTCTTGCCCAACAGAGGATGTCCATTTCTGTACCACTGGTAGTGAGGGGTGGGAATGCCAAAAGCGATGCAGCTGAGGGTGAGTCTCTCCCCTTGTCTGACAGTCTGGGGTGCAGGGTGTACAGCGATATGGGGCTCCCCTCGCCATGCTACTGGGAGACCTGAAGAAAAAAAATAAGAAAAAATGCAATAGCAATACATTATAGGCAAAACAGTGCTCTAAATTGATCAAAGAAGATTTAATAACCTGTATTACAAACATGTTATTATCTTAGAACTGGTAACTAATATAGGGGATTTCTATACCTGGTTTAGCAATGTCCAGGACCTTTACTGTGACCCATTTACTGAACACACAGTTGCAGAACTGGTCATTCACGCGACAAATGTAGAGCTGAGACCTCTGGGCTGTGACAATCAGATCTGCTCTGGTCCCACCAAATACCTAAAAAACATGAACCATTTCATTGGATATATACTGTGTTACTCTATGAATTGACAACATAATACTGTGTCATACAAGAATTACAAAAATCCTCAACAACCACATACCTCCTCTTTACTAGACTTGAACCACTGGTAGTTCAGGATACCAGTTCCCTCTGCTCTCACACTCAGAGTCACCTTATAGCTCCGTGGTACATACACAGAAACAGGATGCTGCACAATGACAATGTCTGAAAATGTAAATGTATAAAGTGGTAAGTGATTAAAGGGCCAATCCGCAGTTGAAACTATAACAAAGCCAACACCCCGCCTCTGTGTTGGTAAAAACCTGAGGGATGCAAGGGCTTACCATCCATGATATCAGCATTTGTGTTTTTAGGCTACGCAGTGTTTGTTAACATTTACAATGTTTACAAACATTGGAGTAAAACAACCTTATATTTTGGGTGTGACATTTGAACTAAGCTCATGAAGTTATATTCTTCAAGAATCACTATGTATACATCATTAATTTATAAGTCTAAAAATAGATAGCCCCTTTCGCAGTTAATGTAGGATAAGTTCAATAACATAATATTATGCTTTGTTATTCAAAATATTGTTATGTCAGTGTACTGATAAAATGGAACATAGTTAACTTGCACAATAAATAGGGCAAATACACACCTCTGATCATGTTTTTCATCACTTCAACGTGAAATAAGAACTTCTGAACCTCAAGTATGATCTGTTCTGGTCATTACTGCACTGTGCTACCTATTAAGCAAAAGACAGAATATGAGCATCAGTTGTGCCAGAGGTGAGTGAACGGTGTATCAATAAAAACAAGTCAAGATCCAGCCAAAAATCACAGGAACATGTCATGGAGATGACATCTGATAAGGGCCACATGGAACAAATGTGCATACATATGTGCGCACAAATGACACTAATAGATTTTCTCCCCACTTCCCATTTCACAACCGCGCATGTGACAAATACGATAACACAAGGAACAATGAATCTATTTCAAGAGAAATTGAGACTGGTAGGTAGGTTAGCATATTTGCAAAACAATCTGTGCTTTAATAAAAGGTCAGCCAAACTGGACATCTTCCTGAAAATGGCTTACTACAGAGTAGTAACAATTATAGGCTACTATGAACATTTGCAAGTTTATCAATGGCTGTAAAATTAGGTCCAAATAATGTCCTTTATAGTCTACAGCTCAAATTGTGACTCTAAATTATATGGTCTCTAACTGGACCAATAAGATGAATAGCCTATAAATGTCTAGAGCAGGGTTGACATGTCCGCAGTTTTCCAGACATTTAGTTAATTTGAAAAAGATGTCAAGGATGAAAATTTACCAGGTTTCTGGGCTACTTCTAAATTCAACTCACTATCAGGCAGTAAGTAAGGCTGTTGCTGAGTGTGTGAGGGGTGGGGAGGGGAGGGCCGGAGGGGTGTGTGTGTGTGTTGAGAGAGAACTGCAGCATGTTCTGACAACTTTTTACCAGTTGTAGACAGGCCAATTTCATTATGGAGACAAGTATTTCCAACCCTTTTTCCATAAAACATACATTATTAATGTGCAAGAACTGATGCACATCAAGAAATAACTGACAAAGCACTGGGAAACGACTTTAGGCGCACTAGTGCGCATTACATAAATTCGCTTGAAGGTGGTTTAAACTGCATGCAAGGAAAGGGTTTTACGCATGCTCAGTTCTTGGATCTTGAGCACTGCGCAGTTGGAAATTTTAAATAGAAATTATGGAACTCCCTTGCGTGCTTCTGTTATGGGGAAAGTCCACAATGAAACTCACAATAAACGTGTAGAATCATATATTTTGTAATGGTTTTCTTCTGGGGAAAGAGAGGCGGACCAAAATGCAGCGTGGTTAGTTTTGTGCATCTTTAATAAAGATGAAAGTACAACAATCTACAAAACAAGAACCGTGAAAAAACCAAAACAGTCCTATCTGGTGCCACAAACACAAAGACAGGAACAATCGCCCCCAAAACCCAACACAAAACAGGCTACCTAAATATGGTACCCAATCAGAGACAATGACTAACACCTGCCTCTGATTGAGAACCATATCAGGCCAAACATAGAAATAGACAAACCAGACACACAACATAGAATGCCCACCCAGCTCACGTCCTGACCAACACTAAAACAAGGAAAACACATACGAACGATGGTCAACCTATAGGGGAGGGTCTGGGTGGGCATCTGTCCGCGGTGGCGGCTCTGGCGCTGGACCCCACTCCATAATTGTCTTAGTCCACCTCCTTAGCGTCCCTTGAGTGGTGACCCTCGCCGCTAACCTTGGCCTAGGAAACCTAACAACGGGCCCCACTGGACTGAGGGGCAGCTCCGGACTGAGGTAGCTCAGGACTGAGGGGAAGCTCGGGACTGAGGGGAAGCTCGGGACTGAGGGGAAGCTCGGGACTGAGAGGAAGCTCAGGCAGGTTGATGGATCTAGCAGATCCTGGCTGGCTGGTGGTTCCGGCAGATCCTGGCTGACTGGCAGATCCTGGCTGACTGGCGGATCCTGGCTGACTGGCGGATCTGGCAGATCCTGGCTGACTGGCGGATCTAACTGATCCTGGCAGACTGGCGGCTCTGGCAGATCCTGGCTGACTGGTGGCACTGGCGGCTCCTGGCTGACAGGCGGTACTGGACAGACTGGTGGCACTGGGCAGACTGGCAGCACTGGCGGCGCTGGGCAGACTGGCGGCACTGGCGGTGCTGGGCAGACTGGCGGCGCTGGGCAGACTGGCGGCACTGGCGGTGCTGGGCAGACTGGCGGCACTGGCGGCGCTGGGCAGACTGGCGGCACTGGGCAGACTGGCGGCACTGGGCAGACTGGCGGCACTGGCGGCGCTGGGCAGACGGGTAGCTCAGACGGCGCTGGGCAGACGGGAAGCTCCGACAACGCTGGAGAAGAAGGCTCTGGCAGCGCTGGACTGAGGAGCACTGGCGCCTCTGGAATGAGGGGCTCTGGCGCCTCTGGCATGAGGGGCGGGAGCTCTGACAGCACCGGACAGGCGGGACGCACTGTAGGCCTGATCCGTGGTGCTGGCACTGGTGGTACTGGGCCGAGGACACGCACAGGAAGCCTGGTGCGGGGAGCTGCCACCGGAGGGCTGGTGTGTGGAGGTGGCGCTGGATGGACCGGACCGTGAAGGCGTACTGGAGATCTTGAGAGCAGGGCTGGCACTAACCGCCCTGGCTGGATCTTCACCCTAGCCCAGCAGATGTGGGAAGCTGGGATGTAGCGCACCGGGCTAAGCACGCGTACTGGGGACACCGTGCGAACCACCGCATAACACGGTGCCTGACCAGCACCACGCTCGCCACGGTTAGCACTGCTAAGAGCACTGTAGTGCTGAGATGGCACAGGACGTGCAAGGCTAGGGAGATGCACAGGAGCCCTGGTGCGTGAGGCTGGCACAGTCTTCACCAGACAACTAGCACGCACCTCAGAACGAGTATGGAGAGCTGACCCAGGTGTCATCAAATCCTCGACACGCTCCATCGGGCGAATTCCGTGTCTCATGCACCAACACAGCAACTCCTCGTCCAATCTCCCCATTAACTCCTTCACCGTCTCTGCTTCGCTCACCTCCAACACTGGCTCTGGTTCTGGTTTCCTCCTTGGCTCATTACGATAAACAGGGGGAGTTGGCTCAGGTCTGACTCCTGACTCTGCCACACTCTCTCTGTGCCCCCTCCCAAGAAAGTTTTGGGGCTGACTCTCGGGCTTCCTTGCCCGCCGTGTTCGTTTCGCCAACCTCATTCTCCTGTAACCTTCCGCGCACTGCTCCATTGAATCCCAGGCGGGCTCCGGCACTCTCCCTGGGTCGACCGCCCACCTGTCTATTTCCTCCAGAGTAGTATAGTCCATATTCTCCAAGTACTGCAGCCTCTCCAATCTCTTCCCAAGTTGTGTAGTCCAGATTCTGCTCCCCTGTCCCGAAATCCTGACATCGCTGTTGCTGTTGCCCGTTACCACGCCGCTTGGTCCTGTTGTGGTGGGTGATTCTGTAATGGTTTTCTTCTGGGGAAAGAGAGGCGGACCAAAATGCAGCGTGGTTAGTTTTGTGCATCTATAATAAAGATGAAAGTACAACAATCTACAAAACAAGAACCGTGAAAAAACCAAAACAGTCCTATCTGGTGCCACAAACACAAAGACAGGAACAATCACTCACAAAACCCAACACAAAACAGGCTACCTAAATATGGTACCCAATCAGAGACAATGACTAACACCTGCCTCTGATTGAGAACCATATCAGGCCAAACATAGAAATAGACAAACCAGACACACAACATAGAATGCCCACCCAGCTCACGTCCTGACCAACACTAAAACAAGGAAAACACATACGAACGATGGTCAGAACGTGACACATTTGCATCTGTTGGTCATCAAGTAGCCTATTAATGTCTATGTGATCGTAGGTCACTTGCCTACCACTTGATACAATAAATATGTTGAAATGACGACGACGATATCACTGGAGACATTGCTAGTTTTTGCTTTATTTCACTGTAGAGCCCTCAGTACCGCTCAAAATGCCTTAGATAGCTCTTTCGTCCCACCACACACACATGCAGAGACCTCACCTAGTTTAACTGATGCCACCAGAGACAAAACCTCTCTCATCGCCACTCAACGCATAGGTTTACCTCCACTGTACTCACATCCTACCATACCCTTGTCTGTACATTATGCCTTGAATCTATTCTACCACACCCAGAAATCTGCTCCTTTAATTCTCTGTCCCCAACACACTAGATGACCAGTTCTTATAGCCTTTAGCCATACCCTTATCCTACTCCTCCTCTCTTCCTCTGGTGATGTAGAGGTTAACCCAGGCCCTGTAGCCCCCAGTTCCATTGCTATTCCCCAGGCGCTATCATTTGTGGACTTCTGTAACAGTAAAAGCCTTGGTTTCATGCATGTTAACATCAAAAGCCTCCTCCCTAAGTTTGTTTTTTTCACTGCTTTAGCACACTCTGTCAACCCTGATGTCCTAGACGTGTCTGAATCCTGGCTTAGGAAGGCCACCAAAAGTTTTGAAATTCCCATCCCCAACTACAACATTTTCCGACAAGATAGAACTGCCAAAGGGGGTGGAGTTGCAATCTACTGCAGAGTTCTGTCATGCTAGCCAGGTCTGTGCCCAAACAGTTCGAGCTTCTACTTTTTAAAATCCACCTTGCCATAAATAAGTATCTCACTGTTGCCACTTGTTATAGACCCACCTCAGCCACCAGCTGTGGCCTAGACACCATATGTGAATTAATTGCTCCCCATTTATCTTCAGAGTTTGTACTGTTAGGTGACCTAAACTGGGATATGCTTAACACCCTAGCCGTCCTACAATCAAAGCTCGATGCCCTCAATCTCACACAAATTATCATGGAACCTACCAGGTACAACCCTAAATCCGTAAACACGGGCACCCTCGTAGATATCATCCTGACCAACTTGTCCTCTGTCTTCAACCAGGATCTCAGCAATCACTGCCTCATTTCCTGCGTCTGTAATGGGTCCGCAGTCAAACGACCACCACTCATTTCTCCTTCACCCAAATCCAGATAGCTGATGTTCTGAAAGAGCTGCAAAATCTGGACTCCTACAAATAAGCTGGAATAGACAATCTGGACCCTCTATTTCTAAAAGTACGACTGTCAGCCAATTAGCATTCAGGGCTCAAACCACCCAGTTTATAATTACAATTCAAAACTGTGTGGTTTGAGCCCTGAATGCTGATTGGCTGAAATCTGTGATATATCAGACCATATACCACAGGTATTACAAAACATTACTTTTTACTGTTCTAATTACATTTGTAACCAGTTTATAATCGCAATAAGGTACCTCATGGTTTGTGGTAAATGGCCAATATATCATGACTAAGGGCTGTATCAAGGCACTCCACGTTGCATCATGCTTAAGAACAGCCCTTAGCGTGGTATATTGGCCATATATCACACCCCCTCGGGCATTATTGCTTATTCATAGCAGTCAAACCAGTTAAATGGACATCCATTGATGGATGGTAAATGATCTGGCGAGTTTAACCTCTCTAGGGGGTGTGGGACGCTACTGTCCCACCTGGGCAACATCCAGTGAAATTGCAGAGCGCCAAATTCAAAAACAGAAATACTCATTATAAACATTCATGAAACATACAAGTGTTATACATCTTTTTAAAGATTAACTTCTTGTTAATCCAACCACGGTGTCAGATTTAAGAAATACTTTACGGCGAAAGCAAACCATGCGATTATCTGAGAACAGCGCCCAGGAGACAAGACTCCCAGTTACCCAATAAATGTTTGTTTTGTTCGATCAAGTCCCTCCTCAAAAACCTCAGTTTTGTTACCGCATTTTGTTCAGTAAAACACTGTCTCAAACAACATCCGGTGAAATTGCAGAGCGTGGAACTCAACAAAAAAGAAATTCTCATAATAAACATACATAAAAGATACAAATGTTATACACCAGCTTAAAGATAAACTTCTTGTTAATCCAACCACTGTGTCAGATTTCAAAAAGGCTTTACGGCGAAACCAAACCATGCGATTGTAAGGGTTTTCCTTATGTGAAGTAGATCCAGACCAAAATGCGGCGTGGCTATTGCGATCCATGTTTAATGAAACAAAGTAAACACGAATCAAATACAAAAACAATAAACGTACCACGAAAACCCGAAACAGCCTAATACTGGTGCAAAGTAACACAGAGACAGTAACAAGGACAATCACCCACAAAACCCAACACCAAACAGGCTACCTAAATATGGTTCCCAATCAGAGACAATGACAAACACCTGCCTCTGATTGAGAACCATATCAGGCCAAACATAGAACTAGACAAACTAGACATGTAACATAGAATGCCCACTCAGCTCATACCCTGACCAACCAAAACATAAAAACATACAAAGCAAACTATGGTCAGGGTGTGACAGCGATTATCTGAGAACAGCGCCCAGCAGAAAAATCATCACAAACAGTTAGCAGCCAAGAGTAACAAAAGTCAGAAATAGCGTTAAAATATACCACTTACCTTTGATGATCTTCATATGATTGCACTCAAAGACTCCATGTTACACAATAAATGTTTGTTTTGTTGGATAAAGTCCCTCTTTATATTCAAAAACCTCCATTTTGTTGGTGCGTTTTGTTCAGTAACCCATTGGAACAAAGCGCGGTCACAACAGACTGACGAAAAATCTCAAAAGTACCATAAAAGTTCATAGAAACATGTCAAACGATATTTATAATCAATCCTCATATTGTTTTTGTCATAAATAATCAATCATATTTCAACCGGACAAAAGCTTCGTCAATAGAAAAAGAGAAACAAGAAATGCGCGCTCCCGGTCACACACTGGACTCATGTCTGAAAATTTCCACTCATTGAACGTGCTGTTTCTCCCTAATTTTTCAGAGTAAAAGCCGGAAACAATACCTAGAGACTGTTGAGGAAGCAATAGAGATTGTGAACTGGGTCATAAGTCTTTGTATGGTGGATAGGCTTTCAATGGAAAAACAAGCATTTCAAAATAAAAACGTTTCCTGGATGGATTTTCCTCAGGTTTCCGCCTGCCATTTCAGTTCTGTTATACTCACAGACCTTATTTTAACAGTTTTAGAACCTGGAGTGTTTTCTATCCAAAACTACTAATTGTGTGCATATCCTAGCTTCTGGGCCTGAGTTTGCAGGTAATTTACTTTGGGCACGCTTTTCATCCAAAATTCCGAATGCTGCCCCCTACCCTAGTGAGGTTAATAAAGGCAAATGATCCTTTCTCTTGCTACTATTCAAATTCCTTTAGTCACGTTAGCTTGTAATAATTATTATTTTGATGTAAATCTGAATTTTGCTTCTTGTCATTACATGTTAAATCGATATTCCTTCTAAATTAGCTCAAAAGCATTATCGAAAAGGGGTTTATTGGATAAATATGGCAACTCCTCTACTGCTGCGCATAAACATTTTTTTGGCTCAGTTTTGAGGCCCTGTGGGTGGGTTTTGAGTGGTCTTCGTTGAAAATTTAAGCTAGACCTGGCAACCCTGGTCAATACAATTACAACACATTCCTGTTTGCAAAACATATGTTTTGTGTTATAGTGTATCAGCTCTTGGAAGTCAAGAAAACATATATGTTATAAAATTATGAGTGCATTGATAATTACTCAATTATTTTCATAGATAATAAAAAATAAAAAACTAGGCCTATGTTAATTGTTGTAATTGTGAGAGGTATGCTTACATTAAACTAAAGTCAAACAGGCAAATAGTATGGTATTGGAAAATGTATCAACACATTTCTATTGCTAGAGAGGGTTATTGTGTAGGCTACCTGTATCAATGTAGTAATGTCATACTTTCCAGGTCCATACCCAAACAGTTCGAACTACTAATTTTGAAAATTACCCTCTCCAGAAATAAGTCTCTCACTGTTGCCGCCTGCTACCGGCCACCCTCAGCTCCCAGCTGTGCCCTGGACACCATTTGTGAATTGATCGCCCCCCATCTAGCTTCAGAGTTTGTTCTGTTAGGTGACCTAAACTGGGATATGCTTAACACCCCGGCAGTCCTACAATGTAAGCTAGATGCCCTCAATCTCACTCAAATCATCAAGGAACCCACCAGGTACAACCCTAACTCTGTAAACAAGGGCACCCTCATAGACGTCATCCTGACCAACTGGCCCTCCAAATACACCTCCGCTGTCTTCAACCAGGATCTCAGCGATCACTGCCTCATTGCCTGTATCCGCTACGGAGCCGCAGTCAAACGACCACCCCTCATCACTGTCAAACGCTCCCTAAAACACTTCTGTGAGCAGGCCTTTCTAATCGACCTGGCCCGGGTATCCTGGAAGGACATTGACCTCATCCCGTCAGTTGAGGATGCCTGGTCATTCTTTAAAAGTAACTTCCTCACCATTTTAGATAAGCATGCTCCGTTCAAAAATGCAGAACCAAGAACAGATACAGCCCTTGGTTCACTCCAGACCTGACTGCCCTCGACCAGCACAAAAACATCCTGTGGCGGACTGCAATAGCATCGAATAGCCCCCGTGATATGCAACTGTTCAGGGAAGTCAGGAACCAATACACGCAGTCAGTCAGGAAAGCTAAGGCCAGCTTCTTCAGGCAGAAGTTTGCATCCTGTAGCTCCAACTCCAAAAAGTTCTGGGACACTGTGAAGTCCATGGAGAACAAGAGTACCTCCTCCCAGCTGCCCACTGCACTGAGGCTAGTTAACACGGTCTCCACCGATAAATCCACGATTATCGAAAGCTTCAATAAGCACTTCTCAACTGCTGGCCATGCCTTCCGCCTGGCTACTCCAACCTCGGCCAACAGCTCCGCCCCCCGCAGCTCCTCGCCCAAGCCTCTCCAGGTTCTCCTTTACCCAAATCCAGATAGCAGATGTTCTGAAAGAGCTGCAAAACCTAGACCCGTACAAATCAGCTGGGCTTGACAATCTGGACCCTCTATTTCTGAAACTATCTGCCGCCATTGTCGCAACCCCTATTACCAGCCTGTTCAACCTCTCTTTCATATCGTCTGAGATCCCCAAGGATTGGAAAGCTGCCGCAGTCATCCCCCTCTTCAAAGGGGGAGACACCCTGGACCCAAACTGCTATAGACCTATATCCATCCTGCCCTGCCTATCTAAGGTCTTCGAAAGCCAAGTCAACAAACAGGTCACTGACCATCTCGAATCCCACCGTACCTTCTCCGCTGTGCAATCTGGTTTCCGAGCCGGTCACGGGTGCACCTCAGCCACGCTCAAGGTACTAAACGATATCATAACCTCCATCGATAAAAGACAGTACTGTGCAGCCGTCTTCATCGACCTCGCCAAGGCTTTCGACTCTGTCAATCACCATATTCTTATCGGCAGACTCAATAGCCTCGGTTTCTCGGATGACTGCCTTGCCTGGTTCACCAATTACTTTGCAGACAGAGTTCAGTGTGTCAAATCGGAGGGCATGCTGTCCGGTCCTCTGGCAGTCTCTATGGGGGTGCCACAGGGTTCAATTCTCGGGCCGACTCTTTTCTCTGTATATATCAATGATGTTGCTCTTGCTGCGGGCGATTCCCTGATCCACCTCTACGCAGACGACACCATTCTATATACTTTCGGCCCGTCATTGGACACTGTGCTATCTAACCTCCAAACGAGCTTCAATGCCATACAGCACTCCTTCAGTGGCCTCCAACTGCTCTTAAACGCGAGTAAAACCAAATGCATGCTTTTCAACCGATCGCTGCCTGCACCCGCATGCCCGACTAGCATCACCACCCTGGATGGTTCTGACCTTGAATATGTGGACATCTATAAGTACCTAGGTGTCTGGCTAGACTGCAAACTCTCCTTCCAGACTCACATCAAACATCTCCAATCGAAAATCAAATCAAGAGTCGGCTTTCTATTCCGCAACAAAGCCTCCTTCACTCACGCCGCCAAGCTTACCCTAGTAAAACTGACTATCCTACCGATCCTCGATTTCGGCGATGTCATCTACAAAATGGCTTCCAACACTCTACTCAGCAAACTGGATGCAGTCTATCATAGTGCCATCCGTTTTGTCACCAAAGCACCTTATACCACCCACCACTGCGACTTGTATGCTCTAGTCGGCTGGCCCTCGCTACATATTCGTCGCCAGACCCACTGGCTCCAGGTCATCTACAAGTCCATGCTAGGTAAAGCTCCGCCTTATCTCAGTTCACTGGTCACGATGGCAACACCCATCCGTAGCACACGCTCCAGCAGGTGTATCTCACTGATCATCCCTAAAGCCAACACCTCATTTGGCCGCCTTTCGTTCCAGTACTCTGCTGCCTGTGACTGGAACGAACTGCAAAAATCGCTGAAGTTGAGACTTTTATCTCCCTCACCAACTTCAAACATCAGCTATCCGAGCAGCTAACCGATCGCTGCAGCTGTACATAGTCTATTGGTAAATAGCCCACCCATTTTCACCTACCTCATCCCCATACTGTTTTTATACTGGTTTTTTTATTTATTTATTTACTTTTCTGCTCTTTTGCACACCAATATCTCTACCTGTACATGACCATCTGATCATTTATCACCCCAGTGTTAATCTGCAAAATTGTATTATTCGCCTACCTCCTCATGCCTTTTGCACACATTGTATATAGACTGCCCATTTTTGTGTTATTGTTTTGTGTTATTGACTTGTTAATTGCTTACTCCATGTGTAACTCTGTGTTGTCTGTTCACACTGCTATGCTTTATCTTGGCCAGGTCGCAGTTGCAAATGAGAACTTGTTCTCAACTAGCCTACCTGGTTAAATAAAGGTGAAATAAAAAAATAAAAAAATAAAAAATGTAGTGTACATACCTGAACTGCGACCAAACACCATGCACATGCCACACTGTCTGGAACAGCAGATGACCCGATGACATTAAACAAACTAGAGTAGAGAATGTAAGATGGCCTTTACAAACTATAGTAGAGAATGTAACTCTTGTAAATCCTCAACATTATATCAACAAAAAACAGGACATCCTTTTCCCGGAACAATGATACCCAACTATTACCGTACTGTATGTAGTATATGAGGCCAAATATTTTTGGATATCCTTCCGCAAAATGTTTGAATTGGAAATCCATTCTAAATACAAGAATTGACTCCAGGGCACATTTTATACATTCACATACACGTAAAGTGTGTTTGTGAATATGATTAAATATTTTATGAAAGGCAAAATCATATCGTAATTCAATTAGCAGAAATAATGATCCAAAACCAGATCCATCCACAATTACATATGGGTCAAAATAGCATAGCACAGACATTAGCAAGCAAACCAGACGGCACAATTGTCTTTAAAAAAAAAAAAATGTATGGATAGCCAGGGGCATACTCCAAAACTCTGACATAATTTACAAATTAAGCATTTGTGTTTAATGAGTCCACCAGACCAGAGGCAATAGAGATGACCAGGTATGTTATTTTAATAAGTGTGGAATTTGGCACATTTTCTGTCCTACTAAGCATTAAAAATGTAACGAGTACTTTTTCAGGGAAAATGTATGCAGTAAAAAAGTACATTATTTTAAATAAGAATGTAGTGAAGTGAAAGTAAAAGTTGTCAAAAATATAAATAGTAAAGTAAAGTACAAATACCCCCAAAAACTACTTAAGTAGTACTTTAAAGTATTTTTACTTAAGTATTTTACACCACTGGCTATACAAAGGCCTTAAAAGACACATTGACTGTTTTTACAGCTTCCTTATTCAAATCATCTAGAATGATCTTAATGTACTATTCCAACTCCTTACAGAAAACAAGGAAGTGTTTTTTTATTAGTGATTTTCTGAATATGACCTTTCCATTAGCACAATTACATTTAAGAGGTCAAATTGTTTTCTCTTTATCCTTATTGTAGTTAAGGAAACCAAACAGCACATTCTCCCATAATAAACAAAAGTAATCAAGAATATTATCACCAATAAATATATAAATATCTTGCCATAATATGTTTTACCTGAAGACAATGCCAAAATAAATGCAAAATTGTTTCTGTATGCTCATCACAAAAAGTACAGCTAATGTTACTGTCTTTTTTGAGTTTCTGTAATAATCAGTTAAATTACCAGCTAAAATATTGAAATCGGATTACAGACACTGTACTTTTGAAAAACTAGATGATTATTTATTGGATTACTCTTAATTTCAGAAAGGATGTTTGCGAAGAAATACACTATGACACGGAGTGATGACGCGGAGTGCCTGGATACAGCCCTTAGCCGTGGTACAGTATATTGGCCATATATCAAAATCCCTGAGGTTCCTTATTGCTATTATAAACTGGTTAGCAACGTAATTACAGCAGTAAAAATACATGTTTTGTCATACCCGTGCTATATGGTCTGATATACCACGCCTGTCAGCCAATTAGCATTCAGTGCTCGAACCACCCAGTTTATAATAAAAATAGATAGGCCTTCACTCCGGAGCTGCCAGAGTCGCCCTTCACTCCGGAGCTGCCAGAATCTCAGCCCCTCAGTCCAGAGGCGCCCCTCAGTCCAGTGGCGCCCTCTACGAGGGTCTTCAGTCACGGGCCTGCTGCGAGGGTCCCGCACCCGAGCCGCCGCCGTAAGAAGGCCCTCCCGGACCCTCCCCTTTAGAGGGGTCCGCACCTTTGGGGGGGGGGACTGTCACGCCCTGGCCATAGAGAGGCTTTTTATTCTCTATTTTGGTTAGGCCAGGGTGTGACTAGGGTGGGCGTTCTATGTTCTTTTTTCTATGTTTTTGTATTTCTGTGTTTTTGGCCGGGTATGGTTCTCAATCAGGGACAGCTGTCTGTCATTGTCTCTGATTGAGAACCATACTTAGGCAGCCTGTTTTCCCACTATGGGTTGTGGGTAGTTGTTTTCTGGTTTGTGTTTCTGCACCTGACAGGACCTTTTCGTTCATTCTCTTTGTTATTTTGTCTTGTGTTCAGTTTAAATAAAAAATAACATGAACACTTACCACGCTGTGCTTTGGTCCACACCTTCTTCATACGACGACCATTACAGCAATACAGTTAATTTATTTTATGTAATACCCTGGTAGTCCTCTGTGACCTTACTGTGTAACCTAATTAGGCAATCTTATGTTTGGAAAATGAAGCAATGTGATCAGATGGCTGAATTTATTCTCAAGGGTGTTTTGGAAGAACTCTTGAGGGGCAGGCAGTATCAAGGGAGAGGGCTGTCCTGGGTAAGAACCAAGCATGCTTAGGTCGTCATCATCTACCTCATGAAATAAATCCCCAAGTATCTCTGGACACATGACATATCAGTGTTTTGCAATAAGTCTTTCACCAACACAGTGTCCCACCTAGATGTGAGTCTATACTCACTGCTGTCAACATGTTAAGAGGTTGTGTTTTTGACATGACCTTTCTTGGTCAACTATGGTAGTGTATAATGATCTGTTTTCTCTTGGTATTTCTATTTTAAATATTTTTTTCAAATTTGGAGAACATTCATTTGTTCTCAGAGCAAAATAGCGTTCTCTTGTTGAATACATGTCTGAAGGCTGGTTTCGGAAAATGTTATGTGCAAGTGTATTTGTAGGCCTGCTATAAATAGGGTCCTGCTGGCACCACAAGCATGTGTTTGATTGACAATTGCAGTCAGAGCTTTGCCTCTGGGACTTTGAAAAGCCTATCAATGGTAAGTTCACAAATTCATCAACTTTTGTTTCAACCAAGAAGTGTTTGAGTTCAATGTTAGTTCTCTGAATTCTAAAATAATGTCTACGGGTTCAGTTTGACTCCTAATAACCCTTGTAGAGCCTGATAACGGTTCATATGTATACCTTTTTCATTGCAACTGCTTAGCTTGGTCAAAGGAAAGCAGTTGTCACTGTCTGAATTACTTTGGAGTTTTGATAATTGTTGCATTGCTTGAGAAAGGTGCATACAGGTAATATTTTCTTCAAGGATCTATTCGAATGAGTGAATGGTTTCCCAGACTAACCTAGACCAACATTTAACAGTATTCACAGCTGTTTTCTCCTTTCTTTTCCAGCTACTCTTACACCGGTAAGACACTGCAACTTGAAACTGGGGCTTTGATACATTTTTTACTCAAGGAGCAGTCTGCTGTAGTAGACACATTTCCTTTATATTTGTGGGAATATCTGTTGAGTGGACAATGACTTCCAGAAGACCAATGACCCGTTCTTACTCTGGCAACGGGAGGTCCGGCGGCAGCTACAATGAGGAGGAGCCCAGCTCTTCAAATGGCCGCTTGGAGAGCAGCAACTACCTCTCCAATGTCAGGCCTGAAAACAGGTAGATCACCTCTTCTTACTTGTTTCATTGTGACGCTTGGCGTTTCAGTGCGACTTTGCCCACCACACACATGCATTAGATATTTCGGCCATCTCAACATATCTGTGGATTGTTTCCTAATGTCCAAAATGCTACATGGCAAGTAATAACCAAGTAACAGTATTTCAGCATTCTGAAGAAAAGCACAACTCTTAGAATACCAGTAATAATCTATTTTGTAGCCTACTTTATAAATACAACTGAGTCCCATGTAAGAGAATATAAGACACAAAACCACCAATATGTCTGATGGGCTGCCTTTATTTGCCTTCTCTCTGAATAGCTACTCAAGGTATTCTCAATCCAGGTCATCGAGGTAATGCATACTTTTACAACACCTATTCCAACTAACATCTTAACCACACATCCCGGTTTACCCCCAAGAGTGAAAGAGCAAATCTACACCGGTTTTTAACAATACTGTAAGTGAACCTGTTATATTGACTTTGATGTTATTGAACATTGACGTTGATATACAATTTCATTGATATGACATTGTTGAAAATATAACTTTGTAAGTACTTTTACCATGTCACTTTTTCAACTGCTGAGAAATGTTTAATGTTTGAGAGAGCAATCTCCCTTCACAATCAGTAATGATTAGTAACTGCCTTCTTCCCCTGCCTGGAATAAACAATGTACAGAATAAAGGTTGGCTAAAAGATCCCTGAAATATTGGCCTTCTCATTGGAAAGTACTTTAGCACATGCCCTGAAGAACAGACACTCAAGCTAAAGCACCCTTTCTTTTTCCAGGAGTACATTGTTCGGTGTGATGGCTCAGCTGACTGAGGACACCCAGCCTGTATTTGAGACCACCGTTAAATCCAAGGCTGTGTCAGAGAATTGTAATGTGAAGTTGACATGTGTGGTTACAGGTACGCCTACATCCTTCAGAGTTGTGTATGTGTGTTGGAATGCATTAGATAGTTGAGGATTTGGAGAAAGCGGAGAAACAAACCAACTTCTAAACAGCGATGCAAACATGAAGTGAGAATGGCGATAAATAATGAGAAACGTTGGCTTTTGCTCTTCTTGCAGAAGACAATGCAAAGAGACAAGTTACTTCAAAATGCTTATGACTGCTCATGAATGCTTATCCACCCCAAACCCCCTGACCAACGAGTTCAATGCTTCCTTCAATACTCCCCACGTGGCAAACAGTTAAACCATATCATTAAAAAACAATGTCACATCTTGAGCACTGATCCACAACTGGAAAAGACGTTTAAAGAACCATACTTAGGCAGCCTGTTTTCAGAAGCGCCCCCAACATCAGTCAAATGGTGGTGAGGTCTGATCTTCCACCAACGCTGCATAGCACCTTCCTAGACAAAATGTGCCAAACGATAATTACAGATGCGGCCATGTAACTTTACGAACAAATGCAAAAGTTCAATTCCCCTATCACGGGCAAGGCCATTATTAAGATTACAGGCATCACTATGTGTTCCACAAAAAATATGGTATACCTGATCAAGTTTATTTGTGGTCTATGCTATGTAGGAAAAAATTTAACAAGATCTGAAAACAAGGATTGCAGAACACAGGAGTAATATCAGGACTCTTGATCAGAGAAACGCCTATAGCTGCGTATTTCATGGAAGCTCGTCACAACATCAGCTCTCTGAGATACATTGTTATTGAACATGTTAAGACTCCTAGGAGGGGGGAGATACTGATAATCTATTACTGATAAGAGAATTGTATTGGATTCACCGTTTGTCCACCATGTTTCCTTAAGGTCAGAACTAGAGGTCGACCGAATAATCGGTATGGCCGATTAATTGGGGCCGATTTCAAGTTTTCATAACAATCGGTAATCTGTATTTTTGGACACCGATTGGGGCCGATTTTTTTTTTTAAATATTTTTTTTTTTTTTTTTTACACCTTTATATAACTAGGCAAGTCAGTTAAGAACACATTCTTATTTTCAATGACGGCCTAGGAACGGTGGGTTAACTGCCTTGTTCAGGGGCAGAACGACAGATTTCTACCTTGTCAGCTCGGGATTAGTTTTTTCAACCTTCCGGTTACTAGTCCAAGCTCTAACCACCTGCCTTACATTGCACTCCACGAGGAGCCTGCGTGGCTGGCTGACTACCTGTTACGCAAGGGCAGCAAGAAGCCAAGGTAAGTTGCTAGCTAGCAGTAAACGTATCTAAAAACAATCCATCTTAACATAATCAGTAGTTAACTACACATGGTTGATTATATTACTAGTTTATCTAGCGTGTCCTGCGTTGCATATAATCGATGCGGTGCCTGTTAATTTCTCATCGAATCACAGCCTACTTCGCCAAACGGGTGATGACTTAACAAGCGCTTTCGCGAAAAAAGCACTGTCGTTGCCCCAATGTGTACCTAACCATGAACATCAATGCCTTTCTTTAAAAGCAATATCAAATCAAATCAAATTTATTTATATAGCCCTTCGTACATCAGCTGATATCTCAAAGTGCTGTACAGAAACCCAGCCTAAAACCCCAAACAGCAAACAATGCAGGTGTAAAAGCACGGTGGCTAGGAAAAACTCCCTAGAAAGGCCAAAACCTAGGAAGAAACCTAGAGAGGAACCAGGCTATGTGGGGTGGCCAGTCCTCTTCTGGCTGTGCCGGGTAGAGATTATAACAGAACATGACCAAGATGTTCCAATGTTCATAAATGACCAGCATGGTCGAATAATAATAAGGCAGAACAGTTGAAACTGGAGCAGCAGCACAGTCAGGTGGACTGGGGACAGCAAGGAGTCATCATGTCAGGTAGTCCTGGGGCACGGTCCTAGGGCTCAGGTCCTCCGAGAGAGAGAAAGAAAGAGAGAATTAGAGAGAGCATATGTGGGGTGGCCAGTCCTCTTCTGGCCGTGCCGGGTGGAGATTATAACAGAACGTGGCCAAGATGTTCAAATGTTCATAAATGACCAGCATGGTTGAATAATAGTAAGGCAGAACAGTTGAAACTGGAGCAGCAGCATGGCCAGGTGGACTGGGGACAGCAAGGAGTCATCATGTCAGGTAGTCCTGGGACATGGTCCTAGGGCCCAGGCCAGTTGAAACTGGAGCAGCAGCATGGCCAGGTGGACTGGGGACAGCAAGGAGTCATCATGTCAGGTAGTCCTGGGGCATGGTCCTAGGGCTCAGGTCCTCCGAGAGAGAGAAAGAAAGAGAGAAGGAGAGAATTAGAGAAAGCACACTTAGATTCACACAGGACACCGAATAGGACAGGAGAAGTACTCCAGATATAACAAACTGACCCTAGCCCCCCGACACATAAACTACTGCAGCATAAATACTGGAGGCTGAGACAGGAGGGGTCAGGAGACACTGTGGCTATATACACAAGTATATATTTTTTAACCTGCATATTTAGTTAATATTGCATGCTAACACGAATTTCTTAACTAGGGAAATTCTGTCACTTCTCTTGCGTTCCATGCAAGCAGTATATGCAGCAGTTTGGGACGCCTGGCTCGTTGCGAACTGTGTGAAGTCCATTTATTCCTAACAAAGACCGTAATTAATTTGCCAGAATTGTACATAATTATGACATAACATTGAAGGTTGTACAATGTAACAGCAATATTTAGACTTAGGCATGCCATCCGTTAGATAAAATACGGAACGGTTCCGTATTTCACTGAAAGATTCAACGTTTTGTTTTCGAAATGATAGTTTCCGGATTCAACCATATTAATGACCAAAGGCTCATATTTCTGTGTGTTATTATGTTATAATTAAGTCTATGATTTGATATTTGATAGAGCAGTCTGACTGGGCGATGGTAGGCAGCAGCTGGCTCATAAGCATTCATTCAAACAGCACTTTCGTGCGTTTGAACTTCAATGCATGACTTCAAGCCTATCAACCCCCGAAATTAGGCTGGTGTAACCAATGTGAAATGGCTAGCTAGTTAGCGGGATGTGCGCTAATAGCGTTTCAAACGTCACTCGCTCTGAGATTTGGAGTAGTTCTTCCCCTCTGCAAGGGCCGCAGCTTTTGTGGAGCGATGGGTAATGATGCTTCGAGAGTGGCTGTTGTCGATGTGTTCCTGGTTCGAGCCCAGGTAGGGGCGAGGAGAGGGACAAAAGCTATACTGTTACACTGGCAATACTAAAGTGCCTATAAGAACATCCAATAGTCAAAGGTATATGAAATTTAAAAAATGGTATAGAGAGAAATAGTCCTATAATTTCTATAATAACCTCAACCCAAAACTTCTTACCTGGGAATATTGAAAACCCATGTTAAAAGGAACCACCAGCTTTCATATTATCTCATGTTCTGAGCAAGGAACTTAAACGTTAGCAATTTTACATGGCACCATATTGCACTTTAACTTTCTTTTCCAACATTTTGTTTTTGCATTATTTAAACCAAATTGAACATGTTTCATTATTTATTTGAGGCTAAATTGATTTTATTGATGTATTATATTAAGTTAAAATAAAAGCTTCATTCAGTATTGTTGTAATTGTCACAGCCGTCGAATGAAGAGGACCAAAGCGCGACGTGGTGAGCGTACATATTCCTTTTATTAGAAATGACGCCGACAAAAACAATACAAAACAACCGTGAAGCTTAAGGGCTATGTGCCACAAACAAAGTTAACCTCCCACACTGAAAGGAGGGAAAGGGCTACCTAAGTATGGTTCCCAATCATAGACAACGATAGACAGCTGTCCCTGATTGAGAACCATACCCGGCCAAAACATAGAAATACAATATCATAGAAAACAAAAACATAGAATGCCCACCCCAAATCACACCCTGACCAAACGAAATAGAGACATATAAAGGCTCTAAGGCCCCCCCAAAGGTGCGGACTCCGGCTGCAAAACCTGAATCTATAGGGGAGGGTCTGTGTGGGCATCTATCCGCGGTGGCGGCTCAGGTGCGGGACGCAGACCCCGCTCCACCACTGGCTCCGTTGCAGGCCCCGGACTGGGTACCCTCATTGCAGGCCCCGGACTGGGGACCATCGCTGGAGGCTCCGGACTGGATACCGTCGCTGGAGGCTCCGTACTGGAGGCCGTCGCTGGAGGCTCAGGACTGGGGACCGTCGCTGGAGGTTCCGGACTGGGGACCGTCGCTGGAGGCTCCAGACTGGAGGCCGTCGTGGGAGGCTTCGTGCCATGACTCCTTACTGGATCTTCTTGCCATGGATCATCACTGGAGGCTTCTTGCCATGGATCATCACTGGAGGCTTCTTGCCATGGATCATCACTGGAGGCTTCTTGCCATGGATCATCACTGGAGGCTTCTTGCCATGGATCATCACTGGAGGCTTCTTGCCATGGTTGATCACTGGAGGCTTCTTGCCATGGATCATCACTGGAGGCTTTGTGCCATGGATCATCACTGGAGGCTTTGTGCCATGGATCATCACTGGAGGCTTCGTGCCATGGATCATCACTGGAGGCTTCGTGCCATGGATCATCACTGGAGGCTTCGTGCCATGGATCATCACTGGAGGCTTTGTGCCATGGATCATCACTGGAGGCTTTGTGCCATGGATCATCACTGGAGGCTTCTTGCCATGGGTCATCCCTGGAGTGAGATGGTTATCCCCATCTCATTGATCTTATTAGCGACAAGTTGTTTTTGAAATACACGATAAATACACAAGTATGTGGACACCCCTGCAAATGAGTGGATTCGGCTATTTCAGCCACACCTGTTGCTGACAGATGTATAAAATCAAGAACACCGCCATGCAATCTCCATAGACAAACATTGGCAGTAGAATGGCCTTACTAAAGAGCTCAGTGACTATCAACGTGGCACCGTCATAGGATGCCACCTTTCCAACAAGTCAGTTCGTCACACTTTAGCCCTGCTAGAGCTGCTCCAGTCAACTCTAAGTGCTGTTAATGTGAAGTGGAAATGTCTAGAATCAACAACAGCTCAGCCATGAAGTGGTATGCCACACAAGCTCAAAGATGGAACCACCGAGTGCTGAAGCGCGTAAAAAATAGTCTGTCCTCGGTTGCAACACTCACTACTAAGTTCCGAACTGCCTCTGGAAGCAACGTCAGCACAAGAACTGTTCACGGGGAGCTTCATTAAATGGTTTTCCATGGCCGAGCAGCCGCACACAGGCCTAAGATTATCATGCGCAATGCCAAGCTTCGGATGGAGTGGTGTAAAGCTCGCCTCCATTGGACTCTGGAGCAGTGGAAATTTGTTCTCTGGAGGGATGAATCACCCTTCACCATCTGGCCGTCCAACGGACGAATCTGGGTTTGGTGGACACCAGGAGAACGCTACCTGCCCCAATGCATAGTGCCAACTGTAAAGTTTGTTGGAGGAGGAATAATGGTCTGGGGCTGTTTTCCATGGTTCGGGCTAGGCCACTTAGTTCCAGTGAAGGGAAATCTTAACACGAAAGCATACAATGACATTCTAGACGATTCTGTGCTTCCAACTTTTTGGCAACAGTTTGGGGAAGGCCCTTTCCTGTTTCAGCCTTACAATGCCCCCATGCACAAAGCAGGGTCCATACAGAAATGGTTTGTCGAGATTGGTGTGGAAGAACTTGACTGGCCTGCACAGAGCCCTGACCTCAACCCCATCGAACACTTTTGGGATGAATTGGAACGCCAACTGCAAGCCAGGCCTAATCGCCCAATGGCCCGACCTCACTAATGCTCTTGTGGCTGAATGAAAGTCCCCACAGCAATGTTCCAACATCTAATGGAAATCCTTCCAGAAGGGTGGAGGCTGTTATAGCAGCAAAAGGGGGACCAACTCCATATTAATGCCCATGATTTTGGAATGAGATGTTCGACAAGCAGATGTCCACATATTTTTGGTTCTGTAGTGTAAGTCACTGTAGTTATAACTATGGCCACCACGCGTCCTGCGCGTAATGGTCATATGGACGGGTATTACAATGTAATCTCTTTTTTTTTTTTTTTTACTGTTGCCTAGGCTTTAACTTGGACACATTTGTATGTATATTATCCGATATGACCATATGTACCTATGTGAAAAATTATGATTGACTATGCGCAAAAGTGAATTTAATTGTTTCCTCACCCACCATTGCATGTGTGTAATGGTCATGTGAGGTGAAATGTGTATATTTTGGGATGTGAGCACTCTACAAGAATAGTCAATATATCAGTAAATTGGGAGCATAAAGTGTGCAGGCCTTCCTGTTCTTTACAATTATTCTAAAGCGTATTACGTGAAAAGAAACGTGAAAAGAAAAAAAGCAGTTAAAAAATAAAGGCAGCTGAGACTAAATGATGCAATGTCATAATGATGGCGCAGAGAATCAAGACAAAAATAGGTTTGAAAATCTAAGCAGGTTTTGCTGTTGCCTTCCCTCTGGCACTTGGGTTGGCTGCTTTTCAACTACAGCAGTAAAACTTGTGGCCTTGCATACCGCTATGATGCAACAGTCTGAAACATGCCTTTGTTCTTGATACAATTTCATTTCAAAACTTCCTATTTTATTTAATGATTAGTGGCTACTGTGTGTAAATCTCAAGGGTAACTTGTAAATTTAAAAAATGAGGATAATGAGGGCGTACTCTTAATGAGAGATAAACATGAAACTATCAATATCTTATCAAAAATATATATATTTTAGTATTAAACCAAGTCATTATATTTTACTGTATGTCTGTGATGTACCATCTCCATGTGATGTCCATAGGTAACCCAGCCCCAGAACTGACGTGGTACCGAGACGACATGGAGTTGGACCGATACTGCGGTCTTCCAAAATATAAAATTGTCTGCAATGGAAAAACTCACACACTCCATATTTACAAGTAAGTAAGACAGAGAAAACCATATACCCGAAACCATATAATTCAACAATTAAAATTTGGATTTTCTATTTGAACTTGTGCTCAATGATGCCTGCACAGTTCCTTAAATTATTTGAGCCTCTTTTTGCAGCTGCACAGTGGATGATGCAGCCATCTACCAGGCTTCAGCCAGGAACAGCAAAGGCATTGTCTCCTGCTCTGGGGTTCTGGAGGTAGGCACCATGAGCGAGTACAAGATCCACCAGAGGTTCTTTTCCAAGCTGAAACAGAAGGCAGAGAACAAGAAGAGGGAGTTGGAGGAGAGCAGGAAAAGGGGCAAGGAGAACATCCAGAAAGAGCCTCTGGAACAGCAGCCTCTCCGAAGAAGCCCGATCCCATCTCAGAGGAAACGCCGGTCCTCAAGCGTCCCCTCCTCACCACCAGATGGGGAGGAGATCACAGTCAGCCAGGGGGAAGAGGCTGTGGAGCAGCTATCACCTGCTGTTGAAGAACCTAATGGGGTCAGTGCTAAAGCCAGTGAACCGGCTCCAGTAAAACCTACAGAGAATGGGGGCAAAATTCCCAACAGAGAAACCAGAGAAGCCAAAAAGAAAATAAAGATCTCAAATGGTGTAGATTCTGGTGTTGTCAGCAGTAGTCATACAGGACCAGGCAGTAGTCATACAGGCCCGGGCACCGGAGAAAATTCATATGATGGAGGGATAAGTTTGTCTCAATTTCTGGCAGATACCCTTCATTCGCAGACTGCTGAAGAAAAGATCCCTGTACAAGTGGAGGAAACATTGGCAGCGGAGACAATGGATACTACTACTGCTGATCCTGAAACGGATGTGAGAGAGGAAAAGGGGAGAGAGAGGATTCTTGGAGAACAGGAAAGAGAGAAAATGAGAGGAGGAGAACTGTCAATTGAGAGCGAAAAAGAAAGAGCAAGAGAAGCAGAACAGTTGCATAGGACAACAGCACATAGCGACACAGCCTCCGAAGTCAAAATGGAGGCTAAGACACATGCCCACAAGGAGGGAGATCATCACGATCACCACCACATGCAGGAAACTCTTTCCAATGTGCTCCACTCAGTCAAATACTTTTTCTTTGGTAAGAGCAAGAAGGATCATGCTTCTCATGATCATCATGTGAAAGGTCAGGAGAGCGAGAGAGGTCATACATTAGCCCCAACACAGCCATACCCTAGCCTTCCCCATCCACATCCACAAGAGCAAGATGGTCAACCAGAGGTGTATAAAACCCCCACAGAGGAGACAGTACCCATGGAGGTAGATAGGCTACAGAAAGCCCCGATAACTCTGTTACCACACCAGCAGCCAGATTCATTGGAGCGGCTAAACCCAGATGAACACGAGCGTGGAATTACTATTTCACACCCAGAAGAACCCCCTTCAGCTTCCAAAAGAGCACCAGAGAATGTGCCTCATTCACTGAAGCATGTTGAGCAGAGGGCCATGGATGTATGTCTGGAGGTGATCAGCAACACTACAGAGACAGTGCCCATGTCTGCCCCTCCAGCCCTCAGTGAGGTAAGTTGTGCCTTGTTGCTTCTAAGATTACATTGACCGCTCAGTTGCACACTGCAGTAGGGAGCCACTTAAAGGCTATTTATAGATTGTACATTTGTGCAACAAGACTTGAGTCTAACCACTTCAGGCCAACAGCTAAAATGGTACATATGATTAAGCCACAGCAAATAGCTAGAGAAAGTCCAAAGAACATGCTGAATGCAGATGAATCATAACAGAGACTATTAGTTTGTTAGTTGTGTGTTCGTAGCCACTGTACTGTCTAAAACAGACAGAACACACTAACCAAGAAACTATCAGCAACATGGGGGCAAGTGTGTCAACCAGGTTCTGTCAGACTATCTAGACTCTTGAGAGTGTGGGTTTCAATGCATCAGTATCACTCGAGAGCAACACCTCAAGCAATGTAGTGGGGGAAACAGGGAATCTGCCCAACTTGTATAAAATAATGAGACCATTTCGGGCAGTCAGTCTGGTGTTGACTAATACAAATAATTCTCAGGGAGATTGGATAAGATGAAAAAAATGTGTATTTACAAAAACTCCTAGAAATTGAAATGAAAAACATTCTGTAATTCTCTGTGCACTGTTTTCATTGTGCTTTGATGGTAATGACAAAACTCTAAATCTATCTCACTGTCAAACTCTTAGGGTTGTATTAGCACACATTTGCATGTACTGAAGACAGATAGGCGTATCCAACCATTATGTTGTGACAATGAAATATCATTATATTTGAACAATTAGCTCTGCTGGATAATATAATCATCTATCCACAATATTAAAGCTGATCTACCCCCCCCAAAAGTCAAAAGTTTGGACACACCTACTCATTCAAGGGTTTTTCTTTATTTTTACTATATTCTACAAAGTAGAATAGTAGGGAAGACATCAAACTATGTAGTAACTGAAAAAGTGTTAAACAAATCAAAATATATTTCATATTTGAGATTCTTCAAAGTAGCCACCCTTTTCCTTAATGACAGCTTTCCACATTCTTGGCATTCTCTCAACCAGCTTCATGAGGTAGTCACCTGGAATGCTTTTCCAACAGTCTTGAAGGAGTTCCCACATATGCTGAGCACTTGTTGGCTGCTTTTCCTTCATTCTATGGTCCAACTAGGGCTGTTGCGGTCTCCGATTTACCGCCACACCGGCGGTTACCAGTCATGAAGGCAGTCAAATTCCACATTACCGTTTGTCACAGTAATTAGGCTTCTCCAAGCTCTGACGCTACCAAACTTGCTAACTGCCTGGCACTCAGCACTCTATTGTCCCTCTAATCACTCTGACATCAATGCAAATGTATTTGAAAATTTTAATCAAACACTTCATGAGAGCCCATGCGCTCATGTTGCACAACATTTCTATAGGCTATGCAATTGCGCAAGAAAACAGAGTGATGGCCACTAATAAAAATACGAGGATCCCATCAGCTTTCTATAGGCTAGGACTGCTATATTTATTTGTCGAACTTTCCTTATATTAAGCACATTGCTCACATTTACAACAGGAGTATAGCCTACCTGGCTGGCATGAACATTAAAATGTTACATTTGTTTTAAATAACCACAGGGAAAGTGCATAGATGACATGCATTTTTTCCCGCTGCCCCTGTTTCGATACAGGTGCATGATAATGGTACATAGTCTAGTGCTTTTTTTTTTGTTCATTAGGCCTACTCATCTTGTTGGCTGACGAAAAGTAAATGTGGACAGTTCTTCCAATATCTTCAATATGCACCTCGGAGTTGGATAAGGACACGTGCAGGTGCGTCCCCGATGTGACTGTCTTCACTTGTAGCCTGTGAGAAAGACCCGATCACATGACAGAGAGCCGTGTGAGTGAGAGGAGCTTCGGATTGCGCAGAACACTCAGGGAGAAGGGCACTATGCAGTACTCCGGGCTGCAAAAGGCATGCATTTCTTTAGGGTGCATTATGGCCACAAAGGGGATGCCGCCGTGAAATTCAAGGTATTATCAAGTTACCAAATTGTGAATGAGAGACAATTGGAGTGTGTACAGACTGCGCAATAAGAAAGCAGAGCTCATGCCTTTCAAGTTACTTTTTTCAAATCATCATTAGAGTCTCATCACGCAGTCTTACAATGTATTAAAAATCAAAACATATAGCTCAACGTTTGTAGAACAACTAAAGTTGTAAGTGTGTGCCGACACCGCGATGACCTGCTTTATGGAAGAGAAGGAACCGGACACATCTGCTGACCCCCTGTCATGGTGGCGAGATAACCACTCTAGTTTTTTACATCATCAATAATGTGGAATCAAGCAGCCCGTACATGTTTAAATAACTCAAAATCAAGCAGCCCGTACATGTTTAAATAACTCAAAATCAAGCAGCCCGTACATGTTTAAATAACTCAAAATCAAGCAGCCCGTACATGTTTAAATAACTCAAAATCAAGCAGCCCGTACATGTTTAAATAACTCAAAATCAAGCAGCCCGTACATGTTTAAATAACTCAAAATCAAGCAGCCCGTACATGTTTAAATAACTCAAAATCAAGCAGCCCGTACATGTTTAAATAACTCAAAATCAAGCAGCCCGTACATGTTTAAATAACTCAAAATCAAGCAGCCCGTACATGTTTAAATAACTCAAAATCAAGCAGCCCGTACATGTTTAAATAACTCAAAATCAAGCAGCCCGTACATGTTTAAATAACTCAAAATCAAGCATATAACCTGTTTCAAATGATCACAATTTAAGCTGAATACAGAATAACAGCGCCATGCACGCACTAGCAAGGAAAAATATTCTTTCAATTTTATTCAGTGATGTTCAATTATATTCTTACTATAAAATCATGTAATATAAAATTAAAAATCATATAATATAAAATAACACTTCTTCATATTGTAATGTTTCATAGGAAAGACCAGCCTAAAATGAATAATGGATTTATTGTGACGGTGTACAGGCAATTAAATGGATTTATTACACTTTAGACTTTTAAAATGTAGATGTTTAAAAGGCACGCATCAGCAGCTTGCATGTGTGGAACTCCTTTATGTTAATTAATAGGCAATTACCATGAGACCGACGGTAATTGTTATGCAGGTGAGTGAGGACCCAAAAGCGGTTTAACAGAAACAGAATCTTTTAATGTCCAAACACAGGGAAGACATAAATCCTCTTCAGATGTATCGGTTGACAAAATAGACAACCCGCAGAGAGGGCGACAAATAAATCATAAAGTCCTCTGATCTTTACAGGAGAGTCCCCTTCTAGCAGCAGAGGAGAATAGCAGGGTTAGCGGCAACAGACTGCTGGTCTCTCCGGGTAGGCGCGGGTTGTAGAGGACAGAGGTACCTGATCACACGTAGCATCTGATGAAGAGGCAGATTACGACAGGACGGGACAAGGGTGAAGCAAACGAGAATCTGACAAAGACAGAAGCAGAAACAGAGAGAGAAATAGAGACCTAATCAGAGGGAAAAAAGGGAACAGGTGGGAGAGAGTAAACGAGGTAGTTAGAGGAGATGAGGAACAGCTGGGGGAAGGAAAGGGAGAGAAGGTAACCTAATACGACCAGCAGGGGGAAACGAAGTGAAGAGAAAGAACAGGAACAAGACATAACATGACAATACATGACAGTAATTGACCATCACCAGCTGATTACATTTTGTGACAGCCACAGCCCTAGGTCCAACTCATCCCAAACCCTCTCAATTGGGGTTGGTGATTGTGGAGGGCAGGTCATCTGATGCAGCACTCAATCACTCTCCTTCTTGGTCAAATAGCCCTTACACAGCCTGGAGGTGTGTTTTGGGTCATTGTCCTGTTGAAAAACAAATAACAGTTCCACTAAACACAAACCAGATTGGATGGTGTATCGCTGCAGAATGCTGTGGTAGCCATGCTGGTTAAGTGTGCCTTGAATTCTAAATAAATCACTGACAGTGTCACCAGCAACGCACCCCCACACCATCACACCTCCTCCTCCATGCTACACGGTGGGAACCACATATGCAGAGATCATCCGTTCACCTACTCTGCGTCTCACAAAGACACGGCGGTTGGAACCATTTGGACTCATCAGAACAAAGGACAGATTTCCACCGGTCTAATGTCCATTGCTCGTGTTTCTTGGCCCAAGCAAGTCTCTTCTTCTTATTGCTGTCCTTTAGTAGTGATTTCTTTGCAGCAATTCAACCATGAATGCCTGATTCATGCAGTCTCCTCTGAAAAGTTGATGTTGAGATGTATCTGTTACTTGAACTCTGAAGCATTTTTTGGGGCTGCAATCTGAGGTGCAGTTAAATTGCCAATTTGGCTCAAATGCATTAAGAAGGAAAGAAATTCCACAAATGAACTTTTAACAAGGCACACCTGTTAATTGAAATGCATTCCAGGTGACTACCTCATGGAGCTGGTTGAGAGAATGCAAGAGTGTGCAAAACTGTCATCAAGGTAAAGGATGGCTACTTTGAAGAACCTCAAATCTAAAATATATTTAGATTTTTTTAACACTATTTTGGTTACTGCAGGATACCATATGTGTTGATTTCTTCACTATTATTCTACAATGTAGAAAATAGTAAACAAAGAAAAACCATTGATTGAGTAGGTGTGTTCAAACTTTTGACTGGTACTGTATATATAATGGTTGTTTGATTGTAGTCCTGCCCACAACTTACTGACGTTGTTCAATGTAATGTTATACCGTACACAACACAACTATATGACACATCATAGACTAACTTCACTGGCAAACTGATATGGTTCTGTTTAATGTCTCAGTAATGTAACTAGAATCAACATCTCTCTCAATGCCAGTGTGACACATTATGGCACTAATTCTATTTGTCCCCTACGGTGCTAATTCCAATTAACCTGGAAGTCTGCTGCCCATTGTGTTTATATTGGATTAGAACATTAGAACATGCAGTAAGGGGAGCTGCTCTCCACTCTTCACACAAACCATGGTTTTGTGGATATGTTTCTCCATAATGTGGAACTGCAACTCCCCTTTCCTGTTGTGGCCAGTTAATGTTAGAAGTTGTGGCAAATCAATTGGAGGAACTCATAACAATCGACAGAACTTTGTTTGTGCACAAGACTAAACATTCTGTTAAAGAGGCCTTGTTCGTGCTAGAGTAACATTTTTTAGACTGAACATGACACCAGTTCCTCTTCATTTAACACAACTCGGACTCTCCTGTTCTAACATGTCATGGAACTGTAAGGGGTCTGTTTGACGTCACATAAGAAAACGAATGACCTGAGAAAAAAGCCAGGGGAAGTTGTAGATAGATTCCTCAAAATGATAAACCTTATTATTCAGATATTTATACGACATACTGTTCTTCAAACAAACCTGTAATCCAGGAAAAATATTGCATTAGAATAAAACATTTATGCATCTGATTGTTTTAATTAACATGGAAATTGCTTTTGCCACAGGCAATGTTACTTTTTAAAGGCTCCGCTTTCAAATATAATTTATGACTTTTATGTTAAAGTCACGTGTTGTCCCTATTTCCCCATAGACAATTACATTTTCTAAGCATGTGCTCAGCAACGGCAAATTACTTTGAGCATTAGTCACTTGAGGTGGGATGATAGTCCCTTGCCAACAGATATGCACTCATTCATTCAGCTCACTGTGCAAGCAACACACCTGTTAAAGGACTGGGGAAAGCCCCAACTTCAACACAACAGGTCCATTTCCAGCATCCTTTAACCTACTGTACCTGACAAGAAAACATCTGAATTATCCCAACACATGGTCCCCCTTTAAATACGTTACTGCAAAATAGAAAAGCATGAAATAAAATAAACGATAGAATGGTTTAATTTATTGATTCTTTAATTGTATCATCAGATCATATGATTATTTCCCTTATTAGACTGCCATATGTAATACAGTAGCAGTGTTTGGGATCCAGGTTTTTTCCTTGTGTGGAAGAAATGAGGAACCGTTTACCTTATCTGGTGCAGATAAAGCTGTCCGTTTTTAAACACTTGACATTTTCCAACACTTGGTTTCAATTAACCTTGATCCTGTTCGATATGGGTAAGGGAGAGTTCATGAAAACTGACCGGTCGTAAACATTTTTTTTTAATTGTCCGTGGTCACACAAACATTATGTACACATTTGCCGATTTTAACATATTCACAAAGGTTATACAGTTCACGAATGTTGAAAACTCTGGGTGACACTTTTTTGGGATATTCCCACATACTGTATTTTATCTTCAGATGATCATACTATCAACAAACTATCTATTGATAAGAATCTACTTGCTAAGGTTACAGTAAAGGTTTAGACTAAGTGTTATGGTAAGGGTTAAGATTAGGGTTAGGGCTAGGGATAGTAGATAGTTGAAATGTTGTTGACAGTTATTGAATATCTACGGAACATCTACAAACCATCTATCCAAATAAAGTGTTACCAAACTCTGATATGGATCTTTAAATATTCTGGAATTATGTTATATCTCTGGTCATTCTTTAAAACTGATTTATTATGGAAAACAACTTTCCTCGGTCTTAAAGAAGCACTGAGTGTTCAATAGTCAAAGGTGAACATACTGGCCTTGGTCATGTGGTTGGCCATAACAAATAGTTTGTCAATGATTTAAAAACCCTTTTCGTTGCAGATCATCTTTATTGGTTTGTGATACTTCTCCAAAGCTAAATGTCGATAAAGATTCATAGTCACAAGATAATATGATTATATCAGCTACCACTAAGTTAAATCCTAACATAGTAGTTATCATGGTGTTGTCATTAATTATGGTGTTGTTCAGGGCTTTACAAATACCATGTGAGTGTTTGATGTTATGTGGTACTAAACAGCTGTGTTTGTTTTTGCCTCAAGGCTGCCGAGGATCAGACCCAGGCAGACTCAGTCCCCCACATGGTTGTTTCAGCCCCACATGAGATAAACATCCAAGTGTTTTCACCCGGGACTGATCAGGTGACAAGACTAAATGGTAAAACTGAAGATTTACACAAACAGGGTATATCTGACTCTACACGGAACCCAGACCCCAGCAGTGGAGCAGGTCCCCACATGTCAAACCTAACTAGTACGGATGACAGTGGGAGTGCTCCTAACAATAATGTCCCACCCACAGTCAGCCAGTGCCTCATCGAAAGTGAAAAAGAGAAGGAAATGCATGTGGATGACAAGGGCATTGAAAGTGTCTATAAGAATCATGAAGAGAAAAGTGATGTCAAAGCAGAGAATCAACCATGCCCCACTTTAAATGTGAGTGCAGGGATATTTGATATCAAAACACCTGCTGTGGAAGAGAGAATTGAAACATGCCATTTTAAAACACAAGAGCAGCAGACTCTTACTTTGGATGATAAAGTTAGTACACACGATTCTAAGTCCCAAGACAAGTATATTGATACTTTGCAAGAGAATGTAGAGACAATTTCTTCAAAAGCACACATAGAATGCATCCCGGTTTTAGAGGAGAGTAAAGAGAAAATACATAACAAGGAGGAGGAGATACATTTCAAAAGATTGGAGGAATCTTCTCCCACTTTGCTGCAAAAGAGTTTAAAGAATAGAGATCTAAAAATACCAGATGAATACCCTCCTGTGGCAGGGGAGAGCATAGAGGACCATGATCTCAACACAAAAAGGAAATCTCTCTTAGCTTTAGAGAAAAGTGTTGAAAGTGCCTTAAAAGTGGAATGTACTCCTGCTTTGGAGAATAGGTTAGTGGACTGTCCATTTGGCAACCAGAATGTGAGATTACAGAGAAATGAGGTGCCAACCCTCACTATGGAGAAACGGGTTGACATTGTGACCGAGATAAAGGTAGAAATGCTGGGTGAATCTAAGAGCCACTCAGAGAGACAGCCTGTGAGAGGCTCTGCCATTGTGCCCGCTGAGCAACCAGTGGCAGCATCAGTTACCAGTCGAAAGGCTAATGCCACTCATCTGGGTGGATATTCTAGAAATGTAACAGAGATTAGAATTGTAGATTCTGCTCTTAAAATCCCAGAAATCAAAATTATTGTGACAGAACAACAGACAAAAGAGGAGCCAACGATTATACCAAATATAGAGATTACGGAACCAGAAGTCAAAGAGCCTACACAGCCATTAATACGTATTACACCCAATGAACCTACATCAGAGTCAGCCATTTTCCAAAAGGATGATGCAAAAGATGTTTTAGACATAATGATCACAGAAAAAAGTGCAGCTGTTACCCCAGTGATGATTGATGTGACACCCACTCAAGAAAGTAAGCAGAATAATATTATCATCGAACCAATGGAGAAAGTGCAGGAAGTTACACCAGTTGAAGAGGCAAAAACGCCTACGGCAGAGAAACCAACGAATAGTGAGTGCCTCACAAAGACGGATAATAAGTTAATTCCTAAAAGAAATGTTTCATATTCTGATGATAGTGAACTAGACCATGAGCATCCACAAGTTAAGCCCCTCGTCTTAGATACAGGAACATCGGAGGAAGTACCCAAAGTGCCTCTGTTTGTGGTCCCTCCTATTTCTGTAATCTGTGAGGATAGCCCTTTTGAAAGCGAAGAGCTTCTTAAAAATGAGAGTAAAGAATCAGAATCCTTCGTGGCTATGCTCAGGGGGGTCAAGAGTGATTTAGAAAATTCTTCTACCCCTGAGTCTGACAAACCCCATAGTATTCCTCAAAAACAGACTATAGAAACAAAGGAACGTAGCGTGATAGACAATATCCCCTCTGTGTCATATAAACCCGTAATGCCAACAGAAGAAACAACAATCCAAAAAGCTGAGGCCTTCAGTATTACAGAAACTGATAAGGTAAAACCACTCAAAGAGTCAAGGATAGAGTCTTACATCATTGGCGATGAACCAAGAGAAAGAACCCCTATTGAGAGGCTTGCTGTCAAACCCCCAACACCCCCCAGGAGTCCCAGTACTCTTCGTAGGTTAATGTCCAGGACTCCCCCTGCCATTACTGTGGATGACCCTGCTAACAGTGAGAAGGCAGGATTGGAGCAGAGTGGTGGAGACACCCCAACGTCCTCCCTGTCTTGTGAGAGCAGCCCCAAGCTGAAAAGAAGGGACAGTCTGACCCTCATCCGCTCTGCCACGCCTGAGGAGCTGGCGTCTGGAGCTCGCCGCAAGATCTTCATCCCCAGAGAGGGAGAAGGGGTAGTGGTGGCGCTGGGTGTGGGTGGTAGCCCACTGGACACCCAGGTCAAGGAGGCGACTCCATACTTGTCGCCCAGTCAGGCTCGCAGGGCGGCATTCCTGCAGGCCCCAGCAGGCTCACAGACCCCACCGCTGGAGAGACGCTCCCCTCTGCTGAGCCGTAGGAAGGCAACTCTGGAGGTGCCTAAAGTTGTGGAGACCAACACAGAGGAGCCAGAGAGCCCAAAGACTGAGGTCAAACCTCCTGAAAAGGAGAAGCTGAACCCCTTCAAAGGTAAAACAATAAAATAGGAAATGTATGAGATTAATCCAATATTGTTTCTATGTCCATCTCTTGGTGTTGGTGTATCCTATCAGGAGGAGCTGATCAGGAAGCTGCTACTGAATGTAGAAACGTTAGAGGAAATCATGTACAGTATATCTTTACCTTGGTGTCCTCCCACCCAGCTCCTCAGGTTATCCGTAAAATCAGGGGAGAGCCCTTCCCAGATGCCTCAGGACACTTGAAACTCTGGTGCCAGTTCTTCAACGTGCTCAGTGACTCCTCCATCAAGTGGTACAGGGACGAGGAAGAGATAGTTGAGGTGAAAAGAAGGTAAATCCCTAGGGCATCTCCCAACCCAGAGTTTACAGTAACTGCTTCCAATACATCTATCTAGCGGTGACATGGCATTTATATTCACTCTGATCAAAGCCATCGTGCATTTACAGTAATAGACACCTGCCCTCTGAAAACAGTTGCTTTGTACAGTATTACTGTAAGCATTCATTAATAGCCCCATTGATTGGTTCATCTGGGCCCTGTGCTATATTTGAAGAACTAATGTTCTGAAGATGGACAGCCTTTAATTTTAGCAGCGGGTTTATCACACAGCCATGTCATTCTCTCATTCTCACTCTGGGAGGTGTCCAGTTTATGTGACAAGGGAGCCCACAGCTCTGATCCTGACTGACACAGGGAGGTGAAGCTTTGGCCAGACACAGCCACTGAAAACTGAGACACTATTTCACTATTCACCAGGGGGCTTTAAAATATAAATCTGTGCTATTGGCTGCTAGGTCAGCAAAATCTCCCCTCATGCAAGCATGGCACGCAGCACTACTGTCTGTCTCAGTCTCACAGTGACCTCTTGTGGAGGTGAATACATTATTGAATATGCTGTGATCTTGTGTCACGTCAACCTTTTTATCTTCTTTTATTTCCCAGTGGAGGAGATGAGAGCCAAGTAGCGCTGGCCATCGTCCAGACATCCAGTCAAGATTGTGGGGTGTACGGCTGCACAATCAAGAACGAATTTGGGACTGATTCAACTGACTTCCTTCTCAGCGTAGACTGTAAATTATGTTAACCTAATGGCATATTTCAAATCCCACAACATTACTTCAACCATTTATTCCATGAGTTACTAATTGTGTTTGTTTTTTTGTTTTTCTGCAGTACTTTCAGAGTACTTCCTGCGTGAGGATTTAGAAGGTAAGCCTCATAGGCACTGAGGAGGTTTATACAGTATTATAAACCGGGTGGTTCGAGCCCTGCATGCTGATTGGCTGACGGCCGTGGTATATCAGACTGTATACCACAGGTATGACAAAACATTTATTTTACAGCTCTAACTATGTTGGTAACCAGTTTATAATAGCAATAAGGCACCTCGGGGGTTTATGATACATGGTCAATATACCACGGCTAGGGGCTGTGTCCAGGCACTGAAAACACTACCTGTATTGCGTCATGTCCAGGCACTCTGCGTTGCATCGCGCAAAGAACAGCCCTTAGCCGTGGTACATTGGCCATATACCACACCTCCTCAGGCCTTATTGCTTAAATAACTTAAACATACTGTATTGTTGACTACCTTATTGCTATGATATAACACAATGTTACTACTCCTGTAGAGAGTTTCTGACATTCATATTGCATCCTTTACAGTTGGAGAAGAGATAGAAATGACTCAAATGCTATTCACCAAAGGCCTAGCAGACCCGGGATACTGGGGGGAGAAGTTCTTTGGGCGCATCATGACACAAGAGGCCCACCTGGGAGAGGGCTGTGCACACAAGGCCTGCAGGGTGAAGGTCATCTATGGCCTGGACCCTGTGTTTGAGTCCGGAACCAACTGCATCATCAAAGTACAAAACCCCATCGCCTATGGGACCAATGAGGACAGTAACCTTGCAGAGAGAAACATGGAAATTACTAAGCAGGTGAGTCTTACTGTACATCACATCATGAGGACATTCAGGTACAGATTTAAGAAATTAAAAAGAGTCCAGGGTGCATATCAGTGCATAATTGGTTTTCACTAGTTTAACATTGAATTGGTGATTATAGAGAAAAAGCATATGGGAAAACAAATGTGACACAAATGCAATGCGTCTTTGCCTTTTGTCTCACCAGGAGTGCAAAATCCAAAACACAGTTCGGGAGTATTGCAAAATCTTTGCTGCTGAGGCGAGGGTGATTGAAAACTTTGGCTTTTCACTGGAGTAAGTAATATAATGACTGCAATTCAAATTTTGATCATTATCAATGATCATTATCAATACACAATAGTATGAGTAAATCAATGACAAAAAATGACAGAGTATGGTTATGTCATTCATTCCCTTTGTTTTTCTGCATGCTTACACAGAGTAAGCCCTCTTTATCTGATGTACCGCCCTGCCAACTCGGTCCCATATGCCACTGTAGAGGCTGACCTGAAGGACATCTTCCTCAAGTACTGTATGATGGATGCGAAAGGCAGGCTGATCACCAGAGCCACCTCAGAGGTGGAAATGAAATGCTGCTCCTTCCAGCATTGGATCCACCAATGGACAAACGGCAACTTACTGGTCACTGGGCTGGAGGGTAAGAAAGACTAGCAGACAAGGTCATTCTCAAAAGAAAAAGATGAAAAAAGGCAGTTCAAACAACAAAATGATCCGTGTTATTTGTTTATTTCAGGTGTTGGACCAAAGATCACTAAAGTTAGAATCGTCACAAAATTGAAGGGGTTTGTACATCATTACATATTTAGGTTGTCATATGGAATTACACATTAAGGCTCAGTGTTGGGGAAGCTACTCTGAAAATATAGTTTACCAAGCTACTTCACACTGGAAGAAGTTAAGCTACATTACAGCTACCCTTAAGAAAAATCGAGTTTACTTAACTATAGTTACTTTGAAAAAGTAGTTCACTACTTTTTTCTTTTTTATTATCATATGTAAATCTGAAATGTCAAACTACAAATTGCAAGAACAAATAACTCTGGGGTCATAAGTTAACATAATGTGTAATTTAGCCTATTAAATATTTCAAGTGAAAATTAAGCAGATCTGATGCCGAAAAAGAAAGGAAATGATTGCTTACTTCACCCATATTTTCTTATCTTTTTGCAAAAAAAGGTAGTGTGTATTTCCAGTAGCTAGGTAATTAACTAGAGAAAACACTACCTAGATATGAATTCAGTACAACTACCACCAAGCTACGGCAAAATGTAGTTAAATTCAGTTGAACTACATGTAGTTCACTACTCCCCAACTCTGTTGATGCTTTAAGTAGGCATATATTCGTGCAAATGTTTTACCAGTTGGTCCACATCGTCTTATCCAACTCTAAGGAAATTACTTCTGCATTGCAGGTATCAAGGCCTTACAGAGGATGGTTCTCCTAAGGTGTTTGAGCAGTTCCTGACTCAGCATCAGTGTAACTACTACTGTGGGCTTCTCAGCCTGAGAACCCTGAAGCCCATGGACACCCTGCAGCAGCCCCCCAAAATCAAAGTCTCCCGAAGCCCCCTGCTCGGCAGAAAGTTGGGCTCATCCAGCCCTCAGCTCAACAGGAAGTTGCTCTCATCCAGCCCCCAGCTACAGAGAAAAGGACTTAACAGCCCCTTGACAACCAGAAAGTCAACCTCCAGCCCAAAGGTGCCAAGAAAGACTGGGGAGACAGAAAACAAGTCCACAGCCAAACCCAATGCCGATGACAGACTCAAAGTTGTGTTATGAGGTAAAAATGACAAAAGGGAATACATATCAAAACAGCTTCCCTTTTCCTTCACGCAAACATTCAACTTTGTTTTCCTGTCACCTATTACCGTATTTAGTTTGGTTGAAGCTAAGATGACCAGCATGGCCATTGAACAAAATGCAGCAGACTTTGTGCCTGAAAAGTCCTCATCCAAGAGAAAAACAGGGAGATTAGTTCAAATCTAGGGAATAGGTCAATGACTGACCCTGTTGGATGGTTGTGTAACAATACTGTGAATTTCTCAATCACAATCAGTAGTAAGATACTCCCCTTCTCCAGCTTACTGTTGAACTGCTGAACTGGTTAATTGAGTGGAGGTACAGTACTTTTAAGGTCTCTTCAACTTCCAGCACTAAGGAAATGGGACACAGTGATTCACCTCAGGTTCAGAACCAAGTGCTCTGTCCCCTGCAAAGGAGAATAGACCTATGAAGTGGTTGAAACAATGGTGCTGGATGAAAAGTGGTGGCTGTAAGCAGCAATCTAATAGCTTGATGCAGATGCAAGGGGATTGGAGTGCACCAACTGCCTTGTACATCTGTGATGTACTGTATATGTCTTGGACATACAGTGCATTCGGAAAGTATTCAGACCCCTTGACTTTTTACATCATTTTGATACGTTACAGCCTTATTCTAAAATTGATTAAATTATTTTTTTCTCTCATCAATCTACACACAATACCAAACAATGACAAAGTGAAAACAGGTTTTCAGAATTTTTGCAAATGTATTAAAAATAAGACAGAAAAACCTTATTTACATATGTGTTCAGACCCTTTGGTATGAGACTCGAAATTGCATCCTGTTTCCATTGATCATCCTTGAGATGTTTCTACAACTTGATTGGAGTCCACCTGTGGTAAATTCAATTGATTGGACATTTGGAAAGGCACACACCAGTCTATATAAGGTCCCACAGTTGACAGTGCATGTCAAAGCAAAAACCAAGCCATGAGGTAGAAGGAATTGTCCGTAGAGCTCCGAGACAGGTTTGTGTCGAGGCACAGATCTGGGGAAGGGTACCAAAAAATGTCTGCAGCATTGATGGTCCCCAAGAACACAGTGGCCTCCTTCATTTTGAAATGGAAGAAGTTTGTAACCACCAAGACTCTTCCTAGAGCTGGCCATCTGGTCAAACTGAGCAATTGGGGGAGAATGGCCTTGGTCACGGAGGTAGAGTGGCCAGACGGAAGCCACTCCTCAGTAGAAGGCACATGACAGCCCGCTTGGAGTTTGCCAAAAGGCACCTAAAGGACTCTCAGACCATGAGAAACAAGAAACATGATAACTTTTTGGCCTGAATTTCAAGCGTCAAGTCAGGAGGAAACCTGGCACCATTCCTACATTGAAGCATGGTGGTGGCATCTTCGGGACAAGTCTTTGAATGTCCTTGAGTGGCCCAGCCAGAGCCCAGACTTGAACCCGATAAAACATCTCTGGAGAGACCTGAAAATAGCTGTGCAGCAATGCTCCCCATCCAACCTAAAAGAGCTTGAGAGGATCTGCAGAGAAGAATGGGAGAAACTCACCAAATACAGGTGTGCCAAGCTTGTAACGTCATACCCAAGAAGACTCGAGGCTGTAATCGCTGCCAAAGGTGCTTCAACAAAGTACTGAGTAAAGGGTCTGAATACTTGTGATATTTCAGTATTTTTGCAAAAATGTCTAAAAAACTGTATTCCTTTGTCATTATTGGGTATTGTGTGCAGATTGAGGGAGAAAAAAATCAATTTGATCAATTTTAGAATAAGGCTGTAACGTAACAAAATGTGGAATAAGTCTAGGTGTCTGAATACTGTCCAAATGCACTGTAGAAATAGTTTTTGTTGGTCAGTAATTTGATCTTGTTAATGTTAGTGGAATAGCATGTTCTAAGATGTTCTATTATGGCAGTATTATGTCCTAAAACTATGCAATGCACTCTTCCAAATACTGAGCAAAGACAATATTGCCTCTTTACTGAGAATTTGTTTTTGTGCACATTTTTTGCAAATGTTTTCTTGCCTTTTGAAAATTGTCAGGTTTTTGTAGTTCAGTTCATTTTTGTTGAACTTTATAAACCCCATAATCTGTTAATTAGAAAATAATATGTTCACAGCTTAAGTCTGAACAGTACAGTACACCGATCCCCTTACCCTGGTTCCTCAAACGATTGGCACTTGTCGTGATATGTAACTGACAAAGCTTTGAGTGTTGAAGAATGGGAAGGGGCTTATAGAAATTAACACTAACTTTGTTAGTGCCATTTACACGCATGAGTCAACTTACAAAGTGAAAGACATGGCTATATAATATGAGAACCATGTAAAAACTGGGTTAGACCTGGCCCATGGTCACAGTAAAGCAGTAGCTCACCTGGTAGCTTATCTTTATGACTGTAATTGATATGCATTCACATCATTCACACTTCTGGTGTTTACTTATTCATGAACTGTAGATGACCGTGTCAAAAATACTGTAAGAAAATTGTGGTCTGTTGTGACATGAGCAAACTGTTAAATGTCTGTAATGTGTGTAATGGGTTGATATTGTCACTAGTTTGTAGTGTATGTACTGGAGTGAGTGAGTGAGTGAGTGAGTGAGTGAGTGAGTGAGTGAGTGAGTGAGTGAGTGAGTGAGTGAGTGAGTGAGTGAGTGAGTGAGTGAGTGAGTGAGTGAGTGAGTGAGTGAGGTATATGTGTGTGCTTGTTGGCAGAGTGCTACTGAAATGAATGTCCATGACACTGTAATATTTGGTATGTTATGTGGTGCCAACAGATTTTGTAAAATAAAAGTGTACATACCATTCTTGTCAAACGTTCATACTCATATTTTTACGTACTGTATTTACAGATTTACTCAATGTTATAATTTACAATCAATATACAATTCAGTATTTCTTTACATTTATTTTCATAATATCTGTCTTCTGACACTTTGAATGAAAGGGTGAATCATAAGAAATAAATATTTTTAAAAATAACATGTCAAAGGGCTGGTTTAATCTGTACATGCTTAATCTTCATTTTGTATTCTCAGGACAGAGTTTACTCTATATTATTTACAGTATAAATATATACAATAAAATGTGAATAAAAGTTATGAAAAATATATACATAAATTGAATAAGTTAATCTACTCACTGGTAATCAACATAAGATTTACAGGATGGCCTAGTTACAATCGGTGTTATTAAAGAGGTCACAGCATTTGGTGAAGTACAAAGTGCCGTTGGTCACCGTGCTCCAGGAGCCGTCAAATGATATGGTCCCATTGTTCACAGTGCAGCAACAAAGCATTAGGTTAGATTTGTAGAATGATCTATAGAGAAACATGTTATATCCTGATATCTACCAGCTCTTAAACCATTATTACTGTTGTAAATGTTCAAACCTACCTCAGTAAAGCAGGTTTTTAGGTCTATATTTGTCAGAGCAAAAACCAAGCCATGAGGTAGAAGGAATTGTCCGTAGCGCTCCGAGACAGGATTGTGTCGAGGCACAGATCTGGGGAAGGGTACCATAAAATGTCTGCAGTATTGAAGGTCCCCAAGAACACAGTGGCCTCCTTCATTTTGAAATGAAAGAAGTTTGGAACCACCAAGACTCTTCCTGGGAGCTAGCCGCCTGGACAAACTGAGCAATCGGGGGGGAATGGCCTTGGTCAGGGAGGTGACAAAGAACCCGATGGTCACTCTGACAGAGGACCAGAGTTCCTCTGTGGAGATGGGAGAACGTTCCACAAGGACAACAATCTCTGCTGCATATCACCAATCAGGCCTTTATGGTAGAGTGGCCAGACGGAAGCCACTCCTCAGTAGAAGGCACATGACAGCCCGCTTGGAGTTTGCCAAAAAGGCACCTAAAGGACTCTCAGACCATGAGAAACAAGATTCTCTGGTCTGATGAAACCAAGACTGAACTTTTTGGCCTGAATTCCAAGCGTCACGCCAGGAGGAAACCTGGCACCATTCCTACGGTGAAGCATGGTGGTGGCAGCATCATGCTGTAGGGATGTTTTTCAGTGGCAGGGACTTGAAGACTAGTCTGGATCGAGGGAACGATGAAAGGAACAAAGTACAGAGAGATCCTTGATGAAAACCTGCTCCAGGGCACTCAGGACCTCAGACCGGGGCGAAGGTTCACCTTCCAACAGGACAACAACCCTAAGCACACAGACAATACAACCCAGGAGTGGCTTCGGGACAAATCTCTGAATGTCCTTGAGTGGCCCAGCCAGAGCCCGGACTTGAACCCGATAAAACATCTCTGGAGAGACCTGAAAATAGCTGAGCATTAACGCTCCCCATCCAATCTAACAGAGCTTGAGAGTATCTGCAGAGAAGAATGGGAGAAACTCACTAAATACAGGTGTGCCAAACTTGTAGCGTCATACCCAAGACGACTCGAGGCTGTAATCCCTGCCAAAGGTGCTTCAACAAAGTACTAAGTAAAGGGTCTGAATACTTGTGATATTTCAGTATTTTTGCAAAAATGTCTAAAGACCAGTTTTTACTTTGTCATTATGGGATATTGTGTGTAGATTGATGAAGGAGAAAAAAAAGTTTTAATCAATTTTAGAATAAGGCTGTAACGTAACAAAATGTGAAAAAGTCTAGGGGTCTGAATACTTCCCGAATGCACTGTAGAAATAGTTTTGGTTGGTCAGTATCTTGTTAATGTTAGTGGAATAGCATGTTCTAAGATGTTCTGTTATGGCAGTATTATGTCCTAAATATATAATTAAGTCTGAACAGTACAGTACACTGATCCCCTTACCCTGGTTCTTCAATGGATTGGCACTTGGATTGTGGTCTGATGTGACAAAAGAAAACTGTTGAATGTCTGTAATGGGGTGATATTGTCACTAGTTTGTAGTGTATGTACTGGAGTGAGGTGAGTGAGTGAGTGAGTGAGTGAGTGAGTGAGTGAGTGAGTGAGTGAGTGAGTGAGGTATATATGTGTGTGTGTTGGCAGAGTGCTACTGAAATGAATGTCCATGACACTGTAATATTTGGTATGTTATGTGGTGCCAACAGATTTTGTATCAAAATAAAGAGAGTCGCACGCTCCATATAAACTCCCAGTAATTTATTAGGTATTTACCAGCATTTCAGCATCACTGTGCCTTCTTCATGGTAATATCATGAATACTTGAACCAGGTTATGTAGACAAACAGTGCAATTAGTGCAACCAATGAAAATAGTGAGGGGTGTGTCATAATGATTAAGTTATTTAGAATGAATTAGTGAAAGACAGAAACATTTGTTTGTGTCGAGATGATGACTAACGGTGAATAAACTATAAACTATCAAAATAAAGAGTCTCAAACTCCATTTATAAACTCCCAATAATTTATTGGGTATTTACCTACGTTTCGGCATCACCGGCGACTCCGGGATGCTGGCCTTCTAGGCAGAGTACCTCTGTCCAGTGTCTGTGTTCTTTTGCCCATCGGTATCTTTTCTTTTAATTGGCCAGTCTGAGATATGGCTTTTTCTTTGCAACTCTGCCTAGAAGGACAGCATCCCAGTCGCCTCTTCACTGTTGATGTTGAGACTGGTGTTTTGTGGGTACTATTTAATGAAGCTGCCAGTTGAGGACTTTGTTTCTCAAACTACACACTGTAATGTACTTGTCCTCTTGCTCAGTTGTGCACCGGGGCCTCCCATTCTTTCTATTCTGGTTAGAACCAGTTTGGGCTGTTTTTTTATTTGACCTTTATTTAAGAACAAATTCTTATTTTCAATGATGGCCTAGGAACAGGTGCAGGTGCAGAACGACAGATTTTCACCTTGTCAGCTCTTGCAACCTTTCGGTTACTAGTCCAACACTCTAACCACTAGGCTACCTGCCGGGTCCTCTATCTCTATGAGTCCTCTAACTATCTCTATGGTTACAACTAGGTGAATGATATGTGCTATCCGGGTTCCTTGGGACATCCCTAACCCCCATTGATGTGGATATTTTAAAGATTCACTATGCATAAATCACTCCACCATTTCCTGGTTGCCAAAATTCTAATTGTTCGCCTCATTTCAGTTTATGTGACAAAAAAAGCAAGTATAGTGTAGAGAATCATTGTACCATCTAAACTGCTGTGAAATATATTTTCCCTAACTAAAAATATTGTATTTTCAGCCATTTGAAGCTGGTGTACAAAACCATATGTAAAAGACCCCAAATGAAACTTAAAAACAGAAAGCATAGAAATAGCTCACATAAAATAGATCTACCACTTCTTAGACTTGCTTTCAATGAGAATGACAGATCTATAATTCACATTTCTATGTTAATCTTGGGCGGGTCGCCCAAACATGTGTTCCTCGGCGTACACATCACTGACGTTTGTTCTTCAGCGTACACATCGCTGATGATCTGAAATGGTCCAACCACCTCAGGAAACTGAAGACATTTGGCTTGGCCCCTAAAACCCTCACAGAATTTTACAGATGCACAATTGAGAGCATTGTTTAGGGCTGTATCACCACCTGGTACAGCAACTGCACCGCCCACAACCGCAGGGCTCTCCAGACGGTGGTGCGGTCTGCCCAACACATCACCTGGGGCAAACTACTTGCCCTCCAGGACACCTACAGCATCCAATGTCACAGGAAAGCCAAAAGGATCATCAAGGACATCAACAATCTGAGCCACGGCCTGTTCACCCCACTATCATTGAGAAGGTGAGGTCAGTAGAGTACAGACGAGGTCAAAACAGCTTCTAATTTAAGGCCATCAGACTGTTAAATATCCATCACTAGCCGGCTTCCACAACCCTGCACCTTAGAGGCTGATGCCCTATATACATAGACTTGGAATCACTGGCCACTTTAATAATGGAACACTAGTCACTTTAATGTTTAAATAATGTTTACATGCTGCTCTACTCATTTCATATGTATATACTGTATTCTATTCTACTGTATTTTAGTCAATGCCACTCCGACATTGCACAATCTAATATTTACAGTAAATCACAAAAGTGAGTACACCCCTCACATTTTTGTAAATATTTGAGTATATCTTTTCATGTGACAACACTGAAGAAATTACACTTTGCTACAAAGTAGTGAGTGTACAGCTGTATAACAGTGTAAATTTGCTGTCCCCTCAAAATAACTCACACAGCCATTAATGTCTAAACCGCTGGCAACAAAAGTGAGTACACCCCTAAGTGAAAATGTCCAAATTGGGCCCAAAATGTCAATATTTTGTGTGGCCACCATCATTTTCCAGCACTGCCTTAACCCTCTTAGGAATGGAGTTCACCAGAGCTTCACAGGTTGCCACTGGAGTCCTCTTCCACTCCTCCATGATGACATCACAGAGCTGGTGGATGTTAGAGACATTGCACTCCTCCACCTTCCGTTTGAGGATGCCCCACAGATGCTCAATAGGGTATAGGTCTGGAGACATGCTTGGCCAGTCCATCACCTTTACCCTCAGCTTCTTTAGCAAGGCAGTGGTCGTCTTGGAGGTATGTTTGGGGTCGTTATCATGTTGGAATACTGCCCTGCAGCCCAGTCTCCGAAGGGAGGGGATCATGCTCTGCTTCAGTATGTCACAGTACATGTTGCTATTCATGGTTCCCTCAATGAACTGTAGCTCCCCAGTGCCGGCAGCACTCATGCAGCCCCAGACCATGACACTCCCACCACCATGCTTGACTGTAGGCAAGACAGACTTGTCTTTGTACTCCTCACCTGGTTGCCGCCACACACGCTTGACACCATCTGAACCAAATAAGTTTATCTTGGTCTCATCAGACCACAGGACATGGTTCCAGTAATCCATGGCCTTAGTCTGCTTGTCTTCAGCAAACTGTTTGCAAGCTTTCTTGTGCATCATCTTTAGAAGATGCAGTGTACGGCGTATGGTCTGAGCACTGACAGGCTGACCCCCCACCCCTTCAACCTCTGCAGCAATGATGGCAGCACTCATACGTCTATTTCCCAAAGACAACCTCTGGATATGAGTACTTGCACTCAACTTCTTTGGTCGACCATGGCGAGGCCTGTTCTGAGTGGAACCGGTCCAGTTAAACCGCTGTATGGTCTTGGCCACCGTGCTGCAACTCAGTTTCAGGGTCTTGGCAATCTTCTTATAGCCCAGGCCATCTTTATGTAGAGCAGCAATATTTTTTTTCAGATCCTCAGAGAGTTCTTTTCCATGAGGTGCCATGTTGAACTTCCAGTGACCAGTCAGTATGATGGAGTGTGAGGGCGATGACATCAAATTTAACACACCTGCTCCCCATTCACACCTGAGACCTTGTAACACTAACGAGTCACATGACACCGGGGAGGGAAAATGGCTAATTGGGCCCAATTTGGACATTTTCACTTTTGTTGCCAACGGTTTAGACATTAATGGCTGTGTGTTGAATTATTTTGAGGGGACAGCAAATGTATACTGTTATACAAGCTGTATACTCACTACTTTACATTGTAGCAAAGTGTAATTCCTTCAGTGTTGTCACATGAAAAGATATACTCAAATATTTACAAAAATGTGAGGGGTGTACTCACTTTTGTGATATACTGTATATATTTCTTAATTCCATTATTTTACTTTCAGATTGGTTTGTATGATTGTGAATCATTTTTAGATACTAATGCACTTTTAGATATTATTGCACTGTTGGAGCTAGGAATACAAGCATTTTGCTGCACCCACTATTACATCTACTAAATATGTGTACGTGACCAATACAATTTGATTTGATATTGCAGTTTAAGGTCAGTGTTAGGGTTAGGCAAGAGATATGGTTAGGGTAGAGGTTGGGGTTTGGATTAATGGTTAAGATTAGAACTGCAGTTTAAGGCTAGCAATGAGGGTTAGGCAAGGGTTATGGTTAGGGTAGGGGTTGGGATTTAGGTTAAGGTTAGGACTGCAGTTTAAGGCTAGCATGAGGGTTGGGCAGGGGTTATGGTTAGGGTTTGGGTTGGGATTAAGGTTCAGGTTAAGGTAAGGACTTCCCAAGGATCCCGGATAGCAGCACTGATCCTAGAGGAATTGCGTCAGGAAGCTGGCGATGCGCCATAAAGTCGCTAGTTAGAGAGCTCAGAAAAAAATGTTATTCTGAGCGACTAGCTAGCTGTAAGGAATGGTACAAGAGAGGGACTGTAGAATTTCCATATCAAATTTACTGAAGCAGTTTGCATTGATAGCTTCCAACATTGCATCGATTTGTGATTTATCAATCTATTTTCACTTCAGACTCGCGAGATGACATATGTGTTTAGCTCTCGCGAGTTAGCAAGCAATAAGCTAGAAGCTAGCTAGCTGTTTTGTTGCAAATTAAGAAGTCCACCCGAAATAATGAGGCCTGTGAATCGGATGAATTATGGCTACAACGCGTTAACTAATCGTCAAGTAGGTGAATTCTACATTTTAACTCATTAGACTACAACGATATGCTCGAATATGTTTTTAATCTTAAAGCTAACCTTAACTCACTCAGTAGCAGATGATTTAGCGTGTCGTTTAACGTTAGTTGGCTAATGGTAGCTAGCTCTGCACGTTTTGCGCTAACGTTGGACAATTAGCTAATGGCTAGCTAGCTAACTAACAGCGAGTGTCAACATGTTCGGACTAGCCAGCACAACGTTAGCTAGACAATTTTGATGCTCAACTTCAAACACTGGCTAAGCTGATTAGCTAGTTACAACACCACTTGGCTCAGCTAAACTTGCATTAATTTAAGTCATTTAACAGCTCTTAGCATGATAACTCCGTGGAACCCACTTTACTGTATTAAATCTTTTAAGGGGAGGGTGAGAAGGATTACTTTATCCTATCCTAGGTATTCCTGATTTACAGTTTAAACAATTATGTTGCAGCACAATGCGTTGTTTGGTTATATATTGTATATCTAGTTATCAATTTTGATGCTCAACTTCAATTACACTTTGCTGTGGCTAGCTAGCCAGCTGAAGATACAAGTTACTAGTTACCTAACTATCCACTTGGCTCATGGCTAAACGCAGTTATTTGACAGCTAACCAGTGAAATACACTTTTTAGCATTACAAGCTACCTAGCTCACTGTATGTCTATAATGTACAAAAGGAAACCTAACCTTAATTGATCTCAGGTATCTGCACAGATGGAGCAGCCCATCATGACACCAACTGACAACCCTGCAGAATTTTAGCAACAAACATAATTGAGAGCCAAATGGTAAATAATTCTCCCCAACATCACTATCATCAGGGAATGTGACACATCTCTGGTACCCCAGTTTATGTACTCATATTTGACCTCTTATGTTTTCCTCAGGTGTTTGTAAGCTTTCAAACATGGGTGACATGAAGACCCCTGATTTTGATGATCTTTTGGCTGCCTTTGACATCCCTGATGCCACCAGTTTGGATGCTAAAGAGCCCGTCCAGGAGAGTCATGATGAGGCAGAAGGTCAGCTGAAGCACACAGAGATGTGTATGGAGGACAGTGTATCTGTTCACCAAGCTGTGGGTGCGTCTGATGTTCCTGCTGTCAGTGTTATAGTGAAGAACACAAGTCACCAGGAGTCGCCTGATAGTGGTGGCGAGGGCCCACATTTCAATTACCCATTGCAAAATGGGTTCAGGGGGTCAGGGGCCTCCATGGACTCTCATCAGATTAGCCACTGTGGTTCTAAGTCTTTTGTGTGTGCTTTGAAGGAGGATGGCTCAAGAGGACTCTTAGGGAAGACCCCCATCCAGCAAAAACCTGAAGGAACACCTTCCTTCTCTCAGTCCTTTTCCCAGTTTAGCCCCATTTCTAGTCCAGAATCTGAAGACACTCCAAGCAACGGGGTTGATGTCCATCCAAAACAAGAGAGACCCTACTTCCCTGCTGCCTCTATATTTATGTCTGCAGAACCCCCAATGTCAGACAATCAGAAAAAACAGCTGTCTTACAGCATGTTTGACCAGTGCCATAAAGTAGACTGTGAAGAACTTGGGAACCTTCCAAGGTGCAAAGGAGAATCTATCAAAGCAAAGGATACCAGAACAGAGGTGAAGCCTGACAGTAATGCCAGTGACCAGAAGGACAAGGGAGATTGTCAGAGTGCAGTGCTCCCTGCAAGTGATCATAACATTATTGAGTCAAGCAGTAACAATATAGTGGCAACGTCTAAGATGCCCACCTCTCATCCATGTGTCTCAACTCCAACATCCAAACTATCGTCTTGCCTTGAGGCATTAGTGGCTCTGAATGCCAGAAATTATCCCAATGAACCACCAAACCCTGGAGACTTATCAGTGGCTCATGACGGCACCATGAATGTTAGTCCAAAAATGCCCATGTCACCACAAAGTCCCCGGAGTTCCCCTGAAGCTGTGAAGCGGTTAATGAAACCACCTGACAGTCCTGTAAGCATTTGCAGTGATAGCAGTGGCAAGGGATCCCCAGCACTGGCATCTGGCTCACCCCCAGCCATACCGAGGGTCAGAATAAAGACCATTAAAACTACGACTGGGCAAATCCAGCGCATGGTTACCAGTGTAGTACCTGATTCAGAAAATGAGGAGGTCCTGTCTGTTGAGTCCTCCCCATCCCAGAGAATTATTGTTGAGGCCTACTCTAGTTTGTCTCCCTATCCCTCTCATAATGTGATAAGCGATATCATTGTTGATATGCCCATCAAAAGTACACCAGTTGGTATTCTGCCATCAAAGGTTACTGATGACAAATTAAAGGGGAACTCCAAGAGGCCAAGACCAATGCAGTCCCCAACTATTTTTCATAATACAAGTAGTCCGGTTATGAGACCTATGCCGGTTGCCCAGCACGGGCCTTCTACACAAAAGAGGATTTCATCAGTTCAAACAGGCAACTCGCCCAATGCAAGCTTCCTTCCTAAGGCAATGCACTTAGCTAACCTGAACCTAGTCCCTCACAGTGTTGCTGCATCAGTCGCAGCACGCTCTACCTCCCATCAACAGAGCCAACAACATGCACTTTCCTCCTCTATGGTGTGCAGCACTGTCCCATTGGTGCATCAAGTAAAAAAAGCCGCCCCTAATCCATGTGCTGCCATTCCTAGTACAGCAGCAGGTACTTTAAACAGACTGTTGAACAATGCGAACCCTGTACCCACATTCGTACCCAACCTGAACCCACCACCTGAGAGCAACATCCACTTGCCACCACGCGGATATTGCTGTCTTGAATGTGGGGACTCCTTTGGCGTAGAAAGGAGTCTCGCCTATCATTATGGCAGGAGGAGTGTGCACATTGAAGTAGCCTGCACCCACTGTGCTAAGACCATGGTATTCTTCAACAAGTGTGCCCTGCTGGCACATGCACGGGAACATAAGAACAAAGGTGTGGTGATGCAGTGCACACAGCTCTCCATGAAGCCCATAGCAGAGGGACAGATGTTTGTACCTTTGCTCGCTGAATCCTCTTTGCATGTGCCCCCATTATCCTCACCTAAAACCCAACCAGTCATGCCCCTCTATGCAGACAAAGTCATCCGCCACAGACTCTGCTGCCTGGAGTGTAACAAGCAGCTATCAGATTACAGAGGTCTCGCAGGCCATTACCAGAGGCTGTCGGAAGAAATGGAGGGACTGGTGAGTAAAGATTGAATTGAAACGATAATAATTGCTGAGATGTTCACTATCATAGGCCAGGTAAAAATGTATTTATATGTTTTGCTTTGTGTTGTTTTGTCATGTATAGATGTGTAAGGTGTGCCCGATGCTGCTACCAAACAAGTGCAGCTTCCGGGCTCACCAGCGTATTCATGCCCACAAGTCTCCTTACTGCTGCCCTGAGTGTGGTGCGCTGAGTCGCTCTGTGGACATACAGAAGCATGTGAAGGAGAACTGTCTTCACTATGCACGCAAGGCTGGCTATAAGTAAATCAATACTAAAGTATATGCTTTTGTTGGGACCTTGAATGGGACTCGGGGGATACATATCAGAAAAGTGTTCTATAACCTTTTCTAAATCCTTTGTTTTCTTTCAGGTGTCTTCACTGTGATATGGTTTTCATGTCATTTAATGTGCAGAAGAGTCACATTGAGGAGAAACACTGTGAGGTCTTCTATAAGTGCACTATCTGTCCTGTTGCCTTCAAGTCTTCTGATGGATGTCAAATGCATTTGACAACTAAGCACAACGCCAGCGTAGTGTCTCCTCAGTGAGTTTAACTAAATGCATGTTCTGAAATTGCATATTTGCTAACCCATCTTAAAGTTTAACATGATTGTTTGTAATGCTGTTTGTTCTAATTGTTTATTTTCTGTTGCAGGTTAATCTTCAAGTGTTCTTGTGAGACAGTGTTCAAGAAAAAGCAGTTATTGCTTCAGCACTTCCATCAAAACGCCAAAAAGCTTATAACCTGTGTGTTCAAGTGCCCTGAGTGCACTTCAATCTTCACCCACAAGCAGTCGTTAATGCAGCATTTTAAGGTTTGCCATCATCCTAAAATTCAATCTAGTCACATTGACATAAAATGGGGCACATAATGTTAAGTTTTTGGTTTTGTCTTTTTCAATGCTGTCTGCCTATATTACAGGGGGTGCATGAAGGAATCTTCAAAGAGGTGGAGAAAAGCACAAAACCAACAGGATGACTGCACAGCACCAATATGTTACCTCTGCATTCCACCAGCCAAAGGTAAACACTCCCATTGAGCACTCTGATGCAACCAGAAAGAGGGTCCACTTGACCGCTCGGGACAGGAAGACCAATCTGAAAAATGCTGGTTGGACCTGTGGAGAGTGCCTACACTGGCTGCCTGACCGAGAAGTCTACGTCTCTCACATGAAGAACAACCATGGGAGGGTAAGGAGCAACTTAGTTATTCTATTGCTCATTCAAACTAATTAGCTGTAGCAATTGTACTATAGGAGAGATGATCATTTAGAGACCATTTCAGATGTGGGATTTTCATCTTTCAGGCCCTTAATGAAAGGAAATAATTCCCAAGTCAGCTCAACCCTAATTAAGTCAATCTTCTCTCTGTGCTTTCTGTAGTCACTGAAGAGGTATCCATGCCGGCAGTGTGAGAGGTCTTTCAATTCCTCTACAAGTTTGAGAAGACACATTCGCAATGACCACAATGGAAAGAAAACCTTTACCTGCTGGTGAGATTTATCCTGAAATCTACGTTACAAAGTACATTACTTTGAAAGGTTGGGTCACATCTGGCACCCCCTGGGTGGCACTGTAGGAAATGGTCCAACATGCAAAAACAAAGCTGTGGTTACCACATTTTGAATATTTTTTTGTATATGATATCATTTGTTCTTATCGTGCAGGTATTGCACAGATGAGAGGACAACATTCACCACAAACATCATGCTGAAGAACCACATCAGTTTGATGCATGGGATCAAAAATCCAGACTTTAGTCTGTCAAAATCAACCCCTCTAGATACCAGCAAAGCCTTGGGAGAGGTGATTTAAATGTTCTTATTTTTTTCTGCATTTTACTGATTGTCAAAAATGACACTTGAAATCTAATCATTAACTTTGACTTGCAGAGGCTTGTTTCAAAGAGACCTGCTGTGGCATCCCAGAGGGAGGGGGAGGATGGTGCTGCCCTAGAAGGCTCCTCTACCAAACGTCTGAAATCTCACTTTCGCTGCGCTAAGTGTGGTTTCACCTCAGAGGATGGCACACAGTTCCAACAGCACATACCTCAGCATAAAACCGATAAAAATTCTCCCCAATGTCTGCACTGTGGATTATGTTTTGCATCTCAGCTGTCTCTCAACAGACACCTGTTTATTGTGCACAAAGTCAAAGACCCCGAGGAAGAGAAGAAGGAAATGATAGACGTGGACTATGAGAGCAGAAAGAAGCAGGAAGAGGACGTGGGGAAAACAGTGGGTGTGAATGAGGGAGAGGACTTGCCACCTCCATTAGTTAAATCTGACCCTTCACGGGAAGAGGATCCAACCAGGTTGCACTGTGAGACTGCAGTAAGACCATTGACCTTTAAATCCACATACAGCACTGACCTAGAGATTCATGGATAATCTTCAGGCATAATAGAATCAATAAGAGCAATTTTGAACTTCTTAAAAGCTGCTATCTCCATTTCTTTGGTAAATAGTAGTCACGCTTTTCTTTTTTTTTTGCCTTACAAATAATTTTGTTTTATGTTTCTCAAGCCCTTGGGACTGGCAGATGTTCCACATCAACTGAAAATATACAATTAATTTTGGGCAAAGATTATCATTAATTATTTACTTCAATTTGACCTTTTGAAGCTTGCATGTGTCTTTAAGAGCCTCTGGTACATAACCACACCCACCTGTTAAGGCACACTGTTTGGTTCAGCAGTATTCTCTAGTGACTCCAGTTACTCTGACAAGCGACTCAGGAACGTCAAGGAGCTGTCCCTCAGGCTAACCTCCCATTACATTTGATATAATAAAAGCCTATAGACTTTGCTTTAATCTATAGCAGGCATATATGTTTGGTTTCCTACTTAAGTGCATTATAATAGATGGTGCTTCAGGCAGGTTTTGACGATACTGACAGTATGTAACAGTATTGCAACTTCTATCATACTGTATGTGTATGTTGAAATATTTACTCTGACCTAGGTATCACTTAGCACAGAAGATATATTTGATATCAATTCCATACCACATGGTATGTGATATGGAATTTATTATAAAATCTGGTTAAACTACCAAAATAGCACTTTTCTACAAGTTAAAATATGTGTTGGAGTAAGAGGCAATCAGCTACATCCATTTTTGGACCTATACATTTATATGTACCCATTCTTAAAATATAACATGAGCTTTTTTAAATTCATACATTAGTAAATGTAAACCAACATGTACAACATGGTTAAAGATCATGTTGATATCATGAATGATCAGTCCTTGCATCCAGAGCTATGGCTATAATTTCTAGTGCTTACATTTCTCAAGCCCCATCTGTTTTTTACTGAAATGGGCAGGGATAACGCTTTGTTATTATTTCTTCTGCTGCTTTAAATGCCTTGCTAAAAGATATGACACTTTTTTACTGTACTCTTGCTTTTCTACCCTGATAAAAGTGAGCTTTCATTCATTTAAAAGCTCATATCTATGTTTCGAGTAGTGGTGACTTGTCTTAGCGATGTCATTGTTTTTCTTGGTTAATTGTGATCTTTGGCGAGTGTTCATTGAATGTGAGAGAGCATCTGTTTTGCAAGATAATGCAGGGTGTTAAATGGCTCATTTCTAACGGTGTACTAAGGCAATTTAAAGAGCAATGATTAAATGTAAAGGGTTATAGCATGTTTGAGTGCATGTGAAAAATGTGAAATAAGCTGAATATAAAGACCTGTGCAGCTCTTTCTTCCTACCTCCACAGTATAAGGCAGTGATTGTTAAACTTTGGATGTTCTGGGAGATTTCACCTTTGGTCTCACTGCAATGTAAAATGTATTATTATTCTCAATGTATATTATCTCCCACAATATTCAATTTTATAAATTACTTTGGAGATAGATATTTATAGTCACATTGACTTATTTGTGAAATTTCTATTTAAGTGCTGTATGAAGTGTTCATTTTCTAGTGGTTATATGAATCAGTGTTCATGCTTTAAATGGATCCAGTGTTAACTCAGTGGCTGATATGAAACTTCACATCTCAGTGTTTTTATAGCCTGTCAAGAGAAACTTTGTACTTTTGATATGTACAATATTAAGGACTTGTAAGCTAACCCATGTACACAGTAGCTAATTAACATTTTATTAGCATTATTTCTTAAGCCATCACATATCTATTCAACCTGCATCGGCCATTGTGCCTTGCTGTAATGTTTACTTCAAATAATTGCAAATAAACATGTACATGACTGCATCAGCATCCTTTGTCCTCAAAAGATCCCTTCTGCTATGATTGATATCCCTTCTCTGATGACAATATGCTGGAAAAAATACACCTTCACAAGGGCAATTTGTTTTCCCTCCAAAATGTGTTTTCTCAGGCCAGTATCCCCAACCGACTGAACAATATTGCTGCGTTTCCACAGGCAGCCCATTTCAGATCTTTTTAAGTAATTGGGGTTTTGACCACAGATCAGCTCTTTTGCCAATAATTGGGAAGAAGATCTGAATTGGCTGCATGTGTAAACGCAGCCTATGATGGCCAAATCCAATCCATGGCAAGCAATACGCACACTGTAAAACCGGATAAATTATACTCAAATTGTTTTTGAAACTGATTACCTCAAAAAAGTTCCAACTCAAATAGCTGAAGTGAATCGTTATACCTTCATGAGTAACAAATGCAATGTTTTGAGTATACTAACATTTTTCATGTAAATCAACTTAGTTATTTTGATTTTCTATTACATAAAAAACAAGTTAAATTAAATCAATATGGTGAAATGAACATGACAATCTTTATAAGTCAAAGTCACTTAAGTATAAGTTGCAATACTTGAAATGTTTGAGTTTAACAAAGTCCAACCTTACTCAAAAGCTATAACACACCATTTCTGAAATGTAACTAAGTTGACTTTTTTTTTTTTTTACTGATTACCGCAATTTTATAAATTAGCATAACTCACATATAACCAGTAAATTCAAAAGAGTTATTTAACTAAACTCAAAAATCTGTAGTTCAGAAGAGCCTAGAGCTTAGAAAGAGCAGAGACCGGTCTTCCCTCACGTTGGCTTTAGCCTAGAGCTCAGAGAGAGCAGAGATCGTCTTCTTTTGTGTTGGCTCTAGCTTAGAGTAGAGTGAGAGCATCTGTTTTTTTTGTTGCCTAGAGCTCAGAGAGAGCAGAGAGTGGTTGAGACATGAGACACACGTTTACATAGTTTAGACAGCAGTGCCTCTGCCCCTCTTTCCTCACTGTAAACCCCAATGTGATGTCATTACTCAAAACTTTTGAGGAAACCTGTTGCACTAAATACAGTTGAAGTCGGAAGTTTACATACACCTTAGCCAAATACATTTAAACTCAGTTTTTCCACAATTCCTGACATTTAATCTTAGTAAAAAAATATTTTAAGAATGTGAAATGTCAAAATAATAGTTGGATGATTTATTTCAGCTTTTATTTATTCCATCACATTCCCAGTGGGTCAGAAGTTTACATACACTCAATTAGTATTTAGTAGCATTGCCTTTAAATTGTTTAACTTGGGTCAAACGTTTCGGCTAGCCTTCCATAAGCTTCCCACAATAGGTTGGGTGAATTTTGGCCCATTCCTTCTGACAGAGCTGGTGTAACTGAGTCAGGTTTGTAGGCCTCCTTGCTCGCACATGCTTTATCAGTTATGCCCACAAATCTTCTATAGGGTTGAGGTCAGGGCTTTGTGATGGCCACTCCAAATACCTTGACTTTGTTGTCCTTAAGCCATTTTGCCACAACGTTGGAAGTATGCTTGGGGTCATTGTCCATTTGGAAAACCCATTTACGACCAAGCTTTAACTTCCTGACTGATGTCTTGAGATGTTGTTTCAATATATCCACATAATTTTCCTGCCTCATGATGTGAAGTGCACCAGTCCCTCCTGCAGCAAAGCAACCCCACAACATGATGCTGCCACCTGCGTGCTTCACTGTTAGGATGGTGTTCTTCGGCTTGCAAGCCTCCCCCTTCATCCTCCAAACATAACGATGGTCATTATGGCCAAACAGTTCTATTTTCGTTTCATCAGACCAGAGGACATTTCTCCAAAAAGTACGATCTTTGACCCCATGTGCAGTTGCAAACCGTAGTCTGGCTTTTTTATGGTGGTTTTGGAGCAGTGGCTTCTTCCTTGCTGAGCTGCCTTTCAGGTTATATCGATATATATGAATCATTTTACTGTGGATATAGATCATTTTGTACCTGTGTCCTCCAGCATCTTCACAAGGTCTTTTGCTGTTGTTCTGGGATTGATTTGGACTTTTTGCACCAAAGTACGTTCATCGCGTTCTCCTCGTCTCCTGGAGAAACTATTGTTTGTACAGATGAACGTGGTACGTTCAGGCGTTTGGAAATTGCTCCCTAGGAGGATTTCTTTTGATTTTCCCATGAGGCACTGAGTTTGAAGGCAGGCCTTGAAATTCATCCACAGGTACACCTCCAACTGACTCAAATGATGTCAATTATCAGAAGCTTCTAAAGCCATGACATCATTTTCTGGAATTTTCCAAGCTGTTTAAAGGCACAGTCAACTTAGTGTATGTAAAGTTCTGACCCACTGGAATTGTGATACAGTGAATAATAAGTGATATAATATGTCTGTAAAGAATTTTTGGAAAAATTACTTGTGTCATGCACAAAGATGATATCCTAACCGACTTGCCAAAACTATAGTTTGTTAACAAGAAATTTGTGGTGGTTGAAAAACGAGTTTTAATGACTCCAACAGCGACTCCAACAAATGACTCCAACAAGTGTATGTAAACTTCCGACTTCAACTGTATATAGATTTTTGATTTTACCAAGTTTTGTCACATAGCGATGGATTAACAATACATTTCTTTAATTGGCTCTAACATTTCCTTGCCCTGTACTTAAAACTTGGCCCGTGGCTCATCTTGACCCCTGGCCAACAAACAGATTTGTTGATTGGAAAGCCAGACGAAAACAGGAAAATCCTTACTAAGTCTTCAAAGACTGAAAGTATGTTTGAGTTGTTTAAGAAATTGTAAGCTTGTGCTGCATTGTGTAGAATCCAGTTTAAAAAAAAAATGTTTTGCTGAATCAGACTGTAACAGACAAGGCAAACAAATGCTTAAATGATGGTTTGCTGCCATTCTCTGGGGCAAATGGTAAACTGGAGTTGGCTGTCTAGTTGTATCCTTTGACTATGTATTACTACCAAGGACCATTACTTTTGCTCTAATTCCAGCAATTACTATATCTAATTCATTTAGAACATTTTCAAACATAGCACTTGTGTGTAAAAATGTAGTTCATTTTAATACAATTGATGTTCGACACTGACAAATGAATGAAAACAAAGACACATTTTATTTGTATGTACAATGCACAGTAAGCAATAAAAGTAAGTATGAACATAATAATTACAGTGATTTTTTCTATTTACAGAGAATAAAACCCTTTTTTCTCAGTTATCTTCCCTGCCAGGATGGCAGTCCCAAAAATTCTATCCCAGTGGCTGAAGAAAGGTGCATAGTTACTGTTGGGCTTCTGGTGGTGCATGTCATGTGCTGGTGCTCCTCCTAACAGTCCAAATGGTACCAGGTGGTTGAGACCCCATGGCAGGTCATAGCCTATGTGGTCCTCCACTGACATCCAGATACTTAAGATGGTGACGCACCAGATGGTTAAAGGGTGGCATTTCAACAGGATGGGGTCCAGGTTGCTCCAGAATCCAACTGTTATCAGTTCTGGAATGCTGATTTGCTGAGTGGACCAGGAGAAGGGTGCCATGTATTCATGGTGGATGGCATGGACCCACCGATACAGTTGTGGATGTTTGTGGTGCACAAAGTGCCACATAAAATACTGTGTGTCAAAAAGAAGAAGGACAGCCAGTCCATCAATGAGCACCTCTACCACAGTTGGAGCACTGGTAGGTAGCACCACTGAAGGCATAAAGCAGGTCTGAATCAGCACAGCAGGCAGAACAAAGATCAAGTGGTTAAATACAGCCCTTCCGAAGCTCTTTGCCATCATCCGAATGGTTGGACGTCTCTCTTGCTGGATCTTGTAGCGGTGAATGGAGGGGACATTATCTCCCAGGAGGTCTAGTACAGCAAAGGGGAGACTGGAGAAGAAGTAACTGGAGAAGCAGATCATGACAGGGAAGAAGGGAGAAGAGATGAGGGAGTAGTGATTGAAAAGGAAATAGTCCCATAGAGGCTGCAAAAGCCTGTCTGAGAATCTGGAAAAGGTAGGAAGCTGCAAAGTAAACTGAACCTTGGTGATGTTCAACATCCTGGTGACTCTGAATGCCTGTGATTGTAATGTGCAGAGAGAAGAAGACATTCTCCCTTTTTATAGTGCTTAGCTATGTACTTTGCTCCCACTTCAATGAGACAGCTGATTTTCCCCTCACAATACCCAATTCCAACAATAAATCCATTTCCGTCAGATTAACAAAATCCACCACAAAACACAAAGATTTCAACACTGAACAGTTTAAGTTGGTGCCTGGGTCGTTCCACTAATTTAGTACCTTTTGGGTAGTGTAACTTAAATATATATATATATATATATATACAGTACGAGCTGTTGCGATTTTAGTATGTAAATCTTGGTGGGGCAAAAAAAAAGTGGGATGCATGCCAGCAAAGCCACTACACAACACTAAACAAAACAATTAAATAATTGCACTATCACGTGACAAACGGTGCCCACAAACTATGAAATAACACATTTGGAATCATGTAGTAACCAAAAAAGTGTTAAACAAAGCAAAATATATTTGAGATTTGAGATTAGTCAAAGTTGCCACACTTTGCCTTGATGAGAAGTTTGAATACTCTTGGCATTCTCTCGACCAGCTTCATGAGGTAGTTACCTGGAATGCATTTCAATTAACAGGTGTGCCTTTCTAAAAGTTCATTTGTGGAATTTCTTTCCTTCTTAATGTGCTTGAGCCAATCAAACAGGGTAGCCTAGTGGTTAGAGCGTTGGACTAGTAACCGGAAGGTTGCAGAGGATAAATTCATTAGAGTTAACTGCACCTCAGATTGCAGCCCAAATAAATGCTTCACAGAGTTTAAGTAACAGACACATCTCAACATTGACTGGTCAGGTGAGACTGCATGAATCTGGCGTTCATGGTTGAATTGCTGCAAAGAAACCACTACTAAAGGACACCAATAAGAAGAAGAGACTTGCTTGGGCCAGGGAACACAAGCAATGGACATTAGACCAGTGGAAATCTGTCCTTTGGTCTGATGAAATTTTTGTTTCCAACCACCATGTCTTTGTGAGACACGGAGTAGGTGAACGGATGATCTCTGCAGGTGTGGTTCCCACCGTGAAGCATGGAGGAGGAGGTGTGATGGTGCTTTGCTGGTGACACTGTCGGTGATGTATTTAGAATTCAAGGCACACTTAACCAGCATTCTGCAGCAATATGCCATTGCGCTTAATTGGACTATAATTTGTTTTTCAACAGGACAATGACCCAAAACCCACCTACAGGCTGTGTAAGGGCTATTTGACCAAGAAGGAGAGTGCTGGAGTGCTACATCAGATGACCTGGCCTCCACAATCACCCAACCTCAACCCAATTGAAATGGTTTGGGATGAGTTGGACAGCAGAGTTGAAAACCAACACATGCTCAGCATATGTGGGAACTCCTTCAAGTCTGTTGGAAAAGCATTCCTCATGAAGCTGGTTGAGAGAATGCCAAGTGTGTGCAGTCTCAAGAGGTTAAATAAAACAAATTACTATAGTAAGTGCCTATTCAGTGCCAAATGAAGTAACAGTATTGACAATTGAATCTTAAATCAGCCATGAATCCCCTTGTAACAGGGGGAATATACATTTATTGTGTGCAACAAGGAGGGGGATTGAATGCAAGCTTCACAAAATAAATGTAATCGTTAAAAAACATGTACCCTGTCTATCTATAGGTAACAGGGTTGACTTGTTATGCATAACCTGCTCAGTTTTCCACACCAAAACACCAGAACATTGTGTGTAGAAAAGTGTAGAACTCTTACACTATGATTTGAGGGGCCACAGAGGGACATTAGCAACTCTTTATTCATAGACAAATTCAGATTTATTGAATTTTACATGTGGTCTATATAGTGACTTGCGAAAGTATTCACCTCCCTTGGCATTTTTCCTATTTTGTTGCTTACAACCTGGAATTAATATAGATTTTAGGGGGGGTTATATCATTTGATTTACACAACATGCCTACGACTTTGAAGATGCAAAATATTTTTTATTGTGAAACAAACAATAAATGAGACAAAAAGAACAGAAAACTTAGCGTGCATAACTATTTACTATAACTATTGACCCCCCCCAATTCAATACTTTGTAGAGCCACCTTTTGCAGCAATTACAGCTGCAAGTCTCTTGGGGTCTCTAAAATCTTGGCACATCTATCCATTCTTCAAGTCAAAACTAATGCAGTTTCTTCAAGTTGGATGGGTTCCGCTGGTGTACAGCAATCTTTAAGTCATACCACAGATTCTGAATTGGATTGACGTCTGGGCTTTGACTAGGCTATTCCAAGACATTTAAATGTTCCCCATAAAACCACTCGAGTGTTGCTTTAGCAGTATGCTTAGGGTCCTTGTCCTGCTGGAAGGTGACCCTCCATTCCAGTCTCAAATCTCTGGAAGACTGAAACAGGTTTCCCTCAAGAATTTCCCTGTATTTAGCGACATCCATCATTCCTTCAATTCTGACCCGTTTCCCAGTCCCTGCCAGTGAAAAACATCCCCACAGCATGGTGGTGGTAGCATCATGCTGTTGGGATGGTATTCTTGGGGTGATGAGAGGTGTTGGGTTTGCGCCAGACATAGCGTTTTCCTTGATGGCTAAAATGCTCAGTTTTAGCCTATTCTGACCAGAGTACCTTCTTCCATATGTTTGGGGAGTCTCCCACATGCCTTTTGGCAAAATAGGAAAAACGTCAAGGGGGATGAATACTTTTGCAAGGCACTGTATTAAATGCGACTTCTACTTAAAATATCAAAAGGGCACTCTTTTCGTGGAATGACCGACCTGCAGCACCATCCCCCCAATGGCAGTTTACCCCAGACCAGTTAGTTAATCAGCTTATTAAAAACGGTAAGTCATACTGTACCAGATACAGATCTGTTGGTCCCTGCTTGAGTTATGAGTTAATTATGCATATTACCTATCACAAGTTAAAACAAAACTGCAATGTGTCTTTATCAGTATAATTTATTAAATGAATAATATATACAACACCACAACATTAATGAACATTACATATATGTATTGGTATCTCTCAATTGGAGACCACCGGGGTGGGTGACCTATTCAGATCATCAAAATTGTTAAGAATAATTTTTTGATTCTCAATATCATGTTTGGGCCAAGGTGGAATATAATTAGTTCAGAGTCCATGAAATCTGTTATTTTCCATCTGTTATTTTACAATGTGGTCTTAATGTATTTAGAAGATTAGTGAGTTAAGAACTTTCAATTTCACGTAATATGACCTAAACATATTGTGCAGCCTAATCTTATGTGTAATCTTACCTAATCTTAAGACTTAATTAAGGTCAGGGGCTCAAGGGAGAAAACCACTGACACAGTAATTCAAATCAAATCGTATTTGTCACATCTGCCGGATACAACGGGTGTAAACCTTACAGTGAAATGCTTACTTACAAGGCCTTAACTAACTATGCTTTAAGACATTTTAAGAAAAATAAGTGTTAAGTAAAGAATAGATAAGTAAAAAAAATGAAAATAAAAGTAACAAATAATTCAGCAGCAGCAGTAAAATAACAATAGTGATGCTATATACAGGGGATACCAGTACAGAGTCAATGTGGAGGCTATATACAGGGGATACCGGTACAGAGTCAATGTGGAGGCTATATACAGGGGATACCAGTACAGAGTCAATGTGGAGGCTATATACAGGGGATACCAGTACAGAGTCAATGTGGAGACTATATACAGGGGATACCAGTACAGAGTCAATGTGGAGACTATATACAGGGGATACCAGTACAGAGTCAATGTGGAGACTATATACAGGGGATACCAGTACAGAGTCAATGTGGAGACTATATACAGGGGATACCAGTACAGAGTCAATGTGGAGACTATATACAGGGGATACCAGTAGTCAATGTGGAGGCTATATACAGGGGATACCAGTACAGAGTCAATGTGGAGACTATATACAGGGGATACCAGTACAGAGTCAATGTGGAGACTATATACAGGGGATACCAGTACAGTCAATGTGGAGACTATATACAGGGGATACCAGTACAGAATGTGGAGGCAATGTGGAGGCTATATACAGGGGTCAATGTGGATATATACAGGGATACCAGTACAGAGTCAATGTGGAGGCTATATACAGGGGATACCAGTACAGAGTCAATGTGGAGACTATATACAGGGGATACCAGTAGTCAATGTGGAGGCTATATACAGGGGATACCAGTACAGAGTCAATGTGGAGACTATATACAGGGGATACCAGTAGTCAATGTGGAGGCTATATACAGGGGATACCAGTAGTCAATGTGGAGGCTATATACAGGGGATACCAGTACAGAGTCAATGTGGAGACTATATACAGGGGATACCAGTACAGAGTCAATGTGGAGACTATATACAGGGGATACCAGTACAGAGTCAATGTGGAGACTATATACAGGGGATACCAGTACAGAGTCAATGTGCGGGGGCACCGGTTAGTTGAGGTAATTTAGGTAATATATACATGTAGGTAGAGTTAGTGACTATACATCGATAATAAACAGAGAGTAGCAGCAGCGTAAAGAGGGGTCTGGGTACCCCTTTGATTAGCTGTTCAAGTGTCTTATGGCTTGGGGGTAGAAGCTGTTAAGAAGCCTTTTGGACCTAGACTTGGCGCTCCAGTACCATTTGCCGTGTGGTAGCAGAGAGAACAGTCTATGACTAGGGTGGCCGAAGTCAGTCCCATCTTTAAACCCAATAAATTCCCTATTTGGGGGACGTAGCGCTGTTCTAGACGGTTCCGACTGTCATTTTGGTGTACAAAGTGCTTGTGTCTAAAAGCCAACTTTATTCTTGATCTGACAATGTGGTCCGGAGGGTGTGACGCAATTGTGGAGTCTCCAGAGGCTTGCGGGAAGCCAAATTGAGCTCCGTATGGCGATGCCCTGTGCCTCCCAAATTGTATAACAATGCGGTGGGTTCTGCATAGCGCCGTATTGACATGATTGGTTGAGGGTAGGTGGGGGCGATACATCCTATATAAACACAAACTCTGCCAGCAGTTATATGAAATTGTCATGCCTACTCCCGCTCCCTCTCTCCAGCGCACGTCTTCGCCGGTCTACTAACCACCGGCAACAATTATTACACACACCTGCTCCCCATCATTACGCACACCTACTCCCCATTATTACACACACCTGGTTATCATTATTTCCTTGATTACTTCCCCTTTATTTAGCCCTCAGTAGACATCGGTCATTATGTAGTATTGTTTTCTCTCACATTCTGTACGCTTCTCATGTTTTATTTTTCTGCATCGATTCATTATTAACCTCACCTTCTGCACCTGCTTCCTGACTCCCGGCATTTTACGTTACAGAACTAGTGCCAATCTTGTACTAATATTGTTACCATATTTAGAAAGCATTTCAGTAATTTCAAGACCTATTGCCCCACTTTTGTTGAATAGGAAAACTCCTAAGATTTTGTCTAGCTTGCCTACCTAAAAGACCATCAAAAATATCATCCTTTGTAAATGTGTGGGTTAAATTGGGAGATAATTTTTTAAAAAGTGCCACTGAGGAGTCAATTGTAAATGTAGGGCATTACATTGATTAAACAAGGTACTTGGGGAGGCTTTTGCTGGGATAAGAAACATACTGTAGACTCCTCCACCGCTTCCAGTGACACAACTTAGGTCATGGCTGCCTAGTTTTTCGTACTGCACATTGGTTGGGGATTTCCCCCCCTAAATTCAAGTATTTACTCTGAGCATTATAATAACTTACGCAAAATGGAAAAGGGTAAAATAGGAAAAGGTCGCTGAGCTACAACAACAGCCCGTAACAAGACAGCAGAAGATATATATAATCGTCGATGAACCCGAAATGGCAAATGCTAGCGCAAATAAGATAGCAGCAGCAAAAGAACCCTCATTTCGTGAGGTGATGAATGAGGAATTGAGCGAGGCGCTCACAGGCTTATGAGAGGAACTTCGAGAAGATGTAAGAAAATAACTAAATGAGTTCAAGAACGACATTAACCAGAAACTGGAAGAAAACAAATTAGAACTTCACAGCATATCTACAAGAATGGGGGACGCAGAACAGCGCTTTGGGGAAACGGACAAATGGAACTCCGCAGTCAAAGAAATACTTGAACAGTCACTGAAAAGCCAACACGCTCTACAGGCAAAAGTGACAGAACTCGAAGGTTTCTCACGTCGAAACAACATTAGACTTTATAACGTAGTAGAGGGCGCAGAAAAAGACTCTATGCCCAACTTCGTGGAGGGTCTATTCAAGGGCATACTTGAAGACGACACTGACCTGGGAATCGAGAGAGCACACCGAGCTCTGGCCTCAAAACCCCCCAACGGCGCCCCACCAAGATCCATAGTAGTACGGTTCCTAAAATTCTCAGTCAAAGAGAAATTCTTACATGCAACCTGGAAAAAGCCTGTTAACTTCCAAGGCCAACGAGTGTTCTGTGATCATGACTACGCGGGAGAGATACTGAAAAGAAGGAAAGAATACACCCCCATTAAGAAAGCCCCTAAAGAGAAGGGTATTCGCTTCTTAACACCATACCCGGCAAAAATGCGGGTATTTCTGGAAAATGGCTCGGTTACATACGAGCATGCAGACGAGGCGGCTGAGGACCTGAAGTCAAGGGGCTTCCCAGTGGAGTATACTACCAGGAGAAAGGCGACATCACCAGCCGAAAGACTCGAGAAAGCTCTCTCATGGATCATTGCTGACAAGCAGGGTCATGGAGAAAGAGGGAAACCATCTCGGCGAGAGGACGTTCACATCCGAGAGAGACTCAGGCATTTCCAACGGGAAGATGTAAGACACTGAATCGGATTTAACAGAATGAATAGTTACCGTGAGCTGTTAAGACTTTGGGTTGTTACGGTTGACGTTACAATAGGTCAAATATATCCCCTATTTTCCCCCAATGCTGAACAAGGGTGAGTAGCCAAAAGCATGTGTTCTTTACGAACACACTAAGTACCGTCATGTTAATAACATATATATTAGCTAAGGATTAGCTTTGACAACGGGGCGACAGAAGGGCATATCAAGGGGAGGATTCATGATATGCAAGCATGACCGATATAGTTTCACTTGTAATTAACCGATGTGTATTAGCGACGAAATTGGCGCCCTTATTATTTTTGGTTCCACCAGGTCTTGTTTGTGACTATGTCACACATTTTCATATCTGAGCGAGGGGCCCATCCTGCGGACAGGCTCATCCCCTCAAACCCCAGAGGCAAGAGACAGTCCTCTGACATGGGAGTCCAAATACCAAAGTATTTTCCCACTTTGGTTTACTTTATTATCTTTCTTGATTATTAGGTTCATGATAAGCAGGCAGATATGGTGCACAGGGTTTTTTATTTATATCGATGCATCGTTCGGGAATTTAAGGTCATAAGTCTCAATGTAAACGGACTGGGGAGTGACCTCAAGAGAAGTAAGGTAATAGCAAAGATGAAACGGGAGAGAGTTGACATACAATTCTGGCAGGAAACTCACTTATCCACACCTGAACACGAGAAACTCAAGAAAACGGGATATAGGAACACTTTTTTTCTTCTTACAAAATGGGTAGAAGGGGAGTGGCAATCTTGATCCCAAATTCAGTTAATTTTGAGTTTATGTCAGAAATAAAAGACAAGGAGGGTATATTTATACTTGTTAAATGTAAACTGGATAACAAGGAAGTTACATTATTGAATATATACGCACCCCCAGGGAGTGACATGGTCTTCCAGGGGAAGGTGTTTGATTTAATTGCCACAGAAACCACTGGCACACTTATCTGTGGAGGGGACTTTAACACAATTCTAAACTCAAAATTGGACAGCACAAACCAAAATAGGAAATTGAGCCTAGTTCCCAAAAAATCCATAGGATACTGCAGGATCTAGGACTGCTCGATGTATGGTGTGACACCCACAAGACCGATAAGGAATATACTTTTTACTCAGCCCGCCACACTGAATACTCCAGGTTAGACTACTTTTTCATGTACAGTGCAGATAGACACAGGCTTAAGGATTGTAGGATCGGGCAGAGCGACTTATCAGATCATAATGGAGTTTACCTAACTCTACACCTTGATAGCAAACCAATAAATACTATATGGAGACTTAATACAGGCATGCTGAATGATCCAGCATTCAAGGAATCAATAAAGACAGAATTGAACATCTATCTGGAGAATAATGATAATGGGGAAGTATCTCCTGCTATATTGTGGGATGCAGCTAAGGTGGTTATTAGAGGGAAGATCATAACCACATCATCTCTCAAGAAAAAGATTAAAGCACAGAAACTGCTGAAATTACAGGAAACCCTAAGAAACTTAGAACGATCTCATAGTCAATACAAAGACCCTCTTATATATTACGAGAGATTCAAAAGGTAAAACAGAAAATTGACCAGATTTATAGAGAAGAAGTATAGAAAAAGCTTAGGTTCCTGAAACAACGATATTATGAAGCAGGCTCAAAGGCAACCAAATTACTAGCATGGAGACTCAGGAAACAACAAGCACAGAATACCATTTTCAAAATAAAAGACCCCAAAACAAAAAAGATCACATGCAAATGAGATGAAAAACAGAATGCATTTGAATCATATTACACAAATCTGTACAAGCAACCAGAGAAGGCAGATGCACAGACAATAGAGCCCTTTTTGAACTCACTTGATCTCCCCTCAATTGGGACAGAGCAAAATGATAGACTAACTTTAGAAATATCCACCGAAGAAATGAATAAAGCAATATCGCAACAAAAAGTCAACAAGTCTCCAGGTGTCACGTTCTGACCTTTATTTCCTTTGTTTTTGTATTTATTTAGTATGGTCAGGGCGTGAGATGGGGTGGGCAGTCTATGTTTGTTTTTCTATGATTTGGGGATTTGTATGTTTCGGCCTAGTATGGTTCTCAATCAGAGGCAGGTGTCATTAGTTGTCTCTGATTGAGAATCATACTTAGGTAGCCTGGGTTTCACTGTTTGTTTGTGGGTGATTGTCTATGTTAGTTACTTGTGTCAGCACAGGTCTCATTTATAGCTTCGAGAGAGGCAGCCCCCCTTAAAAAATTGGGGGGTACACGAGGTGTGGGGCTAAGCCAGGTAGCAGACCTGAGCTCACTCCTCATGCTTATTATAAGCAGCGCTACTGGTCAGGCACCGTGTTATGCAGTTAAGCGCACGGTGTCGCCAGTACGTGCCCATAGCGGGGTGCGCTATAGGTTAGCCCCACGAAAGTGTCATGCGAGTGTGGGCATCGAGCCAGGGCGTATGGTGCCTGCTCAGCGTGTCTAGTCGCCGGTACGCAGTTTTGGTCCAGGGTATCCTGCGCTGGCTCTGCGTACTGTGTCTCCGGGGCGCTGGGAGGGTGCAGTGCGTCCTATGCCTGCGCTCCGCTCCCGTGCTTACCCACAGCCCGGTTCAACCTGTGCCTGCACTCTGGAGGGTCCGGGCTAGAGTAGTGATCCAGCCTGGGGGAGTGGTGCCAAGGCTGCGCACCAGAGCGCCAGTGCTCCCCCCCAGCCCAGTCCTTCAGGTGCCTCCTCCTAACACCAAGCCTCCTGGAGGTCTCCGCAGCCAGGTGGCTGTCTCTCTGTCTCCTCCCTACAGGTGTTCCCGCCTGTCCGGCGCTGCCAGAGCTTCCACCCCTCAGTCCAGAGGCGCCAGAGCTCCTCCATCCAGCGCTGCCAGAGCTTTCCTCCTCTCCAGCGCTGCCGGAGTCTCCAGTCTGCCCAGCGCCGCCTGAGCTACCCGTCTGCCCAGAGCCATCAGAGTCTCCCGTCTGTCCTGGGCCGCCAGTCTGCAAGGAGCAGCCAGTGCCGCCAGTCTGCAAGGAGCAGCCAGTGCCGCCAGTCTGCAAGGAGCCGCCAGTGCCGCCAGTCTGCAAGGAGCCGCCAGTCTGCAAGGAGCTGCCAGTGCCGCCAGTCTGCAAGGAGCCGCCAGTCAGCCAGGATCTGCCAGAGCCGCCATTCAGCCAGGATCTGCCAGAGCCGCCAGTCAGCCAGGATCTGCTAGAGTCGTCAGCCAGTACGGGGCTACCCCTCTGTCCCGAGCTACCCCTCTGTCCCGAGCTGCCCCACTGTCCCGAGTTGCCCCACTGTCCTGAGCTGCCCCTCTGTCCCGAGCTGCCCCTCTGTCCCGAGCTGCCCCTCTGTCCCGAGCTGCCCCCTCTGTCCCGAGCTGCCCCCTCTGTCCTGAGCTGCCCCTCAGTCCAGTGGGGTAGCAGATAGCGGTTCTTCACCGTTATGTCGTTGAGACCCCGGTAGTCGATGCACGGGCGCAGGGTCTTGTCCTTCTTCTCCACAAAGAAGAACCCTGCGGCGGCAGGAGAGGAAGAAGGACCCAATGTAGGTCCCCAATGTAGGTCTCCATCGCCTTGGTCTCTGGTCCTGACAGAAAGTACAGTGCTAGGGAGAAGGTCAATCCCGCATTCATATGGTTCGTGCGGGGGAAGCAAAGTGGCCCGGGCCTTGTTGAACACCTCCCGGAGGTCCTGGTACTCCGTGGGAATGGTGGAGAGGTCCGGGGCAATTTCCGAGCCCCCCAGAAGTCGTCCCGGGGCAGGTTGTGCTGATTTCAGGCAATGGATGTGGCAGAATGGGCTCCAGCCCATGATGGCACCAGTATACCAGTTAATGAGGGGATTGTGTTGCTGGAGCCAAGAGAAACCCAATACCACAGGATTTGTAGGAGACTTAATGAGCAGGAACTGGATAGCCTCAATGTGGTTCCCTGACACACATAGGTTGATGGGAGTGGTGCTGTGGGTGACCCGGCCTATAGAGTGCCTGTCCAGCGATCTAACGTCAATTGTGAATGGAGAAGGGCTGAGTGGGGATGCCCAGCTCGAAGTCCAAAAAGCTTTCATCGGCCGCAGAGTCGATGAGGACCCGGAGAGATTTCTACTGGTTTCCCCACAGCGGACTGGCAGGAAAGTGCAAGAAAGGGAAGCAGAAAAGTTCTCCATATGGCCCACCAGAATACTCGCTCCTACTGGTGAGCCTGATCTTTTAACGGACAAGAGGACACAAAATGACCACAAGTCCCATCCTTGCAAGCTCGTCCTTGACCTCCTCCGAGACTCCGTGTAGGAACATGTCGAACAGCGCTTCCTGGTTCCAGGCACTCTCAGCTGCCAATTTGTGGAAATCCACCGCATAGTCTGCCACAATGCGGGAGTCCTGCCAAAGCTGGAGTATCTTCCCGGGCAGCCTCTCTCCCGGACAATGGGGCATCAAACACCTTCTTTACCTCTCCCACAAACTCCTCAAGACTGACGCATGTGGCTGGCTGTTGCTCCCATACAGCTGTAGCCCAGGCGAGTGTGATAAGGTAGGCTATCTTAGAGCAGTCCGAGGGGAAGGAAGTGGGATGAAGCTCGAAGATGAGGGCACAGTGAGCTAGAAACGCCTGACAGGTGCCTGGCTCTCCATTGAAGCGTTCTGGGGAGGTAAGCAGGGCTCCCAGGAAGGCGGCGCTGCTAACACCCGAGTTATAGAGGGGCTGTGAGGTTACCGTCATAGTAGGCTGCCTCCTAGCCAACCCGCGGAATTGTTCCAGCAAGATGTCCAACGCCCGATCATGGCGCTCGGCCAAGGTGTGGAACCCCTCCATAAGGCCACAAAGCAATTCCTCGTCCCTACCAATGATGGTAAGATCCAGATGCAGACAACGTCGAAGTAACAACAGTTTATTAATCGAACAGGGGCAGGCAAAAGGTCGGTCAAGAGCAGGCAGAGGTCAGTAATCCAGATAGGTGGGGCAAAGGTACAGGACTGCAGGCAAGCTTAGGGTCAGGGCAGGCAGAGATCAGTAATCCAGATAGGCGGGGCAAAGGTACAGGACAGCAGGCAAGCTTAGGGTCAGGGCAGGCAAAGGTCAGTAATCCAGATAGGCGGGGCAAAGGTACAGGACAGCAGGCAAGCTTATGGTCAGGGCAGGTAGAAAGGTCAACACCCGGAAAACTATGGAACAGGAACAATCGAGAGACAGGCACAGAGGGAAAAACGCTGGTAGGCTTGACGAAACAAAACGAACTGGCAACAGACAAACAGAGAACACAGGGGATAATGGGAAATATGGGTAACACCTGGAGGGGGGTGAAGACAATCACAAAGACAGGTGAAACAGATCAGGGTTTGACAGTAACTCTATGGTAGAACTTGATTTTTTTTAACGCAGTGTCCCCATGAGTGACAGAACACTGAACCAATCACAGCACATCTAGAGAACATTCCCAACCCATACACTCCATATGTTCCACTGCCTGCTCCACCACTACAGAAAGCACTGAGCTAGGCTGAAACACATGCATTTTGGAGCTGCCTTACTCAAGAAAGCAAAAAAGACACCATGTTTGTATTCAGCTTTATTACCTCAAATACATTGTTTCCATTGTTTGCAAACTGATGTGTCATGTATTAATGCCCAAATAACATGCAAAACCGGCACAAGTATATTTAAAAAAATGCCCCACCAGCCCTGAATGACGGGTCGCTACTGGTGTCAGTAGTATTTCTAAACAAACAATCTGATTTCTTAAAAGTTTAGTTAATTTACTTTCTATTATCTATACTATAGGCCATCATTGATTTTGGCCAAATAGGCCTGGCATATTACCTCTTCAAGTAGCTTTCTGTTTTGATAGGGTTATTTTACCTAAAATCCTTCAGGCCTACCTACAGAAAAAAAACGACGCATCCCTGCCCAGCCTGGCAAGAGTGGCCCGAAGGGTGTTTAGCATCCCCAGTGGCTTTGCAATCACTGAGAGTGTTTTCTCAGCTACTGGCCTGCTCTACTGGCCTGACGCCACAGACTCTGGCCAAACTCATGTTTCTAAAAATGAATTCAAAGCCACTGTAGACTGAGCCTAACAAGACATTTTTCATTGAATTTGTATTTAATTCTAAGTAAGTCACACTCTACAGTGCATTTTGAAAGTATTCAGACCCCTTCCCTTTTTCCATATTTTGTTATGTTACAGGCTTATTATAAAATTGATCAAATTATTTTTTTCCCTCATCAATCTACACACAATACCCCAAATGTTAGCAAATGTATTAAACATAGAAAACAGAAATACCTTATGTAAATAAGTATTCAGACCGTTTGCTATGAGACTCAAATTGAGCTCAAGTACATCCTGTTTCCATTGATCATTCTTGAGATGTTTCTACAACTTGATTGGAGTCCACCTGTGGTAAATTTAATTGATTGGTCATGATTTGGAAAGGCACACACCTGTCTATATAAGGTCTCACAGTTGACAGTGCATGTCAGTGCAAAAACCAAGCCACGTGGTAGAAGGAATTGTCAGTAGAGCTCCGAGATAGGACTGTGTTGAGGCACAGATCTGGGGAAGGGTACCAAAAAATGTCTGCAGCATTGAAGGTCACCAAAAACACAGTGGCCATCATTCTTAAATGGAAGAAATTTGGAACCACAAAGACTCTTCCTAGAGCTGCCCGCCCGGCCAAAATGAGCAATCGGGGGAGAAGGGCCTTGGTCAAGGAGGTGACTAAGAACCCGATGGTCACTCTAACAGAGTTTTATAGTTCCTCTGTGGAGAAGGGAGAACCTTCCAGAAGGACAAGCATCTCTACAGCACTCCATCAATCAGGCTTTTATGGTAGAGAGGCCTACAGAAGCTACTCTGCAGTAAAAGATACATGACCAGCTTGGAGTTTGTCAAAAGGCACCCAAAGACTCTCAGACCATGAGACACAAGATTCTCTGGTCTGATGAAACCAAAATTGAACTCTTTGGCTTGAATGCCAAGCGTCACGTCTGGAGGAAACCTGGCACCATCCCTACGGTGAAGCATGGTAGTGGAAGCATCATGCTGTGGGGATGTTTTTCAGTGGCAGGTACTGGAAGACTAGTCTGGATCGAGGGAAAGATGAACGGAGCAAAGTACAGATATCCTTGATGAAAACCTGCTCCAGAGCGCTCAGGACCTCAGACTGGGGTGAAGGTTCACTTTCCAACAGGACAACGACCCTAAGCACACAGGCAGGACAATGCAGGAGTGGCTTTGGGACAAGCCTCTGAATGTCCTTGAGTGGCCCAAGCCAGAGCACGGACTCGAACCCAATCTAACATCTCTGGAGAGACCTGAAAATACCTGTGCAGAAACACTCCCCATCCAACCTGAACGAGCTTGAGAGGATCTGCAGAGAAGAATGGGAGAAACTCCCCAAATACAGGTGTGCCAAGCTTTTAGCGTCATACACAAGACGACTCGAGGCTGTAATCACTGCCTAAGGTGCTTCAACAAAGTACTGAGTAAAGGGTCTGAATACATATGTAAATGAGATATTTCCGTTAATTAAAAAAAAAAAATGTGCAACAAAAAAATGTAACCTGTTTTTGCATTGTCATTATGGGGTATTGTTAGCTGATGGATAAAATATGTATTTTTCTCCTCAATTATAGAATAAGTCTGTAATGTATCAAAATGATGTTAAAAGTCAAGGGTCTGAATACTTTCCGAATGCACTGTATATGCAAATTCTAGACTATAATGACTAATACAACAAAATGTTGTTTAAATTCTAAGTGCTTAAAATCCCTGCCAGCCTAGTGTGGCGCCATCGAAAATGCTTCTTAATTTATTTATTTACAGGCTATGGCCTTGAAATAATTGAAATAATATAGCCTAAATAATACATTTTTGTTGATTCTTAGGCTACCTGTCTTGCTCCCGACCTATTTAGAGTGCTTATATGCTGTTTAATACAAAACGTAGCCTATTTCAAATTATGATTGAAATAAACAACAGAAAATATGTCCAGCAGCTTACCACCCTGCATCCCACTGCTGGCTGGCTTCTGAAGCTAAGCAGGGTTAGTTCTGGTCAGTCCCTGGGTGGGAGACCAGATGCTACTGGAAGTGATGTTGGAGGGCCAGTAGGAGGCACCCTTTCCTCTCGTCAACAACAAATATATAATATAATATCCCAATTCCCTGGGGATGTGATTGGGGACATTACCCTGTGTAGGGTGCTGTCTTTCAGATGGGATGTTAAAATGGTTTCCTGTATATCTGTGGTCATTAAAGATCCCATGGCACTTATTGTAAGAGTAGGGGTGTTAACCCTGGTGTCCTGGCTAAATTCCTTATCTCACCTTATCATCCCCAGCTTACAATTGGCTCATTTGTCTCCTCTCCCCTGTAACTATTCCCCAGGTTGTTACTGTGAATGAGAATCTGTTCTCAGTCAACTTACCTGGTTAAATAAAAATATATTTTTCTTTCAAATCATATGGTTTGAATGAAAAGCCAAATGGTACCCTTACAAAAAAGATTGCAGTTTTGAAACTGCAATAAAATTGCAGTAACTGTAGTCGACTGGTATTTTGGATGCAGTAATTGCAGAATAATTGCAGGGTACTGCAGTTGAACTGCAGTTATACTGCACTGTAACTGCAGTTACATTGCAAAACTACTGCAGTAAAAAAACGGCTATTTTGGATGCAGTATTTTCTGCATTCTGACGTTATACTGCACTCTGACTGCAATCTTTTTTTCGTAAGGGTAGGTCCAGGTAGTCACAAAAATAGATGGGAGTTCTTCAGGATCGGACCCTTTTTTTCCATTTTCGCTAATAATGACATACCCAAATCTAACTGCCTGTAACTCAGGCCCTGAAGCAAGGATATGCATATTATTGGTACCATTTGAAAGGAAACACTTTGAAGTTTGTGGAAATGTGAAAGAAATGTAGGAGTAAATGGTAAAAGATAATACAAAGAAAAAAAAACATTATTTTGTACCCACAAAACACCAGTCTCAACGTCAACAGTGAAGAGGCGACTCCGGGATGCTGACCTTTTAGGCCTGTTTCTCAAACTAGACACTCTAACATACTTGTCCTGTGGCTCAGTTGTGCACCGGGGCCTCCCACTCCTCTTTCTATTCTGGTTAGAGACAGTTTGCGCTGTTCTGTGAAGGGAGTAATACATAGCGTTGTACGGGATCTTCAGCCACTTGGCAATTTCTCGCATGGAGTAGCCTTCATTTCTAAGAACAAGAATAGACTGACGAGTTTCAGAAGAAAGTTCTTTGTCTCTGGACATTTTGAGCCTGTAATTGAACCCACAAATGCTCCAGATACTCAACTAGTCTAAAGAAGGCCAGTTTTATTGCTTATTTAATCAGAACAACCATTGTCATATGTGCTAACATAATTGCAAAAGGATTTTCTAATGATCAATTGGTCTTTTAAAATTATAAACTTGGATTAGCTAACACAACGTGCCATTGGAACACAGGAGTGATGGTTGCGGATAATGGACCTCTGTACGCCTATGTAGATATTCCATAAAAAATCTGCCGTTTCCAGCTACAATAGTTGTTTGAAACATTAACAATGTCTACTCTGTATTTCTAAAAAACAATGACATTTCTTAGTGACCCCAAACTTTTGAACGGTAGTATACATATCCCAACCAGAAGCATGCATGATGCATGAGAGCACCAGATGTTCTGGACAACTGTGTGATCACGCTCTCCGTAGCCGATGTGGCAAGACCTTTAAACATGTCAATATTCACAAAACCGCGTCTGCCACGCTGATCCTCAACAGTGGGGCCCCTCAGGGGTGTGTACTTAGTCCCCTCCTGTACTCCCTGTTCACCCATGACTGCGTGGCCAAACAAGACTCCAACACCATCATTAAGTTTTCTGATGACATAACAGTGGTAGGCCTGATCACCGACAACGATGAGACAGCCTATAGGGAGGAGGTCAGAGAACTGGCAGTGTGGTGCCAGGACAACAACCTCTCCCTCAATGTGATCAAGACAAAGGAGCTGTTTGTGGACTATAGGAAAAGGACGGCCAAACAGGCCCCCGTTAACATTGACGGGGCTGAAGTGGAGCAGGTCGAGAGTTTCAGGTTCCTTGGTGTCCACATCACCAACAAACTATCATGGTCCAAATACACCAGGACAGTTGTGAAGAGGGCATGACAACACCTTTTCCCCCTCAGGAAATCGCTTTATATAATCTTGACCGTTGTTTTTTCTAAGGCTAAGCAAACAAGGGGTAGCATATGCTTTTTGCCCCTCTCTATAAGGATTAGGCCTATATCCTCACATATAAGGATTAGGCCTATATCCTCACATACCCTCTCAATTTGAGCCCTGCTTTTAAACATAAGACATCTCTACAGAAATGTATAGCCTAAGGATTGCATGGTGACTGATTCTGTTAAACCGTTAAACTGGGAACTCAGGGGGAAAAATGAGGTGAAAGATGCCAAGGTTTCTAAATTGGAATTCCGAGTTGGATGACCGGTCCCCCCAAAAGAAATCCCAGTCTGAGCATGTTTTTTCAGAGTTCACAATTGTCTTGAACGCACTGAAATTGGAAGTCAGAGATTGCCGAGTTCCGAGATGTTTGAATGCGCCACTAGAGACCTAGGCTACCTCTTATTTCTGAATAGGGCTACCTCCAGCAAAGAAGCCCTTGTGTCTGTATTGATGTGAGAAATAGGCATATCTACACAGAAATCAAATCCAAATGTATTTGTCACGTGTGCCGAATACAACAACCTTACAGTGAAATGCTTACTTACAGGCTCTAACCAATAGTGCAAAAAGGTATTAGATGAACAATAGGTAGGTAAAGAAATAAAACAACAGTAAAAAGACAGGCTATATACAGTAGCGAGGCTATAAAAGTGGCGAGGCTACATACAGACACCGGTTAGTCAGGCTGTTTGGAGGTAGTATGTACATGTAGATATGGTTAAAGTGACTATGCCAACCTTACTTTTCTACCTGACAACTTTACGGTTATTAACGTTTATATTTTTAGTTTTTCCCTCACTCAACTTTTTCCCTCCGGACGCTTTATCTGGACATGGTTCGTCAGGACCTCCAACAGCCTAAGCTAAGTAGTAACATTAACGTGATGCCTTCTAATTGCAGTCGCTGTACTCATAATATACAGGAGAACGATCGCCTTATAGCGAGGATATCTGTGCTGCAAGCCCAGCTTCAGACGCAATCGTTAGGCAAGGGTAATTTTAGTGTAGGAAAGGATGAAACAGCATCTGTGCCACCAGTAAGTACAGATAGTAACGTTAGTATAAATCCCCTCGTACTGTCCCCGCAGCCGGACAACTTTCTCATGGCTTCTGGAGGGAAATGCTGTAGGAATGCTCAACCGGTGTCTCTCATTCAGCCGACAGAAACTTTCAACCGGTTTTCCAAATTAAGCAGGGACAGAAACTTTCAACCGGTTTTCCATATTAAGCAGCGAGTCAGAGTCTGAGGCCGAGCCTTCTCTGGTCTCTACTCCTCCCGTTATGGGGTCTGAGACACCGAAGCCTCCCACCAATAGCTCTGGCAAAAACCCTAGTTATTGGAGACTACATTACCCTCAGTATTAGACTTAAAACAAATCATCCAGCGATCATTCATTGTTTACCAAGGGGCAGGGCTATCGACGTTAAGGCTAATCTGAAGATGGTGCTGGCTAAAGCTAAAACTGGCGAGTATAGAGATATTGTTATCCGCGTCGGCACCAACGATGTTAGGATGAAACAGTCAGAGGGCCCCCTTTCTGGGACTCACGCACAAACAGGACCAAACCTGGCCTGCTGAGGAGTGACGGACTCCATCCTAGCTGGAGGGGTACTCTCATCTTATCTACCAACATAGACAGGGCTCTAACTCCTCTAGCTCCACAATAAAATAGGGTGCAGGCCAGGCAGCAGGCTGTTAGCCAGACTATGTAAGTACATGAATGTATAGTTAAAGTGACTATGCATATATGATAAATAGAGAGTAGCAGCAGCGTAAAAAGAGGGGTTGGGGGGGCACACAATGCAAATAGTCCAGGTAGCCATTTGATTACCTGTTCTGAGTCTTATGGCTTGGGGGAAAAAACTGTTGAGAAGCCCTTTTGTCCTAGACTTGGCACTCCGGTACCGCTTGCCATGCGGTAGTAGAGAGAACAGTCTATGACTGGGGTGGCTGGGGTCTTTGACAATTTTTAGGTCCTTCCTCTGACACCGCCTGGTGTAGAGGTCCTGGATGGCAGGCAGCTTGGCCACAGTGATGTACTGGGCCGTAAGCACTACCCTCTGTAGTGCCTTGTGGTCAGAGGCCGAGCAATTGCCTTACCAGGCAGTGATGCAACCAGTCAGGATACTCTCGATGTTGCAGCTGTAGAACCTTTTGAGGATCTCAGGACCCATGGAACCACTAACATTTTTAGTTTCCTGAGGGGGAATAGGCTGGGCCGTGCCCTCTTCATGACCGTCTTGGTGTGTTTGGACTGTAAAGAATTGCTATTATGCAGGAGACCAATCTACTGCTAAATACGTGGCTATTGCATTGTTATAACTGAGACAGCACATAGCAACGTATTTTCACAGTAAAGCCTGTGGGGTCCCCTACAGGATAGCTCCCACATTACACACATAATCTCCCTTTTAAACAAACACTGTGTGCCCGAAGAAGATTCTACGATGACGGACAGACAACTGAGCCAATGGCAGAAGACTACAGACTACAACCAGCTGAACCAATCCGGAGATCCGATCTTCCTAGAGTCAACCTACTTTCTGTGACGTATATAAGGGCTGTGCTGACTGTTTACGCACTCTCTGCCTGCTGTTCCAACACGAACTAACGGAAGAGCCGTATTTACGTGTACCAGATATTCTCCCTCTGAAATAAACTCTCGCTTGTCGTACAATTTTAACACCTGGTCTGAATCGATCCTTAACCGGCTCACCCTTCTAATATCCTTTTATCAACAGGACCATTCTAGTTTGTTGTTGATTTGGACACCAAGGAACTTGAAGCTCTCAACCTGCTCCACTACAGCCCCGTCGATGAGAATGGGGGCGTGCTCTGACCTCCTTTTCCTGTAGTCCACAATCATCTCCTTAGTCTTGGTTACGTTGAGGGATAGGTTGTTATTCTGGCACCACTCGGCCAGGTCTCTGACCTCCTCCCTATAGGCTGTCTCGTCGTTGTAGGTGATCAGGCCTACCACTGTTGTGTCGTCTACCAACTTAATGATGGTGTTGGAGTCGTGCCTGGCCATGCAGTCGTGGGTGAACAGGGAGTACAGGAGGGGACTGAGCATGCACCCCTGGGGAGCTCCAGTGTTGTGGATCAGCATGGCAGATGTGTTGCTACCTACCCTCACCACCTGGGGAAGTCCAGGATCCAGTTGCAGAGGGAGGTGTTTAGTCCCAGGATCCGTAGCTTAGTGATGAGCTTTGAGGGTACTATGGTGTTGAACGCTGAGCTGTAGTCAATGAATAGCATTCTCACATAAGTGTTCCTTTTATCCAGGTGGGAAAGGGCAGTGTGGAGTGCAATAGAGATTGCATCATCTGTGGATCTGTTTGGGCGGTATTCAAATTGGAGTGGGTCTAGGGCTTCTGGGATAATGGTGTTGATGTGAGCCATTACCAACCTTTCAAAGCATTTCATGGCTATGGATGTGAGTGCTACGGGTCTGTAATCATTTAGGCAGGTTGCCTTTGTGTTCTTGGGCACAGGGACTATGGTGGTCTGCTTGAAACATGTTGGTATTACAGACTCAATCAGGGACATGTTGAAAATGTCAGTGGAGACACCTACCAGTTGGTCAGCACATGTTGGCTGGCTGCAATATAAACTAGCCTAATAACTTTTCTATTATGGTGATATAAGTATTTGTTCTTAACTGACTTGCCTAGTTTAGATAAATCGACAAATGAAATTGATTAGATTACTCTGGCAATCAAAATATTTTATGCAAAATCATGTACATGTACACATTTGTAAAGGCATTCATGGTGAGATCTTTAATAATAAATTGAACAGACACTTAATCTAACACGACACTTAAAACCTCTTTGGGAAAGTCGTATCGCTAGCGCCCGGTCTCGACAACATCCGTTGAAATTTCAGAGCACGAAATTCAAAAATACAAAATGTATAATATTAAACATTCATGAAAATACAAGTGTTATACATCGATTAAAAGCTTAACTTCTTTTTAATCCAGGCGCTTTGTCAGATTTCAAAAAGGCTTTACGGTGAAAGCATACCATGCGATTATCTGAGGACAGCACCCCGCAAACAAAAGCATTTAAAACATTTTCCAACCAAGCAGATGCATCACGAAAATCAGAAATAGTGATAAAATAAATCACTTACCTTTGAAGATCTTCCGCTGTTTGCAATCCAAAGGGTCCCAGCTAAATCACAAATGGTCGTTTTGTTTCGATAAAGTCCTTCTTTATATCCTAAAAAAGTCTGTTTTGTTGGCACGCTTGACTCAGTAATCCACCGGTTTCCCTCGTTCAAAATGCATACAAATGAATCTTGTAAGTTACCATTGAAATTCTTCCAAACAAGTTCCTAATTAATCCTCAGGTACCCTAATATGTAAATAAACAATCAAATTGAAGACTAAGAATAGTATATTCATTACCGGAGATAAATAACCAAGTGCGCGCCCTCACCGGAATGCGCTACAAACACTACAGCCAAAATGGAGCCAATTACAAAAACTACAAATTCTAGCAAATTTTTCAAAAAACAAGCCTGAAACTCTTTCTAAAGACTGTTGACATCTAGTGGAAGCCATAGGAACTGCAATATGGGAGGTATTACTTTTATATTCCCATTGACAGCCATAGTAATCAGGGGTGATGGATTGTCCTCGGGTTCTCGCCTGCCAAATCAGTTCTGTTATACTCACAGACATTATTTTAACCGTTTTGGAAACTTTAGAGTGTTTTCTATCCAATACTACCAATTATATGCATATCCTAGCTTCTTACTCACGCAGTTTACTTTGGGCACCTCATTCATCCAAACTTCCGAATACTGCCCCCTATCCCAAAGAAGACATGTAGACGTTAAGGCTTTCATGGTTAGATCGAACACTGTTAACACTACGTCAATGTGGCAGTGTGATGTTGTTCCCCTAGATTATGCACCAAGTTGCACACAAGGACGAATTCAAATAGGCCAGGTCAAGAGGGGATGTTAATAATTTGATAATAATAATAATAATTCAGTGTATTTTTTAAATTTAATTACAGCTGCATAGCTAATGTTTTTCTTTGGTGTACAAACACTTTTTCATATCAATATTGTACATACATGATGATGATTGTAAAACTTTTTTTAGATTTTGGTTTGGCCCATCTGTATTTCCGTACCCCCTTTATTGTTCTCTTTTGCCTGACCTTCGGCTAGCAAGGTATGTTGTCCTTGCCTCCGAAATTGTTTAATATAAAACCGTTATAATGTTACACAATGTACTGTTATGCTACCATAAGTTTGTTACAATGTGGATAATATAAAGATTTATGTTAACAAGTTTCACAAAGCTCGCTAACTAGGGTATCTATTGTAACTTGTGAGTACTTGGGACAGTGTTTGAGTGAGTGTCTCATGTGCTTGCGCAGGTGCTTGAGAGCTAGGACTGCGCCAAGGGTTAACATAATGTGTGTTGTCTCTTCGTGTGCAGGTATGTCTTATTATGTTCTGTATCATTTTACTTGTATGGTGTGCTGTTGTGCATTGAATGTGTGCACGCAGCACCTGTTATTTCCTTTTGGCGCTCTTTTGCCTGACTTTCGGCTAGCAAGGTGCCTGAGAGCTAGGACTGCGCCAAGGGTTAACATAATGTGTGTTGTCTCTTTGTGTGCAGGGCAAATAAAAATAATTCCACTAGCAGACCTTCAGTTGTGGCAGCATCCTAATTAAAAGTACACAACGCAGAACGAACCACGCTACATCTACATGACTTGTACGTGTCACGTGACATGAACATGTCGGCAATTTGAAGACTTTGAAGACCTTAGGGGACTTCGTGAAGGATATCTGTAGCTTCGGGAGGCTTAATTCTGGCACTTATATCACCCCCCATACAAACGAATCGGGAGGACGTGGTACGTCCTTTGCATATGTAATTTACTCACCGATCCATATGTTTGTATTATGATACAAACACTGCTAGCACAGATAGAACAACGAGTTAGTTAAAAAAAAAATGCTGCTAAAATGAGTTGAGGTTGCAGCATCGGGTCACATGACCTCCAACTGGTTGGTTTTTGTGGTGCTGGCGCTCCGGTGTGTGGGAGTCAGAATCTACTCCAGTCGGGCATGGATTACAAACGCAGGGGTATATAGCCAGCCATTTTGCAAATACGTTTTTACCATAATAATAGACAATACCTGTTTTAAACATGGGGCAGTGTGGTATCACCTCATCAAAGACGGTGCTGGTTTTTCTGAACTTAATTTTTTGGGTAAGTCAAAACGACATCTTGTCGTTTGGGAATGAATGCGCAACATCCCTTCCTCAACCATAATACGCAGCAAATGTGCAAGCAACCTGCTAGCCATTCAAGGCAACCTCGGCCCATGTTTGTCTATTTGTAGCATCAATATAGCTAGCTAACGTTACTGTTTGAGAATTTGGGCTATTATAATTCAATGTTCTTGCAGTCATGTTGTTGCTGCCCCTTTTAGATGTAACTATAGTTGTCTGAACATTTCCTTTGCTTCTCTGTTTTATTTCTGGTCTGGTTGCTTTGGCTACTGCGGCTAGAGGGAGTTAAATGCATGGCTTTTGTGCCACATTTCTCCCAGGACGAAAGCCACTGCCTGCCCTGCAGTCTACCCCTTTGAACCTTTTTAAAATGCCACTTCTCATGCAATACTAGCCTGGTAACCACCAGACAGTGCACCACTATCAAACAGGTAATATCTAACAAAAGCTAACACACATAATCTAGTAAAGGAATGGGACAAGAGTATATACAGTTGAGATTGGAAGTTTACATACACATTAGCCAAATACATCACAATCTCTGGGAATTTTTACTAGGATTAAATGCCAGTCTTAGGTCAGTTGGGATCACCACTTTATTTTAAGAATGTCAAATGTCAGAATAATAATGAGTGATTTATTTAAGCTTTTTTTATCTTTCATCACATTCCTGGTGGTTCATAAGTTTACATACACTAAATTAGTATTTGGTAACATTGCCTTTAAATTGTTTAACTTGGGTGAAACGTTTCGGGTAGCCTTCCACAAGCTTCCCACAATAAGTTGGGTGAATTTTGGCCCATTCCTCCCGCCAGCTGGTGTAAAGGAGTCAGGTTTGTAGGCCTCCTTGCTCGCACATGCTTTTTCAGTTCTGCCCACAAATGTTCTATAGGACTGAGGTCAGGGCTTTGTGATGGCCACTCCAATACCTTGACTTTGTTGTTCTTAAGCCATTTTGCCACAACTTTGGAAGAATTCTTGGGGTCATTATCAATTTGGAAGACCCATTTGCGACCAAGCTTTAACTTCCTGACTGATGTCTTGAGATATTGCTTTAATATATCCACATCATTTTCCTACCTCATGATGCCATCTATTTTGTGAAGTGCACCAGTCCCTCTTGCAGCAAAGCACCCCCACAACATGATGCTGCCACCTGCGTGCTTCACGGTTAGGATGGTGTTCTTCGGCTTGCAAGCCACCCCGTTTATCCTCCAAACATAACGATGGTCGTTATGGCCGAACAGTTCTATTTTTGTTTCATCAGACCAGAGGACATTTCTCCAAAAAGTGTGCAGTTGCAAACCGTAGTCTGTATTTTTTTTAATGGCGGTTCTGGAGCAGTGGCTTCTTCCTTGCTGAGCGGACTTTCAGGTTATGTCGATATAGGACTCGTTTTACTGTGGTTATAGATACTTTTGTACCTGTTTCCTCCAGCATCTTCACAAAGTCCTTTTGATGTTCTGGGATTGATTTGCACTTTTTGCACCAAAGTACGTTCATCTCTAGGAGACAACTTGTCTTCTTCCTGAGCGGTATGACGGCTGCGTGATCCCATGGTGTTTGTACAGATGAACGTGGTACCTTCAGGCGTTTGGAAATTGCTCACAAGGTTGAACCAGACTTGTGGAGGTCTACAATTTATTTTCTGAGGTCTTGGCTGAATTTGTTTAGATTTTCCCATGATGTCAAGCAAAGAGGCACTGAGTTTGAAGGTAGGCCTCCACAGGTACATCTCCAATTGATTCAAATTATGTCAGTTAGCCGATCAGAATTTTCTAAAGCCATGACATCATTTTCTGGAATTTTCCAAGCTGTTTAAAGGCACAGTCAACTTAGTGTATGTTCATTTCTGACCCACTGGAATCGTGATACAGTGAAATAATCTGTCTGTGAACAATTGTTGGAAATATTACTTGTCATGCACAAAGTAGATGTCCTAACTGACTTGCCAAAACTATAGTTTGTTAACAAGAACTTTGTGGAGTGGTTGAAAAATGAGCTTTAACCTTTTGCGTGTAGGGGGCAGTATTTTAGTTTTTGGCTAAAAAACGTACCCATTTGAAACTGCCTATTTCTCAGCCCCAGAAACTAGAATATGCATATAATTGTCAGATTACTATAGAAAACACTAAAGTTTCCAAAACTGTCAAAATATTGTCTGTAAGTATAACAGAACTGATATTGCAGGCGAAACCCTGAGGAAAATCCAATCAGGAAGTGCCTCTTATTTTGAAACCCTTCTGTTCCTATGCATGTCTGTCCTCCATTTAAAGGGATATCAACCAGATTCCTTTTTCTCTGACTTCCCTAAGGTGTCAACAGTCTTTAGACATAGTTTCAGGCTTTTAGTTTGAAAAATTAGCTTGAAAGATCACATTGCGTAAGTGGATAGGTGGGGGCTCTTAGAGTGAGTTTTTTGCGCTACAGAGTAAAGCCTCCATTGATCCTCCTACACACTCGGTTGATATATTATCGAATATATATTTTAAAAACTACCTGAGGAATGATTATAAAAAACGTTTGACATTTTTCTGTGGACATTATGAAGACTATATGGAATTTCCGTCTGCGTTGTTGTGACCGCTTTTTCCTGTGGATTTCTGAACATAACGCGACAAACAAATGGAGGTATTTTGGGTATAAAAATAATCTTTATGGAACAAAGGAACATTTGTTGTGTAACTGGGAGTCTCGTGAGTGAAAACATCCGAAGATTATCAAAGGTAAATGGTTAATTTGATTGCTTTTCTGATTTTGGTGACCAAGTTTCCTGATGCTAAGTGTACATAATGCTATGCTAGGCTATCGATAAACTTACACAAACGCTTGGATTGCTTTCACTGTGAAGCATAATTTCAAAATCTGAGACGACCGGTGGATTAACAAAAGGCTAAGCTGTGTTTTGCAATATTGCACTTGTGATTTCATGAATATGAATATTTTTTTGTAATATTATTTGACTGTGGCGCTATGCTATTCAGCGGTTGCTGACAAATGATCCCGCGTCAGGGATGGGTAGCGTCAAGAAGTTAATGAATCCAATCTAAGTGTATGTAAACTTCCGACTTCAATTATAAGTATAAAATATATGGATGAGCAGTGACCGAGCAGCTAAGATGCAATAGATAGTAAAGAATAGATACAGTTGACATAATATACATATGAGATGAGCAATGCGTGTGTAGACATTTATTAAAGTAACTAGTGTTCCATTTATTAAAATGGCCAATGATATTAAGTCTGTAGGTAGGCAGCTGCCGATCTGTGCTAGTGGTGGCTGTTTTAACAATCTGATGGCTTTGAGATTGAAAAACAGCTTCTATCTCTGTCCCAGCTTTGCGCCTTCAACACACTGTCTGTGTGCGTGGACCATTTCAGTTGTCGGTGATATGTACACCGAGGAACTTTAAAACTTTCCACCTTCTCCACTGCTGTCCTGTGGATAGGGGGGTGCTACCTTTGCTATTTCCTGAGGTCCACGATCATCTCTTTTCTTTTCCTGACATTGAGTGAGAGGTTATTTTTCTGACACCACACTCTGAGGGCCCTCACCTCCTCCCTGTTGGCTGTCTCGTCGTTTTTGGTTATCAAGCCTACCACTGTTGTGTCGTCTGCCTACGTGATGATTGAGTTGGAGGCGTGCATGGTCACGCAGTTGTGGGTGAACAGGGAGTACAGAAGGGGGCTGAGAACTCACCCTTGTGGGGCCCCAGTGTTGAGGTTCAGCGGAGTGGAGATGTTGTTTCCTACCTTCACCACCTGGGGGTGGCCCGTCAGGATGTCCAGGACCCAGTTGCACAGAGGAGGGTCGAGATCTAGGGTCTCAAGCTTAATGATGAGTTTGGAGGGTACTCTGGTGTTGAATGCTGAGCTGTAGTGAACAGCATTCTTACATTGGTCTTCCTCTTGTCCAGATGGGATAGGGCAGTGTGATGGCGATTGCATTGTATGTTGACCTATTGGGTCGGGGGAAAAAAAATTGAAGTGGGTCTAGGGTGACAGGTAGGCTGGAGGTGATATGATCTTTGACTAGTCTCTCAAAGCACTTCATGATGACAGAAGTGAGTGCTACGGGGCGATAGTCATTTAGTTCAATTACCTTAGCTTTCTTGGGAACAGGAACAATGGTGGCCATCTTGAAGCATGTGGGGACAGCAGGCTGGGATAGGGATTAGAGGTCGACTGATTAATCGGCATGGCTGATTAATTAGGGCCGATTTTTAAAGTTTTGATAACAGTCGGTAGTCTACCTTTTTGGATGCTGATTACATTGCAATCCACGATAACTGCGTGGCAGGCCTACCACCTGTTACGTGAGTGAGCCTGCCACGCGAGTGCAGTGTCAAAAGGAGCCAAGGTAAGTTGCTAGCTAGCATTAAACTTATCTTATAAAAAACAATCAATCTTCACATAATCACTAGATAACTAACTACACATGGTTGATATTACTAGGTTAACTAGCTTGTCCTGCGTTGCATATAATCAATGCGGTGCCTGTTAATTTATCATCGAATCGCAGCCTACTTCAACTTCGCCAAATGGGTGATGATTGAACAAAAACACATTGCCGAAAAAAAAGCACAATCATTGCACAAATGTACCTAACCATAGACATTAATGCCTTTCTTAAAATCAATACCCAGAAGTATATATTTTTATACCTCCATATTTAGCAGGCAATATTAACTAGGGAAATTGTGTCACTGCTCTTGCATTTACATTACATTTAAGTCATTTAGCAGACGCTCTTATCCAGAGCGACTTACAAATTGGTGCATTCACCTTATGACATCCAGTGGAACAGCCACTTTACAATAGTGCATCTAAATCTTTTAAGGGGGGTGAGAAGGATTACTTTATCCTATCCTAGGTATTCCTTAACTTCTTGCTCCTACCCTCTACTTTTTTGAACATTTTGTTAAAAATCGCGCAACATTTCAGCGCCCTGCTACTCATGCCAGGAATATAGTACGTTCATATGGTTAGAATGTGTGTATAGGAAACCCTCGGACGTTTTTAAAACTGGTTAAATCACGACTGTGGCTATTACATAACGTGCGTTACATCGGAAAGCGCAGGAAAACCTGATCACAGAAAATGGAAATAAATATCCTTGCGCCACTTCCAGCAATTGTTAACAGTGAGCCGAATTAGATAAGACCGAGCATTCAACTCCCACAGCATCCCCATGTAGTCGAGTATCTTGTGAATTTAATCCTCTTTGATTCTTGGTTGAACCGAAAGAGGGGCACGACGTACCTCCGGTCTCCGCCCAGATCATTCCGGAAGAGCTCTCTCCTGAAATTTTTTCCAAGACGACAGCTACTGATATGTACATCGCCTACGGATGAATTTTATCGCTTATTAACGTTTACTAATACCTAAAGTAGCATTACAAACGTATTTCGAAGTGTTTTGTGAAAGTTTATCGTCTACTTTTTGAATTTAAAAAAATGACGTTACGTTGTGAAATCGCTGTTTTTTTCGTTTATCACACAGTCTACATATAACGATATCTTGGCTTTATATGGCCCGATTTAATCGAAATAAAGACCCAATAGTGTTTATGGGACATCTAGGAGTGCCAACAAAGAAGATGGTGAAAGGTAATGACTGTTTTCTATTTTATTGTGCGGTTTGTGTAACGCCGAAATGCTAATTATTTTGTTTACGTCCCCTGCTGTGCTTTTCTGTTGTAGTGTATTGGTGCATGCTATCAGATAATAGCTTCTCATGCTGTCGCCGAAAAGCATTTTAAAAATCTGACTTGTTGCTTGGATTCACAACGAGTGTAGCTTTAATTTGATACCCTGCATGTGTATTTTAATGAACTTTTGAGTTTTAACTAATACTATTAGCATTTAGCGTAGCACATTTGCATTTCCAGAGCTCTAGTTGGGACGCAAGCGTCCCAGGTAGAGGTAAGAGGTTAAAGAGGTGGGGTTTCAAGTGTCTCCGGAAGGTGGTGATTGACTCCGCTGTCCTGGCGTCGTGAGGGAGTTTGTTCCACCATTGGGGGGCCAGAGCAGCGAACAGTTTTGACTGGGCTGAGCGGGAACTGTACTTCCTCAGTGGTAGGGAGGCGAGCAGGCCAGAGGTGGATGAACGCAGTGCCCTTGTTTGGGTGTAGGGCCTGATCAGAGCCTGGAGGTACTGAGGTGCCGTTCCCCTCACAGCTCCGTAGGCAAGCACCATGGTCTTGTAGCGGATGCGAGCTTCAACTGGAAGCCAGTGGAGAGAGCGGAGGAGCGGGGTGACGTGAGAGAACTTGGGAAGGTTGAACACCAGACGGGCTGCGGCGTTCTGGATGAGTTGTAGGGGTTTAATGGCACTGGCAGGGAGCCCAGCCAACAGCGAGTTGCAGTAATCCAGACGGGAGATGACAAGTGCCTGGATTAGGACATGCGCCGCTTCCTGTGTGAGGCAGGGTCGTACTCTGCGGATGTTGTAGAGCATGAACCTACAGGAACGGGCCACCGCCTTGATGTTATTTGAGAACGACAGGGTGTTGTCCAGGATCACGCCAAGGTTCTTAGCGCTCTGGGAGGAGGACACAATGGAGTTGTCAACCGTGATGGCGAGATCATGGAACGGGCAGTCCTTCCCCGGGAGGAAGAGCAGCTCCGTCTTGCCGAGGTTCAGCTTGAGGTGGTGATCCGTCATCCACACTGATATGTCTGCCAGACATGCAGAGATGCGATTCGCCACCTGGTCATCAGAAGGGGGAAAGGAGAAGATTAATTGTGTGTCGTCTGCATAGCAATGATAGGAGAGACCATGTGAGGTTATGACAGAGCCAAGTGACTTGGTGTATAGCGAGAATAGGAGAGGGCCTAGAACAGAGCCCTGGGGGACACCAGTGGTGAGAGCACGTGGTGAGGAGACAGATTCTCGCCACGCCACCTGGTAGGAGCGACCTGTCAGGTAGGACGCAATCCAAGCGTGGGCCGCGCCGGAGATGCCCAACTCGGAGAGGGTGGAGAGGAGGATCTGATGGTTCACAGTATCGAAGGCAGCCGATAGGTCTAGAAGGATGAGAGCAGAGGAGAGAGAGTTAGCTTTAGCAGTGCGGAGCGCCTCCGTGATACAGAGAAGAGCAGTCTCAGTTGAATGACTAGTCTTGAAACCTGACTGATATGGATCAAGAAGGTCATTCTGAGAGAGATAGCGGGAGAGCTGGCCAAGGACGGCACGTTCAAGAGTTTTGGAGAGAAAAGAAAGAAGGGATACTGGTCTGTAGTGGTTGACATCGGAGGGATCGAGTGTAGGTTTTTTCAGAAGGGGTGCAACTCTCGCTCTCTTGAAGACGGAAGGGACGTAGCCAGCGGTCAGGGATGAGTTGATGAGCGAGGTGAGGTAAGGGAGAAGGTCTCCGGAAATGGTCTGGAGAAGAGAGGAGGGGATAGGGTCAAGCGGGCAGATTAGGTTGTTGGGCGTCCGGCCGTCACAAGACGCGAGATTTCATCTGGAGAGAGAGGGGAGAAAGAGGTCAGAGCACAGGGTAGGGCAGTGTGAGCAGAACCAGCGGTGTCGTTTGACTTAGCAAACGAGGATCGGATGTCGTCGACCTTCTTTTCAAAATGGTTGACGAAGTCATCTGCAGAGAGGGAGGAGGGGGGGAGGAGGATTCAGGAGGGAGGAGAAGGTGGCAAAGAGCTTCCTAGGGTTAGAGGCAGATGCTTGGAATTTAGAGTGGTAGAAAGTGGCTTTAGCAGCAGAGACAGAAGAGGAAAATGTAGAGAGGAGGGAGTGAAAGGATGCCAGGTCCGCAGGGAGGCGAGTGAGGTGCAAGCAGAGTCAGGGTATATGCAATAGCTTGGGCCGCCTGGCTCGTTGTGAACTAATTTGCCAGAATTTTACATAATTATAACATAACATTGAAGGTGGTGCAATGTAACAGCAATATTTAGACTTAAGGTTGCCACCCGTTTTTATCAAATACGTAACAGTTCCGTAATTCACTGAAAGAATTAATGTTTTGTTTTTTGAAATTATAGTTTCTGGATATGACTAATGAACAAAGGCTTGTATTTCTGTGTGTTTATTACATTTATAATTAAGTATATTATTTGATAGAGCAGTCTGACTGAGCGGTGGTAGGCAGCAGCAGGCTCGTAAGCATTCATTCAAACAGCACCTCACTGCGTTTGCCAGCAGCTCTTAGCAATGCTTGAAGCACAGCGCTGTTTATGACTTCATGCCCATCAACTCCCGAGATTAGGCTGGCAATACTAAAATGCCTATAAAAACATCCAAAAGTCAGGTATATGAAATAGTCAACGCTTCAAAATTCCTATAATAACTACATCCTAAAACTTCCTAACTGGGAATATTGAACCACCAGCTTTCATGTGTTCTCATGTTCTGAGCAAGGAATTTAAACGTTAGCTTTTTTACATGGCACATATTGCACTTTTACTTTCATCTCCAACACTGTTTTTGCATTATTTAAACATGTTTCATTATATATTTGATACTAAATAGATTTGATTTATGTATTATATTAAGTTAAAATTAATGTGTTCATTGTTCATTCAGTATTGTTGTAATTGTCATAGATTAAAATGGGCTGATTTCTATAGTATGTATCTGCTTTTTCTTGGTTCTCCAATAAATGGTATCGGCGTTGAAAAATAATAATCGGTCGACCTCTAATAGGGATTGATTGAATATGTCCGTAAACACACCAGCCAGCTGGTCTACGCATGCTCTGAAGACGCAGCTAGGGATGCCGTCTGGGCCATCAGTCTTGGCCTTGCGATGGTTATCACATTTTAAATGTTTTACTCACGTCGGTCACGGAGAAGGAGCGGGCCGCGTCGGTGGCACTGTATTGTCCAAAAGCGTGTAAAGAAGTTGTTTAATTTGTCTGGAAGCAAGATGTTGATGTCTGCGACGGGGCTGGTTTTCTTTTGTATTGTCTTTGAGCCGTTGAATTGCGACTCCACTTTGTCTCTATACTGACATTTACATGCTGACCAAACCGGACACATCGCGTGCGCAAGCGTCGCAAAATACATTTAGAAATCCATGTTATTCAATTATTGCACCCACACTGCTTGCGCGCGCCAACGAGCGTCTGCGTTGCCAAGGGCTAAAATAGAACTCCTTTCTATTTTTGACGCAGATCGCGCTGCAAGTCCTGCCTCTCCTATCTCCTCATTGGTTTATAGAAGCAAGTACCCACGTGCCAGTTCTTCATTGGTTATACCCACGTGGGTGATTGAAAGATGAAATGTTTTGCTGGTTGTTGTGGTAATACTATGAAAGTGTAGATGCCAATCACCGTATAAGTTCAAATATGAAAAAGCCTGGAAGGAGGAGAGATGACTAGAAACGATTTGGTTGGCCGTTTTATGTGTGGATTAATTGTCGGAGTAGAGGGCCTTGTGCATTTCAGGTAAAATAACAACTCAATGTTTATATCCCAGGACAAATTAGCTAGCAACAGCAAGCTAGCTAAATAGGACAAATTAGCTAGCAAGCTAACTAACTAAATTGCCATACATGTTTAATGCTTTTCGACCTGTCCTCAAATTAATGTCATTGGTTCAGAGTTTTGTTTTGATATTTTAACCTGCGTGTCATGATCACGTTTGGAGTAGGGGGACAAAATAAATGTATGCACGATAGCACACGATGGCGCACGCTCGCAGCCGGTTTGGGTTCCGTGTTAGCTTATTTGATTGCCTTACGGAGGGAATAACTACACTGTTTGTGTTCGGCCATATTTCCAGTTACCACCGCATTTAATCATGGCAAGGCATGTGCTTTCAGTTTTGCTCGAAAGCTGCCATCAGTCCACAGTTTCTGGTTAGGGAAGGTTTTAATTGTCACAGTGGGTACAACATCTCCTATACACTTCCTTCTAAACTCGCTCACAGGATCAGCGTTTACGTCAATGTTATTATCTGAGGCTACCCGGGAACATATCCCCAGTCCATGTGATCGAAGCAATCTTGAAGCGTGGAATCCGATTGGTCAGACCAGCGTTGGATTGACCTAAGCACGGGTGCTTCCTGTTTTAGTTACTGCCTATAGGGGGAGCAACAAGATGGAGTCATGGTCAGATTTGCCAAAAGGAGTGCTGGGGAGGGTCTTGTGTGCATCGCAGAAGTTAGAGTAGCAATGGTCGAGCGTGTTACTCGCTCGTGCACAGCAATCGATATGCTGATAGAATTTAGGTAGCCTTGTTCACAAATTAGCTTGGTTAAAATCCCCAGCTACAATAAATGCAGCCTCAGGATTAGAGGTTGACCGATTAATCGGAATGGCCGATTTCAAGTTTTCATAACAATCGGAAATCGGTATTTTTGGGTACCGATTTAAAAAAATTTAAAAAAAATAAACATATTTATTTAATCTTTATTTAACTTGGCAAGTCAGTTAAGAACACATTCTTATTTTCAATGACTGCCTAGAAACGGTGGGTTAACTGCCTCGTTCAGGGGCAGAACGACAGATTTTCACCTTGTCAGCTTGGGGGATCCAATCTTGCAACCTTACAGTTAACTAGTCCAACGCAATAACGACCTGCCTCTCTCTCGTTGCACTCCACAAGGAGACTGCCTGTTACGCAAATGCTGTAAGCCAAGGTAAGTTGCTAGCTAGCATTAAACTTATCTTATAAAAAACAATCAATCTAATTACTAGTTAACCTCACATGGTTGATGATATTACTAGCTATTATCTAGCGTGTCCTGCGTTGCATATAATCTGACTGAGCATACAAGTATCTGACTGAGCGGTGGTAGGCAGAAGCAGGCACGTAAACATTCATTCAAACAGCACTCTCGTGCGTTTTGCCAGCAGCTTTTCGTTGTGCGTCAAGCATTGCGCTGTTTATGACTTCAAGCCTATCCACTCCCGAGATGAGGCTGGTGTAACCGAAGTGAAATGGCTGGCTAGTTAGCGCGCGCTAATAGCGTTTCAAACTTCACTCGCTCTGAGCCTTGGGGTGGTTGTTTCCCTTGCTCTGCGTGGGTAACAATGCTTGGATGTGGTGGCTGTTGTCGTTGTGTTGCTGGTTCGAGCCCAGGGAGGAGCGAGGAGAGGGACTGAAGCTATACTGTTACACTGGAAATACTAAAGTGACTATAAGAATATCCAATAGTCAACGGTTAATTAAATACAAATGGTATAGAGGGAAATAGTCCTATAATTCCTATAATAACTACAACGTAAAACTTCTTACCTGGGGATATTGAAGACTCATGTTAAAAGGAACCACCAGCTTTCATATGTTCTCATGTTCTGAGCAAGGAACTTAAACGTTAGCTTCCCTACATAGCACATATTGCACTTTTACTTTCTTCTCCAACACTTTGTTTTTGCATTATTTAAACCAAATTGAACATGTTTCATTATTTACTTGAGGCTAAATTGATTTTATTTATGTATTATATTAAGTTAAAATAAGTGTTCATTCAGTATTGTTGTAATTGTCATTATTACAAATGCATAAATTAAATAAAAATCGTCCGATTAATTGGTATCGGGTTTTTTGGTCCTCCAATAATGGTTATCGGCGTTGAAAAATCATAATCGGTCGACCGCTACGCAGGATATATGGTTTCCAGTTTGCATGAAGACCAGTGAAGTTCCTTGATAGACATCTTGGTATCCTCTTGCGGGGGATATACTTGGCTGTGACGATGACCGAGGAGAGTTCTTGGGAGATAATACCGTCAACGAATTCTAGGTCAGGTGAACAAAAGGACTTGAGTTCCTGTATGTTACAATTACACCATGAGTTGTTAATCCTGACACATACACCCCCACCCTTCTTCATACCGGAGAGATCTTTATTCCTGTCGGCGCGATGCACTGAAATTCCCGTTGGCTGTATGGACTCCGACAGCATGTCCCCAGCTAGCCATGTCTCCGTGAAACAGAGTATGTTACAATCCCGGATATCTCTTTAGAAATCAACTCTTGCCCTGATTTCGTCTACTTTATTTTAACTAGGGACTGGACATTAGCGAGTAATATGCTTGGAAGTGCTGGATGGTGTGCGCGCATCCAAAGCCTCACTAGAAGACTGTTCCAGCACCCTCTCCTCTGGCGGCGTTGTTTTGGATCGGCCTCGGGAATCAGTTCAAATGCCCTGGGAGGTACAGACAAAGGATCCACTTTGGGAAAGTCGTATTCCTGGTTGTAGTGCTGGTAAGTTGATATCTCTCAGATATCCAATAGTTCTTCCCGTTTGTATGTAATAACACTTAAGGTTTTCTGGGCTAACGATGTAAGAAATACATTTTTTTAAAAAATACTGTACAGTTTCCTAAGGACTAGAAGCGAAGCTGCCATCTTGCTTGAGTTATTTTAATGCAAATGGGATGGTTGTAATAGTTATGCATTTGTCAGACATACACCTTTCAGGCCATCCGTAGCCCGCTCAAGATTGGTCTCAGATTCTTTTATAGGCCTAGTTTAGTCCATTCATATACACAAACTATTGATTTATTTAACCTTTATTTAACTAGGCAAGTCAGTTAAGAACAAATTCTTCTTTACAACGACGGCCTACATCGGCCAGACCCGGACAACGCTTGGCCAATTATTCGCCGCCCTATGGGACTCCCAATCACGGCCGGTTGTGATACAGCCTGGATTCGAACCAGGGTGTCTGTAGTGACACCTCTAGCACTGAGATGCAGTGCCTTAGACCGCTGTGCCACTCAGGAGATGCCTTTAGCACAGGTGTTTAAACTGAGTCAGGGTCTCAACTTACAAGTTCAAATAGTAGAATACACAAGGTGCAATTTAGAAATGTAGTTGTCCATCAGCAGTTTCTCTCTGTCAGTCAATTATCCCCAGTCAGCTAACAGTTTTTAGATAGCTGTACACTAAACTAACTTAGCAATCTAAACTTGTAACTATGGTCTAAATACTGATTTTGTTAGTCAGTCTCACTCAGATTTCATATAAAAAAAACTGCAAAAATACCTATAAACCTTATGCCAATGTGTAGAATTGCAGAAAATTTGCTGTTAAACAGCAAAATGTCCTCTCTGCAAAATGAGTAGACTTGCATGAAATGTGTTATCAAGTGCAAAATCTCTTCTCTGCCCCATGGCAAAATGTGTACAATTGCAGCAAAGAACTTTCTTTTAAAACTGCAACACTTTCTCTACACCATGGCAAAATGTGTAGAATTGCACGAAACTAACAGCACTAAAAGGTTTACTCTCAATGTGGAGGGGTTGTGGATGTGAGTACTCGGACCCGTGAGCATCTGAGGCCCCTCATGATGAGTTGCCCATCCCTGCTTTATTCATGAAGGTGTCTTCTGGGGAAGTTTTGTTAAGAGCTCTGATGCACTTTCTGAATGTTATCACGCATTGCTTGCGGTACAGTTTTAGAAACGTAAGGACCAATTTTTCATCAGTGAGAAATCATTTTCAAAAAAACAAAGGTTAAACACCTTTTTGGGGGGTTAGTGTTCACACACGGCCATATCTACACGTTACAGCGCTTGTTTACGGAAGATAAAGGTGATCACTAGTGAGCTCAAACACCTGTGTGTAAGCGAACTGGGAAGTAAGTGTAGTTTGTCGGCTGGAGGCACACAGCCGTATGTGCAAACCTGCTAAGGTAAGTATATATTTTTTATTTGAACGATTATTTCTTGCTGATATACATATACATGTTTCTAAACCTGTATCACAAGCGATGATTATTGACTTTTCTAAACATTAAGCGGTGCTTGTAGCAGAGAACCCTTAGGATAAGGCAGAAAGCCCTGTTAATGCCTTGGGTTTTCATATCCTCTCAGGGACCATCAGACTCAGAGGCTGTACTCATTCAAACATTTTATTTCATTTGCGTTTTTGTGGTATTAATACTATTTCTCTCTCCCCCACCCACCCACCCATCATACAGGCAGCAGCAGGGATTTTGTGCTATGTTGGAGCCTACGTGTTCATCACGTATGATGACTACGACCACTTCTTTGAAGATGTGTACACCCTTATCCCTGCTGTGACCATAATTGCAGTAGGAGGCCTTCTTTTCATCATCGGTCTTATTGGATGTTGTGCCACAATACGAGAAAGCCGTTATGGGCTTGCAGCGGTCAGTGAATGTTTTCTTAGCACCTACTACTACAACGTTCAACCTGGGCTCAGATATCATATCCCTCTGTGTTCCTGTTGTCCAGATGACTGATTACTAAATGCATAGCCCAGTTCAGGCTACAGAGATAAGAGTTCATATTGTTTTGTATTATGTTGGATAATCCTTCATTACAGTTTATTGATTTAAATGTGCCTCTTATGAATGCCAAGCACCCATTTTATTTTCAGGAGTTTCTTCTATGTTTAATTATTCCTCTTCTCCCCACAGTTTGTCGTCCTTCTCCTGCTGGTGTTTGTGACGGAAGTGCTTGTGGTGGTTTTTGGTTATATTTACAGGTCAAAGGTGTGTAAAACCCTATTCTCATGGGACTAGTTTTACTGGGAGAGATGGGGTTCTGTAATTATGTGTACGAGCACAAATCACCATATCCATTATTTAAGTCCCCCATCCGACTCTACCATGTTGGTAATTTTTACATAGCAGGAGAGTAATAATTCCTAAAACCTACTGTTTTTCAACAAACTCCAAGGTCCTCTGAAAATACTAGTCACGTGCGAATCGACATCCCTGTGTTTTGAGAGAAATGTCTTGAGTTTGACAGGTGTTGCTCGTGGTTTGAGCAAGAAAACAATAACTGATTAGATAAATTGATGCTTAAAACAAAATTTTGTGCATTGACGATATATTTAGGACCTACTGTATCAACTTTCACAGTGAATGCTTTTGTTTATATGTTTTGTGCCAAAGTATTCAACACCACCAAATGTCTCAGTAAAAAAAATATTGCTCCTATTTAATGCAACCCTTGCTGTTAATATATGACAAAGCAGCATTATAACTGAACAAACTTTTGGCAATGACAAGGTCACTTTCTCATCCATAGCCTAAAAGTGCATCTCAAGTGTGTGCTGTTTAGCTCCCATCTGCAGGCTGTGGGGCATTTATGATGTCTACTGCAGATCTATAAAGTAATGATTATGATCACACTTCCTCAATTTAAATATTGTGGCGACACTTATACCAAAAAATATTTGGTAGCCAAGCTCTAGTTATCAGTGTAGCCTGTTATCACCTGGACATGTTGGCATATCTTCAAGCCTAGACTAAAAACCTCCAGAATTAAAGAATTACAGGCATCTGTTTGGAAAAAACTAATCCTGTCTGATTCTTCCTCTGGAATAACGGATATTCTGGAGTAATAATTACATAACCAACATTCTCTAGTAAAACTAATTCCATGTGAATAGGGCTTAAGTAAAGTACATATAAATCAAGCTTACAGTGTGTTTGTGCAATAAAGATTTTGTTCAGGATACCAATTCTTTAGATGTGTTCCCAATGGGGAAAGAAAATTCTACCAGCCACAATATTACAGCTGTGGCTCCTTTGTGTGTCTCTACCTTCTTGCCTTTGTGCTGTTGTCTGTGCCCAATAATGTTTGTACCATGTTTTATGCTGCTACCATATTGTATTGCTACCTTGCTGTGTTGCTGCCTTGCTATGTTGTTATCCTAGGTTTGTCTTTATGTTGTGTTGTCTCTCTTGTTGTGATATTGTATTTAAAGAAAAATTTTAAAAGGCCTCCCCGCAGGAGGCCTTTTGCCTTTTGGTAGGCCTTCATTGTAAATAAGAATTTGTTCTTAACTAACTTGCCTAGTCAAAGGTTAAATACAAAAATTAAATTTAAAAAAATTACCCATTTTCTCCATGGAAAACATGGTAGCCACTGTCTTTTTCTATTTAGACTACATGTTTGGAGATTTGTTTTCCCTTGACAGGAAAAGTGCTATCCAAAGTAAAGTGATTGGATATAGTGATATTCATTAGAAAAGCATTGAGGTTGTGTAAGATGGACCTATTAAGCACAGTTACCTGTTTGTTTACAGGTTGAAGATGAGGTCAATCACTCTATCCAGAAGGTGTACAATGAGTACAATGGCACCAACACAGATGCTCCCAGCCGTGCCATTGACTACGTGCAAAGACAGGTGTTGGCATGGAACTTGAGCAATTCATGTTTTGTGTAACAGTTTTTTAAAGTAATTTAAAGCTGTATTGAATTGACCTAGTATTGACCATCACCATTTGTCATGCCTGCAGCTCCACTGTTGTGGGATTCACAATTACTCCGACTGGAGGAACACACGCTGGTTTAATGAGTCTCGAAACAACAGTATACCAGTGAGCTGCTGCAAACCTAACGTCAGCAACTGTACAGGCTCTCTAGCCCATCCTGGAGACCTCTATCCAGAGGTAAGAGATCCAAAACGTACCTATGCTTTTCTTGCATGCATAATATACAAATTGATTCTCTTACACAATGTATTGTTTGTGTGTCTCCAGGGTTGTGAAGCCCTTGTTGTGAAGAAACTAAAGGAGATTATTATGTATGTCATCTGGGCTGCACTGACGTTCGCTGCAATTCAGGTAAAATAAAACTTCCATCAGCTCTCTTTCATTCAACTAATGGGGGGATGCTTGTGCCCATGGAAGCTTCTCAGCCAAGGCGGAGAAAATAGGATTCTGCTCTATTTTTCAAGCGGCGCCGGAGTTGTTGACCAATCACAGTAGAAAATGTTGCCTACATGGTGATACGTCAGCACGTACGTCCAACAGTAGGACCAGCTAATTTGCCCACTCCAGCTAGCTGGCTAACTATCAGTTTACAGAATCACATTTAACAATAAAAAACATTGTGTTTTGGCGCGTTCGCATATTTCCATTAAGTAATGCCTACTTTGTGAAGTGCGTGTGTGCAATAACTCAATTTGCCTTTGCTTGCCTTCTAAACAACGTTTTTTTTTTTTTTTACTTCGGTAAAGTCTACAAAACTTTATCCACTCTGTTCGTAACAGATTCTAGTTTTGGGAACAGAAAACTGTATTGAGATCAAATGTTTAGTCGATGAGAAAATTTGCAGAATGTCGGCCAAAATCCATCTTGTTCCATCTTCTCCCACTGCCGGCCACTGGGCTTCCTCTCTCTACCATATTTGGTTGTGGAAACGCCATGCTTCACATGTATACATCCGGTGAAATATCTGTCTTATTGTTCTATTTGTGCTGTTGCCCTAGTGTGTGAAGGACAAGTGGGATACTCTGGGGGGTACTCAGCTATTTTCCGCTGGCTATCTGAAAAGCACTTATGGTATGAGTCATGAAATTATTCAGTATGGAGGCTGAGTCGGCCTGGGGTATGCCCGTATTATGTTAACCCCCTTGCCACACTCCAGCAAGCCTCAAGGAACAGGGACAGGGCACAGATGGGACTGTTACATTTTTCATAGACGGTTTGGTTGTTTAGCAACAAAACTGACGCGTGTGCAACTATGGGGCAAATCAGACTGGGTTGGCTTAGATTGTTAAAAATGTGCATAATTAGATTCTAGAGTCTGTGGGAAATTGAGGCGGCATGTTATTTGCTAGATTTACCCCTTTTTCATTCCGTTCATTTGACTACAATGAGGGGGCAGCTACATGAGGGAGAGCTGCGTTAAAGCTCTGTCATTCATCACTTGATTTGTTTTTCTCATTGAAATTACTGGACAGAAGAAGGTCATAGTCTACATTTATATTGCTGTTTATCAATGTCCTGTAGTTTCTTCCTTTTATAATGTCACCTCTGCACTTCATTATTAGATTATCTTATTCTATGGGCTGGTGAGGCATCTGTGTGCATGTGAATCTGCTGGTTTGCAGTAATTCTAGAGGCTTTTGACCCAGATGCTTCTCTGTTTGCTGCTGATGTAGTTTTGTGTCCCTGCTCAGCCTTTCCTGGGAGACTAGTTAGCCTAGCGTCCAGGTCATTGGTTGACAGGCGACCTCGTCAGGAAGGTATGGATGGATGACACTACATTTCAACCCCTGCTGTTTTCCTCTCCTAGGTATTTGGGATGCTGTGTGCCTTTGTTGTGCTGTGCCGGAGGAGCCGTGACCCTGCCTATGAACTTCTCATGACGGGGGGAACTTACGCATAAGGACCCTACACTCTCACACCACACACACCTAGGCTCGTGGCTTTGTCAGTGGAGAGTGGTTCACTGGCTTGCCCAAGTTCAGGTCTCTACTGTAAGCTGAAAATCTCCTCACACAGAGTGGCTCATACTCCACAATGGTGAAGTGGTGAAAAAACTATTTATTTACATGCTATGTAAGTTGATGTTTTGTTTTAGGTGTCTTATTAAAAACGCTACAAACCAAATTCTAAAAGGCGATTTTAAACACGTTTTTTTGTTTGTTTAATTTGTTGCTCTGACTACTTACCCTTTTGTTGTTTGAGGTAGACAAGGATGTGACTGATGGACCTACTGTACGGAATATGTGGACTGAATACTTTCCTCATGTCTGTTTGCACTGTGTATGGCCTTGGAATATTTTATAACTATTTAAATCTATCATGTAAATGACTGAGTTGAAGATTCCTTTGTATGAGGTTGCCTTGTGCTACTGCTTTGTTTGTGTCCAGATCTCACCCTTCACCAGCACCATTCTGTTTCTGATAAGAAGCAGTAGAACTATAGACTGTAGATTAATTACAGGCACTGGATCGACCCACCAGGAATGAGCAGTAACCAAAGTGCAGTCAATTATCTGGTCTGCTTTGTAAGAATGTGGGCATTTGATTCAGTGCATAAAACAGGCTTATTTAGGAATAATCCACATGCACTGTTACTGAGCTTTTGTTGTACTTTGTGTGGAGTTGAGCACACTATTTAGGCCTAGTTTTAAAATAGATTTTAGCCATGTACAGAAACGTAAACCAGAGATGAATGTAAATAGAATGGGGTAAAACTAACAAGGAAATAAACTGTATATTCCATCCAGAATATTGTCTGTATTTTTATTTGTTTCTCTATCCCAAAAATATGCTCAAGTTTCTCTGCACACACAAGACATTTAACATTTACATTTAAGTCATTTAGCAGACGCTCTTATCCAGAGCGACTTACAAATTGGTGCGTTCACCTTAAGACATCCAGTGGAACAGCCACTTTACAATAGTGCATCAATCTTTTAAGGGGGGTGAGAAGGATTACTTTATCCTATCCTAGGTATTCCTGAAAGAGGTGGGGTTTCAGGTGTCTCCGGAAGGTGGTGATTGACTCCGCTGTCCTGGCGTCGTGAGGGAGTTTGTTCCACCATTGGGGGGCCAGAGCAGCGAACAGTTTTGACTGGGCTGCGCGGGAACTGTACTTCCTCAGTGGTAGGGAGGCGAGCAGGCCAGAGGTGGATGAACGCAGTGCCCTTGTTTGGGTGTAGGGCCTGATCAGAGCCTGGAGGTACTGAGGTGCCGTTCCCCTCACAGCTCCGTAGGCAAGCACCATGGTCTTGTAGCGGATGCGAGCTTCAACTGGAAGCCAGTGGAGAGAGCGGAGGAGCGGGGTGACGTGAGAGAACTTGGGAAGGTTGAACACCAGACGGGCTGCGGCGTTCTGGATGAGTTGTAGGGGTTTAATGGCACAGGCAGGGAGCCCAGCCAACAGCGAGTTGCAGTAATCCAGACGGGAGATGACAAGTGCCTGGATTAGGACCTGCGCTGCTTCCTGTGTGAGGCAGGGTCGTACTCTGCGGATGTTGTAGAGCATGAACCTACAAGAACGGGCCACCGCCTTGATGTTAGTTGAGAACGACAGGGTGTTGTCCAGGATCACGCCAAGGTTCTTAGCGCTCTGGGAGGAGGACACAATGGAGTTGTCAACCGTGATGGCGAGATCATGGAACGGGCAGTCCTTCCCGGGAGGAAGAGCAGCTCCGTCTTGCCGAGGTTCAGCTTGAGGTGGTGATCCGTCATCCACACTGATATGTCTGCCAGACATGCAGAGATGCGATTCGCCACCTGGTCATCAGAAGGGGGAAAGGAGAAGATTAATTGTGTGTCGTCTGCATAGCAATGATAGGAGAGACCATGTGAGGTTATGACAGAGCCAAGTGACTTGGTGTATAGCGAGAATAGGAGAGGGCCTAGAACAGAGCCCTGGGGACGCCAGTGGTGAGAGCGTGGTGAGGAGACAGATTCTCGCCACGCCACCTGGTAGGAGCGACCTGTCAGGTAGGACGCAATCCAAGCGTGGGCCGCGCCGGAGATGCCCAACTCGGAGAGGGTGGAGAGGAGGATCTGATGGTTCACAGTATCGAAGGCAGCCGATAGGTCTAGAAGGATGAGAGCAGAGGAGAGAGAGTTAGCTTTAGCAGTGCGGAGGGCCTCCGTGATACAGAGAAGAGCAGTCTCAGTTGAATGACTAGTCTTGAAACCTGACTGATTTGGATCAAGAAGGTCATTCTGAGAGAGATAGCAAGACTATTGCCATGCCTGGACATTAGCTGTGTGGTTTTCTCCACAAAGTTTCAACCATTTCTAACATGTAGCTAATGCCTCATGTTTCCTGGTCTAAGGGTTGATTTCTCTTCCAAGCCTTTATGCACTCTTGGTCAAAAGGGGTGTTCCGTCATGCTGACAAGCTCTCTGACCTCATTCAAGGCATGGCTACTTAATGTGCAAAGGATATCAAAAACGATTCTCATTAGAAAACTAAAATCACATTCTTACCTTAACACATGCCTTCATCACTTGTCATATGCTCAATGTATCAGATGAAACCTCATACCTGTAATAGCCATACTTTCCAAGTTACAGTATTTCCTCCATAAGATTTTTAATGACATCACAAAATAATCAACCATATATTAGTTTTCCATATCTCCCCACTAACCATTCCCCACATTCGTTATGTTAAAATTATTGTTCCATTATTCACTTTCTGAATGTTAGTCTCTGGAGACAAAGGGACATTCCTTTAGCCAATACTGGAGGGTAGAGAGTTCTCTCCTGCTTAATTTACGACTGGGTGTGGAGGTGTCAAAACTGGCCCAGTGCTCCGCCGCCTTTGCAGGTAGGAGAGGGTCTGGTTATTGTCAGCCATTGCCAAGCTGATCTGACCCATTGTGATCCTCACAGGACAGTCACGACAGTCTTGAGTCACAAATGGACAGCTGCTTGTGGAGTTTTCAAAAATAAAGCCTATAAAGGTTGAGCTATTCTGTAGAGGTCACATTGTGTTTGGGTCACAATTTGGACTACTAAGAAATATACAGAGCAAAAATATAAACGCAACATGTAAAGTGTTGGTTTCATGATCTGAAATAAAATATCCCAGAATTGTTCCATATGCACAATAAGCTTATTTCTCTCAAATTTTGTGCACAAATTTGGTAGGGAGCATTTCTCCTTTAATAAGATAATCCATCCACCTGACAGGTGTGGCATATCAAGAAGATGATTAAACAGCATGATTATTACACAGATGCAACTTGTGCCGGGGTACAATAAAAGTCCAATCAAATGTGCAGTTTGGTCACACAACACGATGCCACAGATGTCTCAAGTTTTGACGGAGCATACAATTGGCATGCTGACTGTAGTAATGTCCACCAGAGCTATTGCCAGATAATGTAATGTCAATTTCTCTACCATAAGCCACTTCCAAGTCGTTTTAGAGAATTTGGCAGCACGTCCAACCGGCCCCACAGCTGCAGACCACATGTAACCACGCCAGTCCAGGACCTCCACATCTGGCTTTGTCACCTGCAGGATCGTCTGAGACCAGCCACCCAGACAGCTGATGAAACAAGTGTTTATGTCCATAATAAAGCCATTTTGTGGGTGAAAAACTAATTCTGATTGGCTCCCAGACCCACCCATAGCTGCGCCCCTACCCAGTCATGAAATCCATAGATTAGGGCCTAATGAATTTATTTCAATTGGCTGATTTCTTTATATGAACTGTAAAATCATTGAAATTGTTGCATGTTGTGTGTTTAATTTAGTCCAGTATACATAATAGAGCATAGATTACTCGTGTGAGTGTAACCTCTGAAATACACATCTCTTTACACATAATCAAAGGATTGGTATTTCAGAGAAAATTATACGTATTTTATAAAAAATGGAGTCAGTCAAACAAGCCTGGCTAACCTTTGCAAAGAAAACTGACATCTTAATTTGCTAGTTATTGCTGTCATCATCCCAACATTTCTAAATATTTATGTAAACATGTCCAAAGCTAGATTCCTTTACTTCATAAATACATTTAAAATGGTCAAAGTCAAATAGTATCCCTAATGGCCTAAACTCACCAAAGGCGAGCGTGCAAGATTTATTTTAGAATGCATTGTAATGACCCAACTGAAGCTGGACGGGCAGGTTGGCCACTTTGATGCCTCGCTCAATTAAAACTTGTCTCTATTTTTGCGATTTATCGCTGGTGCTGTAGTCACACAAAACAATGTCATGATTCACTTTTATTTAATCTCATCTGACTTGGAAGAGGTAGAGTTGAGGCTTTACCATAGGCTACATGCTAAATTAGACCAATTCTTCCACTTATGGAAACAACAGCGCTATCAGCAAAAATGATTGGAGATATGGACTATCCTGCTAGCATACAGTCAGTGCTCTGCTTGTCCGGTCCTTTCCTCCCGCCTCCCTTTGCTTGCTCTGCCTGCTGGTGAATTTTTCGCTTAAAGGGATACTTCAGGATTTTGACAATGAGGCCTTTTATCTACTTCTCCAGAGTCAGATGAACCAGGGGATACCATTTTTATGTCTCTGTGTCTAGTATGAAGGAAGTTAGAGGTAGTTTCGCGAGCCAATGCTCATTTGCGTTAGCGCAATGACTGGAAGTCTATGGGTATCTGCTAGCATTCTAGTAGAAAGAGATATTAGAAATATCGCCCTACATTCATCTAAGCCAGGGGCATCAAACCAATTTTGCCCCAGGGGCTGCATTCGGTCTTCAACGAGGTCCTGGGAGCCCTGACAATTGATTATACTTCATCACTGGCAAAATTGGCAAAAAAATACTCTATCCATCGGTTTTGGTATTTTCAATGCTCCTTGACTGGCAAGCTTTCATTTCTGTGATTTTTTTGTGTGCTGGACACAGACAAGAAACTCTATGACCACCACCGTCTCCCCATTATAATTTCTACTCAGTTTCAATTTAGTTTTAGTATTTTTTAAAAAGTTTATCGAGTTTGTTTTCCAGCCACCAAAATATATATTTCTAAAAAATAAAATACATGTTTTTTTTTACAACTCAAGACCAACTAGGGACCGGATTAGACCGCCTCACGGGCCGGATTCAGCCCGCAGGTTGTATGTTTGACACCCCTGATCTAAGCCATTGTATTTTGGACAGTTAGCATGTGGACAGTTTATTAGTTGCTCAAACACACAAGGTGTTATTCAATACTATAGCATATTAATAGGTCAGTGACTACCCACTGGGAAAAACACTGGTTTAATCAAAGTTGTTTCCAAACCATTTCAACAACAACAATTATATGTGATGACATTGAAAAACTGATTGGATTTGCAAAGTCATCAACGTAAGGGAAATTTTTTATTTGAACCTTAATCCAATGACAGTGCCATTTTTTTTGTTGATTTCACTTTGAATTCACCTTAGTTGACAACTCAACCAAATGTAAAAACTAGAGTGCTTTATTTTTCAGCTGTCCTGGCTACAGTAGGATTGTTCAACAACACAAACTGTATTGCCTGTTGACTTGAGAGGAAAGTAAAACAGGTAAGTGCACATCTCTTTCCATCTTGACAACAAATAAGTTAATAATCTCCATCATTAGATAAAGCCATGGTCTCAGGTCAGTGAGGTCACTCAACAACACATACAGTATAGCCAAGACTGAGCTAACATTATCAGCACTGTTAGGCTTAGAGGAAATAGTCTAGCTAAGACATATGCAGGGTAGGGCTATGCTATGGGCCTTCCAGCCTTACTACTTGTGCCAAGAGGAGCTCATTATTTGGCCAGATAGGATCCAGGGACCAGTCCTGACAGACCGTTCCTCTCCACAGTCCACCAGCCATCCACACCCTGCTCAATGACCACCACCATCTCCCCTCCAGACATGGACAGCTCACCCGCACTCTAGAGATGGCAAGGACAGGTTAGGTTTAGCTGTGGTTCAAATGTCACAGAAATGTGAATGTAGGCTTAGATGTAGGCTTAGATGTTGAAAGTGGGCATTTAGGGTGTCAGAGCATTCTGACCTGAGCCTCATAGTCATATAGCGCCTGGTACTTCTCTCTGCTCTCTGAGATGGTTGGCTCAACTGGCTGAAATCCAGGAATGGAGGCGTACACTCCATCTGATGTGTCGGCTAAGGATTACACATGAAGTAGTTGAGGCATGCAGTTATTGGGTCAAATCACTGGCAGTTTGAAACCTCAGTACCACAGCTATTGACTGAACTCAAAGAGTAAGCCCATGTAATGTAGTGTGATGTGATATAGTGTCAGACCCTGCTTAATATTGTGGCAACAGCTACTTTTGCGTCAAGGGACATTTGACCTGAAATCAGGTGGATGTTTGTGCCCCCTGGGGATCATGTAAGTAGATGGAAAGCCTGCATGATCAGGTTATGGGCTATTAATGTATGTTTTCACATTATAATTGGAACAAGATCAACACAATGCATTGTTATGGGGAGGCATAAAAAGAGAACATACATCGTTATCCTCTCCATCTCAAATGTATTTTTACCTGACAAGTAACAATATAATGACTGTGAAAAAACATCTCTCCCCGTCCACAAATGGTTTCTATTGGTACCACACTTATTTACAGTAATTGTAGCAGCATACAAACCAGTAGGTGGGGCTAATGGCTGTGAACAGTCATTGACGTTAATTTTGGAGCCAGCCGAGGAGTTGCCTTGCAAAAGGTTAGAAAACCTAAAAGTAATTAAACAGAGTTTACTTTGCTTCACATTGTAAACATGCTGTTTTGATGGTTACATGAGTTCAAATGTGCATTCTTGTAGTCCAAAAACAAATCTTAGTATCTCTAACCTCTTCATAACTCCTCCTACAAAGCGGGCACTGCCATTGGTGTCTGTCGAGGGCTCCCTCTCGTAGTAGTTCTCAAACACAATGGGAGCTGGGGAGAAACGACAAGCATTCAGCAAAGCAAACTCACCCAAGGCCTAAGTAAAGAGTGTATCACAGAGACATGGCTGCACTGCAAAGTTCAAACGAAGGGTGAACATATTATTTCTCAATGAGGCCACAATATTTTACTATGATGACATTTAAAGAGTTAATATTGAAATGTTCAGACCTGGAACATATTCATGTGCACAAACCAGGAAACAGGACAGGTGGTGTATTCTACCTACCCGGTGGACTTGAGCCAGTGCTTTTCATCTCAACAAAGCAGTTGTTGTCTACCGTGATGTCACACAGTTCTAGAGTTTTCCTCACATCCTCATAACACTGAAAGTACATTTTGGGCACGGCTCAAACACATTCAGTATACTCTTTATCATCATTACTGAGTAGTCTTACAGCTACTATATGATACAGTTGAGACAAATTCTATATTTTTTCTTACACACTGGTGGTATACATGGTACCATGCTTTAAAATGCTGACTAATGCTACTACTGATATTGTGGATTACAGTATGGCTTGGTAAGACAAAACAAACTTGAACAACCTCATCATCTTTGACACATTGCATTGAGAATTGGTTACAGTGGACCCAGATGGCATTCCTTAGGATGTTGATACGATCTCCCTCCTGCTGCTGAAAGACCTGCAAAACAATCCTCCATTGTACAAAATATCTATATAGAATGCTATATCCCATATCTATATCCCATGTTTACAACAATCTGTGGACCATCAGCTGGTTTGACAGAAAATATTTACGTAATTTCAGAAAAGTTTATCTGATCATACTGTACAATCCAACTTGCATTCATTGCAATGACATTAGAATATGCCTCAATGTACCTCACATGTGCTCTCATGTGTGGTTTCCCATTCTTGGCGAATCTTGTCTAGCTGTTCAATGTTTGACATGTATTGTTTTTCTGAGGACAAAGAAGCAAAGGTGGTATTCAGATAATACGCAGTTATTGACTGAATCATTTTTGAAGATTCATTGGATCCTCTGTCACAGTGGAGGGACAATATACACTAAGTGTAAAAAAAAACCATTAAGAACACCTACTCTTTCCATAAGACAGACCAGGTAAATCCAGGTGAAAGCTATGATCCCTTATTGATGTCACTTGTTAAATCCACTTCAATCAGTGTAGATGAAGGGGAGGAGACAGGTTAAAGGATTTTTAAGCCTTGAGACAATTAAGACATGGATTGTGTATGTGTGTCATTCAGAGGGTGAATGGGCAAGACAAAATATTTAACTGTCTTGGAACGGCATATGGTAGTAGAGGTATCAGTCGCACCAGTTTGTGTCAAGAACTGCAACTCTGCTGGGTTTTTCACGCTCAACAGTTTCCAGCCAACTTGGACATCCAGCCAACTTGACACAACTGTGGGACGCATTGGAGTCAACATGGGCCAACATCCCTGTGGAACGCTTTCGACACCTTATAGAGTCCATGCCCCGATGAATTGAGGCTGTTCTGACAGTCAAAAAACCCACCTTCCTAATAACTCAATATTTGGAAGGTGTTCTTAATGTTTTGTACACTCAGTGAATATGGCCTTTAAAAATATAATCTGCAAATTGGAAGCAAATTTTAAGATTACTTAATGAAAGAGGAACTGAAACTGAAAACATTTACAACCGTTAATTTCTGGTAAACCTCAGCATTATGGTGATAAAAGGGAGACAAAAACAAATGGTCAAATCATGCTATGGCTTTTCAGCAATCTTGATTTCAAGTCATGGACTGCCTTTATTTGGAGTACAACAACAGGGAATGATAGGAGCTCAATAGCCTAATATCTCTTACCTGCCTCTCCTGCTGCCTCTCTGCACTGCTTAGACTTGTTGTGCATCTGCAAACGAACAGGGAAGTTACTGTCACTGACAGGAAACTAATAAATAAATGTCAGTGCTAAAGAGTACGGAAATGATCTCCCAATTACATCATGAGAAGTAATTAAGTGATTTTTTCAAGATAAACCGCCTCTACCATCTGTTCCACTGGTTAATGTACGATCACTGGAGAACAAATTGGACAAGCTCCGTTCCAGACTATTCTATCAAGGGGACCTAAAGAACAGTAATATCCTATGCTTCACGGAGTCATGGCTCAAGAGTCATAAACTCAAGGGCGGGTGTGTGTCTCTTTGTTAACAACAGTTTGTGCGCAATCTCTAATATTAAGAAAGTCTCAAGGTTCTGCTCGCCTGATAAGCTGTAGACCACACTATTTACCAAGAGAGACTTAATCTAAATTTTTTGTAGCTGTCTATTTACCACAACAAACCAATGCTGGCACTAAGACATAACGAGCTATACAGGGCCATAAGCCAACAAGAAAATGCTCATCCAGAGGCAGCGCTCCTCGTGGCTGGTGATTTTAATGCAGGAAAACTGAAATACGTTTTACCTCATTTCAACCAGCTTGTCACCTGTGCAACTAGAGAAAAAAAAAAAAACTCTAGGTCACCTTTACTCCACACACAGAGGTGCATACAAAGCTCTCCTTCACCCTTCATTTGGCAATTCTGACCATAACTCTATCCTCCTGATTCCTGCTTACAAGCAAAAACTCAAACAGGAAGTACCAGTGACACGCTCAATTAGGAAGTGGTCCGATGAAGCGGTTGCTAAGCTACAGGACAGTTTATATTCCGGGATTCATCTGATGGCATTGAGGAGTTTACCACATCAGTGACAGGCTTCATTAATAAGTGCATCAACAACATTGCCCCCACAGTGACCATACGTACATATCCATGGATTACAGGCAGCATCCACACTGAGCTAAAGGATACAACTGCCGCTTTCGAGGAGCGGGACACTAACCTGGATGCTTATAAGAAGTCCCGCTACGTCCCCCGATGAACCATCAAACAGGCAAAGCATCAATACAGGACTAAGATCGAATCCTAGTACACCGGCTCATGCACTCGTCGGATGTGTCAGGGCTTGCAAACTATCATGGATTACAAAGGGAAACCCAGCTAACGGCTGCCCTGTGACACGAGCCCACCAGACGAGTTAAATGCCTTTTATGCTCAATTCGAGGCGAGCAACACTGAACCATGTGTGAGCCAGACGGATTACCAGGACGCATACTCAGGGCATGCACAGACCAGCTGGCAAGTGTCTTCACTGACATTTTTAACCTCTCCCATACCCAGTCTGTAATACCTACAGTACATGTTTCAAGCAGACCACCATAGTCCCTGTGGCCAAGAACACCAAGCTAAATGACTATCACCCCGTAGCACTCACACCTGTAGCCATGAAATGCTTTGAAAGGCTGGTCATGGCTCACATCAACACCATCATCCCAGACCCCCTGGACCCACTCCAATTCGCATACCGCCCCAACAAATCCAGAGAGAATGCAATCTTGATTGCACTCCACACCTCGCTTTCCCACTTCTACAAAAGGAACACCTACGTGAGAATGCTGTTCATTGACTACAGCTCAACACCATAGATCCCTCGAAGCTCATCACTAAGCTAAGGTCCCTGGGACTGAACACCTCCCTCTGCAACTGGATCCCAGGTGGTCAGGGTAGGCAATAACACATACACCATGCTGACCCTCAACACGGGAGCCCCTCAGGGGTGCGTGCTTATTCCCCTCCTGTACTCACAGTTCACCCACGACTGCATGGCCACGCACTACGACAACACCATCATTAAGTTTGCTGACAACACGACGGTGGTAGGCCTGATCACCGACGACGGTGGTGGGTGCAACTCAACATTAGGAAGGTGTTCCTAATGTTTGGTATACTCAGTGCATGTAAAGTACCTACCTCAATTACCTCGCACCCCTGCACATCAAATCAGCACTGGTACTCCCTCTTTAGCCATGATATTTTCTACTCCCTATATATATTCATGTTATTTGTCTTAACTCTGCATTGTTGGAAAAGGACCCGTAAGTAAGCATTTCATGGTTAGTCTACAAATGTTGTCTATGAAGCATGTGACAAATAACATTTGATTTGAAATGGTAGAACAGTAATCAGAAATAACAATTTATATTTCATCACTCAGTTGAAGGGGATTGTGGCAGGAATCCCCATGAACATGGGTTTTGCTTTATGCCCCACACAGCAACAGTTCAGAATATGTGTTTACATTCACTCTATGATGAAAGTCAAACCATTCATTGCAATTCACATCCTCTGTTATTATTCCTACAATTCAAAACATATAGCCTACAGACTGACCTACAACTACTGTATGTTACATTTTACACAAATACTCAGGGAGCACTGTGTTACGATTTCATACAATTGAATGGTATATTTCTAAGCCTGGTTTCCATTGTCAGTTAAGTAGATGTGTTGTCCAGTGTGCATGGATAGTTTAGTGATTTACCCTTTCAGCCTGCTTGGGTGTGGTGGTGGCTGCACTGCTCATCCTCTCAGCAGCTTGCTCTGCCTCATCTGCCTCTCTGCACCTTTGGTCATAGGACCTTTTAGACTGGGAAAGGACACACAGAAAGGGAACTTGTTATTAAGGCTGTAACTTAACAAAATGTGGAAAAAGTCAAAGGGTCTGAATACTTTCCGAAGGCACTGTAAACAGGGCATGAGTTTCAAGTTTTTGGAAGATAATTTTCACCATAAAAATGCACCTTTATAATAAAAGCATTACATGCATAATCGCCTTAGCGGGCACTTTTGATAATGGTGTTTTCCAGCAAATGGAACATTCATGCTTAGAACCTACAATGTGCTTATAATGTGAAGAAAAAGCCTAATAGTTTATCAACATTTTACGCTAAATGTTCAGATCTGTTGGGTCAGCCACATTGCATTTTTTTTATGCTAGTGGTTGTACTAATTTGGGATCTATCGCATCCCACAATTGCCCCAGGCTATGTTCGGAATATTTATTTCTCGCACAAAATAGGTCAACTTTTGTACTATGGTGGAAAGTAGATTGACATAGGCTAGTACTTTTGCTGTTCATTAAGCCTACTCATCTTGTTGGCTGACAAAAGTAAATGTGGACAGTTCTTCCAATATCTTCAATATGCACCTCGGAATTCGATAAGGACGCGCGCAGTTGCGTCCCGGAAGTGTCCGTCTTCACTTGTATCTGGGGGATAGACCCGATCACGTGATGGAGAGCCATGTGAGTGAGAGGTGCTTCGGGGAGAAGGGCACAACGCAGCACTCGGGGCCCAAGGGCACCACGGCCACTGGCCGCAAAAGGAATGGATTTTTTTAGGGTGCATTACGGCCACATAAAGGGAATGCAGCTGTGAAATTCAAGGCATTATCAAGTGGTTGTCAAATTGTGAATGAGAGACTGGTGAATTGTGTTTAGTCTGTGCAAAAAACCTAAGCAGAGCTCATGCCTTTCAAGCAACTTTTTTCAAATCATTATTTGAGTCGCATCATGCAGCCTTAAAATGTAATAAAAATCAAAACATATTGCCCAACATTTGTAGAACAACTAAAGTTACATTAATAACTCGAAATTAAGCATATAGGGGTAACCGTTTCCTTGTTAACCACTCAACAAAGAATAGCAGCATGTGTGAACTCAAATCATTTGGAGAAAATATACTTTCTATTTTATTCAGCTTTGTTAAATTGTTTTCTTCATACTATAAAATAATATAAAATAATGCATGCCACATAATTCTAAGCAAATCTTGTCTGCTAAATGAACTAGTGTAGCCCACAGCCATTTGGCATAGCCAGATCAGGACCTAACATAAGGACAACTCAGAGTATGCTATTCTGTTCTCCTGAAATAGACTACATTTTCTTAATATCATACTTCTTTAGACCTGTCTAAAATAATGGATTTATTGTGAAGATGTAGGCTATATTACATGGATTTATTAGACTTTTTAAAATGTAGATATTCCAAAATAAGGGTTAAATAAAATAAAACGGTCAATTACCATGAGACTGACAGTTATTTGTTTGATAATCACCGGCTGACAAAATTGTGTGACCGCCACAGTTTTACTTAACTCCAATTATTAGATTAAGACAGCTATTATTATTTGACACTTTTCATGAAGCTGCTGCCAAATAAGGAACAGAAAGTGCAATCGAGAGCGAGAGATGCATGTGCAAGCAGGGAGACTAAAATAAAACAAATAGAGCAGGATTTCCTGAGCTGAGAGTTCTGTTTTAGAGGCGCTCCCTCGGCTTTCCACTGAATGGCCCTCTTTGTTTCCTTTCTTATCTGTATGCTCTTACTGGTGCAACCTATTATTCGAGAACATTACAAATTCCCTTACCGGTATATAATTTCACCTGACAGAAAAACATAATGGTTTTTCTGAACCATACTAACTAAAGGACCTTTGAAAGTAAAGCTAAAATATCCCTGACACACTGAGTTAAGCCCTACCTACCACAGACATACTATACGGAATAGGGTTTCACGTCACACAAAGGAGAATACAGATAAAGAAATTAAGAAGGTTTTTGGTAGGAACTGTGCTCACCTCCATTGTTTTCTTGTATAAAGACACCTTTATCTTCTGAACCTTGTCCATGACACCTTCAAACTGAGACAGAGAAAAACATGCTGTGACTGATGCAAAAATAGCTGATCAATTACAGATCCATAGTGGATTCATCTCATCTAACCACGGATACTTTCTCTGTCCTTAAACAGCAAATGGTTAACATTTGAAATTAAAGTACATGATTTAACAGTACAACATGCTCTATGTAGATATTGACCACCATGCACAAACAATAGATTGTCTTTAGGCCTTGTTTAGGTGAAAGCTAAAAATGTCAAACCAAAACCTTTTTTCTCTGCTCTTTCTGTCGATCTCTGAACTGTTCCATCCTCTTGACCTCTTCCTTTAACATCCCAGAGAGCTGTATGTGTAGGTTCCCAATGTTCTCAATTTCTACAAAACATGAGGTAACACAACATTACAAATCTGGGATGAAGTAGTGCTGCTTACAGATGTTTCAACTCCATAGCTAGAAGTGGACAATTGAAATTATGTTCTACTTACGGACTTTGAGTTGGTCAATGGATGCTCTCAAAGTGCTGTGAAAAGAATATAATTGTGAGAAAGTGCAAATACATTTATTTTACACAATACATTATCACACACACACACCTCTCTCTCTACCAAAACTTAAGGCATTGCGTTTCCATGAATCTTGAGAGCAGAGCTACTCACCTGATCTCACAGAGACCCCCTGCCTTGCGTGCAATCATCACTAACTCCTTGCCATATCTCTCTTCAGCAGATGCCCTATCCAATGGAAACACAATATTTCTTAACTTATAATTGCGACAGAATATAACTTCATACACAATGTAGGAACTGCTTTGCTGCCACCAACTACCTCATCTTCAAGAGCTCCTCCATGTCTTTGCACATCCGTCGACCCTCACAGAGTCTCTGGATGAGAGCCTCATATCCCACATTACTGATGAAATCCACTCCCTACAACCATACAGAATCATAGAATTATCTTAACTTCAAAGAAAATGCAAAGATTTAATACAAAGGTACAAAGAAAGTCCTTTTTGAAAAATAGATGCAAACATTAATCTTTCAGTTACAGCAGCTTTTGACACTTTTACAGATTTATGGTGTTTGTCAAAACAAAATGCTTTCATGGATGCCGTGTATATAATAGTATTGAATGCCAGTGCAGGTGAAAGTTATAAGTTAAATGACACATATCACATACTGTAGTAGGCCTTCAGTGGAGATGTTGCTGGCCCACACTGTATCACTCATTCCTTATACTACATACCACCCAGTTTCCACAGGAAAACAGTCATAAATAGTAGTTTAGTCATAAAAACCCCTTAGCAGCCAAAAAGGATTCCACTGTTGACCGCCTCATGTATCAACAGCAAACCATTGACTGTCGTCTGTTAGCTGAACTTTGGCTTATGCATGATTGTGTACTATGTGAAGTAAAACATTTATAAATGAATGTACAATACAGGTATTAGTATTGCACAAGTGTTATACAATATCAAACATAATTCAATGCCAAACTATTTCATACAAAGTAATAAGAAAAAAAATGCACAATAAAGTAATTTTTATTTGCAAAGGTTAGAAGGGGATTATTGCACTGAGCCTGCTATGCAAATCAACCCAGAAGCTATTTGTAGTTTTGTAGATTACAGTTGACAATGCATCACAGTCAGAAGATCAAATACAGAAAGATAAGAGCCTGTTTTACAGGAAACTCAGCATAGAGGTACTGACACTCAGAAATGAGCAATCCAGCCAAGAGAATAAGTTAAACAATGTTCTGTGGGCCTAGTTATTTAGATAAATTACTAAATATAACACACTAGCACATTTATTAATGCCACGCATTGAAAAGCAAGTTTCCACATAAAATTACACAAGTACATTTCTTCATCATAGCATATGAAATAAAGTTTTAGTCTAGTATGTTTAGAAAAAGAACTAAGTTGGCTGTGAGACCATAGAACAAACATTTGTAAAGATGACAATCTGAGAGCCAATGAAAAAAAACAATGTTTAATTTAGTAAAGGTCTTCCTCTGACACAGGTGTACTGCCTCAGGTGCTGTTACCACAATATAGTTTGGATCAAGCAGTAAATAATTTAGCCGTCTCTGCTGATAGCCTCTGTGCAGTGCATTTTTTTTTAAATTACCTCAACCTTATCTTATCCATAAAGATCATATAGATTGAGCATCAAAGTGGTTAGTCAAAAGTAAAGACATTAAAGTGAACTCACCCAAAATACATCTTGGAATTGTAAAGTCATCTCAGCAGTAGATCAAATGTGATATCCTCTGTGAGGGCATTCAGTAAAGAAGGCACTTATGGTTCTTTGAGGCCGGATCAAAGCCAGTGAAAATTATAATGCCACACACAGGAAACACCCAGTCAGTAGACATGGCTTGAAGTTAACTCGTTTGACTCAAATGAGGAAGAGCTTCAGTGTGATGTTAGCTAACACAGACAGCCTGCATCCAAGATAACATTCAAATTTGGTTGTCATTTGATAGATGGATACCCTAAAAACATTGAAAAACCCATTCAGAAATGTTACATGTAAATCATTAAGACTTCTTGAACTGAGAAAATATATATACAGTACCAGTCAAACGTTGGGACACACCTACTCATTCATGGGTTTTTCTTTATTTTGACTATTTTCTACATTGTATAATAAGAGTGAAGATAATAGTGAAGACATCAAAACTATGAAATAACACATATGGAATCATGTATTAACCAAAAAGTGTTGAAACAAATCTAAATATATTTTAGATTATTCAAAGTAGCCACCCTTTGCCTTGATTACTGCTTTGCGCTCTCTTGGCACTCTCAACCAGCTTCACCTGGAATGCTTTTCCAACAGTCTGAGTTCCCACAAATCGGTCCAACTCATCCCAAAACATCTCAATTGGGTTGAGGTCAGGTGATTGTGAAGGCCAGGTCATCTGATGCAGCACTCCATCACTCTCCTTCTTGGTCAAATAGCCCTTACAAAGCCTGGAGTGTGTTGAGCCATTGTCCTGTTGAAAAACAAATGATAGTCCCACTAAGCGTCAACCAGATGGGATGGCGTATCACTGCAGAATGCTGTGGTAGCCAAGCTGCTTAACTGTGCCTTGAATTCTAAATAAATCCCTGACAGGGTCACCAGCAAAGCACACCCATTCCATCACACTTCCATGCTTCACGGTGGGAACCACATTCGGAGATCCGTTCACCTACTCTGCATCTCACAAAGACACGGCGGTTGGAACCAAAAATCTCAAATTTGCACTCATCAGACCAAAGGACAGATTTCCACCGGTCTAATGTCCATTGCTCGTGTTTCTTGGCCCAAGCAAGTCTCTCCTTATTGGTGTCCTTTAGTAGTGGTTTCTTTGCAGCAATTCGACGATGAAGGACTGATTCACGCAGTCTCCTCTGAACAGTTAATGTTGAGATGTGTCTGTTTTTATTTTATTTAACCTTTATTTATCTAGGCAAGTCTGCTAATTGAACTCTGAAGCATTTATTTGGGCTTCAATTTCTGAGGCTGGTAACTCTAATGAACTTATGCTCTGCAGCAGAGGTAACTCTGGGTCTCCCTTTCCTGTGGCGGTCCTCATGAGAGCCAGTTTCATCATAGCGCTTGATGGTTTATGCGACTGCACTTTTTAAAAAAACGTTCACAACACAACTGATTGGCTCAAACACATTAACAATGAAAGAAGTTCCACAAATGAACTTTTAACAAGGCACACCTGTAAATTGAAATGCAGTCCAGGTGACTACCTCATGAAGCTGGTTGAGAGAATGCCAAGCGTGTACAAAGCTGTCATCTAGGCAAAGGGTAGCTACTTTGAAGAATCTCAAATATATTTTGATTTGTTTAACACTTATTTGGTTACTACATGATTCCATGTGTTATTTCATAGTTTGTCGTCACTATTATTCTACAATGCAGAAAATAGTAAAAATAAAGAAAAACCAGGGAATAAGTAGGCGTGTCCAAACTTTTAACTGTTATTGTACATCACAGTAAAAAAAAAAAAAATGTTATAATTCATCATGTGACACATGCAGTTGCCTTCCATAGTCTGTTACTTCACTATTCATAAAAATGTCTTGATTTTTCAAAACCTCTGCCTCTGACAGTTTCCCATCACCATCTTGGTCCATTTCTTTGATGAGGTGAACGGCCTGTTAAAACATAAGAGCAAAGCAAAAGAACTCAAGCAAACTGAAGAGAACTGATCGATACACCCACTTTCAATGGGGATACCATTCATACCAACCAATGTATAAATGTTTCCAAACCCTGACTGCACAGGAACTAATATGTTATAATCAAATTAGAAATGGCACTCCTAGAGCACCCTAGTGAGGCATGGCTGTCCATGGAATGCAGAGACACGGTAGTATAGGGATTACTCACCTCCTCCCGTGCAGAGCCATAGCTGTTAGGGGCCACCCAGCGGAGCTGCTCCTCTCGATTCAACTTGCCATCCTTATCTTGATCATAGAGGTCGTCAAAGCGGACAGTTTCCTCAATCTCCCACTTTGATGGGTCATCCTCCTCTGAAGTACACAAACACACATTACTACAGCAGGAAAGCCAACTGAACCCTTACAAACCATTATATGTTGAGAAAAACACAAAGCATTCTTCTGTGCTTACCATTAGTTCGAACATCTCCAATAAATTCACGTAGACTGATGAACCCATCTTTATCTGTGTCATATTCACTTAACACATCTTCAACCGCAAAATCCTAAAATTAAAAAAAAGCTAAATATTACCACACCAAACATTTGATTCTGCTCATGTGGATACAAATGTAAACAGCTTGTGGAAATGTCTTACAGCCATGTAATCCACTTCTGATGGGTGTGTAAATGCAAGAAACTCAGTTAGGTTAAGGCCTGGCGTGCCACCCATATCAGCAAAATCAAAGCGCTTCTTTTCCTTTAAGTGGAGCTAAAAAGGAAAAGATTGATAAGTACTGTGAGGTGTAGAGCATGTGCAATCCATATGTTGTCAACAATAAAATAAAGGCTGGTACAACTAAGATGATCATACAAATCTGAGTGACTCTTCCTCTGGATCCTCCAGAAAAGCATTCTCATCAATATTAATGACTCGTTCATGGACAACCATGTTGTATTCTTCCCACGACACAACACCATCGTTGTTGGTGTCAAATTCAGGGAAGCGCTCCTCTGCATCATCCAATGCATATTTCTTGTAGACATGTTGAATCCATAGTGTGATCTCCTCTGTAGTGACAAAATATTGCACATACTGTACAGGCAGTAGATTACACATACAGTATCCATACTGTATGCATTTTTTATAACAATGTGGGATTCATTTTTCATATGAAAGTCAAAATACATCCTAAAACAAAGCCATTTTTTAAAATGTATTTTTACCTGAGGTTAAATGTTTGTCAGAATCTTTATCAATCTTCTTCAGGATTTCCATAATTTTGTTCCTTTGCTCAGCTGGACTAAGTTTCTTTATTCCATCTTCTTCCTAAAACCCCAAGTTATAGAAATGGTGAGATAGCGAATATGACTGAAAGGGGCTTTTATTCAGATGATAGAGAGAAATGACAACCTCAGTTCCCAATAGGAGATCCATGTCGTGCTCGGGGCTGTGCTGATGACCCACATAATGATCTTCATGATTGTGGGAGCTCTCTCCAAAGGCACAGTGCATTACAAGCAATGTAATGGGTATAACTGAGTATTTCATCTATGACGGAGAAAAAAAAATCGTCATGTTATGATTTTAGCATTCTTCGTAAACTTGAAGAATATAGATTAACAATCATAGAATATGTATTTCACATATCAATTGTGTAACCGTCTGGTTCTGGTTCACCTACTATTAGCTGTATGAAACGCGAAGACGCTGAGTTACCTGGTGTGGTCGACATTAAAGAGACTGGACAGTTTGGGCTACAACAATACAGTACTGTTGCTAGCTTGGTAACGACTAACGTTAGCTAACTATAGTTAGCAACCAAAGTGTTGCTGTCAGTCATTGACCCCCCCCTCAAAAACATACCATGACAAACAATAGACCTAAGTTTCTTGGCTGATGTAACGTTCGGTTACTAGGACGCTAACTAGCTATTGTTAGCTAATAATGCTGAGCATTTTCCTGAAATAAACTGAGTTGTTGACAATGAGTGTCTGACAAAATTTGAGGATTCTGAACTGGTCAGACGTTTGGTAAAGTTAACTTGAGTGACTTCCAGACTATTTTAGGAGAACATTGTCGTAAACAAACCTTTGCTTGTGCCAATTCCTCGTCCCAGCTGGCAAAATCTGGGTTAAAATTTGAGTAACGTCCAATAATGATGAGGATTCCAGGAGCAAGAGGACACGAGCAGATCGACTTGACAAAAAAAACGTTACTTCATATGTGTCCCGCCCATTTATTTGGTTGCCATGGTTGAAAGTTTAAATCCCCCCCTAGCCTCAATTCTTGTTTTGTGATTGGTTTATATTTCTTCTGTTTCCGCCTAACAAATGAATGATTGGATAGTCTGAAACTGTCATACATTTTATCATACACTTCCGGCAAAATGCTATATAGATTATAACTGTCAATGGTGTTTTATGTCGTTTCCGTCAACACATAAAACACATCAATTTAGCTAATTTTCTAAGAAGTTTAGCTTTTACCCTGAGAATTGAATTACGTAAATGTCAAAAGACAGTCGCAACGATGGACGACGGCGTGGCCAGCACCGATTCGGTATTAGAATTGGACAAGGCGGGGACGGGAGGGAGAGGTCTGGCAGCAACAGCTCAGGGTCCTCGCATGGAGGAGGAAAAAGCAGGAATACTCCAATAACCGTTGCCTTGAAGGTACTGTAACTAGCTATATTTTCAAGTTCTACTATAATGTAACTATGACCTGCAAATTAAGACCGCGTTCAGATAGCTAGCTAGCTAATACGCTTATATTTGATGGCTAACTAACTTGGCTAGTTACTGGCTAGCCACCTTTCAATAATTCACTGAGTATACTAAACATTAGGAACACCTTCCTATTAATATTGAGCTCCCGGCCACGATAGGGGTCGAACCCCAGGCTGTAGTAGCGCCTTCGAAGGCATTTATATTTAGTCTTGACCATTCATCCTCTGAATGGCACACACATACAATCCATGTGTCAATTGTCTCAAGGCTTAAAAAATCTTTCTTTAACCTGTCTCCTCCCCTTCATCTACACTGATTGAAGTGGATTTAACAAGTGACATCAATAAGGGATCATCGTTTTCACCTGGATTTACCTGGTCAGTCTATGTCATGGAAAGAGCGGGTGTTCTTATTTTTATTTTTTTACACTTATTGTATAGGATGCCCTCACACAGGATGTATTGACAGGAAAATATATACTATAGAATTTGTATGTATTGGTTACAGTGACCTGCCAAAATACAGGGATGCATTGCTGATGACACCAACAGTTTTTTTTTTTAGGCAAAGTGGTGTTTTCAAAAAGAGAACCTGCTGTCACATGAAATCTGCTGCAGACCTCACAACATTCATTGTGAAACTACTAATTTGGCACAAAGTTGCAGAAAGACCATGTGGTTTTGTGTTTATCTTCCAGCCTTGTATGATTCATCAACTGTCGAGTCCAATAGGATGTTGCTGAGCCTCAGCCTCTCTGGCGAGCGCAAGATTACATTAGCACACTCCTTGAGCCTGCAGTTTCACACGTCACTGGCAGCGGAGGACAGGGTCTGAGAGGCAGGCCTACTGTGTGCGCACATTTAAAGTTTTAATTTTAAAGTCACATGCCCAAGTACAGTGAAATGCCTGTCTTGCAAACTCAACCCAAAAATACAATAATCAATAACAATGCATTACTAGAAAAAAAATACATAAATAAGAAATATTAACTACACAATTAAGTAATCATACTATATACAGGAAATATTTTAGTCAGTTCCAATACCACATGACTGCGCGGTGCTGTGGCAGAGGGAGTGAAAGGGGGGCTGCGATGCAGCGCTGTGAGATGACTGAAGAGGAGAGACACTGTAAACAGATAGCAGAGGAGAGGAGAGGAGAGCCGGCAGGCAGAAAGGCAGCAGTGGTCTGCAGCAGGGGTGATTGGCTACTAGCTCAGCACTGACTAGACAGATCAGACTGGGGTGAATGGACCGTCAGCCCGCTAAGCACCCGGCTCGCTCAATCACAATTGGAGTAGTTGACACAGCTGGGCAAGTTGCTATAGCAGTTCAAGCTACATACAGTCTATTTTGGTCCTGCTGTCGATTCACTGTCACCTTGCACAAGTGGCAATGCCGTCGAGGGGAAACAGGTTGGCTGAAGTTGGCTACAAAAGTATGTCAGGGGCGGATAAGGACGAGGAACCTGCTTACAGACTCTACTTCTATTCTGTATGTATCTTCTCATCTCTGTCTCTCTTCTCACTCCCACTTGCTGCATGTGTCTGTAGACCTGCTTTTAGAATGAAAACCCTACACCTGCTCCTCAGGACCGGCCCTTTCCTGTGCATATGTAGAGGCTCAGTTTATAAACCAGTTAGCATAACACATGCTCCAAAAAACAACCTGCACCATCTTAGAGGTTAAAAGGTTAAATAAATAAAATAGCTAAAAATAACATTCCATAGTGAAGGCCAATTGGCAGCAGCTGATTAAGTGGATCAGGAAAGCCTTTCTGTAAGCATTGCCAGCCTCAGGCGGTACAGTATATTCACTGCTGTGATGGTAATCTAGCTTGCTATTTATTACTTTTCAGTGGGGTTTGGCTACTCTGTTTGATGTGCAGCCTCAGTGATGTTGGCGTTTGATCCTATTGTCCTTATGCTCTTCTATAGTAATAGAATGGAGCTTATGTAAAGGATATTGTTTTGCTCACTAAAAGTAGGTCAGTTGTGAATATTCCAGAAGGACATGAAATGGTAGCAGACCAGGACACTGCTTGCTGTTTATGCATGTGTAAAACTTAATGAGTCATATGGGCATGTAGCCTGTTCTGTCAGCATGCTAGGATACTATAGTGTGGGAGTTCCACACCGAAGAGATGCCATGGGCTTGATTAAAACATAGAAGTACCTCCTGTATTGTCAAGACACTTCATTTGGTAGATAAACGGTAATGTTAGTGTTGTTCTAATTAGTTTCTTTGAAAGGTGTCATGGAAGTCATTATTTTGTTGTAGTCTTTGTGAATGGCAGTGACATAAAACAATCTCTCATGACATGACTCGGTTGCTATTGCGGACAGAATACCTTGAGTCTGGTTCAGGTCCTGATTTTGATATGCAAGTCCAAATTTAGGTAGTAGTTTTTATAGTCTAATTGGGTTACCAGTAGATTTAACTTTGTTATCCACCGGGAGATTATTTTGCATTTAAACTCGAAATCGTGTCGCTGTCAATCAATTCTATTCTGTATGTGGAAAATATGCAACATCTTCAAATGCGTGGAATGAAGTGCACAACAATACAGTATGATAATGTCACAATCATATTAATTTATTTTGTGCTTATAGAAAACGTAAACCTAGATGCCAGGCTTTCTCAATAGTTGGAAATGGCAGAGTCTTTAATTGGCATTGCAAAGTGGGACTCAGTGCTTATTGAGCGTAAATCAGACTTTCTCTTGGCGTTCATGCATGGGATCCTATCTAGACCATGCTGTGATGTGCCTGCTTGTCTGTCTATGCATACGTGTTTGTGTGTGTTCGTGCACATGTGTGTTGGTGTGTGAGTGTTTGAGGAAGAGGTAAAGAGCGGAGCGAGCAAGAGATTTTGGCATCCACTCAACTTGCATGACTAACTCAATGTCACATGAGGTGCCCAGGGAGAGGCCAGAGCCCATCGTTCAGAGACGTCTTTATTATAGCACAGTACTCTGCATTTATTTATGACAAAGCATTTGATAAACCCATACCTATGTGTCTATGTCCTGTTACCAAGCACCATACCATCACACGCAGGTGTGAAGAGCCATGTTGTCTTGTGCTGTTCAAAACATCACATGTTTTATATGACCTGTGTGGGGCAGGTCTCCTTGGCCATAAAACACTTGTGTACATTCTCTAGTGTAGCCTAGCCTACAGTATATGTAGGGAAACTATGCTGCATAGTAATGTACTATTAATCTACTGTTCTGTACAAAGCACCAGTTTTCATCCACAGCATGTTGTCAATGTTATGAACTCATCCATGGAGTCCTACAGCTGGGTTATATGCCTTCATGTTTTTTGATATTTGGTACCATTTGATGTGGTCCCCATTTTGTCTGCAGGCATCCTTTCGGCGGTCAAACAGCCATGACAAGGTGAGGAAGATTGTGGCAGAAGAGGGCCGTGCTGCGAGAAATCTCATTGCCTGGAGTGTTCCTCTGGAGAACAAAGAGGAGGAAGGTCAGTGAAAATGCACACACACACGCTCAACTGGGCCTGATAAAACTGTATGTATCAGTCTGATGTAAAAGGAATGACTGTTTTTATGTTTACAGATGCGTGTTTCTTTGAAGTAGATTCCATTATGTTTTTCACCAGATACATTTGTGTTGTCTTGCTGGGTATATAATTGATTAGATGGGCAAACCAATGTTCACCTCCAGTGGCAGGTGCTGATATTGACTTACAGTGCATGAATCAAGCCCTTTGTCTATTTGGAACAAAGGAATCAATTAACTTAGGCACAGCAAAGGGCATTGTGGTGGGGAAAGATCACGTGAGTCCAGACTCTTGGCTGTAATACAATATCTCCCTTAACAAAATGACAGCCATTGATTCATCTCTGTTATTCTATGCATTGGCCTTCATATATTTTCCTTCCCTGAGACGACTGAATTCAAAACAGGTGTCAAGGTGATGTGTCATTTCACTGGTCCCTCGTCAGATTTAAAAGATCAATATAACTCTGATTTAATGAGCTTCACACCCTCTAGTAGTGGAGGAATGTGTAATGGGTTGACAGAAAGTCAGTTTGCTAGCTTTTAAACATGATTGATCATGATTAGGAACACACAACAATTAACCCAGTTAGTCCTTTGATTGAACACTGGCGGAATATTTCATAACTGTCTGGATGGGTTCTGCAATGGGTAACTGGACAACAAACCAGAAAGATGTTATTGGTATCACAGATTGAACCTGCTCATGCACACAGCCGTGTGGTCATTGTATCAGGGTTGTTTCCCCACAGTATTTGGGAATGCTACCTACTGACAATGTTGTGCAGAGAACAGCGTGAGAGAGGAGGGAGAGAGTGCGTTCTCTTCTCTCTTGCAAGGCTTTGGGTCAGTCTGTATTGTGTGTGTGCAGTTCTGTACTTTTATGTTTTGTTACTCCCACAGGCCATATTCCATCTTTGGCAAAACAAAGGGTGACCAGATCAATGTAAAAGCTTTTTTAGGACTAATAGTTTGTTTTTCTGGAAATTAAATGTTTATTTTTATTTTTTATATTTCACAGGGAAGTCCAAGACTCATACAAATGCCAATTTGAGGAATCAGAGAATTAACTCTGGACTGCATAGGAATAAGAAACAGGTGTGCATATTGTCATATTTTAATATTAGCTTACATACTTATTCTAATTTTGCCTCTTTTATGAAATAATAAAACCTAAAGATGGATGAAATATTTTGCTCACTGCTAGTTAAGCACATGTACCACTAGAGAGCATTGTAGACCTAGCAACATCCTATTCTTTGCCTCAACATTATGCTTTGTCTCCTCTTCTGCTGTCTCTACAGAATACAGGGCTGGACAACAAGAGCACAGCCGGGGCCTTGCTTGACAAGGGAGCAGAGAAGAGTCCCACCAAAGCCAGGCAGCCGCGCAAGGTGGACCTGCGAGCACGATACTGGGCCTTCCTCTTCGACAACCTGCGGCGGGCAGTGGATGAGATCTATGTCACCTGTGAATCTGATCAGAGTGTGGTGGAGTGTAAGGTAGGGCTCTGGACCTTAACCAAAACCTAAACACCCCTACCTCAACAGGGTCCTCAACAACAAAAATAGGAACAACTGGAGGCATTGCAGAGCACCACACTTCATCAACACTAGAGGGAGATATTGAGTTGTTAACGGGGTTCTCCTTCTGCTCTCTCACATTCCACTTGTTCTCTGGTTAGTGTCAGAGGGCCTTTGAAGGCTTGCTAGTGAGAGAATTATCACAGGGCACTCTCCTGGGTTTGGCTGGAGGGAGTGGATATTAATGACATGATATAAACAATGTGGGTGTGTGCTGTGTGGTGTAACGGCTGTGCTAGTGTGCTTGGAATGGGGGCCGGCCGGCCTACTAAGTGGAACGATGCCTGAGTCTCTGTTTAGGCCATCTATGAATGTGAATTTCTATGTACTCCGCTACTGATGGCACACTAAGTATATTGGGATTTTGATAATACACAGTAATGCTTTTGTTTACTAGGCAGAGCCTGTGGTATAATCCTACTTCAGGGCTGGCCTGCCATGTTGATCTTGGTATACACTGCTCTGCTGTATCGATCAGTCTGCCATGCAGCATTATGCTGAGCATGGTTGTGGTGACCGCGTGTGGTCAGTGCTGGAACACACTGCCCCTGCCTGTGGTCTCCATGCTGACAGTCAGGCTGTGTGAGATGTAGTCTGGCTGTTGTGTGTTCCCACCCCAGTGAAGTCTAATGAGCTGGGCTCATATACCCCCTGTCCCCGTCAGTCCCAGCCAGCCAGCCTCAGCCTGGCCCTAATGGACTGACTGACTCTGATAAATGATAGAATTAGCTGGAGGAGAAGCAGAGTGCTCTGATTCCACCCGGCCACAATCCCCTGGAGCAGTGTAAATCTGCACTTTGCTCTCTCACTCAAACATAAACCGCCCCTCTGCGCTCTGCCACACACAGACACGCATCTCTGGCCTGGCATCACTTTTTACTCAGGCCTATAGATTAGATTTGATTCTAAACCGGGGGAGGGGTTTTCTAATCTAACATATGGATTTGTTTTAAAATGGTCATACAAAGGATTATTTTGCTATTTGATTTGAATTTTAGGACCCCTTAAAACAAATATATAAAACATTAAATTAAAGAGTTTGTTTTAAAGTGAGATATAAGAAAGATCAGGAAACAATTTCTTTAAATGTATTTAACCCCTTATTTTAGGCACTAAACTACTTCCATATAGAGTGCATTCGGGAAGTATTCAGACCCCTTGACTTTTCCCACAAATTAAATATCGCATTTACATAAGTATTCAGACCTTTTTCTCAGTACTTTGTTGAAGCACCTTTTGGCAGCGATTAGAGTCTCGACTCTTGGGGTATGATGCTACAAGTTTGGCACGCCTGTATTTGGGGAGTTTTTCAGGTTTCTCCAGAGATGTTTGATCGAGTTCAAGTCCGGGCTCTGCCTGGGCCACTCAAGGACATTCAGAGACTTGTCCCGAAACCACTTCTGTGTTGTCTTGGCTGTGTGCTTAGGGTCGTTGTCCTGTTGGAAGGTGAACCTTCACCCCAGTCTGAGGTCGTTCCTGGAGCAGGTTTCCATCAAGGATCTCTCTGTACTTTGCTCCTTTCATCTTTCCCTTGATTCTGACTAGTCTCCCAGTCCCTGCTGCTGAAACACATCCCCACAGCATGATGCTGCCACCACCATGCTTCACCTTAGGGATGGTGCCAGGTTTTCTCTAGACGTGACACTTGGCATTCAGGCCGAAGAGTTCAATCTTGTTTTCATCAGACCTGAGAATCTTGTTTCTCATGGTCAGAGTCCTATAGGTGCCCTTTGGCAAACTCCGAGTGGGCTGTCTTTCGTCCTGCCCCTGAGAAAGGCAGTTAAACCCACTGTTCACCGGGCGCCGAAGACGTGGATGTCGATTAAGGCAGCAGTCCGCACCTCTCTGATTCAGTGGGGTTAGGTTAAATGCAGAAGACACATTTCAGTTGTACAACTGGTTTCCATCTAGCCACTCTACCATAAAGGCCAGATTGGTGGAGGGCTGCAGAGATGGTTGTCCTTTTGGAAGGTTCTCCCATTTCCACAGAGGAACTCTGGAGCTCTGTCGGAGTGACCATCGGGTTCTTAGTCACCTCACTGACCAAGGCCCTTCTCCCCCGATTGCTCAGTTTGGCCGGGTGGCCAGCTCAAACTTCTTCCATTTAAGAATAATGGAAGTCATTATGTTCTTGTGGAACTTTAATGCTGCAGAAATGTGTTGGTAGACTACCCCAGATCTGTGACTCGACACAATGATGTCTCGGAGCTCTACGGACAATTCCTGCAACCTCATTGCTTGTATTTTGTTCTGACATGCACTGTCAACTGGGTCCTTATATAGACAGCTGTGTGCCTTTCCAAATCATGTCCAATCAATTGAATTTAACACAGGTGGACTCCAAGTTGTAGAAACATCTCAAGAAGGATCAATGGACAATAGGATGCACCTGAGCTCAACTTTGAGTCTCATTGCAAAGGTTTTGAATACTTAGGTAAATAATACTTTCCGAATGCACCGTATACTTACATTCATTTTTAAACTTGCACTGGGGTACCTTCAGACAAGTCTAGTGAGGCTTGTGGGCGTCCAACATGTAAGTGTTCGTGAGAGACTCGCCTTTCCATAATGGGGTCATTAGTTTGTAGCCCAAACTGTTCTAATGCTACAGACAGAAGTTGGCAGATCGGCTGTACTGACTTCATATGAGTCTTGTGACTCTTGTGGGGTTCTTAGAGCAAAACAACCGACATGTTCGTGAGAGTCTCATCTTCCATATAGGGGTAATAGTATGTAGGCCAAACCATTTTTGTGAGATGACAGATTTTCGGGATGTCTCAAAGTCTGACAAACACAGCTGTAGCTCTGTCACCTACCACTGCAGATGTGCTGGATTGAGACTCAGCCCAGATATCTTTAGTTTAAAGAGACATTTTTACATTTCTGCAGGGAGTGTTAAGAACTGTGAGGAGATTTCAATAGTGTGCTTGTGTTTTTTGAATGGGACTAACAGACCAACAGAGACCATTCAGCACTTTCATCAACACTGGTTCATCTTTTGTGGTTCCCCACCAGCCAGTAGAGCCTGCCGCAATCTGATTCATGCTTGTATATTAGTAATGTTCACATCACTTGAACCCACATCCCCCAGGTCTAATTGGTTCTTATCAACCATTTGTTCTGTCCGGTCCCTGATTTATGACACATCATACTACACTACCGTGCAGGGGAGGAGGCTCTGAGTTCTCTTGAATGGAGAGCTACTGTAGAAGGCATCTACTGCATCATAAAGTATGACATTGGAGAAACTTCAAGGCAAAAACAGACATAATTGACACACAATATATTGTTAGAAACTAAAAGTGAAATTGAATTGGCTTTCACTCATCTAAACGTTTTAATTGAATTGTTACCAGAATGACCACCTTTTTACTGCTCACCAGGCTTCATTTGACCTATCTAGTGGGTTTAGATCTTTATGCAGTCCTCAGGAAATCTTAAGTATTTCTATTTAGGGCAGTAGTATTTGTGGGTAAGTGTTTTTAGTTTGTCATGAATGTAGTTTTTTTGCCTCCTTTCAGCTGTGGTCCCTTGAAAATCAAATGAAGTCTGCAGCATCGGAGGGCCTGGCTGAGGCTGTTAACTAACTAATCAGCAGGCCTGCTGCTGGACACATCTTTCACTGGCCTGACTTGTCTATTAACTAAAAGCACTGTGAAGCTTTAGTCTCAATTACCACTCCCTCCACACTCTCCATCAATCACCAACGTCTGTTTCACTAGAGCTCTGCCTGGGCTGATTTCTGAGCAGGCAACAGACAGGCTCTAGCAGGGTTCGATACTGCAACCAAACAGTCACATTTTTAATTGTTCACTGTTTACTAGGTCACAGTTCACTATTTTTTTTAAATTCAAACCGTAATGTGCAATTGACCAAAAATCGGAAGAGGCAACAACAGCACTGGAATGCCCCTGTCTGTGTGTGTCAGGGCTCGACATAGCCTATAGGGGAGGTTTTGGAAACCCTCTGGGCCAGTCCATCATAACCGTCAGTGACCCACTTGGGCCCGTGAAAAAAAAAAATAGGGTAATAATGCTATACACTGAACAAAAATATAAATGCAACATGTAAAGTGTTGGTCCCATGTTTCATGAGCTAAAATCAAAGGCTCAGAAATGTTCCGTATGCACAAAAAGCGTATTCCTCTCATTTTATGCACAAATTAGTTTACATCCCTGTTAGTTAGCATTTCTCCTTTGCCAAGATAATCCATCCACCTGACAGGTGTAGCATCTCAAGAAGGTGATTAAACAGCATGATCATTACACAGGTGCACCTTGTGCTGAGGACAATAAAAGGCCACTCTAAAATGTGCAGTTTTGTCACACAACACAATGCCACAGATGTTTCAAGTTGAGGGAATGTGCAATTGGAATGCTGACTGCAGGAATGTCCACCAGAGCAGATGACAGTGTTAATTTCTCTACTGTCGTTTTTGAGATTTTGGCAAGTATGTCCAACCGGCTTCAGAACCACAGACTACATGTAACCGCGCCAGTCCACGACTTCCACATCCAGTTTCTTCACCTGAGGGGATCATCTGAGACCAGCCACCTGAAACTGTGGGTTTGCAAAACCAAATAATTTCTGCACAAACTGTCAAACAGTCTCAGGGAAGCTCCTCTGGGTGCTCGGTGTCCTCACCAGGGTCTTGACCTGACTGCAGTTTGGCGTCATAACTGACTTCAGTGGGAAAATGTTCACCTTCGATGGCCAATGGCACGCTGGAGAAGTGTGCTCTTCACAGATGAATCCCGGTTTCAACTGTTCCGGGCGTTGTGTGGATGAGCGTTTTGCTGATGTCAATGCTGTGAACAGAGTGCCCGTGGTGGTGGTGGGGTTATGGTATGGCAAGGCATAAACTACAGACAACAAACACAGTTGCGTTTTTATAGATGTCAGTTTGAAGGCACTGAGATACCGTGACGAGATCCGGAGGCCCATTGTCGTGCCGTTCATCTGCTGGCATCACCTTATGTTTTAGCATGATAATGCACGGCTCCATGTCGCAAGGATCTGTACACAATTCCTGGAAGCTGAAGCACTCCCAGTTCTTCCATGGCCTGCATACTCACCTGACATGTGACCCATTAAGCATGTTTGGGATGCTCTGGATCGACATGTACAACAGCGCGTTCTAGTTCCTGCTAATATCCAGCAACTTTGCACAGCCATTGAGTAGGACAACATTCCACAATCAACAGCCTGATTTTAACGCTATGTGAAGCAAATGGTGGTCAGTCACACCAGATACTGATTTTTGAAATATGTTTATTTTTATCCATGGCCCTACCCCTTTTAAGGGGTCTGTGGCCAACAAATGCATATCTGTATTCCCAGTCATATGAAATCAATAGATTAGGGCCTAATGCATTTATTTCAATTGACTGATTTCCTTATATGATCTGTAACTCACTCAAATCTTTGAAATTGTTGCATCAAAGCTCATCACTAAGCTATGGATCCTGGAACTAAACACCTCCCTCTGCAACTGGATCCTGGACTTCCTGACGGGCCCCCCCCAGGTGGTGAGAGTAGGTAGCAACACATCTGCCACGCTGATCCTCAAATCTGGAGCTCCCCAGGGGTGCGTGCTCAGTCCCCTCCTGTATTCCCTGTTCACCCACGACAGCATGACCAGGCACGACTCCAACACCACCATTAAGTTTGCAGACGACACAACAGTGGTAGGCCTGATCACCGACAAAGACGAGACAGCCAATAGGGAGGAGGTCAGAGACTTGGCCGGGTGGTGCCAGAATAACCACCTATCCCTCAACGTAACCAAGACCAAGGAGATGATTGTGGACTACAGGAAAAGGAGGTCGGAGCACACCCCCATTCTCATTGACGGGGCTGTAGTGGATGGAGCAGGTTGAGAGATTCAAGTTCCTTGGTGTCTACATCAACAACAAACTAGAATGGTCCAAACACACCAAGACAGTCATGATGAGGGCACGACAAAGCCTATTCCCCCTCAGGAAACTAAAAAGATTTGGCATGGGTCCTGAGATCCTCAAAAGGTTCTACAGCTGCAACTTCAAGAGCATGGTTGCATTACTGCACGGTACGGCAATTGCTCAACCTCTGACTGCAAGGCACTACAGAGGGTAGTGCGTACGGCCCAGTACATCACTGGGGCTAAGCTGCCTGCCATCCAGGACCTCTACACCAGGCGGTGTCAGAGGAAGGCCCTAAAAATTGCCATGGACCCCAGCCACCCCAGTCATAGACTGTTCTCTCTAGGTTGTGGACAGGTCTTTTATACTGATAACAAGTTCAAACAGGTGCCATTAATACAGGTAATGAGTGGAGGACAGAGGAGCTTCTTCAATAAGAAGTTACAGGTCTGTGAGAGCCAGAAATATTGCTTGTTTGTAGGTGACCAAATACTTATTTTCCACCATAATTTGCAAATAAATTCATTAAAAATCCTACAATATGATTTTCTGGATTTTTTTCCCTCATTTTGTCTGTCATAGTTGAAGTGTACCTATGATGAAAATTACAGGCCTCATCTTTTTAAGTGGGAGAACTTGCACAATTGGTGGCTGACTAAATACTCTTTTGCCCCACTGTATATACATAGTCACTTTAACTATACATTCATGTACATACTACCTCAATTGGGCCAACCAACCAGTGCTCCCGCACATTGGCTAACCGGGCGATCTGTATTGTGTTCCACCACCCACCAACTCCTCTTTTACGCTATTGCTATTCTCTGTTCATCATATGCATAGTCACTTTAACCATATGTACATAGTACTCCCTCAATCAGCATGACTAACCGATGTCTGTATGTAACCTCGCTACGTTTTTAGCCTCGCTACTGTATATAGCCTGTCTTTTTACTGTTTTATTTCTTTTCTTACCTATTGTTCACCTAATACCCTATTTTTCACTATTGGTTAGAGCTTGTAAGTAAGCATTTCACTGTAAGGCCTGTTGTATTTGGCGCACATGACAAATAAACTTTGACTTGAAACATCAGCTCATTGGTGGTTGTGAGATGCCGATCGGCAAGCTCCCGCTGAAACATGCCCGTTGCCAAATACCGGAGGGTGGGTAGCACTTGGATGTGCACCGGAATGGCATTAGTAGTTTGCCTTTCTAAAATAGGTTTTAAATCATTGCAAAAATCCTGTTACAATGGTTTTGGAAAACGATATGTGATAATGCAAAAAAAGTCCCACCTGTCTCTAAAATGCGCTGTCTGCTAAGTGCAGCATGTGCCAAATCTTCCAACAGAACATGATCAGCCATCTCTCACTCGTTTTTCCGTAACAAATGCGGTCAAATGACAAATCTAGCCTGTCAAGATACTGTATGTTGCATGAATTCAGAATGGAAATGCAATGAAATCGAAGAATGATTTAATTATTACTCTTTCACAATTTCACAAATTTTCAGCATGTATTTTCCTTACTCAGTAGGCTACGCTTGACAAGCAGTTCCCTTATTCCACCAGTTGGCATTGTGTATAAGCATGGTCATGGCTGTGCGGACATTTTAACCACACTCTGAAGGGAAGGTTCATATTGATTGGCCCCTGGTATTTCAAAAGTCTTGGTTGAATATTTGCGATGTGCAATTCACTCATCATGGAATAGCCTGCCTTGAAAATCCTCTAGGCTCTTTGGTCCTTGAAAATTAATTGAAGTTATGGTAGCCAAATTAGAAGTTCTACTTCTCCGATATAATTATTCTGTCATTTAATTTCTGATCAGTTATGAGAGATGCAGCCTAGGTGCTTTCGTTTGGCACAACACCATTCAACGGAGGAAAACAATCTGTAAAACCACATGCAGTTATTATCAAATCAAATGTATTTATATCGCCCTTCGTACATCAGCTGATATCTCAAAGTGCTGTACAGAAACCCAGCCTAAAACCCCAAACAGACAATGCAGGTGTTGAAGCACGTTGGCTAGGAAAAACTCCCTAGAAAGACCAAAACCAAGGAAGAAACCGAGAGGCACCAGGCTATGAGGGGTGGCCAGTCCTCTTCTGGCTGTGCCGGGTGGAGATTATAACAGAACATGGCCAAGATGTTCATAAATGACCAGCATGGTCAAATAATAATAATCACAGGCAGAACAGTTGAAACTGGAGCAGCAGCACAGTCAGGTGGACTGGGGACAGCAAGGAGTCATCATGCCAGGTAGTCCTGAGGCATGTCCTAGGGCTCAGGTCCTCCGAGAGAATTAGAGAGAGCATAGTTAAATTCACACAGGACACCGGATAAGACAGGAGAAGTACTCCAGATATAACAAACTGACCCTAGCCCCCTGACACATAAACTACTGCAGCATAAATACTGGAGGCTGAGACAGCAGGGTTCAGGAGACACTGTGAGCAAGACTAATGTTGTTCAACTTGATTTTCCTTGTAAAGAGTTTCATTGCATAGGAAACTGCTTTTTGGTCACTTTCTCTTTTTTGAAACATGATACAGTAACCACTAACTCTTGAACATCTCAAATGGTGAGACTGACTAGCTACCACATGGACAGACTTCATTAGTGTGTTTGTCTCGCATGCTGTCTATGTAGTCAGGCAATGGCCACATTATTCTGACATATTTTAAAATATAAAAATAACGTGAATGTCAATGCATAATGCAATTGCGAAGGCCTATTAAAAAGTGGTAATGCATACATTAATGCATACAGTCCCTGAAAATTTGAATTCAGTACTTGAAAAAGGCATTGACTTTGACTTTCCAATGTCTGTATGAACCAGATACTTGCTCAGACGGCAAATGAACGATAAAATCACCTACTATTGAAATGCCTCGTTTGTTTTCCTGTCAGATCTTGACCCAGGACAGTATATTTTTCATTCCGGCAAATAACTTTCTGTTGGCACTGGCCCAGTGTGCTGCCTGCTGTGTGCGGCAGCGCATAGGGTCTATATGTCTACCACGTTGTATAGCGGTTAGCATGCTAATGATAGAGTAACCATTTTCTATTAGACAGAAAGGCAATTTTTAAAAGATAACTAACTACAAAGTAGTCTATGCTTACCTGGCAGAATCATGATTATTTGCATCAATCCTGTGGCAATTTGTTTTGAAAACTCCATCACAAGTGCCCTACATAAACACAGCTAGCCAAACAACTGACTGGCTTGTGCACACCTGAATTGAAGGGTAACTAACTATGCACACAAAAAATGCAACATTTCTCATATTTTTCAAAGACTTGAAATGGTCCCCTGATGTGGTTTAAGCATTGTTGTGGACTTTGAAAAACAACACAATTGGCTGTTCTATTAAAAAGTGAGATTTTTGAGAACAAAATCCTGTTACTGTGGTATCCTTTTGGTATGAAGGGGCGGCAGGGTAGCCTAGTGGTTAGAGCGTTGGACTAGTAACCGGAAGGTTGCAAGTTCAAACCCCCGAGCTGACAAGGTACAAATCTGTTGTTCTGCCCCTGAACAGGCAGTTAACCCGCTGTTCCTAGGCAGTCATTGAAAATAAGAATTTGTTCTTAACTGACTTGCCTGGTTAAATAAAGGTAAAATAAAAAATGAAGTATAATGTTTTTTTTAAACTGACCTCTACAGGATTTTTCAGAAAAGAACACATGGCACTTTAAAAACTGCAATAAATAATGTTGCACTTGTTATTTATTTATTATTATTTAAGTCTGTCTCCTTTCCTGTTACAGTAAATCTATCAAAATCAATGTAATAATGTTACCTATAATAATTTAAAGAAATGTGACTCATTATGTAGCCTACCAGTTTGACTGCTATAAGATTTTGTATTTCGATAGCTACCTTCACAGAGGCTGGGAAATGAACAGTGGGTAGAGTTCTAGCTCCTAAACTCTGAGATTAGGTATCAGATGGACAATGAGGTGGCGTCACCAGACTCTTCATGTGCCAGTAGCAAGAAATGATTACGAGCCAATTCAATTTGTCTTGGCCCCTCTAGTAATGTCATTGGTAATTTCAGCCCCACCTCTTGTGGTGGATCAGTGGGGCAGGGAGAAGTATTTTACTGAGCTCCTTTTGTCCTCCCTTGTTCTGGGCTGAATTAGCGGGCCTCCTACCTGTGTGTGCGGGTGAGATGAGCTCCACTCACTGGGCCTGGCCCAGATAACCATCCCTCTCTGTTTTATAGAGGGGGGGGGGGGGGTTACTGGAGCCCCAGTGTGCTGTTAGATTGGAGTTGGATAGAGCCTCTGAGATTCTCCCCAAATAAAGACACTACAAAGGGGGCAGATATCTGTGCCACTTTCCTTCACTGGGGCTTAGCTTCCAAAGTGATATATATTATTTATTTATTTATTATTTTGGCCTGACACCCATCTAACTGCATGTAGCTCAGGACCTGAAGCAAGGATATGCATATTCTTGATACCATTTGAAAGGAAACACTTTGAAGTTTGGAAATGTGAAATGAATGTAGGAGAATATAACACATTAGATCTGGTAAAAGATAATATAAACCAAAGAACATGCATTTTCTATTTAAATCTGAATCCTCTCTGAATGCAAGAGAGAGGATTCTAGGTGTAATTTCGATTTTGTCCACAAGATGACAGCAGTGTGTGTGCTAAGCTTCAGACTGCTACAGTGAAGAATTACCTCACTACACAATATTTTTCATCAAGTCTGCCAGGAGTTTACCCAAATGTGCCAAATTTGTCAATTTATACATTATACATCAATATATAACTATAGAGAACATACAAAAATGCTATGGTAATACAAATAATTACACACTCCCAGCAATGTCAGAGACAGCTGTGGGGTCAAACTGTAGAACCCAGTTCCCTACATTTTGAATGAAAAAAATAGATTTTATCAAACAAAACTATGCTACATTTTTATATCTCTTTTTATATCTCAAAGTCCCTCAGAGAAATATTACTGAATGTAAGTACATTATTTACCTTCAGTGGTGAGTGTCTCAAATCAGTTGCCGTGATAAGTGTTTAGTTGTTGTGCACTATCCTCAAACATTAGTAGGGTATTTTCTTCTGTAATAGCTGTTGTAAATTCGACACTGCAGTTAGATTAACAAGAATTTAAGATTTCTTGCCCATATAAGACATGTCTGTCCCAGAAAGTTGGCTGTTGTATAAATTGTTTTCTAGTCACATTATCGCATATTGAGCAACAACCGTCGACAAAGTAGTTTCTCATTGTCCTGATATGTTTGCATTTGTTTTATTTAACTAGGCAAGTCAGTTAAGAACAAATTCTTAGTTACAATGATGACCTACCAGGGAACAGTGGGTTAACTGCCTTGTTCAGAACAACAGATTTTTATCTTGTCAGCTCGGGGATTCAATCCAGCACCCTTTCAGTTGCTGGCCCAACGCTCTAACCACTAGGCTACCTGCCTACCCGATATGTGGATGATGGCTCCACTGAAATGTCCCCCTGTCTGTGTCTGAAAGACATGTCTTTATTTCAGGAGGTGCTGATGATGTTGGACAACTATGTGCGGGACTTTAAAGCTCTGATTGACTGGATCCAGCTGCAGGAGAAGTTGGAGAAAACAGATGCCCAGAACAGGTGATCTATCTATGCCTTGGCTCTCTTCTTTTCTCTCTCTGGCTCGCTCGCTCGCTCCCTGAGGGGAACCTCTAAGTGCCATCTCTGCTCCCTGGCTCTGAGTCTCAAACACACTAGATCAATCAATAGGCTTGCCTTGGCTGTAATTCAAGGTGATCCACCCGTTTATTGGCTCCTCTTTAACGCAATGACTACAACACCATTTAAATGGGAATAAAAATCCAAGCTTTTAAGTTTCCTCCCAAGTTGTACATTTAAAGTAGGCTGTTAATCGTTCAGTCAACCTGCAACTTTTGTGTATGTTTCTGTGTTTCCATAAGTTGAATTGTTTTTATCTAAAGTGAGATCCAAATCTCCCCCTATGGTACTACAGTATATTACAATTTTATATATATTTTTATTTTATTTGTCCTCTGAATCCAGACCCACGTCTTTGGCTTGGGAAGTGCGTAAGATGTCCCCAGGTCGTCATGTGATGCCCAGCCCCTCATCTGACAGGATTGTCCACTCACCTAGTGGTCGCCGCGCCCTAAACTTTGGGTAAGATTTCTCCAACTCTTTTCTGGTTTGGTTGACAGCCCTAATCTCCACTGTTTCTGATTTGAACTCAAAGTGCTTACCATCATATTAATGTAATGATTGCCAGTCATTATGAACACACACCATTATACGGCAGTCATAAAAATCCCTCCTCACTTTACTCCCCATCAGCACATTCTGGGCAGCAGCATGTCCTCTGTTTCCTCTCAGCTATATTCTGTGTAATACACTCAGCCATCATTACATGTTCACAGTTGGAGTAAAGGGAACAGCAATGCTGATTTGATAAAAGATAACATTAGAAACTTCTAATTAATAAATCAATGTGCAATATGATGTGCCAACTGGTCTGGGTTGGTAGTGGCTGCTCTGTGATCTGCTGGTAAGGGGATTGATTGCTGATGTTGAGGCATTTGTTTAATGTAATTTGTCAAGTCTCACTAGCCACGCCACAGAAACAGTGGGAGGTATAGATAAAAGTGTGGTTAAAGACTGCTGAAGCATCGGTTCAATATGTGCGGTGCCCTGTAATCGGATGCTCCAGGAAATGGGTATTGATCATTAGGGAGGTTTGTAGACCCTGAGCGTGTAGGGAGGAAAGCCTGGGTCAGACACTAGCCTGGGTGAGGCATATGGCGCTGCTCACCTTATGGTCACCTCTTATTACTCTTGCTAGAGTAGTCAGTGACGTCACAGCCATTATTTAGAACAGTGGTCACCAACCGGTCGATCTTCAATGCATTCCTAGTCTATTTATTTATCGTTATTTGTGTTGCTCTGTTGGCGGTACGATTGGCCAGCGCAGTATGTGCACAGATCTCCCGGTCCTCTTTTCAAACAAATTAAGTGGTTCAAAATGGTAACACTTTGCTTAAGGTGCACAGGGCCTCTGAATCAAGTGTGAGAGAGGCTGGCCCACTATCAGACCCTTCTTCCCTAATGCTGCAGCTTCGAACACTTGATTCAGAGGCCCTGTGCACCTTAAGCAAAGTGTTACCATTTTGAACCACTTAATTTGTTTGAAAAGAGGACCGGGAGATCTGTGCACATACTGCGCTGTCCAATCGGATAGCTCAAATCACCTTGCCTATGTCTTCCATGACCGTAGCCACAGTTTGATACTAGCCTACCTGAGATTTCATAACTTTTAAAATCATGACCGGAGAGACTGTTCCCTTTCTGGTCAGTCTCACCCGAGGAAAGGAAGTAGAGAGCAGGGACTGTGAGAGGCAGACCCTCTGCTGCTCTCTCCCTCCCTCTGCTGAGACTAAAAACTGTGAACTTCAGTGCGTTCAAGACAACTGGGAACACTGGAAGAAAAAAAACTAGCTCCCTCCGGGGAAAAATCGTTTTGAACGGTCATCCAACTTAGAGTTTCCATCTTTCTAGAATGTAACATTAATGTCATGTAAAAATAAAATAAAAAGTCATGTAAAAAATGAATCTGAGTGGTGGATCGATGCTTGCTTTTTGACTGCGAAAGTGATCTTGACTCAGAAAAGGTTGGTGACCACTGGTTTAAAATGTACTGTTGGACTGGCAGTTGTGTAGAGGAGAAGCTGTCTATTAAAACAAATAATTTATACTGATCTCTGTGGTGAAATGCTTCTGTGTATGTTGACATTGTGCTCATCTGGTTTTGAGTGATTTGTGTTCATCTCTCCAGTGGTCCTAAACCCACACTGGCCGTAGCTCGTCTGTCCCACACGGGCCCCAGCTGGGCTGACCGGGTCAAGTCCTCCCAGTCCCTTCCTGTCCCCAGCCAAGTCAACAACTATCCCGCAGAGAAACCAGGTAAGCAGAGCCCCCGCATGAAATTTAGAGGCTGCACTATATGATCCTTACATGGTTTCGTGTTTTTTAAAATAATTGGTGCATGTAAACCCCTCCGGGTGTGTATCCTCTTATGATTGATGTTTGCGGAGCAACACTTCTAATGAGTGTGTGTGTCCTTCACTGTGTCCAGGTAAGAAGGACTCTGAGGGTTGGGAGACAGTACAGCGTGGGCGTCCGGCACGGCCTCGCTCTGCCGCCATCGTAGCGAAGGTCAGCCCGGTGCTGGCCCACATCAGCCCTAAAGATGATATCAACAAGGAGAACCAGCAGCCCCCTGGCAGGCCCTGCCCCCTGGAAAAAGAAGAGGGTCAGTGTGAACAACCAATCCCTGAGGAGCCTGACCCCCTGGAGGAGGTGACAGGAGACTCAGAGAAGGGTCACATGATGGAGGTAGGGATGGGGGTTAAAATAATTTTACTAATAGTGGCATGTATTTTTGTTGGATAACATATTTTTTTTTGTGTATTTTTTTCATGTACGTAGCTACGTTTTTAAAACTGAGCACTGCTGCGTGAGGGAGAGAGGCTGGCCCATTTTCAGACCCTTCTTCCCTAATGCTGCAGCTTCGAAGGGCTGTGTGTGTAGCGAGGAGACTGAGTGAGAGCGACAGAGATGCCAAGGAAACTCTGTTACAGCCAAGACTAGCTAACTTGTAGCAGCCACAATGTTATTTATCATCCTGTAAAACAGTGCCTGTCTTGACTGTAGTAGCATAGAGAAGCTAGCTAGGCTAATTGAGGCCACAAGCTGTGCTTTCTCCCCAACCCCATTCAGATAAAACAACAGCCTACCTGTTGGTTGCTCAGTGTATCCTACTCCTTCAGCTGTTATTTACAAAAATACATAGGTGCACGATATCTAAGGAAGTCTCGAGGTTTTGCTTGCCTGAGGTAGAGTATTTCATGATAAGCTGTAGAACACACTATCTACCTAGAGATTTTTCATCTGTATTTTTTGTAGCTGTCTACATACCACCATAGACTGATGCTGGCAATAAGACCGCACGGAATGAGCTGTATTTCGCCATAAGCAAACAGGAAAACCGCTCACCCAGAGGCGGTGCTCCTAGTAGTCGGGGACTTTAATGCAGGGAAACTTAAATCCGTCTTACCAAATTTCTATCAGCATGTTAAATGTGCAACCAGAGGGGGAAAAAACTCTGGACCACTTTTACTCCACACACAGAGATGTGTACAGAGCTCTCACTCACCCTCTATTTAGCAAATCTGACCATAATTCTATCCTCCTGATTCTTGCTTACAAGCAAAAATTTAAAGCAGGATGCACCAGTGATTCGATCAATAAAAAAGTGGTCAGATGATGCAGATGCTAAGCTACAGGTCTGTTTTGTTAGCACAGACTGGAATATGTTCCGGGATTCCTCTGATTGCATTGAGGAGTACACCACATCAGTCATTGGCTTCATCAATAAGTGCATCGACAACGTCGTCCCCACTGTGACTGTACGTAATACCCCAACCAGAAGCTATGGATTACAGGCAACATTCGCACTGAGCTAAAGGGCAGAGCTGCTGCTTTCAAGGAGCGGGACTCTAACCCCAGTTGCAGAGGGAGGTGTTTATAAGAAATCGTGCAATGCCCTCCGACGAACCATCAAACAGGCAAAGCGTCAATACAGGACTCGAATCGTACTACACCGGCGCTGATGCTTGTCGGATGTGGCAGGGCTTGCAATCCATTACAGACTACAAAGGCAAGCACAGTCGAGGTCTGCCCAGTGACACGAGCTAAATTACTTTTACGCTCGCTTCGAGGCAAATAACACTGAAACATGCATGAGAGCACTAGCTTTTCTGGAAGACTATGTGATCACACTCTCCACAGCCAATGTGAGTAAGACCTTTAACATGGTCGAAATTCACGAGGCTGCAGGGCCGGACGGATTACCAGGATGTGTACTGCATGCATGCGCTGACCAACTGGCAAGTGTCTTCATTGACATTTTCAACTTCTCCCTGTCCGAGTCTGTAATACCAACATACCAACATGTGTTAAGCAGACCACCACAGTCCCTGAGCACTAAGGTAACCTGCCAAAATGACTACCGAACCATTGCACTCACGTCTGTAGCCATGAAATGCTTTGGAATGCTGGTCATGGCTCACCACAACACCATTGTCCCAGAAACCCTAGACCCACTCCAATTTCCATACTGCCCTAAGAGATCCACAGATGATGCAATCTCTAGTGAACTCCACACTGCCCTTTCCAACCTGGGCAAAAGGAACACCTTTGTGAGAATGCTATTCATTGACTACAGCTCATCGTTCAACACCATAGTGCCCTCAAAGCTCATCACTAAGCTAAGGACCCTGGGACTAAACACCTCCCTCTGCAACTGGATCCTGGACTTCCTGACGGGCCGCCCCCAGGTGGTAAGGGTAGGTAACAACACATCTGCCACGCTGATCCTCAACACGGCCCCTCAGGGGTGCGTTCTCTGTCCCCCCGTCTACTCCCTGTTCACTCATGACTGCATGGCCAAGCACTACTCCAACACCATCATTAAGTTTGCCGATGACACAACAGTGGTAGGCCTGATCACCGACAACGATGAGAAAGCCTATAGAGAGGAGGTCAGAGACCTGGCCGTGTGGTGCCAGACAACCTCTCCCTCAATGTGATCAAGACAAAGGAGATGATTGTGGACTACAGGAAAAGGAGGACTGAGCACGCCACCATTCTCATCGACGGGGCTGTAGTGGAGCAGGTTGAGAGCTTCAAGGTCCTTGGTGTCCACATCACCAACAAACTAACATAGTCAAAGCACACCAAGATAGTCGTGAAGAGGGTACGACAAAATTGTCAGGCTCCAGCCTCATAGAGTGTTTTCTCTGCTACTGCACTGCAAGCAATACTGGAGCGCCAAGTCTAGGTCCAAGAGGCTTCTCAACAGATTCTACCCCCAAGCCATAAGACTCCTGAACATCTAATAAAATGGCTACCCAGACTATTTGCATTGCCTCGCCTCCCCCTCTTTTACACCGTTGCTACTCTCTGTTGTTATCATCTATGGATAGTCACGTTAATTACTCTTCCTACATGTACATACTACCTCAGCTAACCGGTGCCGCTGCACATTGACTCTGTACCGGTACCCCCTTGTATATAGTCTCGCTATTGGTATTTTAGTGCTGCTCTTTAATTACTTGTTACTTATATTTCTTATTCATATATTTTTTTAACTTCATTGTTGGCTAGGGGCTCATAAGTAAGCATTTCACTGTAAGGTCTACCTACACATGTTGTATTCGGCACATGTGGCTAATAAAATTGGATTTGATTCTCATTTCGCTAACTTTTAATTCTGTAATTGTATTCCATCTTGCGCTGCGTTAGTGAACTCTCACTCCACTTGCTACACATTTAGCCTTTTTGCCACTTTGATTGGCCAACATAAGCTACACACGTGATGGCTAGCGGTCTTTTTATGGGGAGCACTGTGCATCCAAATTCTATTGAAGAGTTTGTTTTATTAAATTAAATTAATCATTTGAAATGTCATGGTATGTCCTTGTCTAAGAATGTCACATTGATATTTCAATTTAATTTAGAAAAAGCCTTTTTAGTCAAATCAGGTAAAGAAAAATGTATTTGCAAAAATGAATACTCACACAAGTATTCTAATACTAACGTCTGTTTTCGGATATTCAAATAACCGTGCACATCCCTAGTACTGAGCCCTGAAGTCACTCACCCTCCCAGCAGTCCCCAGATATCAATTATTCAGGACGACAGGAGACGTGGAGCAGAGTAACACAAGACCATTTTATCACTTACATTGTTTTGGTTTTGGGCTCCACATTATTCATAGACAACCTTTCCAGACAGGGCATATCAGTTTTAACACAATTGCTCGTACACTGACACTTCAGAAGCAGAAATATGCTATTTTCCCTCTAATTAAATAAATACTCATTGCCTCAGAACACACTGGGTATGGGTGTATTCTAGGCATTGCTTATTTGAAATACACATTTCATGTATTTCCACATTGTGTTTATTTGATGTTTTGATGAGAATTGAATGTTTAGGGCATGTTATTGCCAACCTCCTTGCATGATGTGTGTTTTCAGCTGTGTTAATCGTTTTGTTTTTGTTTTACTGCTCTCATGAAATGCTTGGAATATGCATGTCTTGAATGGTGTGTGTGTGATTGTGTTGGTACAGCCCCCATCAGACAGTGCGCAAGACTCGGGGCAGTGTGTCAACGCACCCTGTGAGGACGCGCCTCCCCCCATACCAGCCCCTACCCTTTACCTTACCCAGGACCCAGACCCTACGATATTCCTAGCCTTATCCCTACCGGTCCCTGCCCTAGTTCTCCCTCCATCCCTAGACCCGGCCCAGACGGACGGGCCCTGTGCTCTGGGGGACAAGGGGACTGCGGGGGGCACGTCACAGGGCATGGCAACATCTGCTCCAGGACCGGCTGAGGCTCCCATGGCAGCGGTGAAACTGGAGAGTGTGCTGGACCCCAAAGAGCTTTCCACTGTGAGTGCTGAGAGATGGAGGAGCAGAGGGAGGGGAGGGCTCAGGGCAGGGGGTCATGGATCCCCCATGGACCTTCAGCGCCTAAACAAAGTCAATCTACAGAGCCTCCAGCCACAATGTGCTAACATGACAGGCGGCACAGCCCTCTTAGAAAATCGCTGTGCCAGGTAGGCAGGACAATTTGTGTGGGTGTGTTGGTGGTTGGCTGTGAGAGGATGTCCATGGGGCACTTGTTGTGAGAGCTCAGAAAGCAGTGTCTGTCATGCTTGTTGCTGGTACTCCTGAAGTGGCTGGCCCAGTTGTTATGCTGTGTTGAGGAAGTGGCCACTAATCAAAACAACTGCTTTGAGCTGAAATGGTGCGAACCTGTGACAGGGTATCCAGTTCAGGGACAGGTTCAGCCCAAAGGGCCAGAGATCATGGCATGTGTACAATGGCTGTGTCAGGTATTAGTTTGTTTTCTGCCTCCATTGTGCATTAAGTGATCAGCAACTGTCCTGTGTCAGGTTTATTACTGCCTCATTTGGCATCATAAGTAGTCTCTGGAGTTAATCGAGGATAACCTCCTTCACTAGCAGGGCTACTGTCATAGAGACCTCCACAGCACCTTAACCTCTTCTGAAGGCCATTCATTATACCTAGAGATGGAGGGCTTCTAAATGGTCTACAGGGAAGTTATCTAAGCTCAGATCAAACACAGGCAGACCTGGTCTTAGTGCTGGGCCAGGCCAGACGCCTATTTGGGTGGCTCAGATAAGCCCAGTGCTGTTTAGACTGCACTGCAGGCCCCTAGTTAGAGAGAAACGGCCTCAGTGGTGAGAGAAACCTCTCCCTCATTAAGTTAGACTGTAAGTCGCTCTAAATAAGAGCGTTTTCAAATTTACTAAAATGTAAATGTAATTTGTGACTAAGGAAAGGCAGTTTGTCAAGTTCATGTTGTAAGTGTAAAGACTAATAGAAATTGAGACATTTTGGGCTCCATCAGGCTATTTAGACTCATCTAGTAAGTATTTATTCCTACACCATGTCAGTGAATTGGTCCCATGGTTGTGCCTCCTTCCACCATCTCGTCATTCTCACAGGGAACTTGTTCTGCATGACTCCTGAATGCTTCCTCACCTGTGATCTTGTGATTGATCATGTGGTGCGGTTTGTGCTTTTGGGTTTGATGTTCTTTTCTGTTTTTACATGTTATGATACTAAGGGTCTTGGGAACTTTTCTAAATAGTACCTTTAGAGCTGTATGAAATTAAGAGTCATTGTTCTTGAATATAAAATTCATGGAATCTTTTAAGTTGATCACACCAAGCCCACCAGTATATACATGTAATAACATATTTCACAATCTTGATAAAAGCAATAGACAACATTCCTGCATTTTCGAGAGGTACAGATAGACCCTGACTGCCAGTGGGCTTAGTGAAACCTGAATGAGTAAGAAAGTGCTGTATGTGAGCGTGTGTGTGCCGTGTGTCCAGCCCCAGTCCATGGCAGAGGTCCTGGCAAAGAAGGAGGAGCTGGCTGACCGCCTGGAGAAGGCCAACGAGGAGGCTATCGCCAGCGCCATCGCTGAAGAGGAACAGCTGACCAGAGAGATCCAGGCTGAGAACAATGACCTGGAGACTGACAACGAGAGTGACTTCTCTGTAAGACACATACCTCACACACTTTCTCAATTTTCTTTGGTCATATGAAGTGCTTTTGAAGTGGTAGGATCTCTTTCCCCCAGGTCTTGAGTTTTTCTCACCTTGTAATATCCATATGATTGCCAGTGATCATGAACTGATTATCTCTCCCCCAGGCCAGCATTGGCAGTGGAGGTGGATTCAACATGGATTGGAGTGACATGCTAGCCGACTATGACGGTAAATCTCTTTTCTGTTCAACTGTAATATATCTATAATGAGATGGGTTGAGTGTTGATGCTCTTGCTAAAGACACAGATGTGGTCAATGGCCAGACTCGCCTCTCTCTGCAGCGCGGGAGCCGTGGCGTCAGAGCACCTCCTGGGGGGACATCGTGGAGGAGGAGCCTTCCAGACCACCTGGCCATGGAATCCACATGCACGAGAAACTGTCCTCCCCATCTCGCAAAAGGTGAGACACACACCCTCATGTCACTCTGACAGAGAAAAGATCTTGGTGCATGTCAAAGTTCGCTCCTATTTTGAACGACTGGGGGAGAGGACAGGATGGCAGGTGTAAGTTGTTTTTTCTGTCTTATTTGGCAGAACCATCGCAGAGTCTAAGAAAAAACATGAAGAGAAGCAGCTGAAGGCCCAGCAGCTCCGAGATAAACTGCGAGATGAGAAGACCCACAAACTGCAGAAGCTCCTGGAGAGGGTGAGTGGCCGTACAGAGCCATGGGAAACACCACAGCCTTGCTTAGCCCAGCTCAGCCTGGCCACGTGGAGAGCTTCTGTCAGCACACTGCCAAATAGAATCACTAAATAACAGAGGCCAGCTCTCAGTCTCTCTCAGCCCAGCTGGCCACAGACACGTCTAGGAGAGACGTAGCCAAAACTCAACAATCTTTCATGACGTTTGTTTTTGTTCTCCAAGCCCTCATGAGATGAGTGTGCCCTTCAATAATCTTGAGTATTAACCACATAAGTACATGAAGTGGTGTATATTCACATGAATCCCTGTGGACATCGTACCAGAGCGGGTAGCAGCAAATGCTTTGAATGCAAGACACCATAATAGTGTCTGCCTTGGTTAGAGAATGTACATGAGTAAAATGAGCTGACCCAAGCCGTCTTTCCCTCACAGGAGAAGGAGGTCAGGAAATGGAAGGAGGAGTTGTTGGACCAGCGGCGGAGGATGATGGAGGAGAAGTTACTCCATGCAGAGTTCAAGCGGGAGCTGCAGCTCCAGGCCATAGTAAAGAAGGCTCAGGAGGAGGAGGCCAAGGTACAGGACTGACCCCTAGGACTCTGCACACCTAGCTACAAGTATTTTCCTAATTAGATGTTTCTTTTGATAATAAGGCTTGTTGACCAGTCCCTTGTGTCTGTCTGCAGGTGAATGAGATAGCATTCATCAACACTCTGGAAGCTCAGAACAAGAGGCACGATGTGCTGGCCAAGCTGAACGAGTACGAGCAGCGCCTCAACGAGCTGCAGGAGGAGAGAGGCAGGAGACAGGAGGAGAAGCAGGCCAGAGACGAGGCTGTACAGGTAACAGTGGACAGCAGCAGCTCCCCCTCTCCCCCTTAGACGTCTCTGCCTTACCACCACAGTGTACAGTCCCACTGACTGGCTGTGGTCCCTGTCTGTCTCCCCAGGAGCGTAAGCGGGCTCTGGAGACAGAGCGGCAGGCACGGGTGGAGGAGCTGCTGATGAGGAGGAAGGAGCAGGAGACACGCATCGAGCAGCAGAAGCAGGAGAAAGAGAGGGCCAGGGAAGACGCTGCACGAGAGAGGGCCAGGTCTATACCTCCTTGCTCAGTTGGAATCAACTATTTGTTTTTGTATTCTTACCTAAGGTGCTTCCATCATCACATGCTAACCAGCCCTTAATCATAACAGCATTTCACCCACCAGACAATGTGCTTTGTCTGAAATAGATATCCCCCCCCTAATCCGAAGGATCTTCTTCTCACTGTTCCAGTCTGTTGTTCTCTCCACAGAGACAGAGAGGAGCGTCTGGCTGCCCTCAGCGCTGCTCAACAGGAGGCCATGGAGGAACTGCAGAAGAAGATCCAGATGAAGGTTAGTGAGGCTGCTGCACAATCTCACTCCTGCCTCAGATATTTCCACAAAGCATCTCTCCCAAAAATGTATAGCACCGTTATATATCAACACACTTTGACATCTAATCATTTGCTGATAATGTTGCATAAAATGTTTGAAAGGACTATCATTTATTTTCATCGAACACAATTAAAGCTAACATAGGCCCTAGATGCCTTTTAATTGTCCAACTTATAGGCATGCCCAATTTTAAGCTTTTTGTTTTAACAACGTGTTATTGCGTTCCAAGGGGATAACTTGAAATGACTAGATGTAGGTTAATGAAATAATCTAAAGAAAACGATGTGATTATTTATTAGCCTATGTGGTTAAGTGTTTAGATCCTCATATAAGTGTTTCATATCATGTGAAATAGGGCTCATATGGAATCATTTTCATAAGCATGTAAGTCTAGAATATTTGGGGAGTGATAATATAGAAATAGCTAAACATTCTTCAACCACTCCAAAGCAATTTCATGTGGAGCAGGAACCACTGACTACTTTTTCTTCATCAAAACACCTGCTGGTAACTCTTATCTGGTCAGGACACCTTATGTGCTCCTCTAAAGATCTATCGAATAGGTTGGACTCTTATGACCAAAGAGGCTTCACGCATAGCTTTTATTTTTACTTGTAAGTAAAATGTCTCTCTTCTCAGCACTTAGGACCAATTTTCTACTCTGAGACACTTTGTGGATACGGCTCCTGTCTAAAGTTTACATTTCCTTGTTGTAGACCAGACTAAAGTCCCTCTTAATCTCATGATCTCTTGGTTGTTCTCCTTCCCAGCATGATGAGAGCAGTCGCAGGCACATGGAGCAGATTGAACAGAGGAAGGAGAAGGCAGCAGAACTCAGCAGTGGCAGACATGCCAACACTGACTATGCCCCCAAACTGACACCGTATGAGCGCAAGAAACAGTGCTCCTTGTGCAATGTTGTGGTATGTACACAAAGTCCCAGTTTCAAATGGTTCTCCGTAGTTTTTTAACAAGATGTCTTTGTATTGTTCTTCGTGTAGATGGTGATTGATATTTTGCCCACTTGTCCTTGGCAAGTTTCTTGTCACACTAGACACCTGCTAACATTAGACAGATGCTGACATGCTGAGTAGAGAAAGTATATACTAAATGGTTAATTGGCTTGATCCACTCTCCAGTGAAAAGTTCACCCTTTACTTCATTAACTTAATTCCTTGCACTAATTTGTGAGACTGATTGGCTTACATGCTTAACCTAAACTGAAGGGGAAAGGAGCAGCAGCAGCTTTGTGGCAGTAGAGCAGCTCTGGCGGTCCCCCTTGGCAGACTGTATGCATATAAATGCTCATGAGAAGGAGATTCAGTGGATTTTGGAAGAGAATGTATTTAAATGAGGATTTAACTGCATTGATTAAACATGATCTCTGGGGTGGAGATTTATGACTGGGCATGACTATGCTTTTCAAGTGACGGGCAACAAATCTATTGGCAGGCACATTTATCTGTGACGGACCAGTCTGGCTCTCACCGCAACAAGGTTGCGACACCATGGAGCTCCAACTAGCATCAGATAAACAGGAGTGTGTGGGGGGAGGGGGGAATCTCGTTAACATTTCCGATGACCTTGGCTAGCATCTGACACTAGAGATCATCTATAGGCCAGCAGCCAGCACTCTATTTAATGACATTAAACCGAGGCCATCCGTAATGGGCTTTGTTCTAGCCTTTGGTGGGAGGAAACAACACGTCCACATCAACCTAACCTCATGCTGTTTGTGTCAATTCTTCATCTTCACGCCATGCTTTTGTCTGTGTATAGTCCAGCTCAGTTTTTCCCACAGTTTGTGGTTTACTGTACCAGTGTTTTCAGTGTGGTTTTCCAGACATGCCACACTATATATAGTCACTCTGTGTGAGGAGCAAGAACGACCGAAGGGACATTGGTTCATCAGTTGGTGTGAGGATGAGTCATTGACACACAAAAAGAGTACAGGGATAACATATTCTGCTTGACTTAGAAAAGGAATAGACCATCCTAGAGCCAATCACATTAATGTTGTTATATAGGCTATTTGTTCACTGTAAATGTTTGTGTTGAGATGGGATCATCCTTAGTGGATCTGTCAGCCACCGATTTCATACTGCAGTAACTACTATGATCCAGCTGTGCTGTCAGAAAGGAGAATGCCATTAAATACAGCCATGAAGGCATCTTCAGTTTAACAATGCTCTCATATCTGTCTGACACATCACATGCTGTTTGAAGAAACTACGTGGCGACCCTTGTCACCTTCTTACCCATGTCAATTCATTCCACTAAAGGCTTGTTGACTGCAGTTAAGTTCCTTACACCTACTACAAATTAGGACTCACTATTTGGTCCGATGGAGGAGAAAGTCTGTCTGATCTTATTGAAAACCAGTTGTAATGTATAGTGTCAGTCAGTAGTTAGGTTTCCATCCAATTGGCGACAGATTTTCATGCTAATATTCTAAAATCCACATAAAGAAAATATGCACATTTTCCCACCAACGGATTTGTTGCGGATAAAAGTCTGTGCGTGATGACGTAGTGCACACATTTACTTTTTTGCTTAAAGTTATGTACCAATTAAAAATCTAAAGTTCAATGTGTTTCCATCGCATTTTCAACTCTACCGATCGTTTTGACACACACTGTTGAGTTAAATAGTAAATGTACATACTCTGGTCTTGACACATGTGCTCTAGTCAACAGCTGGCAGATACAGTGAAGGTAGACTAGTCTACATTATGAGATTATTATGGATAAGAGCAATAATATTTTTTATTTGTCAAACGGCAGACAAGCAGCGATGATCATGTCACCAGAAGAAGAACCTGGATATTTATTGGAAAGGAGCATCAAGCTCATCACCTTGCACTTTCACCACCCTGTGAAGTTCATCATAACTTATTTAATCTGTAGCCTAATAATAGTGGGAAGACCACACACCATTTCATCGCGTGACTCCAAGTTTGCTTCGATATGATGGATATTATATAAATATTTGTGCATAAAGGCATTTCCACCACCATTTTTTTCATAGTACATTTTATCAACACAAAAAGATACCACCGTGTCGAACGAACAAACTCTGTCTGCATTAATAAAATTATAGCAAAATTACCTGTTTCCATCACAGCTGTCGTGATTTTATTTTAGTATGGTATTTACTCACATATAAACTTTGGATGAAAATGTGGTTTGTGATGTAGTAAGTCACTAAACCTTGAGTCCGTGTCGAGTCCCAAATCCCATGTGCTCGAGCCAGAGTCCAAGTTCGAATCACGAGTCGAGTCACGACTGTCTATGGCTGAAGTTCTAGTCCCAGTGCTCGAGTTCTGGTCCAAATGCTCACGGAGTGCTCATGAACTCAAAATCAAGTTATTTTCCCAGTCAGATATAGTGTAGCGGCAAGAGGAATTATTTAGTAAATACATTTTTTGCTATACCTTTTCCTTTCTTTCTGTGCCACCAAATGTTTACATATAGGCTGCTGGTAACATGATCAGTTTGTTAGCTAGCTATCTAATGAGGTTACATGACTGAAGAAAGTGTAGCCTAAACAAGGTGTAGCTAGAAAAAAACTGATCCCTCGCTGCGCATCACATGCTGCTAATATTCTGCTTATCATAGCCTATCCAGTCCCAAGTGCAAATACAAGTCACAAGAAGGTGAGTCCGAGTCACCGATGGTCAAATCCGTGTCGAATCACAAGTCATGGGGACTAAATTTGGACTAGAGTCCTGGACTCGAGTACTACAACACTGGTTTAAGTGGCCTCCCATGGGGAGGACCCTGTCGACCCTGTCTGTCTCTGTCTCCATTGTGTCCTCAGCAGTGACTTCTGACCTGTGTGTTTGTAGATCACCACGGAAGTGCACCTGTACAGCCACACCAAGGGCAAGAGGCACCAGCAGGCCGTGAGAGACAGCAGCAGCATCCAGGGCCGGGAGCTCTCAGACGAGGAAGTGGTGCGTACCGCCACAGTCTTACCTCAAATAGAAAGATACCCCCATCCACCATCCCAACAAAATAATACCACTCAGATATTGTCTGTGATATTAAATCAAGGTTATTTGTCATTTATGACAGGCTCATTATTATTGTTTATGAATCCCGTCATATAGTAGCTCTCTCGCAGGTCTTTGTGAGATTATAAATGGGCTCTGAAATGTAAACAGTTAGAGTTCAGTGACTCAGTAGAGGGGGTGACATCACCCCCATGTCTACAGGCCATTCTGTCACAGAGTGCTTTTCATGGGAAGACTGCTTGTTAAAGGAAGGAGGCTTCTCAGCCTGCTCTGCAATATGAGATTGCCTTTTCAGCATGCTGCTCTTTGTGAGGCTGACAACTGTTGGTGCTATATGCATCACCTTTGGCCCTAGCAGCTCCTTCATTCAAACCTGTTCTCACAGGCTGATCATTAATCCCCCCACCTTCCACTCTAAATCATTTGCTTTCCAACTGCAGCCCGTTTCTCTGTTTGACAGTATGATAAACAAGGCATTTGCAATGAAGGCATGAAAATCTCCAATACAGTACTACGGCCACAGTCGGTATCACACTATCTCTTCAGACTGCCTTTAAACCATGCAGTGTAGGCTATGCTTTACAATAGTAGTGGCTGGTGGGGTTTGAAATGGCCTAGCTAACGGGTCCAAACGATTGCAATGTATGTACTATGGATCAGCAGCATGGTGTTTTCTGTGTAATAAATGCTCTTAGCATTTACTGCTCTATGTTTCTATTATGGGTTATTCAGCCCTGCTTTTGTTCCATGTTTTCAGTCAGCATTCAAGGTTAATCAGGCAGGAGATGGAGAAATGTCTTGGGATTTTTGTTTAGATAGACTACGCTTGCCGTCCTTTATTTTTATGTCCTGCTCCTTTTGGTGTGCAGTATTTAATTCATGCAACTGGCAACTATTTTCCAGCTGTTGGTTCCATAACTCTTGCTGGAATGAAAGATTTTTAATTAAAATGAAGATGGTTGGCTGAACTGTACAGGGTTCACTACATAGTTTTTCAGTGAAGGCGGGCGGCAGATGCCCCAAAGCTTCATATTTAGTCATCTTCTCCCGTTTTGAAGGACTCGCAAATTAAATTGAGGATACAATGATTATCTACAGGGCTGGATTGATGTGCAGAGATAACGGCTGGGATTGCAATCACTCTCTTTACTTAAACGTATAAGTTGTCATCTGTCCTGTTTTAAGATGATATAGGAAATGTCCAGGACCCCTCATGTTAGACATGTTGGATTTATTTATTGGTGCAAAAACACCAGTGAACTCTCCAAGGGACTACTCATCCCTCCCCAGCCCCTCTCCTGCACCCTCAGCTGGGCCTCTGACGGTGGGGCTGTGGGACTGACCTGGGCCTCCAGAAGGATTGCTAGGCTGTGGTGAACTCAGGCCTCTCTCTGGGTATAAGAGTTGACCTCCTGGAGCCAGCACTAAATTAGGTTCTTGTTGACGATGAATCCCCTCTGTTGGCCAGAGAGCCCTGTTGAAATACACAGAGTGCCGGCTGATGTTACCCCGTCTCTGCCAGGCAATCAGAAAGAAGTGTACAGAGTTGGAAAGTCTTTTCACTAGTCGAAGGAGTGAAGTTGCGGTTCAGATTTCCTGAAAGACAAAAATGTAATTGAAAGAGTTGTTAAGGAACAGCGTGCTAAAGAATTAGGCGCTCAGAGGACGTAGAGAACAAACGTTATTATATTTTGGGATTGTTATCAGTCTGTAATCTTTCATCTTCATGTGTACAGTGTTGCTAGTGCTACAGGACTCGAATGTCACAAAGCATTCAGCTCCATTTGAAAAATAGTCCCGTGAACAGTTGCTTAGATGGTGTGTAACTGGATTCAGTATGCCATCACATTGTACCCAACATGACATACAGCTGTCTGTTTCACACCAAGTGGGAAAGCCAACTTCGTCTTGGACAAAAGAGGTGGTGGGGGAACATATCACTTCGATTGTGCCTGTCTCTAAAGAGGCCTGTTTTCTGGGCACTGTGGGTGTGTAATGTTTAGACAGCTCTCTGGTTACTCCCTCCAGAATGGAACACAAGAGAAGCCGTGTGTGGTAGGTATTGTGAAGGAGCTCTGCCCTCAGGCCTGGCTCTGTGGCCCATTGTCCTCCTGCTTCAGCCAGACACCTGTCTGTCACACTGCCTCATCAGATCACCTGACAAGATACAGAAAATCACTAATAGTTTTAAGTTCACGAATAAGTATTAGGCTATAACATGATAATGTTGATATCAATTAATTATGTACATTAATTTATGTTTATGCTCCCTTTCAAACGGTCTTTGATGTGATTTTGAGATTAGTAATGTCTTTGAGGTGTTGCTGAAACAATTCTGTTAAGTAAACGGCAGTAGCACAGGAGTGGATAGGCTCTCAGGGAGAATACTGAACAGCTGCCTCTCAAGCAAGGCAGAGCCACGGTCATGACTGAAAGGCTCAGCTGAACAATATTGCACTACACATGTCAGCACACAAGTGCTTATTTTGTATCTAACTCATTCATTAAAGACAGGTGACATTTATTCGAGATGTGTTCAACTTCCAGTGAAAAATAGTTTAGATTTTCACGTGATGTTTCCCATCAGTAAATACCCTAGATGTTTATTTTTCCCTTCAATCCCTTTTAAAATCATGCTATCATTGATTCACCTGCCACGTCACATTGTATTCCTGTTAGGCCCGTATCTCTACTTATCTTAGAGGAGCTACTTTCTAATCACCCTGAACCTCCCTCTGATTGATCAGGTTGGTCACAAATCAATAAGTCAAACAAATAAATGAATAAGAATTGATTCTCGGTCCTGTTTATGATTGCTATTATGACTCCTGGATTGCTGAGCGCTTTAGCACTTGGTTAACTGTAGGTCTTCTCTAGTTGTGCTTATGATGACAACACCTGTCTTTCAAGGGTTTCATCTGAAACCCCTATTCAAGCAGCAGGTGCACTGCCAAAACTTGACAAAAAGGAATGGCATGCCACACGCTGGCTACTGAATGGAAATGGTTATCTTGTGGGACCATCCCATCCTCTAGAGTTTTGGATGACAACATAATTGGGTAATTGGTTTCTTGCACATACATCATGTTCTTTTAAATTGGATTACCTCTCTCTGTCTCCTGGTGGAGATATCAGCTTGATCTGATCTGACAGGCCTGGTGTGGTGCACACTAGACTGGAAGCGACACCTCTTTCCCCTTCAGCAATACCATGGGTATGTGGCTTCAAACGAACAGCAATTGTTGCAGATGCCCTGATAATGACAGGATACAATTGCTCTGCCCAGAGGTGTATATGCCACACAATGGACACACATCTGCCATTTCAATGGATAAGCTTCTACTTATAGCAGATTGCCTGGGCTTAGATTCAACTGCTTATTTTTTATTGTGATATGGACATAATTTAGCTACATGTATATTATGTTAGAACAGGTTTTGTGTTCTCAGTTTAACTGCCTACAGCTTTGAAGATCCTTGCTTTAGTTTGATAGACTATCCACCCAGTCTATGATATCCTTGTGGTGATATGGGTGACCTTACAAAGGGGACTGCAGGCTATATTGAAAATATTTGTGGGTGCTGGTAGCAGGTGACTCTCAGTAGCTTGATGTTATGTCTACGGAAGGGAATATGGGACCCTACATAATTACTCCTGTCCCATAAGGCCCAATTCATTGTCACACTTTTGCACTTTTCTGATGAACCCTTTTTCTTCCTCTCACTCCTTGTGTGTCCATCTCGATTTCAGAATGAGCTAATGAGATTGTAATTAAATGTTTTCATGCATTTCAGGAGCATCTTTCCTTAAAGAAGTACATAGTGGACATTGTGACGGACAACACTGTCTCCTCTGAGAGTGTGAAGGATGGAGAAGAGAGGCAGAAGGCACGCAAGAAGGCAAAGAAGCTCCGCACACGCATGAACTCCAGGTGATGCATCCATCTGTCCCCTCTCTCTTTCCCCTCTCTCGTTTCCAGCGAGAAGGCGCTTTATGAGTGACAAGGAGATGGAGAGCAGACGTTATGTGCATCACAGCTGTCCAAAGAATAATACTGATGAGTTAAATTTATGGCCACTTTCTGTGATTGAGGAGAAAAACTGGGAATCGATCTGAGGGCCCAGACTTTCACCTGTTAAGAGCTTTCCCCCTAATTGCTGCCACGGTGCTGCCAAAACTGAAGCCTCCTTCGGTGTACAATAGTATGTTAAAGTATGTGTAAACCATGCCTATTTTTCTTTCTCCGTGCTATTGATTTTTAAATGAAGTATCAAAGAAAATCAATAGTAATCAACAAATAGGAGGCAACGTGCCACCGTGTCGGATCCCAGGCATGGGCTCAATCAGTTTAGTAGCCGGTCACAACAAGGGGGAGGATGGGGTTTGGGGGCAGGAGAGGGATACGACAGAGTAGAGAAAAAGTTGTGGGATGAGCTATTTGTCACGGGGCAGGTTGGAGTGTGGGGGCCTGGGGGGGGTGCAGCACCACAGATGACATGCGTCTCTGAGCTGCATCCTTAACTCTTACTGTGTGTGACACAGTCCTGTATTGTAGTCACTTTTATTACCAGGACACATTGTGATGGATCCATGTTTGCTATGAAGTCTATTTTTAGCAGTGCTCGCTAACATTTTAACTGAACACAGTTCTCCCTCCCTTAACATTACTACTGTCGCATTTATTTGTATTTTTTTATCCACCATTTTTAAATAATAGTACTTTGCTTTCAGTGAAATGTATCATTTAGTATTGCTGCTGTTACTTCTCTTATGGAAGGGCTTGGGGCTGAGAAAACATCAACATAATCTGCCTGTTCACTGTCACTCCCAGGCACAGCCCTCTCTCCAGCCTCAGCCCCAACCCGAGCCCTGCTGAGACTAGCACTCAATGGCACAAGGCTTTCAGAGGTAGTAAATAACACAAAGCCCCTGCTAGCATAAAGGTGAGCAGCTCCACCGCTGGGTGGAAATGAGCCGTTTTATTGAAGCGTGGCAGGGTGTCTGTAAAATGCAAGAAGTTTTCATTGGACTCTGGGGCGGGCTTGTACTCCCCATCATAAACTACTGAACACAGTTTAACCCAAATGTTTGTGGTTTGGCTGTCTTTCCTTCAGTCATATAGGGCTGCTTTTCTTTTAAGAAAATATGCTGTTGAAAAGGCATGTAAGTAGCATGTCATTTTGTCAGGATGCGTTCTGGACTTTAAAACAAGGATTTGGAAGTGTGTACCTGCTCCTGTAGGGCAAGCTGTTTGGCTGTAGCCCACTGTGTGTGTTTCCTTTGGCTGGGAACAGAGTCCGTAGTGTGTGAGTGGAGCTCAGAAAGAGGTGGGCACACAAAGACACCCCTGTGTGCAAGCTGGAGAGGTGATCATAGCCTTACTCATTTCACCCAGTGGAGGAGCTGGAGGGGTCCATATACACATGCACACCATGTTCCTGTGAGATGAGGCCCAAGGTAAGCCACTAGAGATTTCATGCTCATCTAGCCAACTTACTCCTAGTTTAAACAACCTGTCCCATTTGGGTGCACAGTGTAGAAGTCCACTCCGACGATTTAGCCGACGGTTTAGCTTCTATCCGTAATGCGCAGTATATACAGGAACACAGCATCAAACAGTATATATACACTTAACAGTTTAAAACTGAATTGGTTATAGGTAGATATTTTTACAGCATTGGCTCTCTGCCAGTTCAGATGAATAAAGAAGCTTGATTAATTGATTATTAGTTCTGCATTGTAGATTTGTGCTTTTTCCTTATTGCAGTTTACTAATATTTATAGCCGCAGCCCATTTAGCCGCGCCTGCTGCGGATCATGATGAATGGCTCAGCAATTGCTCCCCGTTTAACATGGGTGGGTGTAAACCTGTCAGAGATGAATATTGTAATATCAGACAAACAGGCCAGGTATAGTTCCATTTCTGGTGGAAGCGAGGCAGCAACATTTTTTTATTCAGTTGTCTTTGAGGACATGGTAAATAATGTGATAGAATGATGGACCTCAGTCACCCAACTAGCCGTTTTGCTGGTTGGTTTACTCAGAGTACATACAGCGTTTAAGCACCCTGACCTTGGCTTTGAATATCTCAGGGTAATGCCTCTCAGGTAATGCAGTTTATGGTGTTTTCTCTCTGTAAACAAGATTTGTTTTTCATACTTTTGGAAACGACAGTACTAATAGTATTTCATATTAAGTTTGTGAAAGCATTGTGAAAATGCATACATCCTCGGTTAATCCTGTAATCTTTGTGTGGGAATGTACGTACCCATTCACCTACAGTGACGGTCTACTCTAGAGCCCAGTGTGTGTGATCGAATTACCTTCCATTAAGCCCTCAAAATGTATCCCTCTACAATCCTGTATACCACATTTTTGTTTTATTGGTCGCTAGAGTGCCAGTGCATGTTTTTGGTTGAACATTTCTTAACCTTCCCGATTTAAATGTTGACTGCAAAATAGGCCTACCTGGCAGAATGATATCAGATGGTTTGTATCAATCACGGGACATTTGATACTGGGTGTGTGTGTGTGTGTGTTTTTATAAAAAAGTGTGATTTTTGACAGTGGAAACCTGAAAACACTATAAACTATAACAACTGAATTTACCAAAAGATAAAAAGACACCCTTTTTGAGATTGCGCAGAGGTTTTTATTTTTCCCTCCAAACAATCAATGTATTTATGATATTGCCAAGTTAAAATTTGATTGTGAATGGAGGGTAGGTCATTATGGGCTACTTGCTCAGCCCACAAATTAAAAATAACATTTAAATGATGTGCGCATCATACTCTTTCCCGGGCTAGTATTCTTTTCACTCGGGCCTTTGGCTTTCAGTTGGTACTGGCCCGGTGTGCTACTGGCAAATTTTACATGACTGTCAAGCCTTGCAAGGGCATACTAATTTTAAAGATGGCTAGTCATTATTAGGCTGGTTCTGTATGGAATGCAGGTACATTATGGGATACAGGTCAGGCCATTTTCTGGTTGTCATTATCCATAAACTGAAGAAGTTAGTGAAAAACAGGTGGACCGCTGTCCTGATCCGGACCCAGAATGGTGTCAATGCGGACGGTGTGTTCCAAACCGTAATGCTATTGAATTGTGACAGTAGGATGCACAAGGTGCAATTTCAAAATGTGTTAGTGCATGGGCAGTTTTCCTCTTGTCATTTACTGACAGACCTTATGGTAGAGTGGCCAGATGGAAGCCATTCCTCAATAAAAGGCGCATGGCAGCCAGCTTGGAGTTTGCCAAAAGGCACCTAAAGGACTCTCTCTGGTCTGATGAAACCAACTCTTTAGCCTGAATGTCAAGCGCCATGTCTGGAGGAAACCTGACACCATCCCTACGGTGAAGCATGGTGGTGGAAGCATCATGCTGTGGGGATGTATTTCAGTGGCAGGGACTGGGAGACTAGTCAGGATCAAGGGAAAGATGAACGGAGCAAAGTACAGAGAGATCCTTGATGAAAATATCCTCCAGAGCGCTCAGAACCTGAGACTGGGATGAAGTTTGACCTTCCAAAAGGACAACAACCTGAAGCACACAGCCAAATCAACGCAGGAGTGGCTTTGCGACAAGTCTCTGAATGCCCTTGAGTTGCCCAGCCAGAGCCCGGCTTGAACCCAATCGAGCATCTCTGAAAGTAGTTGTGTAGCGACGCTCCCCATCCAACCAGAAAGATCTTGAGGTTCTGCAGAAAATAATGGGAGAAACTCCCCAAATACAGGTGCCAAGCTTGTAGCGTCATGGCCAAGAAGACTCGAGGCTGTAATCGCTGACAAAGGTGTTTCAACAAAGTATTGAGTAAAGGGTCTGAATACTTATGTAAATAGGGTGTTTCAGTTTTTAGGTTTTAACACATTTACAGACATTTCTAAAAAAACGTATTTGTCTTTGGTATTATTTGGGTATTGTGTGTAGATTGACAGATTTTAATATATATTTTTTCCAATTTTATAATAAGGCTGTAACGTAACAAAATGTGGAAAAGTCAAGGGGTCTGAATACTTTCCGAAGGCGCTGTATTTAATATATTTATATTTTAAAAAGGAAGATAGTTTGCTGACGCTAGTCGGCTGTACCTGCACCAAAACTCTGGGACTTTTCAACATATAGCTTGTTCTCCATCTTCTTTTTAAAATGGTGAGCCAACATTTTTTTCCTCACTTTTATTTCCCTGACTGATCGAAACTCATTTTCCCAGGCTCTCTCTTTTCTCTGCAGCAGACGTACAGCACCTCCAGAACGTATTCACACCCCTTTTACTTGTTCCACATTTTGTTGTTCCAGCCTGAATAAAACATTCATTAAATTGAGATTTTGTGCCACTGATCTATACACAATACCCCATTATGGAATTATGTTTTTCATTTTTTTTTACCAATGAATTAAAAGTGAAAAGCTGAAATGTAAAGTCAATAACTATTCAACCCCTTTGTTATGGCTAGCCTAAATAAGTTCAGGAGTAAAAATGTGCTTAGCAAAGTCATAAGTTGCATGGATTCATTCTGTGTTCAAAAATATTGGTTAACATGATTTTTGAATGACTACCCCACACATACAATTATCTTTAAGTCCCTCAATTGAGTAGTGAATTTCAAGCAGATTCAACCACAAAGACCAGGGAAGTTTTTCAATGCCTTTGCATAAAAGGGCACCGATTTGGTTTAAAAAATAAAGAAAAGAAAAAACTCCCTTTGAGCATGGTGAAGTTATTAATTGGGCTTTGAATGGTGTGTAAATACTCCTAGTCACTACAAAGATAGTTGTCCTTCCTAACACAGTTGCCGGAGAGGAGCGAAACTGCTCGGGTATTAAACCATGAGGCGATTTTAAAACAGTTTAATGGTTGATATGAGAGAACTGAGGATGGATCAACATCATTGTAGTTACTCAACAATATTAACCTAAATGACACAGTGAAAAGAAGGAAGCCTGTACACAATAGAAATGTTCCAAAACACCCTGTTTGCAAAAAGGCATTTATTAATACTGCGAACAACACGTCAGAGTACCACTCTTCATATTTCCAAGCATAGTGGTGGCTGCATCATGTTATAGGTATGCTTGTCATTGCAAGGACTTGGTAGTTTTTTTAGGATAAAAAGAATACAGCTAATAACAGGCAAAATCTTTCAGAAAACCTGGTTGACACTGGGAGACAAATTCACCTTTCAGCAGGACAATTACCTAAACCACAAGGCCAAATCTACACTGAAGCTGCTTACCAAGATGATGGGAGCATACATTTCTGACTGTTGCTCATTTGAGATATTTCTCTGAGGGATAAATGTTTGCTAATTAACCTTAGAAATAGTAAACATTGGTAACTCCCTAGTCAGTTTACCTAAAGCTTTTGACTTCGCTGGGACTACACAACCTTTTATTTCTGGGTTTAATTCTGAGCTGGATTGACATTGACAGTGTTTATGATCTCCTCTATCTAGCTGATGCTAATGACTTTAGCCTTGTTCTGTCAAAATACGTCTGGTCCTCTGGGGAAGCTCCACCTGTCCTCTTCTGGGATCTGTTAGTTTATCAGCTGCTTCCTGACCGTAAGACCTTATGTCTGTTACTGGGATCAATAATAGCTCTTATCTGCTCTGGGATGCTAACTGACTGACTGTCTGACTGATGGACCGAGATGTTCTGTGTGCTACTAGTAGAGCCTGTCTTTGCCATGTCTTCTGGTCTAATGCCACAGAGAACAGTCCTGATGACCTCCATAATCTGTGAATGTCCAGGATTCAAAACACTGATGTATTTGCTACCCAAGTTAAAGCATACCATTCATATTTATTAAACAATACAGTTGAACAGAGAGTGTGATATGCCATTGTAAAGTGATGAGGGTGGAATGTCATTGTGAATGAAAATAGTAGGTTGCAATGAGGCTCTATGCCCCTGTAGAATTAATGCAAAATTATTTTGAGCCAAGTTACTGGGGGAAAAGTTGACAGGCAAAATAAACACTCAGTCTTAACCTGACCTTTTTCTGTTCCTTCAGACTTTTCATCCTCCCCTGCATTTTTTATGAAAGCTGGGGCACTCTTTTCCTCTTATTCAAAGAGTTCTTCTGTTCCTCTGTAGGGCAAAGGAGTATGAGACGGCAATGGAGGCAAAGACAGTCCCCGACTCCCCATACAAGGCCAAGTAAGTTCCCAACTACACGTTTATGCATTCTATCTCTTCTATTTAACTGTAGTGAATAGTGATACAATGATAATTATGCATGGATGAATAAATGGATGAATGACACGACTTAACCTCTCTTCCTCCCCAGGCTCCAGCGTCTGGTGAAGGACTTGGTCAAGCAGCTCCAGGGCCAGGACAGTGGTCAGTGGGCCAACACCAGGGTGTCAGGCCTGGATAGAACCCTGGGAGAGATCTCCCGCATCCTGGAGAAACAGGTCCATCACTAGCACCTAGCTGTAACACACTACTGAGACTTGCTCCTTGTCTGCTTGTCTGACATTCTGTCAGAGCGTAGCGTCAGAGTGTGGAGTGGTGTTAGGGAGGGAGGGGGGCAGTTCTCTCAGCTGCGTTCTGTTTGGCTGCAGCTCTATCTGTGTGTCTCTCAGTCCTAGTGTAGAGTATCAGTTACTCCCCAACTCCTTGCCTGGGGTTATTTGTAATGCAGGCCAGATTAGCTATGTGTTTTCATTGGCCACATGTTATTAATAGAGGAGCTACCCATCACTGGACAGGCAAACATTTGTATGCTTCATAAGTATTTGTGGGTTTATACAATTACATAAGGTTTTCCTAGAAGATGTAATCCAAAGGATCTCAAGTTACAATGGAATATAGGCAGGAGCCTTCAGCTTTTTCTCGCCCAGGGACCCGCTCCCAGGCAAACCATCGACCCAGGGACCCTCATCATACGTTAGCAAAAAATCTACAAAATCATCAGTCGAATGATAATGGCAAGAAGGAGTAATTAACCTTTTTAAATGAATAGATTTGTTAGATGGTTCTTTATTATTTTGACCTTCCCGCATCACAATTGGAAGAGGAAGTGTAAATTCTAACATAGTCTATAAGCTCGAAAGGTAACTCAAACACATTTTCGCTAAGAGCAGCTGTGTAGCTGGTTAAACAAAGGTTAGCCATGTATGTCCAAGTCAAGAAATCTTACCAGCATCCAGCTGCAGTTATCACACTGGTAGCCTATTTATTCATGGATGCTTTTTCAAAGCCCATGTCAGATATTCCAGTGGGTGTATTTGGCTCCAATCAGAGTAATTTGCTCAATATTAGGAGTTGAATAATAGTCATCTTCATTAGAAAGACATTTTTCTCTTCTACTGTAGGTATGTTATTCTAAATGTGTTTATTATGTTGCTAGAAATATTCAGAAACACATTTAAATAAATAAACGAAAACATTTGCGGACCATTGACAGTCAATGCTTATCGAGAAAGCTATGAATGACAGACATAGATGACAATAGTTGACTTAAATCGATGTTAGGAATATAAGAGAGACCCACTGTAGAAGATGGGCTTCGTTGGATGCCATTTTAAGGAGTTGAACTGCGTTCTATTGACAGTGAAGCCCCAGCACACCCAGTGTATGTTCATCAATAAGGGGGATGAATGGAGCACCTGTCACTGTGTTTGTGAAGGGCTGAACATGCAGTGAGTGACAAGCCATCATTCTCCTGCCAAGATGCGGTTCAAGGTATCATAAAGCACACTGTGCATTTTGGTGGGCGGGAGGATAGAGAGATGATGGTGTCTGGTCCTTGACAGGGGGAGGGGTGGAGAGGCTATTACTGAATTTCCCCAGAGGGAGAGAGAGGTGGCAAGGGTGGGTGGCACAGCACAGCAGCACAGTGTAATTGGAGAGGAGGAGTCCAGTGTGATGGTGTTCAAGCTGTCGCTAACAGGGGGGAGCTCCTCCCCTCAGCTCCATACTCTCCCTATGGGAGGTCGGGGGTCACTGGGCCAGGAGCCCTCCTCCATTCAACACTGGTATTGGTAGGTCAGCCAACTCTGTTTGGGCTTTACCGTGTGGTTAAAGCTCTTCACATATTTATAGAGCATTAAAACAATTGAGGAAAGCCCTACTCTGCATTAGTTTTGGTTGTGTAGAGGTGTGGAAGAGCTTAATCTAGACTTCATTCAGTATGGCTGTTAAACTCCCCCGTTAGCCCAGCCCAGAGCAGAGTGAGGCCTGGACTGAGGGGGGTGGGGTGGGACATGGGGGCCAGCCTGTGAACCAGCCTGGGAGGCACTTCCTCCTCTAATCCCTGGACAAAGTCAAATAAATATAGTCTCCGTCAGCATGGGTGTCTGCCCCCTGAGTCGGGACCGTTTAGATTATTTGACCTAACAAGCATCTCTCGTGTGTAATTGACTCACCTAGAGATTTTGTTTTTCTCTACGATATCTGATTCAGTCTCCACTTTCTCTGCTAATTCCTTAGACAACACCCAACACTCCCCCCTCCAAGGCAGTCTTAGTCAGGCTAACCACCCCCCTCGCTGCTGCTCTCTGGGCTGGGTCTAGTCTCCGACCCCAGCACGCCTCTCCCTCTGTGACCACTAATGGTTTATTTTGTGTCAAAATAGATATTTTTGTTGGGGAGTGGAGAGCTTTTCCTCTCTCATTTTTCTCCAGTATAATTTCTTAACTTTCTCCTCTCTTACCTTGGTAATGAGCTCACATATTTACACACTGGCCCAAATGTTTCTCACTGCTTTCAAATAAAGGCTGGCCTGAGATGGACACCGTTTATGACACTTGAGGGACTGTCAGAAACACTGCGCTCTGAGAATGGAGACTGTATTTACATTTTCATTTGCCAGCTGTTATGGGCTGGTTGGGCTCCCCTTCGTAGCCAACCAGTGACTGGTTCTACCTGGGATGTGGAGGTGGGGGAATGGAGTAGCAGAGTAACAACAATATGGGGCCTGAAGGAGCCTGCCTAAAGTTGATGGATGCAGCCAAGATCAGCTGTGTCCAGATTTTGTGAAAGGCCCAGGTTCCTGAGTGGTGCAGCGGTCTAAGGCACTGCATCTCAGTGCAAGAGGCATCACTTCAGTCCTTGGTTCGAATCCAGGCTGTATCACATCTGGCCGTGATTTGGAGTCCCATAGGGTGGCACACAACTGGCCCAGCGTTGGATTTTGATCTTAACTGACTTGGTTAAATAAAGATAAAAAAAATATATACCATCATTGTTAATAAAGATTTTTTTGTCTTAACTGACTTGCCTAGTTAAATAAAGATAAAAAAATATATACACTACCGTTCAAAAGTTTAGGTTTACTTAGAAATGTCCTTGTTTTTGAAAGAAAAGCACATTTTTTTTGTCCATTTAAGTGAGTGATGGTTGCTGATAATGGGCCTTTGTACACCTATGTAGATGGTCCATAAAAAATCAGCCGTTTCCAGCTACAATAGTAATTTACAACATTAACAATGTCTAAACTGTATTTCTGATCAATTTTATGTTATTTTACTGGACCAAAAAATATATTTACTTATAAAAACAAGGACATTTCTTGTTGTATGTCATGGCTTTAGAAGCTTCTGATCGGCTAATTGACATCATTTGAGTCAATTGGAGGTGTACCTGTGGATGTATTTCAAGGCCTACCTTCAAACTCAGTGCCTCTTTGTTGACATCATGGGAAAATCAAAAGAAATCAGCCAAGACCTCAGAAGAAAAAGTGTAGACCTCCACAAGTCTGGTTCATCCTTGGGAGCATTTTCCAAACGCCTGGAGGTACCACGTTCATCTGTACAAACAATAGCACGCAAGTATAAACACCATGGGACCACGCAGCCGTCATACCTCTCAGGAAGGAGACGTATTCTGTCCTAGAGATGAACGTACTTCGGTGCGAAAAGTGCAAATCAATCCCAGAACAACAGCAAAGGATTTTGTGAAGATGCTGGAGGAAACCGGTACAATAGTATCTATATCCACTGTAAAACGAGTCCTATATCGACATAACCTGAAAGGCTGCTCAGCAAGGGAGAAGCCTCTGCTCCAAAACCGCAATGAAAAAGCCAGACCACAGTTTGCAACTGCACATGGGGACAAAGATCATACTTTTTGGAGAAATGTCCTCTGGTCTGATGAAACAACAAAAATATAACTGTTTGGCCATAATGACCATTGTTATGTTTGGAGGATAAAGGGGGAGGCTTGCAACCCGAAGTACACCATCCCAACTGTGAAGCACAGGGGTGGCAGCATCATGTTGTGTGGGTGCTTTGCTGCAGGAGGGTCTGGTGCACTTCACAAAATAGATGGCTTCATGAGGCAGGGAAATGATGTGGATATATTGAAGCAACATCTCAAGACATCAGTCAGGAAGTTAAAGCTTGGTTGCAAATGGGTCTTCCAAATGGACAATGACCCCAAGCATACTTCCAAAGTTGTGGCAAAATGGCTTAAGGACAACAGTCAAGGTATTGGAGTAGCCATCACAAAGCACTGACCTCAATCCTATAGAAAATGTTTGGGCAGAACTGAAAAGGTGTGTGCGAGCAAGGAGGCCTACAAACCTGACTCAGTTGCACCAGCTCTGTCAGGAGGAATGGGCCAAAATTCACCCAACTTATTGTGGGAAGCTTGTGGAAGGCTCCCCAAAACGTTTGACCATAGTTAAACAATTTAAAGGCAATGCTACCAAATACTAATTGAGTGTATGTAAACTTCTGACCCACTGGGAATGTGATGAAAGAAATAAAAGCTGAAATAAATCATTCTCTCTACTATTATTCTGACATTTCACATTCTTAAAATAAAATGGTGATCCTAACTGACCTAAGACTGTGATTTTTTTACTAGGATTAAAAGTCAGGAATTGTGAAAAACTGAGTTTACATACACTTTAGCCAAATACATTTAAACTTCTGACTTCAACTGTATATATTTGATTCCTGCACACTGAATGCAATTCTCACCTTAGACTAGTATAGTGGTCCTGTAGATGAAAATCACAATTTTCTCAATTCCTCACCCCCTTGGGGAGGGTTTTCTTTGTTCCCCTTGTCTTAGATTGGGAGTGTTAAGTGTGTCCATAAACAAACATTTGAGAAAGTAGATCTAAGGAACTTGTCAGAGACTAGGAGAACTAAACTGACATGATGGACAAGTGTGTCAGGAAACGTATTATTATCCCACGATAGTCTGGTCCGGGGCTCACATTAAGCATTCAAATGTATTCATTAATAGTTTTATTTTCATGTGCCGGGGGCGGGAAAAAAGCAATACAATTACATATCGGGATATTATTTTTGATTGTATATCATATCCATTTTTTTTTACAATATCACAATAGTATTTTTTGCGCTCGTTTGCTGTACCTGCACAAGAATTCCAGTATTTTTCCTTCATAGCTTGTTTTCTATCTACTTTTTAAATAGGGAGCAAAATAGTTTTCAGCACTTTTATTTCCATGACTGATCAAAAGTTATTTTTATCCTTTTACCATAACAAATAAATAATACCAGTTAACTACAATTATTTGCTTCCATCCTTGAAGGATTTTACTACAATAAATGAATAGGCAGACTTACGTTGGCCAGAATATTACCCATTCAAGAGTAGGTAATATGAATAGGCTCTATTGAATACCGGCCGTATTGTGAGTTCAGAAGGAGTAATATATTATTTATCAGATTGACTAAAGCCTTTTGTTTTTGCTGCCAAAGTGAGTAAAAAAAGTCAGGGAAATCATTTCATTTGACATGTTTCTGACCTAACCAGGACAGATTTGCTTGAAGTCTATGAATATGCCCTTTTAGTATTTTAGTTCATATGTTCCAAGGATGGCTTACTCTTTGTAACTTGAATCGGGGTCATACATTGAAATCCCTCTGTGTTGTAGTTCCTCCATAGGCTGTGGTTTCTGTGGTGCGTCTGATTTTGCACCTCACTAGTCCCTAATGAATGTCAGTCCAATTTTATAGAATAAATTCCACCAGACTTGTTTCCCATTTACAGTCTCTCAACCAATCATCCCTCTTTATTGTACCAAACAGCATTCCATTACACCCGATGAACATACAAACTCTTACTCTCTCAAATAAAATCAAATCAAATGTATTTATATAGCCCTTCGTACATCAGCTGATATCTCAAAGTGCTGTACAGAAACCCAGCCTAAAACCCCAAACAGCAAACAATGCAGGTGTAAAAGCACGTACTCTCAAGTACTCTCTCTAAATGTTTACCCCAGCAGTCTTGTTGTGGTTTGTCACTCCTCTCGTACATGCTGATGCTGGTTTAGATTACTCAACTTTGTTTACTCCTCACAGGTTTTTTTTGCAAGTTTATGTCTTCGTCATGGTCCAAGATGAAATGCATGTACGGTAGTGTATGTCTGCCCCGCTCACTCCATCTGTTATTTTGCTTGATGAGCAAACCAGTTTGAGGCTGTCCTGTGTCACACCCATAATGAACTCCCAAGTCAGTTGTTCCCCAGCGTCTGTTGGTGGGGCCAGAGGATCGGGGCTTTCCCCTCCTCTGTATCCCCTCCTCCCTGTCTTTGTGTCTAATTAGAGTGGCTGGTGGGAGGTAACTACAAAGAGATGTCCTGCTGGCCCTCCCTCTCTCTCCCTCTCATCCCAAAAGCACCTCTGTCACAGACACAGGAATTAGCAGCTGCCTGGCCTTCTGATTAGCTGGGGTAATAATGGTCACCAGGGGTAATAATTGTTTAAGATTCCTCCAGCTGTATAATTCAGTTTGGACTCGGCTGTCTGTCCTTGCCCCCTCACCTTTCCTCAAGTCTTCAGTCATGTTGGGGGTTTCTCTCTAGAATAAATGAGCCCCTCATCATATTACACTGACATCAGAGTGTCTGCTCCTGAGTGGCGCAGTAGTCTAAGGCACTGCATCTTAGTGCTAGAGGGTTCACTACAGACCCTGGTGCGATTCCAGGCTGTATCACAACCGGCCATGATAGGGAGGGTCATAGGGCGGCGCACAATTGGCCCAGCATCGTCCGGGTTAGGGTTTGGCCGGGGTAGGCCATCATTGTAAATAAGAATTTGTTCTGAACTGACATGCCTAGTTAAATAAAGGTTAAATAAATACAAGTCTGGCAAGCAGGGAGTGACAGGATGCAGACAGATTTAACACTGCTTCATAGGAACATGGAATGGGAGATTAAGTGAGATGTATCTTTGTCTGTCAGTGCAGGATAGTGCTGTGTTTCAACATTTTGGTTTTCATTTAGGAGCGAGTGTTGAGCCTCTAACAACAGGCAGTCACTGTCACCTTGTTTCAGTGTGTACAGCCACTGTCACCTTGTTTCAGTGTGTACAGCCACTGTCACTAATCATATACAAACAGACTTTCTGTTGCCTCTCCCTGATGTGGCTTGTTGAAAAGATCTATCAAATGCAGATGTTGTGACCATGACTTTGTTGGCTATATGAAATAATCATTTGGCAACAATAGATACAACAGTTACTACATCACACATTCTATGGAGATCTCACCTTAACGTTGTTATACAGTTCCCAGCGTGGTTCAAGGGGTTATTTAATGAACAACAGCTTTATTGTTTCCCTGTATGACTTAGTTACTGTACCTGAAAAGTAAGTTCCAGAGGGTTCAGTTTAATATGGCGTGTAATTCCGCTGTTCTTGCAATTTGCTCTCTTTAGTTCTTGCAGTTGAAATGTTATTCTTCATTGATCTGGAACATGAAGGCCTATTATTCCTGCTCTGCTCTACTGCCATCCACAGTACTGAGGCAGCAGAGTATAAAGTCTTATAGCTAGAGAAACACCACAGAGAGGACCATACTGTACGGTTTCCTGCACCGATAACACCAATATTGATAGCCTAGATCTGATGGTGTGCTTTTGAGAAATGAATGATTTCTACCTCCACATCAGCAGATAGGTCTCCTCTTGGTCCTCTCTGGTAGGGATGCCATGGTTATTGCAGATGTAGACTGCCTTAAGATGTTGCCTAAAATGATTGGAGGTTAATCCTCTCTACCCCTTCTTCTTCTTTTCCATCGCCACAGCAGATTGATCTGTCAAGCTGCCAAGGCAGACGCAGCCAAGATGTCCCAGTCTGGCTTTAACGTCAGACAGCCAGGACTGGGCAGGTCCCAGTTAACTCCCTTAGAAGACCATTTGATTACTACCATGAAAGAGCTGCCTTTTTCTCATTTAGCCCAGAAGCTTTCAGATGGGCGTGTTGATGGGTGAGTTAAGAGTGGGTTAAACCCAGCTCAGTGCTAGAGACCATCGTAATTTAAGTATGAAGAGTGTTGGTAACCTCCACAAAGGGAGGTTGGTCTCTTACAAACAGAATACAACCACACATGGTGCTGATTGGACCATTGGAGAGATTTCTATAATCCTCAGTGCAGGAGCTTTTCTGGTGTGCTTTTCAGTGTGTTGGTCCAAAATACTTTAACCCTAGCCGAGTTCAGTGTTTACTTGTCACCGGATCCTGAGGACTTGTGCCTTGGCACTCCATGTGAGTGACAGATGAAGGGCTTATATATAATTTTGCAAAGCGCTTCCTCAATGTGTTCAGGCTTGTTGGCAAACCCCTTATCTGTGGAACAAAAACACGTTGAAGTGCTTGGATATAGAGGCTGTCACACTACCTGGGAGACGGTGACCTCATTAGGTGTAGAAGCAACCTCCAGTGTACCTCCGTCCGTCCTTGCGTGATGTGGTGAGGTGTGCACCCCCCTGGCTGTTCCGTCCGTGTGAGGAAAGCCCTCCATCAGCACCCACTCCTCCCCTGATGCCCTGCAGCCCCTATCCTCCCGGTCGACCCAGGCACTAACATGCCTGATAGCAGCCGCTTGCTCTGGGCTTTGGAGCTGTTGATTTATGGGACTGTGTAGCTGCAGCAGCATCTGACCAAATGCCAAGAGCTCTGACTCGTTTCTCCTATCCTAACAGCAGGGCACGGCCCTCTTCTTATTTAGGGCCTGTTTGATCGCTAGATCACTCTAGACTCACTAGACTCACTCTATGGACCACTGTATTGTGTTAGACTAAACACTGTATTGTGTTAGACTAAACATGTTGATCAGTTTAATGATGATAATTGTTTACTATACATTTTAAATCCCATGTGCTAGCCTCAGCTGGGTGCACTACCTCGGTCAGAGTTATAGCTGTTTTCATATTGGAATAAATAAACAGTCAATTCAGCATGTATCCAAGACTCTTATCTTGATTGATGATTTTCTTTAGTAGTTTTTGTTTGATTTCTCAGTTATTTACTTGTCTAGAGTCTCTCCTCGGCCTGTGTTTGTGAGCACAGACCACCCTGGTTTTGTGTGTGTGTGTGGAGTTCTGCAGAGTAACTGTCCTCCACTGAGACTTGGCTGGCGTGGGGGTGGAGCTGGGGTTGTGCACTTTTGAGATTTAACAGGAATGCTTTGGGGATCGCTGTGTTTTTCAGATTTCACTCCCAACTCCCCTTTGGAAGTGGGAGGTGAGGGGAAAAGAGCCGGTGGGTCCTCAGTGAGAGCAACGTGATACCCTTGTCCATCCGGCTCCCTGTTACCTGACTGCGGTTCTTGTTCTCTCCCTCCACAGAACAATGAAGATCAAGTGGCATTCCAGGTGGGAGGGGGACTTTCTACTCTGGAACAGATTCTGCAGGTAGTCACTGTAACCGCCACCCCCACCGCAGTCTCACGCATTCCAATCAAGTGAGTTCCAGCTTTTACATTCAAATACAGCTAACCTAGTCTCCACACACACTGTCTTTTAATACACTTTCTATTCAGATTAGAGGGTTTTACACAAACTACACTATATATACAAAAGTATGTGGACACCCCTTCAAATTAGTGGATTTGGCTATTTCAGCCACACCCGCTGCTGACAGGTGTATAAAATTGAGCACACAGCCATGCAATCTCCATAGGAAAACATTGACATGGCCTTACTGAAAAGCTCAGACATTTAATGTGGCACCGTCATGAGATTCCACCTTTCCAGCAAGTCAGTTCGTCAGATTTCTGCCCTGCTAGTGCTGTTATTGTGAAGTGGAAAAGTCTAGGAACAACAACGGCTCAGCCGCAAAGTGGTAGGCCACACAAACTCACTGAACGGGACTTCGAGTGCTGAAGCGTGTAGCTTGTAAAAATAGTCTGTCCTTGGTTGCAACACTCACGACCGAGTTCCAAACTGCCTCTGGAAGCAACGTCAGCACAATAACTGTTCGTCTGGAGCTTCATGAAATGGGTTTTCATGGTGAGCAACCGCACACAAGCCTAAGATCACCATGCTCAATGCCAAGTGTTGGCTGGAGTGGTATAAAGCTTGCCGCCATTGGACTCTGGAGCAGTGGAAACATGTTTTCTGGAGTGATGAATCACGCTTCACCATCTGGCAGTCCGACAGGCTTTGGCGGATGCCAGGAGAATGCGATCTGCCCGAATGCATAGTGCCAACTATAAAGTTTGGATGAGAAATAATGATTTGGGGCAGTTTTTCATGGTTCGGCTAGGCCCCTTACTTCCAGTGAAGGGAAATCTTAACACTACAGCATACAATGGCATTCGAGACGATTCTGTGCTTCCAACTTTGTGTGGCAATAGTTTGGGGAAGGCTCATTTCTGTTTCAGCATGACGATGCCCCTGTGTAAAAAGCGAGGTCGATACAGAAATGGTTTGTTGAGATCGGTGTGTAAGAACATGACTGGCCTGCACAGAGCCCTGATCCTCAACCCCATCGAAATCCTTTGCGATGAATTGGAACACCAACTGCGAGCCAGGCCTAATCGCCCAACATCGGTGCCAGACCTGCTTTTGTGGCTGAATGTAAACAAGTCCCCGCAGCAATTTTCCAAAATCTAGTGGAAAGTCTTCCCAGAAGAGTAGAGGCTGTTATCGCAGCAAAGGGGCACCAACTCCATATTAATGCCATGGTTTTGGAAAGAGATGACGAGCAGGTGTCCACATACTTTTGGTCAAGTAGTGTATAATGACACTATGTTTTAATACAAATTATTCATGAAGGGTATGTGGCTGCTGCTTGTGGCTCTGTGAGGGTCATCGTCATTGGTCATAATGCATCTTGCTGACCTCTCGTGATGTCACCTCTGCTGAGTCAGCTGTGAGGAAGTGTACGGGATGTCAAATTACTCCATTTACTTTGGCTGGAACCTCCACGGTCCCCATACAATACAACTTCATGAATCCGTTGAAATTGACATTTTGTATTTTTTTGTCCTTTTTCCATCCCCATCCCCATATTCCCATACTCTTCACAACCAATATCCTGGCCTATTGCTGCTCTCATGAGTCATGAGCCGACATTTCACTGTCTGTCGTCCAACCGGACCTCCACTTAAAACCCATGAGCCTTACCAGCTGCTGTGTAAGCCTCTAAAGACATGTTCCACACTCTGACCTCCGTGACAGCTCTCCTCTGTTTACAATTTGTGATGTTTTTGCAATTGCGTAAAGTGAGTGAGGTAACCTCAACCCTTCCTTTTATTTCTCTGTTTATAGTGCTCGTATCTCAATCAATACTTTCAGAATGGATCATGAATAATAATGCAACCTTTTTAGAAGGAGAAAGGGATTACATTTTGGTCATCTATTTTGTGTTCATTCTTTTCTGTTGATATACAGAAAGGCCATGTGTCTAATCCATCAGAAGGACTCTGTCGTGGTTTTGAGTTGTGGGTCTGGAGTTAGTGTGGCCTGCCAGTAGATAACCTCGGAGAGACCGCCATTCTCACAACATTGGAACTCTCTAATGGACTGGAATGGCCTCTCTCCTACACTCATTAGCATTTACTGTTTCCCAAACCTCTACTAATGGACAAATGCTTCTTATATTTCTAATGCTTTTAAATATGGCCATCTCGTATTTATAGATTTTTAAAAATTAAAAATGATTCACTCCATCACTAATCCTGGAGAATTTGAAGCAGACTTCCGTATCGTGAGGAATTTTATTAACTTAAATTGGGTAGACAGGTTTTTACTTGTAGGTAGCTAGGAGTCTTTTGCTCACAATTGGACTGTTTCTTCTTGTTGAAGCGGGAGACTACACCCACACTCACTGTTGTTCCTACGCTTTGAGACAGCCACTTGACGTACAGAGGAAGAGGAGTTGAATAAGATCAGAGGTACTTCTTTCATCCTCTGCCGGGCTCCTAGTCCAATCCATAGCTGAAGTGTGCCATGTCTAGTGACAAAGGAATGGCCTCCCTGTTACCTTCTTTCAGGACTCAATTACCACCTTGTCTGAACATGTTGAAAATAACTTCTTCAGATCTTCTAGAAATATACATAAGACTGAGGACAACTTTCAAGCATGAAGGGGCAGGTCACTCCTGTGGGGTCATCACAAATAGGAATGTTAGAATGTAACCTTCCTAAAGTAAAGCTCAAGAACGTTATCCAGTTCTGTTGACAGTTCTTAGTATGTGTTCCACTTGATAAAGTGGTATTATATGTTGAATAGTACATAATAACAGTATATTCATGATGTTGCAAAGCAGACAACGTGTTGCCAGTTCCTGTCTACCCAGCACCTGTGGGTTCAGGTTGTGATAGGCTAGCTGTCTTTGGGCTGTCTCTGCTCTCTCTGTCGTCCATGCTATAGAGTAGAGTGCTGCCTCAGGCCTGGGGTTGTTGTTGGGCCCCTGAGAGCTATGAGCTTGGGTCAGAACTTGTGATAACCCTCTTTCAGAGCACATCAATCCGGCCCCTCAGACATATCTCACCGTTGCCGCTTGCTATAGGCCACCCTCTGCCCCCAGCTGTGCCCTGGACACCATATGTTAACTGATTGCCTCCCATCTATCTTCAGAGCTCATGCTGCTAGGTGACCTAAACTTGGACATGCTTAACACCCCGGCCATCCTACAATCTAAGCTTGATGCCCTCAATCTCACACAAATGATCAATGAACCTACCAGGTACAACCCCAAATCTATAAATACGGGCACCCTCCTAGATATCATCCTAAGCAACTTGCCCTCCAAATACACCTCTGCTGTTTTTAAGAACACAGCGATCACTGCCTCATTTCCTGCATCCGTAATGGGTCCGCGGTCAAACGACCACCCCTCATCACTGTCAAACCATCCTTAAAACACTTCAGCGAGCAGGCCTTTCTAATCGACCTGGCCCGGGTATCCTGGAAGGATATTGACCTCATCCCGTCAGTAGAGGATGCCGGGTCATTCTTTAAAAGTGCCTTCTTCACCATCTTAAATAAGCATGCCCCGTTCAAAAAATGTAGAACCAGGAACAGATATAGCCCTTGGTTCTCTCCAGACCTGACTGCCCTTGACCAGCACGAAAACATCCTGTGGCATTCTGCATTAGCATCGAATAGCCCCTGTGATATGCAACTTTTCAGGGAAGTTAGGAACCAATATACACAGCCAGTTAGGAAAGCTAATGCTAGCTTTTTCAAGCAGACATGTGCATCCTGTAGCACAAACTCAAAACAGTTCTGGTACACTGTAAAGTCCATGGAGAATAAGAGCACCTCCTCCCAGCTGCCCACTGCACTGAGGCTATGAAACACTGTCACCACCGATTTATCCACTATAATTGAGAATTTCAATAAGCATTGTTCTACTGCTGGCCATGCCTTCCACATGCTACCCCTACCCCGGTCAACAGCCCTGCACTCCCCACAGCAACTCGCCCAAGCCTCCCCATTTCTCCTTCACCCAAATCCAGATAGCTGATGTTCTGAAAGAGCTGCAAAATCTGGACCCCCTACAAATCAGCCGGGCTAGACAATCTGGACCGTCTTTCTAAAATTATCTGCCGAAATTGTTGCAACCCCATATCACTAGCCTGTTCAACCTCTTTCGTATCATCTGAGATTCCCAAAGATTGGAAAGCTGCCGTGGTCATCCCCCTCTTCAAAGGGGGAGACACTCTAGACCCAAACTGCTACAGACCTATATCTATCCTACCCTGCCTTTCTAAGGTCTTCGAAAGCCAAGTTAACAAACAGATTACAGACCATTTCGAATTCCACCGTACCTTCTCCACTATGCAATCTGGTCTCAGAGCTGGTCATGGGTGCACCTCAGCCACGCTCAAGGTCCTAAGTGATATCATAATTGCCATCGATAAGAGACATTACTGTGCAGCCGTACTCATCAAATCAAATGTATTTATATAGCCCTTCGTACATAAGCTGATATCTCAAAGTGCTCTACAGAAACCCAGCCTAAAACCACAAACAGCAAGCAATGCAGGTGTGGAAGCACGTTGGCTAGGAAAAACTCCCTAGAAAGGCCAAAACATAGGAAGAAACCTAGAGAGGAACCAGGCTATGAGGGGTGGCCAGTCCTCTTCTGGCTGTGCCGGGTGGATATTATAACAGAACTTGGCCAAGATGTTCAAATGTTCATAAATGACCAGCATGCTCAAATAATAGGTCTGGGACAGGTAGCACGTCCGGTGAACAGGTCAGGATTCCATAGCCACAGGCAGAACAGTTGAAACTGGAGCAGCAGCACGGCCAGGTGGACTGGGGACAGCAAGGAGTCATCATGCCAGGTAGTCCTGAGGCATGGTCCTCATCAACCTGGCTAAGGCTTTCGACTGTCAATCACCACATTCTTATTGGCAGACTCAACAGCCTTGGTTTCTCAAATGATTGCCTCGCCTGGTTTACCAACTACTTCTCTGATAGAGTTCAGTGTGTCATATCGGAGGGCCTGTTGTCCGGACCTCTGGCAGTCTCTATGGGGGTGCCACAGGGTTCAATTCTCGGGCTGACTCTCTTCTCTGTATACATCAATGATGTCGCTCTTGCTGCTGGTGATTCTCTGATCCACCTCTACGCAGACGACACCATTCTGTATCATTCTGGCCCTTCTTTGGACACTGTGTTAACTAACCTCCAGACGAGCTTCAATGCCATACAACTCTTCTTCCGTGGCCTCCAACTGCTCTTAAATGCAAGTAAAACTAAATGCATGCTCTTCATCCGATCGCTGCCCGCACCTGCCCGCCCGTCCAGCATCACTAATCTGGATGGCTCTGACTTAGAATATGTGGATAACTACAAATACCTAGGTGTCTGGTTAGACTGTAAACTCTCCTTCCAGACTCACATTAAGCATCTCCAATCCAAAATTAAATCTAGAATCGGCTTACTATTTCGCAACAAAGCATCCTTCCCTCATGCTGCCAAACATACCCTCGTAAAACTGACCATCCTACGGATCCTCGACTTTGGCGATGTCATTTACAAAATAGCCTCCAACACTCTACTCAACAAATTGGATGTAGTCTATCACTGTGCCATCCATTTTGTCACCAAATCCCCATATACTACCCACCATTGTGACCTGTACGCTCTCGTTGGCTGGCCCTCACTTCACTCTCGTCGCCAAACCCACTGTCTCCAGGTCATCTACAAGTCTCTGCTAGGTAAAACCCGCCTTATCTCAGCTCACTGGTCACCATAGTAGCACCCACTCGTAGCACGCGCTCCAGCGGGTATATCTCACTGGTCACCCCCAAAGCCAATTCATCCTTTTGGCCACCTTTTCTTCCAGTTCTCTGCTGCCAATGACTGGAACGAACTGCAAAAATCACTGAAGCTGGAGACTCCTATCTCCCTCACTAGCTTTAAGCACCAGCTGTCAGAGCAGCTCACAGATCACTGCACCTGTACATAGTCAATCTGTAAACAGCCCATCCAACTCCCTCATCCCCATACTGTATTTATTTATTTATCTTGCTCCTTTGCACCCCAGTATCTCTACTTGCACATTCATCTTCTGCACATCTACCATTCCAGCGTTTAATTGTTATATTGTAATTACTTCGCCACCACGGCCTATTTATTGCCTTAACTCCCTTAATTTATCTCATTTGCACTCACTGTATATAGACTTTTTTTTCTTCTTTTTTTTCTACTGTATCATTGACTGTATGTTTTGTTTATTCCATGTGTAACTCTGTGTTGTTGTATAGGTCGAACTGCTATGCTTTATCTTGGCCAGGTCGCAGTTGCAAATGAGAACTTGTTCTCAACTATCCTACCTGGTTAAATAAAGGTTCAATTAAAAACAGATATAAAATAAAAAATCAAGCCCACACTCATAGTAGTCCTGTACATGGTTAAACATGTATTACACCCACATTCATTATATATAAACACACACCTTTACAATATGGGGGAAATGTAAGGGATTCAGGGCAAGGGATGGGAATATTGGGAGCCAGTGATGAGATTCAACACAAGGACATGGCCCGTCTGTCCACTAATCACTGTTGTTCATCTGGGTGGCTGTACGGTGTAATGGTCGGCGTCTGTGAGATAGACGCTAACCCCAGCGCTTGCTACATTATCTGTTTACAGTAATGCTGCCGTATTGATCGCCTCCTCTCAGATAAGCTGAGTGATTTACAAAAAAGTCAACTGCAGAGTCGGAGATGCTTGGGTAATATTACCCCCCTGGGAGGCCCACTCCTACTTGTTACCATTACATTAATGAGCTAATTCCTCTGAGGCTCGGCTAATGTCCCTGTGTAACCCTGTGGCCGCTGGATCCATGTCTAGACGAGCAGAGTAACAACTCTCATTAACATCAATATAACACAGTATATATGATATACCAGAGGTTTTTACCTGCAAAGTCATCCATAAACCAAATGGTCTTGTGTGTGAAGATGATCCTTAATTGTTCTCCACCTGGATTACCTTCATCACAATCTTTCTGCTAAATTTGCATATTCAAATCTCAAGGTGAGGGAGTATTTTTGAGAAAAAATAAACCTGCTAGTTGAAACAGAAAAAAATATACATCCATTGTTGGAGGAATTTTAACAATGCTTTCTCAAAATTGAAAGGCACTCGCACATTTGAGCCATCTCTGCAGCAGGTGCATGGCAACAGTTGAATAAGATGAGAAAAAAAGAAGAAACCCACACATTGCTCTTGCTAGTATCACTGCTCTTTGAGCTTTACGTATCTTCTTCAAGGCCTTGCAAGTGTGAGCCCTACTCTGTGTGAATGTGTTTTCTCTTTGTGATTCTGAGTGGAGAGTGTGTTGTGCTCCCTTGGGGAGGAGGGGGCAGAGCTGTCTAAAATAAGCTGTAAATGATCACAGATCCTCACCAGGCAAAACCACAGCTTTGCTCTCTCTGCCTCTGGAGACACTTATCTTCAGCATCATTATTATTATATGTTGAGGAAATGTTTTGCCCCAGTCTGGAGGTGTGGTTACATGGGGGGGGTAAACGGAGGTGCCGTTCTGGCCCCGTTTTCAATCTTTATTAGCACATCCTTCCTCACTTTGGGGAAATCCCTGCATGATTTAATTAGCAAAAGCAACGTTTCCACATCACTACTTTAACAAGTCTGACACTTCTCAGATGTGTAATTCTGTCAAGGAAAGATGGATACATTCTTCAAGTATTCCAACCTTGTGTCAACTACTGTGTGTTTATGGGACATGTCCCTGTGTCTCCCAGTAGGGGTCACTGGGGAGTAAAGGAGGAGAGAGACAGGACTGGGGGGAGTTTCTCCCAGTGATGTCTGGGCTCAGCACAAGAGAAGAGAAGCTAACGTCAGAACAGACAGACTGACCCACCCGAAGGGCTGAAGAGGTCATAACTTTTAGAGTTGTATTTGAGAGAATCGGGAGAGGACACTTGATGATAAAATTTAGTTTGACTGTGGTATCTGGTATCTGTTTTATCTAAGTGTCCTCTCTGTTCTACCACATTGAAAATGAAACAGGCTTATTTTTAAGCTTTTTAGTTTTAGAGAGAGGTCTTAACTCTCGAGAAGGCTCTCGAGTGGCGCAGCTGTCTAAGGCACTGCATCTCCGTGCGAGAGGCGTCACTACAGACCCTGGTTTCGATTGTATCACAACCGGCTATGATTGGAAGTCCCTATAGTGGTGCACAATTATCCCAGCGTCGTTAGGGTTTGGCCGGGGTAGGCCGTCATTGTAAATAAGAATTTGTTCTTTACCAACTTGCCTAGTTAAATAAAGGTTAAATAAAATGAATAAAAATGAATAGTCCAGTGAAACTGCTATGCTAGGACACTGCATGTTAAAACACTCTTATAGTTAGTTACCCACCTCAGTCACATGACTGAGTGTATGCTGTGTAATCAAAGCTGCTACCTTAGGTTTCATTTCAGGATGTCGTTATATGGTGTGAGTGTGTGATGCATGAAGGCTCATCAGATTACTCCCAGTTCATACCCAGCCAGTGTGGAACGTCTTGGTAGCACTCAGGGTATCGGAAAGATCAACAGAAGAATCAAAGGAAGTGTCATTTAGATAGCAGTGAATGAAGGGATTGTTTGACAGCACCAGGAAATGGATTTGCTCCTCACCTTGTATTTTGGCTTAGGGTTAGTTTTCTTTCCATGAACACACATTTTCCCTGTTGAAAAGCAGGGATTCAACCTGATCTGGAAGTTGGTCAGATTTCTGCAGCATTGCCATGGTCAGGCCTGACTGGGCACATAGGAAAAGCACTGAGATGTTGGGAAACGTGAGCTTGAGGTTCAGGTGGAACGATCTCCTGCTTGATAACCCAGTAACAAAAGCATAAAGAGTCTTTTACATGGATGATGTTCTATTATCTTTGCAAGAAGGGACGACTTCTGAAAATTGGAAACATTTACCTGTAAGGGGAGTCTACCTGGTATTTTCCCAGTACCCTAAACTATTGTGCAGTTTCTGTTGTGTTTTGTTTTGTGTTGTGTCTTGAGCTCTAAGTGTTTTCTGGGATATTGGGGCAGTACTATACTGCGGGGGGTCCTGACCTTTGCTCTAATTTTTCCCTTCCCAGCCATCTGTCTATCAGCCCCTGGGATACTCTATGGATTCTGGGATGGTTTAAACTTAAGAGTTTTAATTCAGACACAGAGATCAGTGACACTCCCAATCCCCCAGCCCCCTTGTCATGTCCGAGCCTGTCGGCCACCCACGGTGATCCCCACAGGGCTCCATGGTGTATGGTTGTCCCAGGGGGCTGGCCCAGAATACTGTGTGCTCTAGTCCAGTCTTTGTGTCTTTAGTCTCTATCTAGCCCTTTACAATAGCTCCTGTCTTGAGGTGGCTGTGTGTCTATGGCCTCATCAGAACAGGAGGGTGGTTTGCTGTGGCCGGCCGTCTGAGGTTAAGCAGTTTAGAGTAGGTGAGCAGATTGCACTGCTAATTATCTACATCTCTCCAGGCTTCTTATTCTTCTCTCTCTCTCTCCTCTCTCCTATTTCCTCTCTCTTGCTCTCTCTCTGCAACCTGTCAGTATGGGCCATCAGTGGAACCTAATCCCGCGTCTACAAAATAAGGTTTCATTAATCCCAGATTAACAATGTACCTGTTGTATCTCCCGCTGGGTGTAGTCTGGCGGTTGGTGCAGGCACCAAATCCTTGGGTCCGGCAGTGGGTGTGGCATGCTGTCAAATGAGCACCCAGAGCTGTGGAGGTATGCTGCCTGTTAGGATGGACTGGCATACGTGGATCAACCAACGCCGCCTACATAGTACATGGGTAACACGAGACGGAATAGCATGGCCCCTTACCAAATTGCTCCTCAAAATCTTTGAAATAGGCTGTCATCAAGGGGGCACGGCGACAGATTCCAGGGACAGGGAGGATATCAGGTGTCATGCTAATTAAGCTCAATTAGGTGGGAGGGAGCTAAAGATGGATCACTGAGATTTCTCATTGCATGAGCTGCTGTAAGGACATTACTCAAACGTACCTCTGATAGTCGCCATTTGTTTAGCGGGCCTAAAACATGCCTGATTAGCTGTGTTACAAAGAAATTGCATGCTCATTACATGAGCAGTTAACTGAGTCGATTGTGAGAAGTCAGTGGAAGTTCATGACTCCAGATCTGACTCTGGTTGAGAGTGTGGTGATTAGGGTTGCAAAGCTACCGGTAATTAAGTTACCAGAATCTTCCGGAAATTTGGAAATTAACGGGTAATCTATGTAAATCAATGGTAGTTTTGGTAATTTTATACATGAATATATATGTGTGTGTGTGTGTATGCATGCATGTATGTATGTGTCAATATTTCTTTATTGTAAATGTTTGGCAGTTGTGAAAAAAAGTCAATAGTTGGAAGAGTTGTGGAGTCAAATGAAAATAATACCATTGTTGATTGATTTAGATCTTTTTTTCATTCATTATTTTCTCTTGAACCATATGGTCCATCTACTAGAAATTCATGGACACAGATCTACTTTTTTTTAATACTAAATATATATATATTTTTAAATGTGTGTTTATACATTTTTTTATTATTCATATATAGTATTTTTTAAAAAATAGATCTGTGTCCATGAGTTTCTAGTAGATGGACCATACGGTTCAAGAGAAAATAATTAATGAATTTTTTTTTTTATCAACAATGGTATTATTTTCATTGTATATATAACATACACCTTTATTTCAGCATGATATATAGGATATATCATGCCAAAAACCTGATATTAAACACCTAGTTTTCACTAAATGTATGGTTTATATTTAGGATAATGTTTTACAGCTTTGTCATTCTATTATTTTTTTAAATCATCTTATTTGATTATTGTATTTATTTGACATGTGACGAGGCCACACAGAAGGCCAAAGAGGATCATTTGAAGTACCAAAAAGGGCCACCAGATGTCTTGTGAAAAATGACATAAAATCCTTAAGTTACCACAATTCTTGTAGTTTACCAGTAAACGTTCAAAAGTTTCCTTTAATATACCCTTCTTTTGCGAACCTAGTGGTGATTCTAATGGGAATGGAATTGAATTAAAGACTAAAATCATCAATATAATGATTAATAGATGAACTGCTATAAAATGAAATGTGCATTCTATATAGTTAGATGGATCATTTTCAGCATACATTTGCAATGTTAACTTGTACAGCAACATTTTCCTTTGGATCCATCTTGGTTCCTCTCACATGGGTTTCTTGTAGAGAATGGAAGCAGTCGACGGCTGTTTTTCTCCCTAATAAGATTAGAGTAAATAAATTAGGGATGTGCCCTTTAATCTGCTGGTTAAGAGTGGCAGCCACCTGGGGACTGGCCTCTCCCCCCATCTTCCTACATGGATAAAGACATTCTGGGCAGGGCAACCTCTACTTATACATGGTGAAGAAACAGGGTGCTATGGTTGACAGGTTTTTATGGACACTGTGAAGATTGTGTTTGCCTATTTCATGCGTTGCTTTTGTAGCCTAATATTTACAAGGTCTTTTTTAAATATTGACCTTGCCTTTTTTTTGTAAGGTTGTCGTTCATATTCCGTTTGACTGCTCTGATGCTATCCCTCTCCTCATAATTTGTATAATGTCTTCTAGATTTCCCAGGCCTTTTCATGTCGAAGCTGTAACAGGATCAGCCCAACCCTGTCATTTGACCAGGTGACCTGACACCCTGCTATTGCGTCTTGTTTAATTCAATAAGGACACCTTACATTCCATCACAGTACCTGAAGGAATATTCATATGAAACGGACATTCTCCCCACTGTGTCAGGCATGGGAATGACAATGGCTTGGTTTAATCTCTGTACGTTAATTGTTCTAGTTCTTTTCTATCTGCATTGTTAGTAAGGGCCTGTAAAGTAAGCATTTCACTCTTAGTCTACACCTGTTCTTTACTAAGCATGTGATAAATAACATTTGATTTGATATGGACTTATTAAAAGCAGCACAGCATCAGACTGAGAGGAAAACTAGTATTTCATTCAATTGGTACCGTCTTTCTAATGATGGTGGTATTATGTCAGTGAAAAACGGACTTCTTGCCGAGTTACTCAATCATGGATCTGTTTTTTTGGGGGGTGGGGGGGGGGTCAGTCAGGCAGGCAGCCCCGGTGCTGGTCGGCTGCCCAGAGAGCACAGTTTGGTGGGGTTCTCACGTTACTTCACTCTGGCCCAATAGAGGTTGTGTTATCATTCCACTCAACCATGATGGCTGTCTTATCCTAACCACTCCATTTCAATACTTTTTAAAATTTGTTTTATTTTACCTTTGTTTAACTCGGCAAATCAGTTAAGAACAAATTCTTATTTACAATGACTGCCTAGGAACAGTGGGTTAACTGCCTTGCTCAGGGGCAGAACAACATATTTTTACCTTGTCAGCTCGGGGATTCGATCTAGCAACCTTTTGGTTACTGACCCAACTCTAACCACTAGGCTACCTACCGCCCCTTATAATATACTTTATATCAATATAACATAATGAGTGTGTTTTGGTGCTTGACACATAAACCGATGTCATTAAGTAGTGATTGGCAGAAACCGGGATCAACACACCAGGTGTGGTTTGTGTTTTCTCAGGAATGTGTTGATAAATGGTGGTGGAAAAGACCGAAACATTTTATTTGGCTAGAAAGCCCGTACACATATGGCATATGATACCCATACAGTAAGATGCTTACTGTAGAAATGTTTAGTAAGCAAGTTTTGGCGTGCTTAACCACTATTTGGAAATGTTCCCATAACTCACAATGTAATGCTTCTTAGATTATCACCACATTCTATGTCTGACAGCTTTACACTACATTGTCAATAGTGATATGTAGCAAATGACAGATCTGCCCACTAGCATATGAAACAACTGGAATATTTTGGTCACGAGGAAGTTATTGGCAGACCTATCCACCTAGGCCTACATCAGTCTCTGATATTTTGTCTCTATATGCCGACTAGGTTGGAGTCGAAATGCGTTGCAGATGTGAAGGTTGCGGTAGATATCAAAATGTTTACCAGTTGAAATAAACATGGCCTACTTTAGAATAGGAAAGCCAGATTCCATTCTTCCTCAGAGCAGATAGGACACGCCACTCTGCTATTGGCTAAAATATACAGTTGTCAGAAAATATTAAGTGATGAAAGAAGGGCGGGGGGGAGCAGCAGTCAAGAGTAGAATGATTCATCAGGTATCTGTAGCATTAATCGTCTCTGGGGCTTGTTTAAAGCAGACATAATACAGAGGCATGTTCCGCTCACTGCTCTGCTTTGTCTGGCTGTACCTTGGGGCTCTGAGCTGAAGAGCTGCTGAGAGGAATGGCCTTATCTCCACAGAGGAAACACTACAGGATCTGACTCCAGATTGGACTGCCCGGCACTGTGATTGCAGATTCCATCCAGCAGCTTCTCTGGTTATGCAGATCTCTTGTCTTATTACTGTCCCACTCTGGATAAGGAGTTGACGAGTGAGAGAGTTTCGTTGTAAGCATAAGTAGTAGTTAATATAACTGGGTTCCTTAATGTTGCTTTCCGTCTCTTGCTGTCAGTGATGTATATGCTTTCAACTCTGCCAAAGATAAAACAACCTTTTAAGGAACCACACATTTGGTGTAGTGCGTTTTGGTTTCTTGATCACTTGAGAGCCATGTCAATGCCCGTGATAAACTCCTAAACTGTATCTCGTGTTGTTTTGAATGAGCTGTATAGAGCGTAACATTCTGCCTTGAACTATTTAGTTTTGCTTGTGACAAGTGATTCATCTTGTTGTCTCTCTCTCTCCTCTCAGGTCTCTATGTGCTGCTATAAACACCTACTATCTGGCATGCTCTCGCTGCCACCTCAACTGCACATATGTTATCTTCAGCAACAAGATAGCCTTCCTCATGGACCTGCTGCTACATCAGCTTACAGTAAGTGTCCTTTCACCACACCATAGAAAACATCTCCTATTACTACCATTATTGATATGTTAACATTATTTAACATATATGTTCTCTCAAACAACACATATTATTTTAGCTTGTGTCACTAAAGTCTGTGTGATACTTATGAAGGTGACATGGCATGATCAGAACTGCAGCCAGTTTACCCAAGGACCAGGCTGTTTAAAGAATCCCTTCCAATGTCTCTGTAAATTTTCCTCCTGGCTACATGCAACACTTAAGTGCTGAAAAACTAGGACCTCATCACCAGCATTTGTTCCTTTCTGGCACTGTGTTAATAAAAGACAGAGAGAGACACACGCTACAGTATAAATCCTGGCCCAGCCACAGCCACAGGCTTAGCCACGCAGATTAGGGAATGAGAGAGGGAGGGGAAAGAGCAGCCTGTCAGGGAGGCAATATGGCGGCTGGGTTACCTGTCAGCCCATATCCTTCAGCACTCTCTGAGACTGTAAACATCAGCCGACTCCAAACATCTAACAGTGGCGGCTGCACACTTCACAGAACCAGACGAGGCACAGACATGGCCTTTGCTACATGCATGAACTCTATTGGGGCTTCCTTTTCCAGTCCTGAGTTCCAATCCAAAGCTGTCATATTTCCTGAGGGCACAGAGGGGGAGATTAGCCTGTATGCTTCAGTTTATATAAAACATATTCCCACAGCTGCTCTGACGACTGACATGTTGAACAGCACAATGCTAACTTTTCAAGTTGTGTTGGATAGTGACAAATATGGGGCGCATGAATAGTCCTTGTAAAAACGTGTGTGTGTGTGTGTACGTGCGTGCACACGTGTGTTTGTGTTTGGAAGTGGGTGGGGGTAGCGGGTGCCGCCGTCGGTGCTTGTCCCTCTTTTTAATTAGATTTGTGGAGAATGTTGGTGGATTTACTAACGCTGTCAGCATGCTGCCCTAACCATTAGTGAGATTTTTTCAGACGTTTTACCTGACCATCTCCTTATTTCTACAACACACACACCAAAATGTCACTTATAGTGCCTTCAGAAACTATTCACACACCTGGACTTCTTCCTCATTTAGTTTCAGCCTGAATTGAAAATGGATTACATTTAGTTGTCACTGGCCTACGCACCCATAATGTCTTAGTAGAATTGTGTTTTTTGACATTTTTACAAATGAATTTAAAATGAAAAGCTGAAATGTCTTGAGTCATTAAGTATTCAACCCCTTTTTTATCGCAAGCCTAAATAAGTTTAGGAGTAAAGATTTGTTAGCAAGTCATGGACTCACTCTGTTTCCAATAATAGTGTTTAACAAAATGTTTAAAAATGATTTCTGTACCCCAAACATACAATTATCTGTAAAGTCCCCCGAGCTGCCAATTTCAGACACAGATTCAACCTCAAAGACCAGGGAGGTTTTCCAGTGCCCCGCGAAGAAGGGCACCTATTGGTAGATGGGTCAAAATAAAAAAGCAGATATTGAATATCCCATTGAGCATGGTGAAGTTATTAATTACACTTTGGATGGTGTATCAATACACCCAGTCACTACAATGATACAGGTGTCCTTCCTAACTCAGTTACCAGAGAGGAAGGAAACCACTTAGGGATTTCACGATGAGGCCAATGGTGACTTTAAAACAGTTGCAGAAATGTATGGCTGCGATGGAGAAACTGGGGATGGATCTACAAGATTGTTGTTAATCTACAATACTAGCCTAATTGACAGAGTAAAAAGAAGGAAGCCCGTACAAAATTAAATATTCCAAACAACACAAATAGATGAAAGATTAATTCACCTTTCAGCAGGACAATAACCTTAAGCACAAGGCCACATCTACCTGGAGTTGCTTACCAAGAAAAGGGTGAATGTTCCTGAGTGGCCGAGTTAGTTTTGTCTTAAATCTGCTTGAAAATCTATGGCAAGACTTGAAAATGGATGTCTTGCAATGATCAACATACAACTTGACACTCTTTGGATTACTGCATGATTCTGTATGTGTTATTTCATAGTTTTGATGTCTTAACTAATATTCTACAATGTGGAAAATAGTAAAAAATAAAGATAAACCCTTGAATGAGTAGGTGGTTCTAAAACATTTGAACGGTAGTGTATGTAAATTAGATATTTCTGAAAATGGTTGTCTAGCAATTTGACAGAACTTGAAGAATTTTGAAAAGAATTATGTGCAAATGTTGCACAATCCAGGTGTAGAAAGCTCACCGCTGTAATTGCTGCCAAAGGTGCTTCTACATAGTATTGACTCATGGTTGTGAATACTTATGTAAATGAGATTTCATTTTCAATAAATTTTGCAAAAAATTCTAAAAACATGTTTTCAGTTTGTCATTATTGGGAATTGTGTGTAGATGAGTGTGGAAAAATCTATTTAATCAATTTTGTATTCAGGCTGTAACACAACAAAATGGGGAGTAAGTCAAGGGGTACGAATTCTTTCTGAAGGAACTATATCCAAAAGGGGAAATGCACTCTGTGCTCCTGTCACAGGAACATACCTTTTTAGGATTGGGAATTGCCAGGGACCTAACAGTTCAACATTATCATGATACTTAGGTACTGGTACGATATGTATTGTGATTATCACGATTAAAAATGTATTGCGATACAATACACCTATTGCTCACCATATGTCTGCTGCAGAGAGAAAAGAGAGAGCATGAGAAAACAAGTTTTGATCGGTCAGTGAAGTAAAATAGCTAAAAACATGTTGGCTCACCATTTAAAAAGAAGCCAACTAGCTCTAGCTAGTGCTACCTACAGTACAAATCGATACTCTTAGCCAATTATCGATATATCATCCAAAAATAATATTGCGATATGTAACTATCTACCCCCCCCCCCCCATCACTAGTACCTTTGGTCTTTATATACCCTGAATCTCTCTAAAAATATCTTTATTAATAAATGTTTATTGGAATATTTTTCAGATGCTTGTGCTCTTCTAAATCATACCAGAACTTGGAGCATACTGCTTCCTCTTTCAGCCCTTATTTGTCTAAGGTGAGGTTAAGGGGAGCATTTAGTTAATCCCACAGATGGTTAATACAGAACCCTCCCCTATGTTAGCTCCAGTCCAGTGGTTTTCTCCACAGAGTCTCAGTATTCGGTTGGCTTTCTTTGTTACCAGAGAGGGAATACCTCTGAGACCTCTCATATGGTAGCAGTCTGGCACGGCAACAGTAACCATGTCACACTGATTGTTAACTACCGATTTATGTCACACAATGATGAATTATACAATAACACGTGTGTTGTTTATGGCATGGTGTATCAGGATTCCAACCAATACAAATGGCCTTTGCCGGTAAACAAAAGAAAGGGATATTTCCTCCGTCTTAATTGTCTGTGTTCTAGAAGGCAGGCTGAGGTTTAAATGACCATTTTTCCATAACTATAGATTTTTGAAGAAAGTTAGTCAAAGTTGCTGTTCCTCAAAAACGTTATTGGAAATGTTTTTCGCTGTTTATTATGTATCTCCTTAAGCAAAAAGTTGAAGAAATTAGATTTTTGAAAATTACGTTTTTGGATTTGTTCTTAAGTCCAGAAAGCTAAACCCTTGTCCTAAATTCTGGGCAGTGAGAGAATAAGCTCATTAAATTTACATTTACATTTAAGTCATTTAGCAGACGCTCTTATCCAGAGCGACTTACAAATTGGTGCTTTCACCTTATGACATCCAGTGGAACAGCCACTTTACAATAGTGCATCTAGGTCTTTTAAGGGGGAGGGAGGGGGGAGAAGGATTACTTTATCCTATCCTAGGTATTCCTTAAAGAGGTGGGGTTTCAGGTGTCTCCGGAAGGTGGTGATTGACTCCGCTGTCCTGGCGTCGTGAGGGAGTTTGTTCCACCATTGGGGGGCCAGAGCAGCGAACAGTTTTGACTGGGCTGAGCGGGAACTGTACTTCCTCAGTGGTAGGGAGGCGAGCAGGCCAGAGGTGGATGAACGCAGTGCCCTTGTTTGGGTGTAGGGCCTGATCAGAGCCTGGAGGTACTGAGGTGCCGTTCCCCTCACAGCTCCGTAGGCAAGCACCATGGTCTTGTAGCGGATGCGAGCTTCAACTGGAAGCCAGTGGAGAGAGCGGAGGAGCGGGGTGACGTGAGAGAACTTGGGAAGGTTGAACACCAGACGGGCTGCGGCGTTCTGGATGAGTTGTAGGGGTTTAATGGCACAGGCAGGGAGCCCAGCCAACAGCGAGTTGCAGTAATCCAGACGGGAGATGACAAGTGCCTGGATTAGGACCTGCGCCGCTTCCTGTGTGAGGCAGGGTCGTACTCTGCGGATGTTGTAGAGCATGAACCTACAGGAACGGGCCACCGCCTTGATGTTATTTGAGAACGACAGGGTGTTGTCCAGGATCACGCCAAGGTTCTTAGCGCTCTGGGACGAGGACACAATGGAGTTGTCAACCGTGATGGCGAGATCATGGAACGGGCAGTCCTTCCCGGGAGGAAGAGCAGCTCCGTCTTGCCGAGGTTCAGCTTGAGGTGATGATCCGTCATCCACACTGATATGTCTGCCAGACATGCAGAGATGCGATTCGCCACCTGGTCATCAGAAGGGGGAAAGGAGAAGATTAATTGTGTGTCGTCTGCATAGCAATGATAGGAGAGACCATGTGAGGTTATGACAGAGCCAAGTGACTTGGTGTATAGCGAGAATAGGAGAGGGCCTAGAACAGAGCCCTGGGGACACCAGTGGTGAGAGCACGTGGTGAGGAGACGGATTCTCGCCACGCCACCTGGTAGGAGCGACCTGTCAGGTAGGACGCAATCCAAGCGTGGGCCGCGCCGGAGATGCCCAACTCGGAGAGGGTGGAGAGGAGGATCTGATGGTTCACAGTATCGAAGGCAGCCGATAGGTCTAGAAGGATGAGAGCAGAGGAGAGAGAGTTAGCTTTAGCAGTGCGGAGCGCCTCCGTGATACAGAGAAGAGCAGTCTCAGTTGAATGACTAGTCTTGAAACCTGACTGATTTGGATCAAGAAGGTCATTCTGAGAGAGATAGCGGGAGAGCTGGCCAAGGACGGCACGTTCAAGAGTTTTGGAGAGAAAAGAAAGAAGGGATACTGGTCTGTAGTTGTTGACATCGGAGGGATCGAGTGTAGGTTTTTTCAGAAGGGGTGCAACTCTCGCTCTCTTGAAGACAGGAGGGACGTAGCCAGCGGTCAGGGATGAGTTGATGAGCGAGGTGAGGTAAGGGAGAAGGTCACCGGAGATGGTCTGGAGAAGAGAGGAGGGGATAGGGTCAAGCGGGCAGGTTGTTGGGCGGCCGGCCGTCACAAGACGCGAGATGTCATCTGGAGAGAGAGGGGAGAAAGAGGTCAGAGCACAGGGTAGGGCAGTGTGAGCAGAACCAGCGGTGTCGTTTGACTTAGCAAACGAGGATCGGATGTCGTCGACCTTCTTTTCAAAATGGTTGACAAAGTCATCTGCAGAGAGGGAGGAGGGGGAGGGGAGGAGGATTCAAGAGGGAGGAGAAGGTGGCAAAGAGCTTCCTAGGGTTAGAGGCAGATGCTTGGAATTTAGAGTGGTAGAAAGTGGCTTTAGCAGCAGAGACAGAGGAGGAAAATGTAGAGAGGAGGGAGTGAAAGGATGCCAGGTCCGCAGGGAGGCGAGTTTTCCTCCATTTCCGCTCGGCTGCCCGGAGCAATTGAACATGTTTAATTCACTCTCAAACTTCATCTGGAAGTTTCAGTATTGATTTATTTGAAACCCGAGAACACGTTTTAAAACAGTAATCTCAGTAGGAAATATGTTAACATGATTTCCGTTGCTATCTAGATAGCTAGCTAAATTGGTTGCCTAGCAACACGCATCTTAAACATTTGTGGATATTTGAGAAGTTCGTAAGAATCATTAAATCTTAAGATACTTTTGAGGAATTGCATTTACGAACTTCTTTTTTTTGCAGAAGAAGTGTTTTGTGGGGCCTCCTGAGTGGCGCTGTGGTTTAAGGCACTGCATCGCAGTGCTATCTCTGCCACTAGAGATCCTGGCCGGCAGGGATGTTCTTGTCCCATCGTGCACTAGTGACTCCTGTGGCGGGCCAGGTGCTATGCATGCTGACGCGGTTGCCAGGTATATGGTGTTTCCTCCGACACATTAGTGCGGCTGGCTTCCGGGTTAAGCGGACATTGTGTCAAGAAGCAGTGCAGCTTGGCTGGGTTGTGTTTCGGAGGACGCACGGCTCTCGACTTTGGCCTCTCCCGAGTCTGTACAGGAGTTGCAGCAATTGGACAAGACTGTAACTACCAATTGGATACCACGAAAAAGGGGTAAAAAAAATCAAATAAGTGTTTTGTGACTCTGGGCCAGGGCTTTTGTTGAACTTTTGGGGGATACGGTGACTGCCTTGGGTATTGTCAGTTTTGCACTGTGATCAATCAATGTTGATTTCATTTTTGATAGAGGACTTGTCAAGCTGACAAGGACTTCATTTGGAAGGTATTCAGACCCCTTCCCTTTTTCCACATTTTGTTACTTTACAACCTTATTCTGACAAGGGTTAAATAAAACATTTTCCTGAATCTACTCACATTATCCCATAATGACAAAGCTAAAACAAGTTTTTAGAAATGTTTACTAATACATTTTTACTAATAACTTATTACATAACTATTCAGACACCAATCAGGCCTTTATGGTAGTGGCCAGACAGAAGCCACTCCTCAGTAAAAGGTACATGACAGTCCACTAGGAGTTTGCCCAAAAAAGCCTAAAGGACTCTCAGACCATGAGAAACAAGGTTCTCTGGTCTGATGAAGCCAAGATTGAACTCTTTGGCCTGAATGCCAAGTGTCACGTCTGGATGAAACCTGGTTCATTCCCTACGGTGAAGCATGGTGGTGGCATCGTCATACTGTGGGGATGTTTTTCAGTGGCAGGGACTGGGAGACTAGTCAGGATCGAGGGAAAGATTAACAGAGCAAAGTACAGTGAGATCCTTGAGGATAACCTGCTCCAGAGCGCTCAGGACCTCAGACTGGGCGTGAAGGTTCACCTTCCAACAGGACAACAACCCTAAGCACACAGCCAAGACAACGCAACAGTGACTTCGGGACAAGTCTCTGAATGTCCTTGAGTGGCCCAGCCAGAGCCCGGACTTGAGCTTGATCAAACATCTCTGGAGAGCCCTTCAAATAGCTGTGCAGCGACGCTCCCCATCCAACCTGACAGAGCTTGAGAGGATCTGCAGAGAAGACTGGGAGAAACTCCCCAAATACAGGTGTGCCAATCTTGTACCGTCATACCCAAGAAGACTTGAGGCTGTAATCGCTGCCAAAGATTCTTCAACAAAGTATTTATGTCATTTTTTTATTTTGAATAAATATGCAAACATATCTAAAAACCTGTTTTTGCTTTGTCATTATGGGGTATTGTGTGTAGATTGATGAGGGGGAAAACAACTATTTAATCCATTTTAGGATCCGCTGTAACGTAACAATGTGGAAAAGGTCAAGGTGTCTGAATACTTTCCGAATGCACTATACAGTATGTGATACAAGCTTGTTTGAGAATGCAGGTATCGAGCTACTGGTATAGACTGGTCTGTGACATGGTGGAGGTTTAGAGCTCTTGACTGACCAGTCTTTTCCTCCTTCAGCTGTTCGTCCCAGATGAAGACAAGACCATATTTGGTCGCAGTGTGAACAAGCAGGTGTTTGAGGGACTGACCACCGGCCTGCTGCAGACCAGCGCCACTGTCCTGAGCCTTCTCCGTCCCTATGTCCCTGACTGTGGCCGCGGGGACGCCCCTCGCATCATGTCACCAGACACCAAGACCTCCCCTATAGAGCCCTTCAACACCCGCGCCCAGGACCTCATCAGGTAAGCTCTTCCTCCTCCTCTCTCTCAAACCACACACTGCTCTATTGGGGCCCTCCTCCCTTTCACTGTACCTCTCTCCCACCACCTCCTATGTCCCCCCTCCACTCTCTTACTGACAGGGTTGATGGGGGAACCACTGATATTATAACTTAGTTACTGTCAGAAATAGCCTACAAAATGTCAGCGCCCTTGGAATAGGTCCCAGTGTTTGTATTTGTTTCCTCCTTGCTCAGGGGCTTTGAGTGAGGGTGAGAGAGGTCGTCCTCTGGCATGTGTCCAAATAGTACTTTATCACACATTCTGGATCAAAATCTTCAGCAAAGTAATAAGTCATTTTTTTACTTAGGGCAACATAAACAAAGAACACTCCTGGAAGTTTGCAACATCCCCTTGAACTTGGCTTTTGAGTAGCAAGGGCTATGGGCTGTCTCTCCTGGCACCGTGGGGCGGTGAGGAAAGGCAGGCCCGAGCCTTCAGGAAGAGTGGAGTCTTCCAACCATCCCCTCCCACAGCCAATGATTAATTTGACCAGAGCATCTGCACAGGCCTAACTCTCATACTATGTCCCAGTCGTAACCCAGGAGACAGGGGAGATCTTGAGGACAAATGGTGTCTAGTAATCCCTGCAAAGCAATGGACGATTTACCTCAACTGCCTCAAATTATGTATATAATGGTAGGGAGGAAATAAGATAAAAAAAGATGGTAGCTTTTGCAACACTTTTTCTCATTATGGTGAACTGTAGATCACACAGAAAGAGAACATCAGCATTCCGCTTCTACGTCTTCATTTCTTATTACCAATCACTCACCAGGCTTTGTACTATACTTATCTCCTACAGGTGTCAGAAATGTACAGATGTGTGTAGTGCATCAATTGTGAAACACAGGGGCAAGACTGACCACTAAACCGCTTTTCAAACAGACTATGGGCCAGCTCCTTTCAGCTTAGGTGAAGCTGTGGAAGAGGATAGTCATAGCAAGTTGCCGTGGTTCAAGTGTCAGATGACCTTTTGTGGAGGTTTCACATTTTTTAAATTACCTGACTGGAGAAGGCTGCCATTTTGACTGACAGTCCCAACAAAAAAAGGTATGCTAGCAAGTTAAGGGAGTAAGCTAAGCGGAGACGGAGAGGGAAAGGAATAGATGGATGCCTGTAGCGTAGAACAGTGGCTGGCTTCCTGATTCCTGACTGAGCTGTCTGGTACATCTGGGAGGTCTTGTGATTGACAGCTGAGCCTCCTTGTCTGTCCCTATGGTGGGTAGGGCTAAAGGAGGCTGAGCAGTGGTGGGAGAGACATACCTTAGCCGTGAGGCAGCCACAGGTCAGCGGACAGTCGGGCTTGTCTCTGGGCTGGCACGGGGGCACAGCCACCCTCTAATGATGCTGTTACCAGTGATATGTGGCTGAGAGAGCAGAGGGAACATGGTCATGAGACCTGCCATTGGCAAGACAAATATCACAGTAATAACAGGGAGTACAGAGGGCGAGATCACATTTCAACTGTGCTGTCGGTGAGTTCCTATCAGTGAGGGCCTTTGTTAGGATAAAACATATTTCACCGGGACAAACTTCATTCATTGTGAAAGTTTTGTCGTTTGTAGTTTTGTTCATGTGGATTCACTCTTATCCTCCTTTTGTGTTTGTGTCCCTCCCTCAGCTATGTGGTAAACATGGGTCTGATTGATAAGCTGTACAGCTGCTTCCTGTCTGTCCAGGGCCCAGTGGACGAGAGCCCCAAGATGTCTGCCTTCCTCCAGCAGGCCACCGCTCTGCTGCACGCCATGTGTAAGCTGTGCTTCGCTGTGACCGGCCGGTGAGTGGCAGCAGTCTCCCTTCCTTTATGACCCTCCTCTCCAGACATCCCTGTGATCATGCACGGCTGTTCACAAGACTAATGACAGGAGTGACTCACCGTTGGATCTTTTAAGTCCGCCCGGCCATCCCATAAAGACTTGTTGTTGGAGCTCAAACAAAGACACTGCCTCCTTTTCAATCACACTCAGTGGTTTCCTTTAGTCTGAGCGCTGGCAAGGCCATCGTTACTGTTGATCGAGATAGGCATCTACTTGACCCCCGTCCTCTGTCACTCACCATAAACCCTTGCCTCCAGCACGCCAGGGGAAGCCCTCCCACGTGTTACTGTGACCTGCCCCGAGAGAGGCTCAATGGCGCCGCTGACAGAGGCTAAGCATACAGACTGAGACACAATACCGACGAAGATAGCATGACCCTTAGTACAGGAATGCTGCCCTCATAGTTAAATATCGTCAGTGGTCATATGGGCACATTTTATCCCTTTAGTTTCTGTAGTGTCATTGTTTGAATTAGAACAGAGGTATTTTAACTCTAAATTTTGCTGGTCTGTTGCCAAAACCTTGCATTCTAGATGGGTTGCCTGACAACGTCACGAAAAGGTGTTAGCATCGTTGGGACTGTATGTGTTATGATTCTGAACGGTCAGATAGCTAGAAACAATGACAAAAAGCTGCCATGTGGGGAATATTAAGTGGCTCGTTTCATCTTGTTCTTACACCATGTCTTGTTTTGAAGTGTTTCGACTGATGACACGTCTATGCTAATATGGCTTAAATTCGCTAGCAAGCTAACCAACAACTGTAACAATGTATTTGAGAGAAGTGCTTATTGTGTACATTTATTTATGTTTTCAAAAAACATTTGGAGACAATACAGTTCCCATCTCAATAATCCTTGTTGCTGAACAACCCATCCGTGTAGAAGTCTTTATCACATTCTGTAGATGTTGTGACTGTATCGTTCCTATGCCCACACTGTCCTGCTTGTGTACCTCTCCTCTCCAGCTGCTGTGTGCTGTAACAGTGCCCAGCTGCTTCACACCAACACAGGGAGTACTGCTGTGACTGTGTCACTGAATATCTGTGAGAAAACACAGCGCCATAACCTCGCCACTTTAATGAGCGCACCGAGCAGTGTTGCGTAATAATCAACACCCTGCTAATCCAGCCAACTATCTCCATTCTTACCCAGTCCTCTGTGTGTTCAGGAGATTATACTGGAGAGAATGTATACCATGGTCCTGGAATATTTTTTTGCCATGCCAGTTGCTGTGTCGAGGGGTTTAACTGGCATTAGAGACCATGTACTTGCAGAGCTAGGAATTTCCACACAGAGCTGTTGGCCAACATACAGTGGGTTCCATCCAGAGGTCAAACAGCCTTTATTCTCTGCCTGCAAATCACATCCTGTGTAGCAGGGGTATTCTTAAATTCCCTGTCAACACAAGCTTATGGAACTCGTGCGTTTGCAGGAATCCTAATTGTAAAACAATGGGAGCCATTTGACATGTTTTCCCTGATGCCATTGACTCCGATGTAAATTTCGTACAGTATTTAGTCTCAGCTAAACAGAATACTTTTCCCATCTATAAAGCATGGACTAATTAGGGTAAACTCCTCTTATGCGCCAGGTGTTAGTCTGGCTATAGAAGTTTACATTGACTGGCCTCCAGTTTTATGAAGAGGGCAGCTGAGGAATCTCTCCTTCCATCCCATCAGTGTTATACTCCCGTTCTGTTCTCACCTGTGATGTGTGCTGAGAGGATGATGTTACCAATCCCTTTTAATCTGCCTTCTTGCTAAGACACACTAACATGCTGCTTTCAATCATGTAAGGTGGACCTTAATTAAATGTGCCTGAGTACACAGCACCTTGCCAGGAAGCTTTCTGCAGCCAGGGGCATGGATGAGCCACTGCCATGAGCTGTCAGAGCTACTTCCAAATTCCTGTGTTCATTCTGCCCAGCTTGGAGGCTCAAACTCACATTCTGAACTGGTTTAAAATAACAGTCACATTTCTGTGTCACTGCTGTACCATTAAGGAATTTCTCAGTCTGTGGTTGTAGTGATAATGACCAAGGTTTTAACTGCGATCATCCCTGATTAGGCCTAAATAATCTTCAGTGCACAGCTGAGCATAGACACCTTCTCACACACAGCCCCCAGACTGCACTTCCCTCTCACTCAGTGTAACCAGTTACTCCACTTAACCCGATAGGCATGCAGTGTAAATGGGGCAGGCCCTACTATTTATATTTGAAGGGGTAACCCCTGGTCTAGCGAGTAAATCTAGAAGCCACAGGGACCAGACTGCCTTCACTCTTACATCCTGAAGCTCTGGTCACTGTGGTGAGGGCAGACAAAAGCTATGTTGTGAATTGAACTTTTACTTGATTTAGAATGAAGTGAAGCATTTTAACCAATAATAATAAATAATACGTTTGGAGAACTTCTAATGTGGAGTAGTCAGATCCCATTAATTTCCCTATATAACATTTCACTGTCACTATGTTCATTGAGCAGAAATTAAATGATCATGTCACATGTTTATTTATATTGCCTGTGTCCTTTGCAGCTCTCCCAGTATATTTGACAACAAGCGTACAGACCCCACAGGGCTGACGGCCCTGCTGCAGTCCACAGACCTGGTGGGTGTGGTACACACTCTGTACTGCATCCTGCTCCACAGCTCCGCCCTGCCTGAGCCGGCTGCCCAGGGCCCACAGGAGCCCTATGCCCCAGGGGTCATCCAGGTGGCCCTAACGGGCCTCCGCTTCCTCAACAGCTTCGCCCTGCTCGACCTGTCTGCCTTCCAGGTAACACACACACACCACTTCATACTGAGGTACAGGACACACACAGAGAGAGACACGCACACATTCTCACACTTGAATCCCTCATCCTGCAGGTCCAGTAGGTGGTGTTAATTACAGTGACTCTAATTCCAAAGGTTATGCTGCCTGCGGGGCAGGTTTTTCAATACCGGCACATCACATGCCATACAGTATATACTGGTCTTGCTGGTTACGTAGGTGTATTATGCTGGACACATTCCACAGACCGACATTCCAAATAGGGGGTGCCATGAAAAGGCCTTGTCACCAATGTCCTCTCTCACAGTTTTATTGACTAGCACCCTCATAATATAGAGCTGGCTGGCTTCTCTGTACATCGGCAAGACAGAGCAGCTATGTCTGGTAAGACGAGGGGCTGGGGTGTGTCTATTTGTCAATAACTGCTGGTGCGCGATGTCTAATATTATAGAAGTCATGATAAGCTGTAGACCACACCATCTACCAAGAGAGTTCTCATCTATTTTATTCGTAGCCATCTATTTACTACCACAAACCGATGCTGGCACTAAGACCACACTCAACGAGCTGTATAAGACTATAAGCAAACAAGAAAATACTAATCCAGAAGCGGCACTCCTAGTGGCCGGGGACTTTAATGCAGGCAAACTTAAATCCGTTAAATCCGTTCCTCAACCAGAGGGAAACAAACTCTAGACCACCTTTACTCTACACACAGAAACTCATTCAAAGCTCTCCCTCGCCCTCCATTTGGCAAATCTGACCATAATTCTATCCTCTTGATTCCTGCTTACAAGCAAAAAACAAAGCAGGAAGCTGCCGCTTTCAAGGAGCGGGACTAATCCGGACACTTATAAGAAATCCCAAACAGGCAAAGCATCAATACAATACTAAGATTGAATCCTACAACACCGGCTCTGATGCTCATCGGATGTGGCAGGGCTTGAAAACTATTACAGACTACAAAGGGAATCCCAGCCGAGAGCTGCCCAGTGACGCAAGCCTACCAGACGAGCAAAATGCCTTTTTATGCTCGCTTTGAAGCAAGGCAATACTGAAGCATGCATGAGATCACCAGCTGTTCCGGACGACTGTGTGATCATGCTCGCCGTAGCCTATGTGAGCAAGACCTTTAAACATGTCAACATTCACAAAGCTGCGGGGCTTGACAGTTTACCAGGACGTGTACTCAAAGCATACACGGACCAACTAGCAAGTGTCTTCACTGACATTTTCAACCTCTCCCTGACCGAGTCTGTAATATCTACATGTTTTGAACAGAATACCATAGTCCCTGTGCCCAAGAAAACGAAGGTAACCTTCCTAAATGATTACCGCCCCGTAGTACTCACGTCAGTAGCCATGAAGTGCTTTGAAAGGCTGCTCATCGCTCACATCAACACCATCATGCTGGAAACCCTAGTCCCACTCCAATTCGCATATGGCTCTAACAGATCCACAGATGACGCAATCTCAATCACACTCCACACTGTCCTTTCCCACCTGGACAAAAGGAACACCTCAGTATGTGAGAATGCTGTTCATTGACTACAGCTCAGCGTTCAACACAATAGTGCCCACAAAGCTCATCACTAAACTAAGGGTCTAAACACCTAGCTCTGCAACTGGATCCTGGACTTCCTGACAGGCCAACCCCAGGTGGTAAGGGTAGGAAACAACACATCTGCCATGCTGATCCTTAACACTGGGGTCCCTCAGGGGTGCGTGCTTAGTCCCCTCCTGTACTCCCTGTTCACCCACAACTGCATGGCCAAGCACGACTCCAACACCATCATTAAGTTTGCTGATGACACAATCGTGTCACCGATAACGATCAGACCGTCTATAGGGAGGAGGTCAGAGACCTGGCAGTGTGGTGCCAGGACAACAACCTCTCCCTCAATGTGAGCAAGACAACGGAGCTGATCGTGGACTATAGGAAAAGGAGGGCCAAACAGGCCCCCATTTTTAAAATTGAAAGGGCTGTAGTGGAGCCGGTCGAGAGTTTCCACATCACCAACAAAATGTCATGGTCCAAACACACCAAGACACCTTTTCCCCCTCAGGAGACTGAAAAGATTTGGCATGGGTCCCCAGATCCTCAAAATTCTACAGCTGCACCATCAAAGCATCCTGACCGGTTTCATCACCGCCTGGTATGGCAACTGCTCGTCATCTGACCGTAAGGTGCTACGGAGGGTAGTGCGTATGGCTCAGTACATCACTGGGGCCAAGCTTCCTGACATCCAGGACCTATATACTAGGCGGTGTCAGAGGAAGGTCCAAAAAATTGTCAAAGACTCCAGTCACCCAAGTCATAGACTGTTTTCTCTGCTACCGCAAGCAGCACCAGAGCGCCAAGTCTAGGACCAAAAGGCTTCTTAACAGCTTCTATTTCCAAGCCATAAGACTGCTGAACAATTAATCAAATGGCCAGCTAGATTATTTGCACCCTCCCCCCTACTCGCTGTTTATCTATGCATTATGATTTAGTCAATCTTTCCTTAACTCGATTTCTTGAACTGCAGTGTTGGTTAAGCATTTCACGGTAAGGTCTACACCTGTTGTATTCGGCGTGTGTGGCAAATACAATTTAATTTGATATCCCTGTGCACAAGCATCAGGCAACACAAATATCCCTCTTCCTGGCAGCAACAAGGCCATGTGTAACTGATCGACAGGCAGCAGAGGCCAGGTCTCAGAGCTGCTGCCATTGGACTGGAGTATTTATCCTCAGGATAAACCTGACCTCTCGGACATAAACATGAGTGTCCCCTGACCGAGGGTCAGCTGCTGAGGTTAAATGGAGCACTGTGGGTCAGAAATGCGGATGGACCTGAGTGATTAGTGCTGTAGCCCGAGCCATACATTACCAGCTCTGATGAAGAGAGAATGACAGCTTCACTGTGCTCAGGCAGCGCATAAACAGAACGGCGTAAGGGAGGAAGTGGGAGAGTTATTAATTATTTTAATACCTGTGGGTAATTAACACAGAGGCTGCTCTCCCTCGGCTCCGCCATGCTCAGGCTATTCATAACAGCTGGAACTCAAAGCTTTTCAGTGCCAACGTTTTTATGAACATTTTAAATAATGTTTTTTGTGGCCTGTGTTGTAATCACCTTGTGGTTCACATTACCCCACACTAGTGCCGACTAATAAGCACTACAGTAGATGCTGAGCTGCTCTCTCTTCTCATTGGCCATTTTGCTAGGCCCCAGAATCAACTACCAAATAGCGTGGTTAGAGGGGATTTCAAGCTGAAAAGGTTATTTAGCAAATATTTGATGTCTATTTTCAAGTAAATTAATAAAATATGTTAGTATTTAATCACCAACCTTTTGGTGCCCATCAAAACAGACAGTATATTCAGCCTTGGCATTCATTCACTAACAAAATATAGGGTTCAGTTTGTCTCGCTGTCCTAAGACTGATGGGTATGGTTAATTACAGTTGGGGAGAAATTGAGTTCTATGTATCCAGTATTGCAGGGGGTTATATTGAGAGTGTAGACAGCAGTAAGGCTCAGGTCTGCTAACAGGAGTGGGCCTCTCAGGTAGGTATTATTTAGGAGACTGTTTACCTCCTCCCCTCCATCAGTCCCAAAACCTCATACATACACCCCAACCTGATTCCAGTGTGTTTTTTTCTCTGCTTACCCTGTGGTGCTCAGTCATGCTGACATGTTTAATAAATACTGTCTGTGGACCTCTGATAGCATCTCATTTTCTGGGGGATTGGGGTCCCTCTGGTAGGACCCTCTGGTGTTGGTGCTGGGGAGAGACCCCCTAGCAGGAGTCCCTGTACACTGCATCATCCAGTCTGAATCTCTACCCGCTAAAGCACACAAATCCCTCTTCTCTCTTTTAATTTAGCAAATCCAGCCTCACTTATATTACCATCATCGTGTTGATTTTCTACTCTTTAGGACGGTTGTTGTTCGCTATCCAGTTAGATTTAGTGAATGTCTCCAGCTAGATTGTGTCTGCTTTGCGTTTGTGGTTTTTGTGGTGTTCGAATGCTGATGTTTTTTCTGTGCCGTCTCAGACTGTTCTAGGTGCCGAGGGCCTGTCCCTTGCTTTCCGCCACATAGTGAGCTCCCTGCTGTGGTACTGCTCTCAGCACTCCTCTGAAGAGCTGCTGCAGGAAGTCATCATCTGTGTGGGCTACTTCACCGTCAACCACCCTGACAACCAGGTAAAGGTCTAACACACACACACATACTCAAATATGTAATGAAGTCAATGTTGTTGTTTCAGGCCTTTTCTTTAGTTATCACCATAAATTGTTGTAATTTGAGACATTCGTAGGGTCTGAAATTGACACCCTTGATAAGGAGGAGCAATAATGACTATAAATAAATATAATTCAAATCCTGAGCTATATTGTATGCTCAAAAAGTGGGGAGATTATTTAATACTAATTCAATTGCTCAGAGAAAGATTTTTCTCAAAAAGGTAAGGGGCAAAATTGACACCCCTAAAGATTGTTCTATATAAAGTAGTCAAAAGTGTAGTATTAGGTCCCATATTCCTAGCATGCAATGACAACATCAAGCTTGTGACTACAAACTTGTTGGATGCATTTGTAGTTCGTTTTGGTTGTATTTCAGATTATTTTGTGCTCAATAGAAATTAATGGTAAATAATGTATTGTCTCATTTTAGACATACCCCCAAGACAGTATTTGAATTATTTTATACAGTCATTTTTTTCTTCATCTTTATCAAGGGTGTCAATAATTTCAGTTCCCACTGTATCTGTTCTGTTTCAGAAATATGAGATGAATGGTATCTGGTTTAGCATTGTGGCCCTGTTGCAACAGTCTGTCCATATAATGATACTTCTGTTTCCTTGATATGCTTCTGATAACGTATCATTAGATGAAGAGAGGGTGTAGTTTTTTGTGGTTCATACAAAAGCAACAAGAGCCACCTCTTTAAAGATTCATATGTTGCCACCTCTGTGCTGTTGGGCTGTGGGTGCTCTATTGTCCCTCAGTAGCATGGTCCATTGTTCTGTCCCAGTGGAGCTGCCAGTTCTCTCTAGTGTTGTGTGCTTTGCTGTGTTGGCCCAGGCCTAGTGTTAAGGCTACTGGGCCTATGTGGCTGTGAGCAGGATGTGATGGAGCAGACTTGGCTGCTGTGTAATTGGCTGTCATGCATGGTCTGTCTACTGAGCCCCTGAGCAGCTTACAAGTGCTACAGTTGGCCAGGCTTTAGTTAAGTGAAGCCTGACCCTCAGTGCCAGCCATCGAGCTTTACCTCAAACCTCTGCCTTTTTAATGTCCTCACAGGCGCGGTCAACCACGCAGCAATTTATAGGCGGATTTCAGTTTCTAATTTCCATGATGTTTTAGTCCTAATTAAAGAATCCATTTTATGGCAGTTCAGCTCTCCTCCGCTTCTCCTATCCAATTTAATTATTTTGATGTACGTAATTAGCATTTGTTGGACTGATTTGCATATTATATTGGATAATTGAATGAGGACCGATGATTGAATTAGGGGGGTGACAGATGATTGGGCTTTGTACTTGCCCAGCAAAGTTAACCTAACAGTCTGCCTGGGAGTAGCAGACCTTTGCATATTCATTTATGACCAGCGCACTTTGCTAATTTGAAATGCCCTAATGCAAAGTCTTCAACCTGCGACTTCCAATCAGGGCACAAGCTGCTGACAATTTAGAAAATGTTATATGTAGCCTTTGTCTATCTACTCCAATGTCATCCCAGAGAGTGAAATCAGTGTTTAGGACTTGTTCCTTTTATTGTTTATTTGATAGGTGTGAGAAAATGTGAGGAGATGTGAAGAGCAACCTTCGTGGACTGATCCTGGCCAGTGGCACGGATCCTGGAATTTGTCCATGTGATCTGGGCCCTGAAAAGAGCAGGATGGATGGAGAAGAGGGGAATATTTGGAGTAGCTTTAGCTTTTCTCAGACTAATGTAAGCATTGGCAGAGCACAAAAGCAGGCCCGCCCGTGCGGTCACACAGACTGCTGATTCACTGTCGGCAGGCAGGCACACCAGCCTTTGTTTATATGTGTTGCGCTAGAAATAACGCTGCTCATTAAACGTAGAACTTTGAAGACTGTCTTTGTAGATATATATTCTCCCTGCTCTGAGGGTATGAATAACTCAGCCTGTCACATAGAAAGCCATTGGGAGAGTGACATATGTAGCCTTGTGTGTGCTTAAGTGTTTCGGCTCACAGGGCCATGTGGCCATATGTTTTCATTGTCTTTTGGGAGAACCCATAGAGACAGTCACACTAAAAAGGGGCTAAATTAAACTTGTTTTGTAACTGCCATGTTCCTTGTCTCATGAGGGGATAAGTACCGGTAAGCTCCCGCAACTTTTTCTTCCCAACCTCCCAGTGATTCATTTGTGAGTCATTCATGGTGATGATCTCTAGGTTCTTTAAAATGTGGGAACAGTAAAATGCTAGCGATGTTGACACGTTAACCCAGACCCCTGGCTTTGCTTGCTTTCCATTTCATGACCAGTTCCATACTATGGAAAGTTTTCAGGAGCTTAATGCAATTTCCCAAATTTACTTAAATTGACATTAATTCATCCCGACACTTGCAATGCATTTACTACTCAGATACAATATTTCAGTTCACTATGAAGTCTACTGTAAAATAGAAAACTAGAAAACTATCTGCTTGTGAACTGCAGTAGGCCCCTTCCCAGACTGACATCCCACACATCAGTGTTATCTGCAGCCAGACCAGCCCCTGTCCTTCCCATTCTGTACGAGGGTGTTTCCTCTGCCCTGCAGACTCCAGCTCATAGCTTTGCACCTGTAATCCCTGATCAACTCCCCATTACTGCCAACACAACCCTAACCCTTCACACCTTCCTGGGGAGCCAACCCAGTGCTGGGGAATGCACCCTATGTCTCCTACTATACACCACAGTAAACACACACCAACTCAGACTGGTGACTGGCAGGTAAGGGCTGATTGTTCGCTCTGTAGATGATTTACACACTCCATATTGGGAGGGCCCAGGTCCAACTAACTTCAGTGTAGTTAAGGGGACATTTTCCCCATAAACCTTCCATATCTTTTTAAAGAGGTTGTATTTGCAGAATGACTCATTTTGATTGTGGCTCTTGGCAGTTTCAGAACGGCATCATCTGCTGTAAGTTGACAAGGTTATTAGGCAGATAAATCTAGAATAATTACACGTTATTTGGCAAACACCGTGTCACATGGTTTATAGGAGATGAATACCCTTGGTCTGTCTCTTAAAAGCCATGGTGGGATCTTCTCTTCTTGTCCAGGGGATATCTTAAGTCAATGTCCATGTCAACATCTGATTGTCAGTTGACAATTTACATCATCTCAATCAGGTGGTAGCTAGTTGTTAAGAGGCACATTCAGCAGTAGCTTGTCTTCCTGAAAAAACTATGTGTCCTCTAATATCATCTGCCCCTCTCTCTTATCAGTAGGGCCGTTCCTTCACTAGGGTAACTCCAGTGTGTAGAGGAAGGCTTGGAAGAGGGTCTGACTTGTGTTGTGGGCAAGAGCTTCAGGTTTGTTGCCCTGTTTTGAAGGCTGACATGGTTCCTCTAGCTGAGGTGTCTGGGTCTGTCTAGACAGCATGCGGAACAGAGACTACTCCACTGTCCATTTATCCACGGTAGTCTTCCTATGTGTGGAGGAATCTCAAATTTAAAATGTTTCATGTGCTGGAATTACAGTACAGGTTCAGGACTCTTAGAAGTTGTCAAATCTAGCTAGCTAGCTAACCTTGGTTATTGCATGAGAGTTTTATTTTTGGTAACAATTTATTTGGATAGTCCATACCGCCTGGTTTCCGCTTCAACTTAGGCTTTCCCAAGGTTTTGTTTGCGTTTCGGAACATTAACTTTACACACTCTCTGTTGTCAGTGGACAGCAAAGTGGTTATGTAATGGCGAGTCATAAAAGAGCATGCCTGTTTGAAAAGGCAGATCTCTGTAGTTAAGACAGACCAGAACCACCAGGCACTTGAGCTTTACGGGTCTGTGTTAAACTGCGGCTTTGATTCATGGCTTCAGACAGACGCTTGCTGGACCTTTTTATGATGTCAGGGTTTGAATAGATACTTCCAGTGGACAGGAACACCGTGTGGGGCACTGTTATTGCTCTTCACCTGGGGTGATGCCTACAGAGTCCTGGAAAGTTGCCTGTAGACTTGGTTTCTGTAGGACTAGGTAACCTCTGGCTGCCAGCTGGCCTTGTTTTACAGTGCCTTCAAAGTATTCACACCCCTTGACTTTTTCCACATTTTGTTGTTACAGACTGAATTTTAAATTGATTCAATTGAGATTGTGTCACTGGGCTACACACAATACCCCATAATGTCAACGTGGAATTATGTTTTTAGACAATTTTTTACAAATTAAAGGTTAAGTTAGTATTCATCCCCTTTGTTATGGCAAGCCTAAATAAATTCAGGAGGAAAAATGTGCTTAACAAGTCACCTAATAATGTGAATTAACTCAATAATAGTGTTTAACATGATTTTTGAATGACTATCTCATCTCTGTACCCCACACATACAAGTATATTTAAGGTCTCGCAGTAAAATTCAAACACATTCAACCACAAAGACCAGAGAGGTTTTCCAATGCCTCGCAAAGAAGGGCACCTTTTTGGTAGATGCGTAAACAAAAATCTAGAAACAAACATTGAATATCCCTTTGAACATGGCGACAGTATTAATTAAGAGGGAAGCCTGTACAGAATAAAAATATGCCAAAACATCCTGTTTGCAATAAGGCACTGAAGTGAAACTGCAAAAATGTGGCAAATTAATGTACTTTATGGCCTGCATACAAAGCGTTATGCTTGGGGTAAATAGAACACATCACTGAGGACCAATCGTCATATTTTCAGGCATGGTAGTGGCCGCATCATGTTATGGGTATGCTTGTCATCGGTAAGGACTATGGAGTTTTTTAGGATAAAAATTAACAGAATAGAGCTAAGCACAGGCAAAATCCTAGCGGAAAACCTGGTTCAGTCCAACTTTCCAACAGACACTTGGAGACAAATTCACCTTTCAGCAGGACAATAACCTTAAACACAAGGCCAAATATACACTGGAGTTGCTTACCAAGACAACATTGAATGTTCATGAGTGGCCTTGTTACAGTTTTGACTTAAATCAGCTTGAAGATCTATGGCAAGACTTCAAAATGGATGTCTAGCAATTTGGATGTCTAGCAATTATCAACCAATTTGACAGAGCTTGAAGAATTTAAAGAATAATGTGCAAATATTGTACAATCTAGGTGTGCAAAGCGCTTTAGAGACTTACCCAGAAATACACAGCTATAATCACTGCCAAAGGTGATTCTAACATGTATTGACTACGGGGTGTGTTTACTTGTGTGACTGAGATATTTCCGTATTTTATTTTCAATAAATGTGAAAACGTTTCCTAAAACTGAGTTTTCACTTGGTCATTATGGGCTATTGTTTGTAGATTTATTTATTTATTTTATTTCACCTTTATTTAACCAGGTAAGCAAGTTGAGAACAAGTTCTCATTTACAATTGCGACCTGGCCAAGATAAAGGAAAAACAACATTTAAAACAAACATCTAATTTTGATTTGTGAGCAAATTAGGTGAGAAGGGAGATGGGTGAGGGGAAAAAACAACATTTAATCTATTTTGATTTCAGGCTATAATACAACATAATGTGGAATAAGTCAAGGGGTATGAATACTTTCTGAAGGCACTGTATGCCTCCCTGCAGAGGGCACTTGAGGGTGGGCAATTTATTTAGGCAGCTGAGGATGGAACACTGCATAGTGGAGGATTATGAGATTGCTGTATGGTTTGTAGGTTGAGTCCTTAGAGCATCGGCCCCAACACAGACGCTGACTTCTGAATCTCTGAGACCTATGAAAGTTCAGGATTATGATGTCCAAAAGCAGGCCCTGCAACAACAAATTGTTAGTCTGCAGTGTTTCTGAAGTGTGTTTTTCAATATTCTGATGAAAGATTCCTTTACCTGGGATCTCATAATCAAATGTATGACCACCTTCTCTGGCCGTTCCTCCTCCGGCAGTGTTGCAACTGTAAAGATTGATTCGGTGATCTAGGATCTTGCGAAGTCCTGCAGCTAGCTTCTAAAATGAAAATAAGCAGCTCTATTTTGAAAACAATCAGATCTTCCCCTTTTTTCCTTCTGTACAGTGGAGTTAACGTTAGATTCTTGCATTACATGACAGTGAAAATACAGGGTATTTCGGTATCCTCCTAGTGAACCTGCATGTTTGTGAGTTCATCTTTGTTAACCTCATTGAGAATTTGCTTTAGTTGCGTGCCAGTGGAGACTTAACTCCCCTAAAAAGCCTATTTTGTTTTAGCTGGTCAGTAAAGAATCTTTACAGACATTAATAGGAAGAGGCATCGCCTGTGGCCCTTTGAACGCTGCTGTAGAACAGAGCTTTGAGGAGCTTCACCTTGAAATTATAAAAGCAGTGAATTATCGCTTTGTTTATCCTACCCTTAAACCTTAAAGTGCATTATCAAAGAGAGAATGCATTGGAAGAGTATTGTTAAGTGTATTCTCCAAATCTTGTAAATCCTCTGAATTTATGTCACTGTGGCCAGGGGACCTCACCCTGCCCTTCTGGTTCCTATTTCAGCTGAGCCCCAGCCTGGGTCTCTGTACCTGTAAAGCAGTGGGGTGTTTTTCCAGACAGGATTTACTGTGGTGACCCCCAGTTTTCAGAGAAGTGCTGATGGCCTTCCCAGGCTCTAGGGAGATGCCCTGCGCATTAGGCCAGGACCCCTTTCTTTGGACCAGTTCCCGCTCTAATCAAACTAGGCTGGACGTGATTTGGTTTTAATATTGGTGGGCCGGATGTAATTGTGTGATTGATTGGCCTCTGGTAAAGGGGAGCAGGATGTCAGCCGGGTGAGAACTCCATTAATGGTATTGCTCATTTCTTAGTGGTGGTGGCAAGGCTACAGTGGAGGTCTGTTCACCCTTCCCCCCCAACCCTACGCAGTGCATGCCCTCTCAACCTAAGCTGCACAGTGCACATCCACAGGGATATGGTCTGGTGTTGGCTTCAATATCTCAGTGACACTCACACAGTTGGAGATAACTGTTACCGGGTAATACATAAAAGCCTATATATTTTGATAATGAAGTCAAGATATTTCTCATCAAGAAGATATTTCACATTACTATTTATTGTTGCCCCCATTTCACAACAGCTCGGAAATTACCTGCAGTACAAAGGAAGAGCAAAACATCCCATCATTGTGTTTTATAGCCTGTAATTGTGTGGTGGGATGCTGTGCCCTCCAGTTCTCCTCCTAATGGGTGTTTGTGTGTTGTTTTAGTGGCAGATTTATGGGTGGGAGGGGTGCAGGGCAGTGATTTACGGGTGGCACTGACTGACTGGCCCTGCTCTGTGTGTTCCAGGTGATAGTGCAGTCTGGCCGCCAGCCTAGCGTGCTGCAGAAACTGTGTCAGCTACCCTTCCAGTACTTCAGCCACCCGCGCCTCATCAAAGTGCTCTTCCCTTCACTCATATCAGCCTGCTACAACAATCCCCAGAACAAGGTTATCCTGCAGCAGGAGATGAGCTGTGTGCTACTGGCCACCTTCATACAGGTAACACACACACTGATGTTTTGGCGAAGCTTTCATTTTCTGAAGAACTAGCACATTTAATGTATACAGAGCAAATACATAATAGAGCCACCGGTTTAGTCAGTCTTTTTGGTTTAAAGGCACAGTGTAGTAAAAAAAATATATGTTTCTGTATTGTATACAGTGCATTCGGAAAGTAGTCAGACCCCTTGACTTTTTCCATGTTTTGTTACATTACAGCCTTATTCTAAAATAAAATAAAATCCTCATCAATCTACACACAATACCACATAATGACAAATAAAATATAGGTTTTTAGAATTTTTTGCAAGTGTATTAAAAATAAAAACAGAAATACCTTAAGTATTCAGACCCTTTGCTATGAGACTTGACATTAAGCTCAGGTGCATCCTGTTTCCATTGATCATCCTTGAGATGTTTCTACAACTTCATTGGAGTCCACCTATGGTACATTCAATTGATTGGACATGATTTGGATAGGCACACACCTGTCTATATAAGGTCCCACAGTTGACACCGCATGTCACAGCAATAACCAAACCATGAGGTCGAAGGAATTGTCTGTAGAGCTCCGAGACAGGATTGCAGGCGCAGATCTGGGGAAGGGTACCAAAACATTTCTGCAGCATTAAAGGTCCCCAAGAACACAGTAGCCTCCATCATTCTAAAATCGAAAAAGTTTGGATCCACCAAGACTCTTCCTAGAGCTGGCTGCCCGTCCAAACTGAGCAATCGGGGGAGAAGGGCCTTGGTCAGGCAGGTGACCAAGAACCCGATGGCCACTCTGACAGAACCTTCCAGAAGGACAACCATCTCTGCAGCCCTCTACTAGTCCGGCCTTTATGGTAGTGGCCCTACTGAAACCACTCCTCAGTAAATGGCACATGACAGACCGCTTGGAATTAGCCAAAAGACACCTAAAGGACTCAAACCATGAGAAACAAGATTCTCTGGTCTGATGAAACCAAGATTGAACTGAATGCCAAGTGTCACGTCAGGAGGAAACCTTGCACCATCCCTACAGTGAAGCATGGTGGTGGAAGCATCATGCTGTGGGGATGTTTCAGTGGCAGGAACTAGGAGAGTAGTCTGGATCGAGGGGAAAAATGAATGGAGCAAAGTACAGAGAGATCCATGATGAAAACCTCCTCTAGAGCGCTCAGGACCTTAAGACTGGGGGCGAAACACAGCCAAGACCACGCAGAAGTGGCTTCAGGACAAGTTTTATGAATGTCCTTGAGTGGCCCTACCAGAGCTCAGACTTGAACCCGATCTAACATCGCAGTTACGCTCCCCGTTCAACCTGATAGCACTTGAGAGGCTCTGCAGAGAAGAATGGGATAAAATCCCCAAATACAGGTGTGCCAAGCTTGTAGAGTCATACCCAAGAAGACTGGAGGCTGTAATCGGTGCCAAAGGTGATTCAACTGAGTACTCTGAATACTTATGTCAATGTGATGTTTAAGTTATTTATTTTTTATACATTTGCAACAATTTCTAAAAACCTGTTTTTGCTTTGTCATAATGGGGTATTGTGTGTAGATTGGGGGGGGGAGAAACAATGTCATCCATTTTAGAATAAGGCTGTAACGTAACTAAATGTGGAAAAGTCAAAGGGTCTGAACACTTTCCAAAAGCACTGTATACATTAAGAACACCTATTCATTCCATGACATTGACTGACCAGGTGAAAGCTATGATCCCTTATTGATGTCAAGGATTGGAGTCAACATGGGCCATCCCTGTGGAATGCTTTCGACACCTTGTAGAGTCCATTCCCCGACGAATTGAGGCTGTTCTGAGGGAAAAGGGTGGGGGGAGGTCAACTCAATATTAGGAAGGTGTTCTTAATGTTTGGTATACTCTGTTTATTTACACACTGAGGTTGGAATAATACTGTCAAATTGTGAAAATTATGGTAATTCCATTTTAGTGCAAGGGCTGCTTGAAAAGACTGCCTGAAACTTCTGCCTGTTTTGGTGGGATGGAATTTTGACCTACCCGGTGACATCCCCAGGTGGTAAATTAGTCAATAGACCAATAAGAAAGAGTTACAAACCTCTGTCATTAAAAGCTAGTTTTCTGTTTTCCCAACCCCATTCAGACTACTCCCAAACAGTCCTTGTATGAAAATCCTTGTATGAGAAATTGCTCTTTTAGTTACTTATTAATCATATTTTAATTGAAAACAATCACAGTAAGTAAGGTACTTAATTGTTACCCAGAAATGATTTGATATTGAGATCAAAGCGGCTGCATTGGACCTTTTTTAATGTGTCTGTCTCCTGGTGGATATTTAGCACCTACATGGCTTCCTCAGTGGATTTACCTGCCAGTGGTTTAGCCTCCAGTAAACAGGCGGTCTTCTTCATCTTCTCTGACAACATCGCCTCTCACCGCCTAGCTACCACCATTATTTACATTAAGATTATCTCGCACAATAGAGGGACAGGCTATTGTAATTTCAGCCAAACAGTGGGAAGATCTATAGATTCCTCCTTCCCTGTGTCATTATTTATTATAGAATTAACCTGAGATGAAGCAAAACTTGATTTGCTAGTACTTTTGCTATTTTAATAGTAGTAAATGGATAGTTAACCCAAATTACAAAATTACATATTGGTTTCCTTAACCTATAAGCAGTCTATGGACAGTATGTCCGCAATCGTGCTTTGGTTTAGTTTCCCTGGCGTTGTTTCTAAATGTTAACATCCCATTCAAGTCATGGGCCTGATATTGGCATTTTTTGCACATCATGTTCAAAAGTACAGTACCTGCAATTGATTGTGAAATTCACCAAAGTCACTTATGGATGATTTGAACATGATACGCAAAAATGCTATACTGAACAAAAATTTGAATGCAAGAATTTCAAAGATTTTTCTGAGGTACTGTTCTTATAAGGAAATCAGTCAGTTGAAATCAATTAATGCCCTAATCTATGGATTTCACATGACTGGGAAAACAGATATGCATCTGTTGGTGACAGATACCTTGGGAAAAAAGGTGGGGGGTGGTTCAGAACACCATTCAGTATCTGGTGTAACCACTATTTGCCTCATGCAGCACATCTCCTTTGCATAGAGTTAATCAGGCTGTTGATTGTGGCCTGTGGAATGTTGTCCCACTCCTCTTCAATGCCTGTGCGCATTTACACTCGTACTCATTGATCCAGAGCATCCCAAACATCCTCAATGGGTGACATGTCTGGTGAGTATGCAGTCCATGGAAGAACTGGGACATGTTCAGTTTCCAGGAATTGTGTACAGATCCTTGCGACATGGGGCTGTGCGTTATCATGCTAAAACAAGAGGAGATGGCGGTGGATGAATGGCATGACAATAGGCCTCAGGATCTCATCACTGTACCTCTGTGCATTCAAATTGCCATCGATAAGATTAATTTGTGTTTGTTGTCCGTAGCTTATGCCTGCCCATAACATAACCCCACCGCCACCATGGGGGCACTCTGTTCACAACGTTGACATCAGCAAACCGCTTACATACATGCAATCTGCCCGGTTACAACGCCGAACTGCAGTCAGGTCAAGACCATGGTGAGGAGCTGGATGTTGAAGGCCAGGGCTGGCGTGGTTACACGTAGTCTGCGGTTGTGAGGCCGGTTGGACATACTGCCAAATTCTCTAAAACAACATTGGAGGCGGCGTATGGTAGAGAAATTAACATTCAATTATCTGGCAACAGCTCTGGTGGACATTCCTGCAGTCAGCATGCCAATTGCACACTCCGTCAAAACTTGAGACATCTGTGGCATTGTTTTGTGTAACAAAACTGCATATAAGAGTGCTCTTTTATTGTCCCCAACACAAGGTGCATCTGTGTAATCAGTTTTGATATGCCACACCTGTCAGGTGGTTGGATTATCTTGGCAGAGGAGAAATGCTCACTAACAATGATGTAAATACATTTTTGCTCTTTAAAAAAATAAATAAAGCTTTTTGTGCAGGTGAAATATTTCTGCGATCTTTTATTTCAGCTCAAGAAAGATGAGACCAATACTTTACATGTTGCATTTATATTTTTGTTCAGTATAATATCGGTTCCATGAATTGAATGGGATTTGTGCCACAAATGCTAAAACGTTAGCATTAGGAAACTGTACCAGCTAGTGCTAGGGAAACTAAACCAAAGCATGGATTGCTATCATACCTTGTACATAGACTGCTTACAGGGTAAGGAACTAATGTGTCATTTTATAGTTTGAGTGAACTATCCCTTTAAGGATATGGTTCGTATTGAAATTATGAGTATATTGTGACATCTTTATAAGCTTTAATGTGTGTGTTAATCAGAACAGGGAGACATGCAGGGACTGCAAACAGAATGTATGGGTATGTAAAATACAGAGTTATTTCGGATGTTCAAAATACACCGTTGTCAGAATCAAATCCGGCATCATGAAATCGTTGCAAAATGTATGCAAAAGTTTGTTTAAGGTAAAGTTATCTGTTCGTACCTATTTAGGTTGGTTAGCTTCAAGCATGATGAGTTATGGTTTGCTTAGATATGGTGGATAAAATTTTCCATTTCTTCACAGCTGGTGAGCAATGGTGTCTGGCCTCTCCCCTACTCCTGTCTTAATACTGTGGATCACTCTGACATATTCCTCTTTTATTTCCTCCAGGATGGTGCCTCAAGTGAGAACCATCCAGACAACAGAATGCAACAAGGAGGTAGGTATTCTTCAATGCCATTTTTCACTTTGAATGTTTTTTTTTATAGTTTTGCATTAAAATGTATTAATGCATTCACCAATTATTTTAAAAAAGGTCACAGTACAGTGTTTTCAATTGAAATATGAATTTACATCAATTGTTTGTCAATTGACGATTGTAATTCTTAAAATATTAGTGTATAATCGTGAGGCATCTTGCTCAGACAAAAAACTACGTTCTATGGTTTGTCACCATGCAGACAGAGTCTCTCAGCCACTGGATTACTGTGAGCTGTCCGACCGCTTTCCCAGAGACCAATGGGAATCAGCACTGCAGTTCTTCCTCAAGAAGCAGGAGGACTAAACCAGAATTGCATGCCGACCTCTAACACGCACATATACATGAAAAACACTACAAAGTAGAAACCGACACTTAACCCTCCATTCTACACTACATACTTTCCCATTTAGATTTGAAGTCTGCATATGGGCATATTCTTTAAAAATGCAGTCTTAGCCTTCCCAAAACTCTTGAAATCCTAGAAGACGAGGGATAAATCCTAACTTGAGATGCACATGTATAACTAAAATGTTTGTGTAAGTCATCCATCGATGTCCATGGGCGATTTGCACGAAAGTTTGAGTTGGAAGTGAGTATCTTGTGTATTTTACCGTGAGTCACGCACAATAATTATGTTCCTTGTCCAACCAAGTCATTTGCTTTCGTGTTGTGTTTCTATTGTGGATAGAATGGCAACGTAGCAGAAGAGAGCAGAGATAATCAAAAGCACTCTCATAATGGTTAGATTACATAACATATGTAATGCATCAATAATAAAGTGTACTACTGTGTACTTCCTGTTAATTCCTTTTAATATTTTCATATACAGTTAAGATGTGAATGACCTGATCAGAATGTTTTTTTCCCTGTAGTTATTTTACAGGCGTTGGGCAGTTTTGTACTTCAATATGTAAGTTACATAGTCTATATGTGTTTATTCTGTACATTTTAGATTTGCTCTAGTAAGAGCTGTCCTGATTTCAAGTACAAATGTTTCCCTTGTTCTTGCCTTCATGCTGTGAAGAACTTACAAAATATAATTGATTTAGTAAATTACATTTTTATCCCATTTAATAAATGATTTATTATTAGGCGTCATTCATTGTCCTCCGGTTATTTTTATCTAGAGACTGTGCGGCTCACTCATTCAAGTCTCAGTGATTTCCCCTATGTCTACAGATCATCAAGTGACAATTAATGAGAAGTACTGACTGTAGCCTCTCTGCCTGTAATTTTCTTCCTGTACAGCATTGTAACATTTGTAATAGTGATTAATATCCCAGGTGGTGTGAGGAGCTGGGTTAAAAGAAAATGGCTGGTCCTTCTCTATACCAGACTCAGTTCTGCAGACCCAGTCAATCCTCTGCTCTTGCCTTGGAGCAGCTCAATCAATCCCAACAGTTAATTCAGAGCTCCCAGCAAGGAGACATACCAGTGGATATTTTTTGAAAGATAACTCCTAGAAATTAATGCAATATTGAATAATTATTTTCAGTACATAAACCTATACAGGGCTGGGTATATTCTCACAATTCTTGCCAAGTGTCTCTTCAACTTTAATATCAACTGAAGAGGCCTCTCATATTAAGGGATAGTAAATGCATAAGACTCTTAAACACATTTCACATGCAGCATACTGCAGCTCTACACTGGGCCTACCGCTTGAAAAGTAGCCTAGGTCTATTATTTCCCTGAAATAGTGTAGCCTACCCCTACCCCAAACTGTGGAGTAGCCTAATTATTTATACATCAGAATTATGACAACTGATTACGTTAATATGGGAAATGTGTCCATTAGATTCCTATCATTTGTTATCGGTTAGGTGAAATCCTGAAATGACGCAGGAGGAAATTACAGCATCTATTTTCATTCTGCCGCTCGGAGCCCAACAGTGGATTAACGAATGCTGGATGTTGTTTGGACTAATGTCTATCAGATACAGCTAAATGGCTGATTGTGAACTGCAGATTTCCATACTATATAATTATCTGATCAAATGGAAATTAGATAACTGTAAAACCATGATCTGACGTGCCAAAAGACATATAGGCATTACGCACTTTATTTATTTGCCAGTTGTTTTAAATGGCTTTATGGACGAATTAATGAGTTGTGTAAATGACAGAAATATGCAACAATACAACTAACTACATAGCCTATCTAGGCCTATAGCAAGGCTAATGGATAAAGCAATTCCAAAATTTGAGGCCTATGGATGCTGTTATTTTCTGTGCGACGCGACTTTGAAAGTTATAAACTTTTATTCTAGACATTGCCTTCCTTATATGCAAAACATTTATCAAGTGAATATGAATGTGTATATATTATGTTTAAGGGGGAAATAATTGGATTTCTGTATCTCAAATCTATGCTTTGTTTCTAAAATGCCTTTTAACCACGATTATTAAATATTTCCAGAGGAAAGATTTAGGTGGGGTACAAGGGCAGAATTTGTTGGTCAGTAGGCTACTGTTGCATAGCTACAATTATTGGACATAAAAGACTATGAATGGCAGGATAGGCCTAATGGCTTTTTGATTTGATGCCAGAAGTCACATAAAGAGACCTAGCTAGGACTACTATGTACTGTGCTGAAAGACTGATCATGTTTCCGATCGTGATTAAGAGGTTAAAATGCTGTTGCGTCCTCTGATCAGAAAGTTCATCCACAACAACAAATTGTTGAGGTCTAGTATGTCGTCAGTATCTTGACCTGCACTCCTTGTCCAGAGGCTATCCAGGATTTTGCCTGTAAGGAAAATAAACCCAAGACATGCCAGTATGCGTTCGCAGGGTGGGAGTCCCCTTCAGCACAGACTCCAGCGACAGAGAGAGGTGGGTTTGTTGTGGTTCCATTCAATGTATCGTTTGCAGATGATGCCAAGCGTAGATAAGGAGCCGCCGAGCCCTGTCCTCTGTCTAGACTTGTGACTTTACAAGTGAAACTGGAATGATCACATCGCAAATCCATATGTGGAGGGAAATTAAATAAACAATGTGTTATCCTCAATTGTATTTAACAAACAGGCCTCAACGTAGAAATGCTTGCATTTGACCAACTGTGATTCTGTTGCGTTACGATGTTTGAATATGTCATTAAAATGATAGCTTCCATCAAATTGATTTTCTGTAATGACTAACGCGATTCTGTGAAAGATTGTGGTCTTAACTGACATCACAGTGATTTATTTTGGATGGTTCGAAATTAATTTGAGATTCTATAGGCCTATTACATCTCAAAGTTTTTCACCCTGACTACATAGTTTAGATTAAGCCCATAGGTTTATGGCAACGTAAAACCACCATAAAATAGCCGTTTCATAAATACATAGTGATTTATTTTGTCCATTTGAAATTTCAGTTAATATTTGATTGAATTACTGCATCTATGAGATTTCACATGCAGAGTTCATTAGACATGAAACCGTTCATATGGGTTTATTACGATAGCCTACATTTCGCATAATAAATATCAATAACTTACTTTTTTCTTGAAAGGTTCCACAATCTGTATCCCATCCACTTAATTACACTATTTTACAGGGCTTGATTTTAAATCATCTCTAGAAATCATGCACATCTACAGAGTCATGGTCGCAACCCGACATAGGAAACTTACATAGATGAAACTATACAACTGTTGGCCACTATGGATAATGTTCTGATATGTTCATCATTACAAGCTAGCGACTCATAATAAAGTTGAATGTTTGTAGATATAATCCTCACGTAGGCTATGTCCAACCATGTAGGTAAGATCCGAGGCTCAGCCTCCGCTTTAGTTATAGCCCTTGGTTGTCACTGGCTGGTAACTTAAAATTCATCCGATCCTGAGCAATGCAGACCGGTCCCTCTGTGAACAAATGGTGCATCCTCATAGACAAATCCAGCGTTATTGTTCTTTAAATAAGATGAAATCATTTTCCTCTCAAAGCTGTTAACTAGCCAACTCTCATGCAGAGCACGCGGGGAGCATGCTGGAGTTCGAAGCGTCACTGTTGGGCTGGTCTCACGTGTCCATCGGACTTGGTACCATGCTGTTCGGGGTGTCCGGCAACTGCGACGACAAGGAGGTCACATCACTGCCGGAGGAGTTACCCATGGAGCCCGATTCAGAAAAAGACACCTGCGATGAAAACGGTTGTTTTAATTAGCGTTTGTCTACTCTCAATATTGCTTATTGATATTGACCCTTATGTTTCGATGAAGTCCAATGCAAATATTAAGCCAATATGAATATTCATGTCAATCGACCAGCCTTCGAATTTGATGCTGAAAAGCATTTAGTTAATTTAGAAATATTTGACTGAATAAAATCGCATTCTCTCATCTGAATCGAGATTGGCCATTCAGTGATCGAGTGGATGATATTTGAATAAACATACATTTATTGCAAAATGATTGTGTGTGTGTGCCTACCAACTGCCGGAAAGCGGGCTGGTCCAGGTCACTCTGCAAGGCGAACTCACTCAGGGCCTTCCAGGGGGGCTGGTAAGTCTGCACCTCTACTGGGTTCCCTATGACCGTGTTGTCGTGTCGAATTGGACTGCCTGCCACCATAGGTGTACCCGTCAGCCCCTGAAGATTCTACAGATAAAATTGTATCACAACAAACATCTCACCACCATCCATCTGGTTTTCTCAACATTCAAAGTGCAATATGGTCGGCAGGTAGCCTAGTGGTTAGAGCATTGGGCCATCGAATCGCGGAGTCTGACAAGGTAAAAAGCTGACGTTCTGCCCCTGAACAAGGCAGTTAACCCACTGTTCGTTGGCCATCATTGTAAGAAAAATGTGTTCTTAACTGCCTAGTTAAATAAAACTATGCTTTCATTACATTTTATTTGGCACGCCCTATTAAATAACACCTTTATTTTTAGTTTATGTTGCATTAGAATGTCGAAATGAACTTACAGTTTTATCGATGTGATGCTGTTGTTGAAGTTGCTTCATGAATATAGTTCTCTTCTTGTCTTTACAACGTTTGTTCTGAAACCAAACTCTGATGACCCTTGGGCTAAGACCGGTCATCTCTACCAATTGTTCTTTCATAAGAGCGTCTGGTCTTGGGTTGGCATTGTAACAGGTCCGAAGGGTATGAAGCTGCTTCTCGTTCAATACTGTTCGCACCCGAGTGGTTTTCTCTGACTGCTTGTGGACGTGGTTCCGATGAGGAGGCTGTCGAACTGACACAGGATCTGTGGGACAAATATTCAAAAGGAAATATATTTGAAAATGTAATTTCCACTGACGGAAGCCAAATTTAGAAAAGCAATCATAACTGATGATAGATACACTTATTCTGCCTACTTCTCCCTAGGAATTACACAATCAAGGCAGGAGCATAGGAAACTCAAAGAAAAAGAAAAAAAACTATCATAAAAAACATCCACATTCCTCAGTGAAGATGTACTCAACCAAAAACAATAATAACGACGATCATGTAATTTCGTGATAATTGATAAGATTCTTTAAACTTTAATTAAACAGGCTATACAATATTTGAATATCGCTTCAAATACTAACTCAATTTTTTTTTGTGAATTACAAATACAATTTAAAATGCTTCCCATTTAACATTAATTTATTTTTTGTTGTAGAATCATATTTCGATCGACGTCTTTTATTCTGTATTTTTCTAACTTCACACCTACAAACTCAAAACTTTCAGTATTTTAATTAACAAAAATATATCGACCATTGCAGCATTACACAGCCAAAATGTTACCTTATTGTTTTCAAAATAAACGAATTGACATACACTTTAGTGTAATAGCTTTAACAACTTAATAGATACAAACAACACCCAATATGTTTTAATGAATGTTTAGTCTACCAATGAAAGTAATGTAATAAACCTATAGGCTTAAAAGTCTGCACACTTGATCAGTGAAAGGAACATGTTGCAGACAAGTATAATAACTGTTATTATAAAAACATATATTTTACAATTATTATTATTATTCTATATCCTTTCGTTGTTATTAACGTTAATATTAATATTATACTCTCGTTATTATTATTACCACCATTATTCGTTCACTGACCAGCAATATGAAAAGACCTGGAGAGAATATTTCCCGGACTAATGGGGCTTCCCGCTGAGGCCCGTTCGAGAAGTAACCCGTGATCAGCCCGACAGAGCAGCTCCTCGTCCCGCAGAGAGAACTCATCCCCCGGCACAAGCTGCCGGCTGCACACCGAGCACCTAAAACACTCCATGTGGTAAACGTTGTCACGAGCTCTCATCACCAGATCACTGCTGCAGAAGCCAATGTTACATTTTGCACATTTAATCCCAAATAATCTGAAAAGGACATAGGAACATTGGTCTCAATACCTTATAATGCATAACAAAAACATGCAATTTAGTCAGATGAAGGAGACGAATAGCCTACGACACAAGTCGACCTTTTTTTATTGTATTTTTACCAAATAAACCAGAAACTTCGAATAGGTTGTGCTATTCTCTCTCATGTGGATACTGTTTAGTGTCAACAAGCAGTTTGAACAATTTCTCATACATTTCCACTTCAGTAGGCCTAACTAAAAATTCCTTCACAATTGGGGCCTTTGGAAATTCCAAAGCTCTGAAATCACTTTAGTGAGGAAATTTAGTCAACTCCTACCTTACATAATCTCTTTTGCAGTATGTTTTGCCATCTCGGACGAAGCAAGTGCACGTCTCATCCAGGTACTGACTGCATTCCGAGCACTTCAAACACGCAGCATGCCACTTCAGGTCCGGGGCGACCCGCATGATATACTGGTCGTGGATCTGACTCCCACAGCCCACACACATTGCGATTCCAGACTTCTCTGTCGAATGCACAGTATATTAATGCTACCACCACCTACACCAATGTAATCACCAGATATACTCGCTAAATCCCCGCATGTTCGTCCAGTGTCCACTCTGCAGCATGCAACCGTGTCGTGTCCTGTTTTGTTATCCTTGTCATTTCCAGAACGAAGGGCCGTAGCTATATACGGGTATAACTGACCGTAGACCTAAGATGTATTCACATCACCCTTTTCAGTTATCGAAATTGACCAATGCAACAAACAAAAAAATCGTGAAATGTTCCAATAATAGCCCAATACTGTTAACGATCAAATCAATCTTAAATGTGCCTGGGTCAAAATTAAAATAGGGACACGAATGTTTACTTACTTTTGGAATGATCCCCCATATCACCCAAGAAAGAAGAATTTAATATAATATCCACCATACAGGAGGGATAGTGCAGGCCGATATATTAAGAAATTGAGTGGAAGACTGCCCGGTCCCGTTCCTGGTTGACTGCTAACTTCTATTCCTCGATTGAGAGGTGGGACGAGAAGAGCAATGTCCCACGCGCAGAGTGACGTCACATGTCAACCTGGACCTCTGTGCGTTTGGGGAAGGGGTAAACTATGCAAAGGCTTCGACTATGAAACAATAGACTACTTACTAGATCAGTAGTTCTCAACTGGTTTTTGCCTCTGGACCCAGATTGCTGGAAAACGATTTTAATGCTATATTGATAGTAAATGTACAATTTATATGGCAAGGGAACAACAGTCCCACCTTTTCATTTTCAATAATTACATTTTGCCCATATTCTTGATGAAGAATGCTAAACTCACTGGTTTGAGACCAAAAAAATCAACAAACTCTGCTAAATAGCGCTGCTAATAACACTCTATTGAAAATACTGTGATTAAAGAAAAATTGTTCAGGGGGGTATAAAAGGGGGTATAAAATAAAATAAAAAAAGTGAATTATCATTTTCTACACACTTTAAATGCACGACCCACCAGTTGAGAAACGCTGTAGGCTTACTAGATCAACATAGACCCCCTCCATCCGTGTTTTTTTGTGTCCAAGCCAGCGTTTTCTTTTTTGTTTAAAAAGCATGGAACTGGAAGAAAAGTTGTAAAGGTAATTTAAAGAAATTCGAAATTGAGTTTTGTAATTTTCATTGAAATGTGTTGCATAAATATAGTGAATGTTAAGAAAGACCCAAGACAAAAAAGTCTAAATACTAAAAACGGTTATATTTTCTTAACATAAAGAGATTTTCACACATAAGTTCGCTTAAGTTGAGTGGAAAGTTGAACTTCATTGTTATGATTATGCTTCTACACTTATGATTGTGATAATTATTACGGTGATGATAATGATTATGCAGACCTATTCATTTTTTATATTCTTAATATTATTTTTTATTATCATTATTATTTTTCCTGGTGACAATACAAAAACGTATAATATGCATTGCAAAATCATATTAAAAGCCTGGATTTCATAAAGTAAGATTAGACTAGAGACCTCATAGGAACTAGAGTTCTATGAGTGAGCCCTCTACTGGAAAAGAAGCAGAAAGGTCCTTTTGGAGCAGAAAGGACCATTTTGTTTTTTATGTTTTTAATAACAGCCAAATTATTTAGTCAATATTATTATTTTGTCAATTTATAGAAATCTAACAAAATCTCTCCAAAAAATAAATGAAGAAGCTATTTTGCCACGCATTCCATGAACTGACATTTATTAGATTACTCTGAATTTCGTTTTGTAAATGTATAAGTATAATAACAAGATGTTCCCATTCTGCAATATTGTAAATTCAAAATTCAAATTTGCATAGTATTGCCCGGATATGTAAATCAAGAAATCTTTACCCTTTTACCCTTTTCAGTACGTTTTAAGACACGTTTTGACATGGAAAACCCATCCATTTTTTTGCATGTGATATACACTATTGGTTAAGGAACAGGTACCAAAGTGCACCATTTAACATTTGTAATGGATATCTTTAACATAACCAACAATTAATGCATGCCTGTTAATGAGGAAGTATGTGATGATAAACAATAGGTTCAATGGCTATGATTTCATCATTGTGGACACACGTCTCCAGCAGCCTGGTCTCAAAGACTAGAGGTGACATAGTAAACGTAAATCCTGGATACTAAAATTAGTCTGATATGTCACGTTTGGTATGGTCACATAAGACAGATGGTTACTTAAGGCAACAACGAAAGTAGGGTAGTTAGCCAGGTTGGACGGGTAGGCGTATACCATGACCAAAAGGTGGCAAGTTCAAATCTTATCACTGACAACTTTAGATAATTAGCAACTTTTCAACAACATACTTCAACAACTTTTTTAGGTACTTTGCAACTACTTAGCATGTTAGATAACCCCTCCTCTAACCCTAACCTTAACCATTTTAGCTATTCCTTCCCCTAACCTTAACCATTTTAACTAATCCTTCCCCTAACCTTAACCCTTTAAATGAACTCCTAAACTTAACACTATCCTCAAATCTACTATCAGCTAGCTTCTTATGGATCAAATCCTGTTATCGGGATCGATTGACAACATCCGGTGAAAATGCAGTACGCAAAATTCGATTTTGTTTTTGTTGAAATATTTAACTTTCACACATTCACAAGTGCAATACACCAAATTAAAGCTAAACTTCTTGTTAATCTAGCCACCGTGTCAGATTTCTCTAATGACTAACGTGAAAAAAAGGGCATTGCGCGAAAGCAAACCATGCGATTATCTGAGGACAGTACACCATCAAACAAACACATGACAATCATATTTCAACCTGCCAGGCGCAACACAAAACTCAGAAATAACGATATAATTCATGCCTTACCTTTGAAGAGCTTTTTCTGTTGGCACTCCAATATGTCCCATAAACATCACAAATGGTCCTTTTGTTCGATTCATTCCATCGTTATATCCCCAAAATGTCAATTTATTTGGCACATTTGATTCAGAAAAACACTGGTTCCAACTCGCCCAGCATGACTACAAAATATCTAATAAGTTACCTGTAAACTTTGTCCAAACATTTAAAACAACTTTCCTAATCCAACTTTAAGTATTTTAAAACGTAAATAATTGATCAAATTTAATACAGGATAAACTGCGTTCAATAGCGGATAAAATGAAAGTGGAGCGAGCTTCAGGTCACGCGCCCCAAACAAAAGAGTACACTTGGCTATACACCCAGAAAGGAAATGGCTACTTCTTCATTTCTCAAAAGAAAAACATCAACCAATTTCTAAAGACTGTTGACATCTAGTGGAAGCTATAGGAACTGCAAACATATTTATACTAAAACGGGCTTGCCATAGGAACCAATGGAAAACAGATTGACCTCAAAAACATTTTCCCTGGATGGATTGTGCTCTGGGTTTTGCCTGCCAAATCAGTTTGGATATACTCACAGACATTATTCAAACAGGTTTAGAAACTTCAGAGTGTTTTTTATCCAAATCCACTAATAATATGCATATCCTAGCTTCTGGGCCTGAGTAGCAGGCAGTTTACTTTGGGCACGCTTTTCATCAGGATGCGAAAATACCGCCGCCTATCCCAGAGAGGCTAGCTTGCTAGCAAAAGCTAGCATAGCTGCATTTTACTTAGCAATATATTAACTCACCAACAAAAACCATAGCTAGCTATATTCATAACCATACAGGTATAGGATCATTTTTGTTTTATTTTGCTGTTTTTGACTATTGTAACAATAACAAAAGGCATTCAAATTGAGGTGTGAGAGGTCTTTCAGGTTGCATGCTATGAAATGTCCACTAGAGTGTAGTGTTGAGAATGTTGTACTGATACTGTAAGCCTAGATGTTCATTTTATTGTATTTATTGGCTACACAATTACACATACAGTACCAGTCAAAAGTTTGGAAACACCCACTCATTCAACTGTTTTCTTTAGTTGTATTCTTTTCTACACTGTAGAATAATAGTGAAGACATCAAAACTATGAATAACACATGGCACCCAAAACCCTCACAAACTTTTACAGATGTAAAATTGAGAGAATCATGTCGGGCTGTATCACCGCCTGGTAAAGCAACTGCACCCACAGGGCTCTCCAGAGAGTGATGCGGTCTACCCAACACATCACCGGGGAAAAACTACCTGCCCTCCAGGACACATACAGCACCCAATGTCACAGGAAGGCCAAAAAGATCATCAAGGACAACAACCACCCAAGCCACTGCCTGTTCACTCAGCTATCACCCGGAAGGTGAGATCAGTACAGGTGCATCAAAACTGAAACAAAGAGACTGAAAAACAGCTTCTATCTCAAGGCCATCAGACTGTTAAATAACCCTCACTAGGCAGCTTCCACCCGGTTACATAAACCTGCACATTAGAGGCTGATGCCCCATATACATATACTTGAAATCACTGGCCACTTTAATAATGGAACACTAGTCACTCTAATAATGTTTATATATCCCTTGATTGCCATTATTTTACTTTTAGGTTGTGTGTATTGTTGTGAATTGTTAGATATTACTGCACTGTTGGAGCTAGTAACACAAGCATTTCGCTACACAGGCAATAACGTCTGCTAAACATGTGTATGTGACAACTTGATTTGATGTGGAATCATGTAGTAACCAAAAAAGGGTTAACTTCTTGAGTGTAGGGGGCAGGATTTTCGTTTTTGGCTAAAAGATGTATGTACCCATTTGAAACGGCCTATTTCTCAGGCCCAGTAACTAGAATATGCATATAATTGTCAAATTATGATAGAAACACTCTAAAGTTTCCAAAACTGTCAAAATATTCTCTGTGAGTATAACAGAACTGATATTGCAGGCGAACACCTGAGGAAAATCAAACCAGGAAGTGCTGTTTTTCCTGAAAGCTCTCTGTTCCATTGGATGCCTTGCCTCCATTTAAAGGAATATCAACCAGATTCCTTTTCTTATGGCTTCCTCAAGGTTTCAACAGTCTTTAGACATAGTTTTAGGCTTTTATTTTGAAAAATGAGCAAGAAAGATAACATCGCGTCAGTGGATAGCTGGGTGTTCGTAGAGTTTTGCTTGCGCAACAGAGTGGGGCAGCCATTGTATCTCCCTCTCCTATTGAAAAAGCGACAGTGCCGGTTGATATATTATCGATTATATATTTTAAAAACAACCTGAGGATTGATTATAAAAAAATGTTTGACATGTTTCTGTGGACATTACGGATACTATTTGGAATTTTCATCTGCGATGTCGTGACCGCTCGAGCCTGTGGATTTCTGAACATAAAGCGCCAAACAAATGGAGGTATTTTGGATATAAAAATAATCTTTATGAACAAAAGGAAATTTTATTGTGTAACTGGGAGTCTCGTGAGTGCAAACATCCGAAAATCATCAAAGGTAAGCAATTTAATCTATTGCTTTTCTGACTTTCGTGACCAATCTACTTGGCTGCTAGTGTTTGTAATATTTTGTCTACTGAGAGAGATGTTCTTACATAAACACTTGTTATGCTTTCGCCGAAAAGCTGTATTGAAATCTGACACGCCAGGTGGATTAACAACAAGCTAAGCTGTGTTTTGTATATTGCACTTGTGATTTCATGAAAATGAAATATTTGTAGTAATTTAATTTGAATTTGGCGCGCTGCAATTCAGCGGGTGTTGATGAAAATGATCCCGCTAAAGGGAAGTTAAACAAATAAAGAAGTTAAACAAATACAAATTATATTTGAGATTCTTGCCTTGATGACAACTTTGCACACTCTTGGCATTCTCTCAACCAGCTTCATGAGTTAGTCATTTTGCCTTTATTTAACTAAGCAAGTCAGTTAAGAACAAATTCTTATTTTCAATGACAGCCTAGGAACAGTGGTTTAACTGACCTTTTCAGGGGCAGAATGACAGATTTTTACCTTGTCAGCTTGGTGATTTGATCTTGCAACCTTTCGGTTACTAGTCCAACGCTCTAACCACTAGGCTACCTGCCACCCAGGTGTGCATTGTTAAAAGTTAATTTGTGGAATTTCTTTCCTTCTAAATGCATTTGAGACAATCAGTTGTGTTGTGACAAGGTAGGGTGGTATACAGAAGATATCCATATTATGGCAAAAACATATCAAATAAGCAGAGAAACGACAGTCCATCATTTCTTTAAAACAAGAAGGTCAGTCAAAGCATCAAGCGCTATGATAAAATTGGCTCTCATGAGGACTGCCACAGGAATGGAAGACCCAGAGTTACCTCTGCTGCAGAGGATAAGTTCATTAGAGTTACCAGCCTCAGAAATTGCGGCCCAAATAAATTCTTCACAGAGTTCAAGTAACAGATACATCTCAACATCAACTTTTTAGAGGAGACTGTGAGAATCAGGCCTTCATGGTTGAATTGCTGCAAAGAAACCACGACTAAAGGACACCAAAAAGGAGAAGAGACTTGCTTGGGCCAAGACATTTACATTTTACATTTAAGTCATTTAGCAGACGCTCTTATCCAGAGCGACTTACAAATTGGTGCGTTCACCTTATGACATCCAGTGGAACAGCCACTTTACAATAGTGCATCTAAATCTTTTAAGGGGGGGGGTGAGAAGGATTACTTTATCCTATCCTAGGTATTCCTTAAAGAGGTGGGGTTTCAGGTGTCTCCGGAAGGTGGTGATTGACTCCGCTGTCCTGGCGTCGTGAGGGCGTTTGTTCCACCATTGGGGGGCCAGAGCAGCGAACAGTTTTGACTGGGCTGAGCGGGAACTGTACATCCTCAGTGGTAGGGAGGCGAGCAGGCCAGAGGTGGATGAACGCAGTGCCCTTGTTTGGGTGTAGGGCCTGATCAGAGCCTGGAGGTACTGAGGTGCCGTTCCCTCACAGCTCCGTAGGCAAGCACCATGGTCTTGTAGCGGATGCGAGCTTCAACTGGAAGCCAGTGGAGAGAGCGGAGGAGCGGGGTGACGTGAGAGAACTTGGGAAGGTTGAACACCAGACGGGCTGCGGCGTTCTGGATGAGGTGTAGGGGTTTAATGGCACAGGCAGGGAGCCCAGCCAACAGCGAGTTGCAGTAATCCAGACGGGAGATGACAAGTGCCTGGATTAGGACCTGCGCCGCTTCCTGTGTGAGGCAGGGTCGTACTCTGCGGATGTTGTAGAGCATGAACCTACAGGAACGGGCCACCGCCTTGATGTTAGTTGAGAACGACAGGGTGTTGTCCAGGATCACGCCGAGGTTCTTAGCGCTCTGGGAGGAGGACACAATGGAGTTGTCAACCGTGATGGCGAGATCATGGAACGGGCAGTCCTTCCCGGGAGGAAGAGCAGCTCCGTCTTGCCGAGGTTCAGCTTGAGGTGGTGATCCGTCATCCACACTGATATGTCTGCCAGACATGCAGAGATGCGATTCGCCACCTGGTCATCAGAAGGGGGAAAGGAGAAGATTAATTGTGTGTCGTCTGCATAGCAATGATAGGAGAGACCATGTGAGGTTATGACAGAGCCAAGTGACTTGGTGTATAGCGAGAATAGGAGAGGGCCTAGAACAGAGCCCTGGGGGACGCCAGTGGTGAGAGCGCGTGGTGAGGAGACAGATTCTCGCCACGCCACCTGGTAGGAGCGACCTGTCAGGTAGGACGCAATCCAAGCGTGGGCCGCGCCGGAGATGCCCAACTCGGAGAGGGTGGAGAGGAGGATCTGATGGTTCACAGTATCGAAGGCAGCCGATAGGTCTAGAAGGATGAGAGCAGAGGAGAGAGAGTTAGCTTTAGCAGTGCGGAGCGCCTCCGTGATACAGAGAAGAGCAGTCTCAGTTGAATGACTAGTCTTGAAACCTGACTGATTTGGATCAAGAAACACAAGCAATGGACATTAGACTGGTGGAAATCTGTCATTTGGTTTTTGGTTCCAACCGCCGTGTCTTTGTGAGACAAGGGGTGGATGAGTGGATGAATGGATGTGAAACATGGAGTAGGAGGTGTAATGGTGTGGGGATGCTTTGCTGGTGTCACTGTCAGTGATTTATTTAGAATTCAAGGCACACTTAACCAGCATGGCTACCACAGCATTCTGCAGTGATACGCCATTCTATCTGGTTTGCGCTTTGTGGGACTATCATTTGGTTTTCAACAGGACAATGACCCAACACACCTCCAGGCTGTGTAAAGGCTATTTGATCAAGAAGGAGAGTGATGGACTGCAGCATCAGATGACCTTGCCTCCACAATCACCCGACCTCAATCCAATTGAGATGGTTTGGTATGAGTTGGATCGCAGAGTGAAGGGAAAGCAGCCAACAAGTGCTCAGCATATGTGGGAACTCCTACAAGACTGTTGGAAAAGCATTCCAGGTGAAGCTGGTTGAGAGAATGCAAAGAGTGTTCAAAGCTGTCATCAAGGCAAATCTGATTTGTTTAACACTTTTATGGTTACTACATGATTCCATATGTGTTATTTCAAAGTTTTGATGTCTTCACTATTATTTTACAATGTAGAAAATAGTAAAAATAAAGAAAAACCCTTGAATGAGTAGGTGTATCCAAACTTGTGACTGGTATTGTAGGGCATATAATTATAATCAAGTATGATGATATTAATAATAACAATAAATTATAATTATTAATGTTCCACAAAAATACCTACCTACAGAATGTTTTAATATATTTAATTTGAATTAATAATGGATGTTTATCGTTAAAATATTGAAATTACTGATATATATTCTCTCATTTCTCCTTCTTTACAATAAATAATTAAGTATCCCACTTTGCCAATCAATGTATCCAAATTTACCAGTATCGACTGAAAAAATGTGGTCTCAGAACAATTTGTGTTTGAAGACATCATCCATCCTGTGTTTAATATTTCTTCCTTTTGTCCTTTATAAATTATAGTAGAGTTCCAAAGCTATTTAGAATAGTATCATGTTGGGGACATGACAATGGGATGATTCTGACAATGATTCTGTAAGGTTTTCCAGAAAGCACATTTTCAATATTCACCCTAAATAATTACATTATTGCAAAGAACTGCATGATATGTCATCAGATTATTGGTTTATTTGTTCAAGATGTCTTTATTCATAAGACCATGTGGCAACATCAACCATTTCCTGAAAATCAAACTGTGAACTTGTATCGACCCTCACCTTTGGCCCAGTGCAGTCAAAAATGTGATTTTCTTGTGTTGCAGATATATATTTACACGCTATGAGGTTGGAATAATACTGTGAAATTGATAATGCCATTTTAGCGTACTAGCTGTTTGCAAAGCCTGCCTGAAATTTCAGCCTTATTTGGTGGGATGGAGTTTTGGCCTGCCTGGTGACATCACAGGTAAAATAGTTCATAGACCAAAAAGAAAGAGAGTTCCAAACCTCTCTGCCCTGTTTTCAGTTTTCCCTCCCCACTCAGACCACTCCCAGTCCTATCAAAATTCTTACTTGAGAAATTGCTCTTTGCTAAGAAGCTATTTTTGTTTATTTTTAACTATTTTAATTGAAAACAATCATAGTAAGGTAATTTATTGTTATTTATTTATTTTACTCTTATTTTACCAGGTAAATTGACTGAGAATACATTCTCATTTACAGCAACTACCTGGGGAATAATTACAGGGGAGAGGAGGGGGTATGAATGAGCCATCTGGAAACTGGGGATGATTAGATGGCCATGATGGTATGAGGGCCAGATTAGGGATTTAGCCAGGACACCAGATTACTTTTACAATAAATGCCATGGGATCTTTAGTGACCACAGAGAGCCAGGACCAATTTTGTAGAGGCATAAAATAGACTAATGTTTATGATAACATCATTTTGTTTTGTGAATGGCTACTAAATCTTTATTTGTTACATGTTCATGTTTGCCATCCATCCCTGATCCTGAAACTTTTAAATGAAACAGCTTCATAGGCTGCCTATTTTGTATTCATCATTTATTTAGTTATCCATTAGGCTAGATCGCCAACAGATGATCCCGTTGAGATTAAAATTATAATTCCTCCTACAATAATTGATATATGTATTCATCACAATGTAGACCTGTCCCAATACTGCAATCAAACATTAGGAGAGAGTTTAGAGTTTTCGTACTGGTGCAGTTTCAAAGTATTTGTGAAGGCATATTTTTTCATGGACTTCATAGCACAAGATCGATTTAAGATAAGACTTAGCTTTTGCCTGGGTGGAAAGATGTCCCTTATCACATATCCTGTGTGGGTGCCGTTTGGCTCAGTTGGTAGAGCATGGCGCTTACAACGCCAGGGTTGACTCATGTGGCCTAGGTAGGGTCTAGGCAACAGATTGGTTATCAAACTTTATTTGGTGTGCAGTGCGTCTTACTGGCTATACCCTTCTCATAGAACTTTGCCATCTACTCATTTAAATGAGTTTGTTTACAGATCTGGGTTGAATGTATAGTTGTAATAAATTTGCTGTTGATAATAGTATGTCGTTTTCCCTGTTGCCCACATCCATCTACCCAGTCATCATCATGCACCCGAGTGGTACAGGCAGGATCTAGGATGGTCTTTTGAAATACAACGTTATTCAATTGAGTTTCTATACCCGTAGGCGCAATAGGGAATACTTCGAAACAGACCAAGCAGACCAGTCCTAGGTTTGAGAAGTCAATGAGAGAAGTGGGAAAAGTATTTCTTAGTTGTTAATTATCTATAAGTCTAAAGGCACAACCTAGATTCGAAACAATGTCTTAAGTAGTTGAACATGTCCTTACTACAACCACCTGAAAGTGACAAACTGACACGTTTTCCTTTTCGTCAAAAACAACTTTATATATAAGGAGTGCCTTAGATACATGCGCAGTTTGGCGGAGACCATGAGTTAGATTACATGTTTCTGCGCATGAGTTTAAACTAACCAACGTCGCCTACCTGTGTGATCAGGGATATTTAATTATTTATTTATTTTTTACCCCGTTTCTCCCCAATTTTGTGGTATCCAATTGATAGTTACAGTATTGTCTCATCACTGCAACTCCCGCACGGACACCTATTGGATAATCAATTTCTGCCTTTCTTCACACTGTACTGTCTTTGGTTATTCTGCTTCCACCCAAAACGGAAGTGATTGTAGTCAAACCAGACATTTGTAGTCAAACCAGAACATTCTACAGCTGTCAAGAGTTCATTCAAGAGGTGAGCATCGAGGAGCAGAGTGAAAGATGCACAGAGCTATCAAGAAAACACATTTCAAACAGTTGGTAAGTAACGTTACAGGCAAATGATTATATCAGACTAACTAGCTATTCATTCGCAATGTGGCAAATACAAAAAAAGCACACATAGTACAAGCTCTGGTGTTGTAGGTGATTGATAGCTATGCTAGCTAACTTATATGTCTAACTTATCTTCCCCGTGCACGAAACCATAGAAAGGTTAACAGTTCATGGATTTTCCTTGCTTTATTAATACATATGAAAAAAGTACATTGCATAGTTTTGAAAATCGGATCATATTTGATCTCACAGCCAGCTTCACAGACCTTAGCTAGCTGAACATGTAGCTAACGTTAACTAGCTGTTACTGTAGCTAGTTAGCTAGCTTATGCAACCTCGTAAACAATGAGTTACGAAACGTAAAAAAATGTCAATCTTCAGTGATACAATGACTTTAAAGCCATTGAAGCACAATTTCAACGGAGACCATAATTTAATGTATAGCTACTATTTGCTCCCAATTTGGTACTGTATGGTGCTGTGACGTTGGCTAGACTGCTGTGTGAATGACCTTTACTCTGATAATTCAAATTGTCTTTCAGACACAGGTTCAGATATATCTGTTCCTGTTTTAGGTTGGTGATAGGATTGATACTCCCGGTCAAAATGTTGTATAAGCCAGTGCATATCTTGGGATGTCATGTCAGCTTGTTTACAGAAGAGTTTGGCCCAGATCCCCCCTTCTGTGTTATGTAGCTCACACTTTCTGCTGTAGCTGACCTCCAAACAATACCCATTAGATGTTGTTTTCGCCCAAAAGGTACACCTGAACAGAATCTGTAGTATCCTGTTTGATTCAACGCCTTGCTGTTTATTGGACTACACAAAATGCTGCCGAATTGTCCATATCGTAATGGTAGCTTTCAAGTTTGATAGGCATGAGAGCAGTTATGTTTACGCTTGTTATGCCATTTATTGAAAAATACATTTCCTCTGTAGTCTGGTCTCCCAGAGGTTTCAAAGCACCTTGGTGGTGGCAGAGCACAACAATGACAAGCTGACCCCCATTACACTGAGTGCTATTACTGCAGCCAAGAAACTAGGAGGAGACGTGTCCTGTTTAGTTGCTGGAACAGACTGTGCAAAGTTATGCTAAATCTTGGGTTTGATCAGATGGTGCCTAAAGAAAGTATTCACACCCCTTGACCGTTTCCACATTTTGTTGCTACAGCCTGAATTAAAAAAGGGTTAAATTTATATTTTGTGTCACTAGCCTACACACAATACCCCATATTGTCAAAGTGGAATTATGTTTGACATTTTTTTTAAACAAATTAATTAAAAAGTAAAAGCTGAAATGTCTTGAGTCAATAAGTATTCGACCCATTTGTTATGGTAAGCCTAAGTAAGTTCTGGAGTAAAGCTGCTTAACAAGTCACAATAAGTTGCATGAACTCACTCTGTGTGGAATAATAGTGTTTAACACGCTTTTTGAGTGACTACCTCATCTCTGTACCCCAACTGTACAATTTATCTGTAATGTCCCTCAGTCGAGCAGTGAATACACCCAGTCACTATAAAGTTACAGGTTTCCTTCCTAACTCATGTGCCGGAGTGGACGGAAACCGCTCAGGGATTTCACCATGAGGACAATTGTGACTTTAAAACAGTTAGAATGTAATGGCTATGATATGGAAAATGAGGATGGATCAACAACATTGTTGTTACTCCAATACTAACCTAATTGACAGTGGGAAAAGGAAGACAGTACAGAATACAAATATTCCTAAACATGCAGCCTGTTTGCAACAAGACACTAAAGTAAAACTGCAAAGAAAATAAATGTATGTCCTGAATACAAAGTGTTATGTTTGGGGCAAACTGAGTACTAGAGGTCGATTTTAATTAGGGCCGATTTCAAGTTTTCATAACAATCGGAAATCTGTATTTTTGGACACCGATTTGGCCCAATTTTGTATTTTATTTGATTTTTTTTGCACCTTTTATTTATCCTTTATTTAACTAGGCAAGTCAGTTAAGAACACATTCTTATTTTCAATGACGGCCTAGGAGCGGTGGGTTAACTGCCACGTTCAGGGGAAGAATGACAGATTTTTACCTTGTCAGCTCGGGGATTCAATCTTGCAACCTTACAGTTAACTAGTCCAACGCTCTAACCACCTGATTACATTGCACTCCACGTGGAGACTGCCTGTTATACAAATGCAGTAAGAAGCCATGGTAAGTTGCTAGCTAGCATTAAACTTATCTTATAAAAATACAATCAATCATATAATCTGCGTTTCATATAATCGATGCGGTGCGTATTCGCGAAAGAGGACTGTTTTACACCAATGTGTACCTAACCATAAACATCAATGCCTTCCTTAAAATCAATACACAAGTATATATTTTTAAACCTGCATATTTAGTTAATATTGCCTGCTAACCTGGCTCGTTGCGAACTCTGTGAAGACTATTTCTTCCTAACAAAGACAGCCATTTGCGAAAAAGCACAATCGTTGCACGACTATACCTAACCATAAACATCAATGCCTTTCTTAAAATCAATACACAGAAGTATATATTTTTAAACCTGCATATTTTGCTAAAAGAAATCCAGGTTAGCAGGCAATATTAACCAGGTGAAATTGTCACTTCTTTTGAGTTCATTGCACGCAGAGTCAGGGTATATGCAACAGCTTGGGCTGCCTAGTTTGCCAGAATTTTACGTACTTATGACATAACATTGAAGGTTGTGCAATGTAACAGGAATATCTAGACTTATGGATGCCACCTGTTAGATAAAATACGGATCTGTTTATTCTTTCAGTGAAATACGGAACGTCTTGTTTTCGAGATGATAGTTTCCGGATTCGACCATGTTATAATGACCTAAGGCTCCTATTTCTGTGTTATTATGTTATAATTAAGTCTATGATTTGATAGAGCAGTCTGACTGAGCATTCATTCAAACAGCACTTTCGTGCATTTTGACAGCAGCTCGTCGCTGTGCTTCAAGCATTGTGCTGTTTATGACTTCAAGCCTATCAACTCCCGAGATTAGGCTGGTGTAACCGATGTGAAATGGCTAGCTAGTTAGCAGGGTGCACGCTAATAGCGTTTCAAACATCACTCGCTCTGAGACTTGGAGTGGTTGTTCCCCTTGCTCTGCAAGGGCCGCGGCTTTTGTGGAGCGATGGGTAACGCTGCTTTGATGGTGGCTGTTGTTGATGTGTTCCTGGTTCGAGCCCAGGTAGGGGTGAGGAGAGGGACGGAAGCTATACTGTTACACTGGCAATAGTAAAGTGCCTATAAGAACATCCAATAGTCAAAGGTATATGAAATACAAATTGCATGGAGAGAGATATTCCTATAATAACTACAACCTAAAACTCCTTACTTGGGAATATTGAAGACTCCTTTTTAAAGGAACCACCAGCTTTCATATGCTCTCGTGTTCTGAGAAAGGAACTTAAACGTTAGCTTTTTTACATGGCACATATTGCACTTTTACGTTCTTCTCCAACACTTTGTTTTTGCATTATTTAAACCAAATTGAACATGTTTAATTTTATTTGAGGCTAAATTGATTTGATTGATATATTAAGTAAAAATAAGTGTTCATTCAGTATTATTGTAATTGCCATTATTACAAATATATATATTTTTAAAATCGGCCGATTAATCGTTAACGGCTTTATTTGGTCCTCCAATAATCGGTATCGGCGTTGAAAAATCATAATCGGTCGACCTCTGCTGAGTACCACTCTTCATATTTTAAAACATGGTGGTGGCTGCATCATGTTATGGGTATGCTTGTCATCGGCAAGGACTAGGGAGGTTTTTTTAGGCTAAAAAGAAATGGAATAGAGCTAAGCACAGGTAAAATCCTAGAGGAAAACATGGTTCAGTGTGCTTCCCAACAGACACTGGGAGACAAATCCACCTTTCAGCAGGAAAATAACCTAAAACACAATGCCAAATATACACTGGAGTTGCTTACCAAGAAGACATTGAATTTTCCTGAGAGGCCTAGTTACAGTTTTGACTTAAATCGGCTTGAAGATCTATTCCTCGGGTGTGAATACTTGCACTACATGACCAAAAGTATGTGGTCACCTGCTATTCGGACATCTAATTTCAAGATCATGGTCATTAATATGGAGTTGGTCCCTCCCTTTGCTGTCTCCACTCTTCTGTGAGAACTTTCCACTAGATTTTGTAACATTGCTACGGGGACTTCCTTCCATTCAGTCGCCATAGCATTAGTGAGGTCAGACAGATGTTGGGCGAATAGGAGTTCCAATTTTACCCAAAAGTGTTTGATGGAGTTGAGGTCAGGGCTCTGTGCAGGCCAGTCAAGTTCTTTCCCACCGATCTCAAAAAAGCATTTCTGTATGGACCTCGCTTTGTGCACAGGTGCATTGTCATGCTGAAACAGGAAAGGGCCTTCCCCAAAGTGTTGCCACAAAGTTGGAAGCACAGAATCGTCTAGAATGTTATTATATGCTGTAGCGTTAAGTTTTCCCTTAACTGGAACTAGGGGGCCTAGCCCGAACAATGAAAAACAGCCCCAGACTATTCCTCCTCCACCAAACTTTACAGTTGGCGCTATGCATTCAGGTAATTGGAGTACTTCTGGCATCCACCAAACACAGATTTGTCTGTCGGACTACCAGATGGTGAAGTGTGACTCATCACTCCAGAGAATGCTTTCCACTGCTCCAGAGTCCAATGGCGGCGAGATTTACACCACTCCAGCTGATGCTTGGCATTGCGCATGGTGATCTTAGGATTGTGTGAGGCTGCTCGGCCATGGAAAACCATTTCATGAAGCTCCCAATGAACATTTCTTGTGCTGACATTGCTTCCAGAGGCAGTTTGGAACTCTGTAGGAGGGTTGCAACTGAGAACAGATGATTTTTACGTGCTTCAGGACACCCCTGTCCCATTCTGTGAGCTTGTTTGGCTTACCACTATGCAGCTGAGCTGTTGCTCCTAGACGTTTCCACTTTACAATAACAGCACTGACAGTTGACTGGGGCAGTTCTAGCAGGACAGAAATTTGACTAACTGACTTGTTGGAAAGGTGGCATCCTATGACAGTGCTACGTTGAGTCACTGAGCTCTTCGGTAAGGCCGTCCTACTGCCAATGTTTGTTTATGGAGGTTGCATGGCTGTATGCTCTATTTTTATACACCTGTCGGAAAACGGGTGTGGCTGAAAATAGCCAAATCAACTAATTTGAGGGGGTGTACACATACGTAAATGAGATTTGACATTTATTGAAAATGAAATGTAACAAAAAAATCTAAAAACATGTGTCCACTTAGATAAAAAGTGCTCAAGGTTGACCTATTTTGCATAATTAATGTTTTGGCATTCAGGTACAAAAAGTAACTTTCTGAGCACTTCTACAATGGGCAAATATTTATGGGAAAAGATAAACAGTTGAGATTTATATATTTTTAAAAGCTTACAAACAGGGTTTACCCATTAAATGTCAATTAGCTAAAAAACACAACTCAGATTTGTCATTCACATACAGTAAGTTTTATATTTGAGTTTGTGTTGTGCCCGCCATAGGTCGAGACCCAACATGCGCTTAAATACAAGGTAGGTTTCATGTTTTTTTAGATAAATGTAGACCGTTAAAGGTCCACACATCAAACAATGTTGACTTGAATGGGAATATCTGTTGATTTTATATTATACTGTCAATCCTCCATCGGAAACCTATTGCAATTATATAAATAATAGAATAGACATGACCATTTATGCTGACATTTGACAGTGTTTGGACCATCGGCCATCTTTATGGGAGTAATTCAAAATTAACATTTCAATAAAAATTTCAATGGTGTACCAGCTAAATGGCAGTGGTCTGAAGGGATGTCCATTCTATGAATTACATTTCTATGATTGAAATGACACACCCTGTATTCAAGAATGTCTCAACCGATGGCGGGCACAACACAAACTTCAGATGTAAAGTAGGGTCTAAACTACAACGTGAATTTGACGTTTGATGTATAATTTCTTGAGGTTTGTTTTCAAGAAATTATAAAGCAGTTTGACAACCTTGTTTTGTAACCTTTTAAATGATATCAAACTCAACTTTCTTCCATGAGAAATCATGTATAGAAGGTTTTGTTTAAATTAAAATGGAGGCTGTCAAAAAGCGCTTGAAGTCAAGTGGATTTACCCGATATCCAGACCTAGACGCTTAGTGGTTTTCTTCAAGGGATTGAATTGCTGTATATTTATCATCTCTTCAGGTTGCACAGGAAGTCAGCAAAGTCCTAGGTGTGAAGACAGTCTGATTGCTCAAAATGATGCTTACAAAGGCTCTCTGCCAGGTATGTATATCCAGAGTGTGAAGCAGATACAGGCAATAGATTCACTGAAGCTGTAAATGAGTTGGAAGTTTTACTTCAGCATCTTAATTAAAAATCGGAGTAATAAAAAATAAAACATCTATTTGCGTGTGGTGTTAACAGCAACTTGCATGTCTTTCCACAGAGGAATTGACTCCACTTATACTGGCAACCCAGAAGCAGTTCATCTTCACCCATATTTGTGCTGGAGCTTCTGCATTTGGGAAAGTAAGGTTATAAGACCCTTTATATACAGTCGAAGTCGGAAGTTTACATACACTTAGGTTGGAGTCATTAAAACTTGTTTTTCAACCACTCCACAAATTTCTTGTTAACAAACTATAGTTTTGGCAAGTCGGTTAGGACATCTACTTTGTGCATGACACAAGTAATTTTTTCAACAATTGTTTACAGAGATTATTTCACTTACAATTCACTATATCACAATTCCAGTGGGTCAGAAGTTTACATACACTGAGTTGACTGTGCCTTTAAACAACTTGGAAAATTCCAGAAGATGATGTCATGGCTTTAGAAGCTGCTGATAGGCTAGTTGACAATTTAAGTCAATTGGAGGTGTACCTGTTGATGTATCTCAAGGCCTACATTCAAACTCAGTGCCTCTTTGCTTGACATCATGGGAAAATCAAAAGAAATCAGCCAAGACCTCAGAAAATAAATTCTAGACCTCCACAAGTCTGATTCATCCTTGGGAGCAATTTCCAAATGCCTGAAGGTACCACGTTCATCTGTACAAACAATAGTACGCAAGTATAAACACCATGGGACCACGCAGCTGTCATACTGCTCAGGAAGGAGACTCGTTCTGTCTCCTAGAGATGAGCGTACTTTGGTGCGAAAACTGCAAATCAATCCCAGAAACGCAGCAACGGACCTTGTAAATATGCTGGAGGAACCTGGCACAAAAGTATCTATATCCACAGTAAAACGAGGCCTATATCGACATAACCTGAAAGGCCGCTCAGCAGGGAAGAAGCCACTGCTCCACAACCTCAATGAAAAAGCCAGACCACAGTTTGCAACTGCACATGGGGACAAAGATCATACTTTTTGGAGAAATGTCCTATGGTCTGATGAAACAACAAAAATAGAACTGTTTGGCCATAATGACCATCGTTATGTTTGGAGGATAAAGGGGGGGCTTGCAAGCCAATGAACACCATCCTAACCTTGAAGCACGGGGGTGGCAGCATGATGTTGTGGGGGGTGCTTTGCTGCAGGAGGGACTGATGCACTTCACAAAATAGATGGCATCATGAGGTGGGGAAATTTATGTGGATATATTGAAGCAACATCTCAAGACATCAGTCAGGAAGTTAAAGCTTGGTCACATGGGTCTTCAAAATGGACAATGACCCCAAGCATACTTCCAAAGTTGTGGCAAAATGGCTTAAGGACAACAAAGTCAAGGTATTGGAGTGGCCATCACAAAGCCCTGACCTCAATCTTAAAGAACATTTGTGAGCAGAACTGAAAAAGCATGTGCGAGCAAGGAGGCCTACAAACATGACTCAGTTACACCAGCTCTGTCAGGAGGAATGGGCCAAAATTCATCCAATTTATTGTGGGAAGCTTATGGAAGGCTACCCAAAACGTTTGACCCGAGTTAAACAATGTAAAGGCAATGATACCAACTACTAATTGAGTGTGTGTAAACATCTGACCCACTAGGAATGTGATGAAGGAAATAAACACAGAAGTTAATCATTCTCTCTACTATTATTCTGACATTTTCACATTCTTAAAATAGTGGTGATCCTAACTGCCCTAAGACAGGGAATTTTTACAAGGATTTAATGTCAGGAATTTTGAAAAACTGAGTTGAAATGTATCTGGCTAAGGTGTATGTAAACTTCCAACTTCAACTGTACGTACCTTCAGGTCATTTGTCACTTCTTAGGAAAGCGATCTGCCTGCAGATGATTTCATTTATTTCGTAGGATGGATTTGGTTTCATAAGCCTAGTGTAAAAACATATAGCTGTTATGAGTATGCTGTATTCTGATGTATTTCTGAAACTTATTTGTAGAGCATCTTTGGTTGATCGTTACAGATTGCCTTATATCCCTGCTTATTTACCAACCTGTCTTTTCTAGAATCTCCCCCCCAGAGTGTCTGCCAAGTTGGATGTTGCTCCTATTTCAGACATTATTGAGATCAAATCCCCTGACACCTTTGTCAGAACCATCTATGCCGGTAATTAGCTTTTTGTGAATGTGTTATGAGAAGATACATTTGAACTAAAGCATATAGCTATTGTTTTTTCCCCAAACCAACCTACAGTGCCTTGCAAAAGTATTCATCCCCCTTGGCATTTTTCCTATTTTTTTGCATTAAAACCTGTAATTTAAATGTATTTTTATTTGGATTTCATGAAATGGATATACACAAAGTAGTCCAAATTGGTGAAGTGACAATAAAAAATAACTTGTTTCAAAAAATTATATCAAATGGAAAGTGGTGTGTGCATATGTATTCACCCCCTTTGCTACGAAGCACCTAAATACCCAACCAATTACCTTCAGATGTCACATAATTAGATTGCACACAGGTGGACTTTTTAAGTGTCACATGATCTCAGAATATTTACACCTGTTCTGAAAGGCCCCAGAGTCTGCAACACCACTGAGCAAGGGGCACCACCAAGCAAGCGGCACCATGAAAACCAAGGAGCTCTCCAAACAGGTCAGAGACAAAAAAAAAAAGTTGTGGGTTGGGTTCTAAAAAAAATATCTGAAACTTTGAACATCCCATGGAGCACCATTAAGAATATGGCACCTCAACAAAAAAGAAAGAGTATGGCAGCTCAACAAACCGGCCAAGAGAGGGCTGCCCACCAAAACTTACAGACCAGGCAAGGTGGGCATTAACTAGAGAGGTAACAAAGAGACCAAAGATATCCATGAAGGGGCTGCAAAGCTCCACAGCGATATTGGAGTTTCTGTACTTAGGACCACTTTAAGCCGTACACTCCACATGGCTGGGCTTTACGGAAGAGTGGCCAGAAACAAGCCATTGCTTAAGAAAAGAATAAGCGAACACGTTTGGTGTTTGCCAAAAGGCTTGTGGGAGACTCCCCAAACATATGAAAGAAGGTACTCTGGTCAGATGAGACTAAAATTGAGCTTTTTGGCCATCAAGGAAAACACGATGTCTGGTACAAACCCAACACTTCTCATCACCCCGAGAAAACCATCCCCACAGTTAAGCATGGTGGTGGCAGAATGCTGTGGGAATTTTTCTCATCGGCAGGGACTGGGAAACCTGTCAGAATAGTTATGCACGATCAATTTATTTAAAAATGTTTTATTTTTCTTTCTTACAAAATATTTTTTCTTGTGAATCTTCAAAGTGGCATGTTATGTAAATCAAATGATATAAACCCCCCCAAAAATCAGTTGTAAGGCAACAAAATAGGAAAAATGCCAAGGGGGGTGAATACTTTCGCAAGCCACTGTATACTACTAAGATATCCTTCAGAATTCTTGAGCACATTATAATTCACCAATGCATTTTAGAGTGCTTGAGACATTTTTTGATACTCAAAATGGATTTTGTTTGATATTATCTTTGGAAGTCAATTGAAATTGTCCCTGCATTTGGGACTGCTCTTGTGAATTTGAAAAGTAACTCATGTACTGTACCATTGGGAACTGGTTTGCTTGTAGATATAGCGCCAATTCAGTCTTTTGGCAATACCAGCAATGCCTAGATCCCAAAAGCCTAATTTCTCAATTGCACTTATGGGCTTTGAATGAATCAAAATGACATTATCCACTTAAACCGTTGCTGTTTAATTGTCATGTCCAAATAGGTCATATTGAAAACTCATGGTGAACCTTGAGCCCAGAAGATGTTTCCCAAATTAGATTCTGTGAAATTAATTCTCCACTTTTATTTCCCATTTGTCATCAGAGTTGTATGAGGTTTAGAGTTAGATAACAAAACATCACTGTTTGTCTCATTCCCAGGAAATGCTCTCAGCACTGCCAAGTGTAATGACAATGTCAAGGTTTTCACTGTCAGAGGGACATCCTTTGAGCCCACTGAGGTGGATGGAGGCAGTGCTACATCAGAGGAAGGTAGCTATAGTACTAACCATGCACTGATACACACATGAAAAGCATACATACAAAAGCCATTGTTCTTGTTTATCATTCTAAAATAATTATTTAATTTCCTGACTGGATAACTTATTTTGTCAGGGTATAGTTAGTTTTATTTAATATGATCCCCATGAGTTGTTTATTTCAGTTGCTGCGTCTGCTTCCGCTGGGATGTCTGAGTGGCCGGAAGCAACCTTGACCAAGAGTGACTTTCCAGAGCTGACCAGTGCTAAGGTTGTGGTGTCCGGAGGTAGAAGTCACCTTCAGCTCATCATACTATTTGCCTTACAGATCAATTTATTTGTCATGTTCATGTAAACGTTTAAATAAATCATCGTCCTTTTAGGAAGGGGACTGAAGAATGGAGAGAACTTCAAGCTGCTCTATGACCTTGCTGACAAAATTAATGCTGCAGGTAAGTGGGTAATTTAGAATGAGTCTTTCAATGACAACAAATGTTACTTTCTATATTTGAATAACTGATAAATTATTGGTGAAAAAAATTGGATTGCATTTTTTTTGTCCATTAGGTTTGAATTGATTTCCCCCACAGTTGGTGCTTCCAGAGCTGCTGTGGATGCTGGATATGTCCCCAATGACATGCAGGTTGGACAGACTGGCAAGATCGTGGCCCCCGTAAGTGACAAACTCTGGATCATTTTACACTCATCCTATTCTTTGATAGGCAATGTTGTGCTCACAATGGTGTCATCTGTAATAATATTGCACACATTTTCAAGATACCGTTAAACTTTTAGTGTGTCTACACTTACAATTCTTTTCAGAAAAATGCGAATATATGTTTTCTGAGGAGTTACCCACCCACTATCAATTATTGAGCAAGTTGCCCGCAGCTTGACAAAGACCTGTTAGACAATTCCTGGAATTCAGTGTTCTAAAGATGTGAATTTAACCTAAAAGGCCAAAGGGATCCATCATCCGGTTCAACTGGGATATCCTAGCTGTGTTATCCACACATTAGATCCCATGAAATGTAGTTAATGGCACATATAGGCTCCTAAATGATTTAGCTGATCCATTAAAGAGCAGTGCAGTGGGTGTCTGCGCAGACCCCCAGATCAGGTCATTCTTCCCAAATTGTATTTTGCTAATGTTTTGACAAGATTGTCATGTAGGCTTAATGTATTAAATGCAATTTGAATTGCAGTATTTTATTTTTTATCCTGTTCATATTTGTCAGTCAGTTGTTCATTGTCTTCATACACACCACTTAAAGGATTCATATAAATATTAGAAGGTAATTTGTTATCGCTATCTTCAGGCATTGTTAGGACAGAACCATGCGTGTCTTATCAGTGTTACGGTCTGGTCTGTCTGACACCTTTTTTTATTTCAGGTCTACAATTTTGTTTCTAGTGTCCTTTGACAGCTCTTTGGTCTTGGCCATAGTGGAGTTTGGAGTGTGACTGTTTGAGGTTGTGGACAGGTGTCTTTTATATCGATAACAAGTTCAAACAGGTGCCATTAATACAGGTAACGAGTGGACAGAGGAGCCTCTTAAAGAGGAAGTTACAGGTCTGTGAGAGCCAGAAATCTTGCTTGTTTGTAGGTGACCAAATACTTATTTTCCACCATAATTTGCAAATAAATTCATTAAAAATCCTACGTGATTTTCCAGATTTGTTCCCCTCATTTTGTCTGTCATAGTTGAAGTGTACCTATGATGAAAATTACAGGCCTCATCTTTTTAAGTGGGAGAACTTGCACAATTGGTGGCTGACTAAATACTTTTTTGCCCCACTGTATATGTATGTATGTATATAAATATATATATATTTTTTTTAAATTGGTTAACAATAGCATCACCACACTTGAATGACTAGCTAGCGATGCAGTCATGCTGCATGTAGGGAGTTGTTTTGACACCTGAGGGAAAGCTAGCAACACAACAGCAGGTGTGTCTGCCTGGTCTTCTTATTGAAAACCGCAAAGCTGCTAAAAGAGCTCAAAGAGAAGAACTCTGAGAAGACTCTCCAAATAGGCTAGACATGCATGTACTCTGATATTTCCATACAGTGATATTTAAGAACTAAAGCTGTCGTTTTCCCTCTGCTACAGTAGGACCGTGCTCTTGCTGGACAGTACCTCTCATTGTGAAATATTGGTCATCACTTTTAGTCGTTAGTACACTTGTGTTCATAAATTCATGCTCTGCTCCTCCGAGACTACTCCAATAACATTAAATAGCACTGAAATATTAATATGGCAGTGCATTACGCTGAAAGCCTCTGTTTTTCCCCAGAGGTGGAGGGTCATACACTCTGCTTCACCACCCCCAGCATTCTCTCTGAGATAACATGGTCAGGGTCAGCACTAGAACAGCTCCATCCTCTAATATGGAAACCCAGGGCTGCGTTGTGTACGGAAAAACATAATGCAACGTTCAATTAAACAAACGGTGTTGTTCTGAAAGACTAATTGAAAAACTGGTTGTGTTGTGGGTTAAAGGCACCGCTGCCCTTTTAAATACGTTAAATACGTACTCATTGCTTCAAGCCTCACCGACCAAACTTACCTCAGTCTGTTCAAGAATATTTTGGAGAAACGTGTTCAGTACCAGCCGTTACACAACGGAGCGAATGTTCAATCGAATTGAACTCACCCCAGGACTGCCCTGCAATCAGCTGCATCAGACTTAGGGTGCCAATGAGGGACTCTGGTATCATGGTCAGCTCTTGATGACTTTTTCTGGAGATTTCCATTTCCTCCTGTAAATATGGTCTTACCTGTGTTCAGCAGTCTGAAACAACTGACACTACATAGATGTGTATGTGCACCAAGCTCTTGTGTTATTATATTGATAAAGCTTGTTTGTCCTTGTTGTCTCTGCAGGAGTTGTACATCGCTGTTGGCATCTCTGGAGCTATTCAACATCTGTCTGGGATGAAGGTCAGCAAGTTACCATTCTTGCTTGATTTTTTTCCCTCCAGAATCTTCTGTTAGGTATACACAAGTATAAGAAAAAAGAGCATGTTGTGATATTGTGAACTATGTTTTATTCTGCAGACTATTGTTGCCATTAACAAGGACCCAGAGGCTCCCATCTTCCAGGTGGTTGACCAGGGTCTGGTGGCTGATCTCTTTAAGGTGAGATAGCATGCTGATTAATGAACACCCTTGCCATGACTGAAACAAACCCAACACTGCACCAGCCTCCTGCACAGCGCTGAATACCTGATCAGCAAGAGAGGCATTTCAATAACCAAGACATGACAAAAGTGACAGTCAGAAAATTCTATTCAGCGTTTCCCCAATACATTTTGCAAGACACATTATTATCCCTCCTAATGGAAATGTGCATCTGTTGAATTATTGAGGTGCTGAATTAATCAGGTGAATTGTGGCCAGAGCCTGCTGCTCGGTTAAGATGCAACGACGGCTCTCCTTCTAACCATAAAAATAAATCGATAGTTAACTTAAGTGGCTGGGTGTTTCTCAGGTTTTATTTTCTCTTCCCTAGTGTCAGTACTTTACATGCTTAGCTGCCCTCTACTGTCTGGCTGGCACATATGGCCAGTGTGCCAGAGGGATGACAAACTCTTGGACAAGAGGGCCTTTGCTTTCGGTGAAAGAGAAGGAGCTTTTATTTTTTCTTGTGTATGTGTCCTGTTCATCTTTTATTTACTGTGGGGGGGGGTGTGAGAGGCCCAGGTGTTCTGGGTAAACTCTGTAAAAGTGACTGGTAATAGCTCGTGGCAGCAGAGTTGTGACCTGCTGGTTATCATCTTACACGTGATCACTCCTCGGATAACCGATTAAAATGTATGGGCTTTCTCCTCTTCCTTCAATTGAAAACTGATCCCCGGGACACACTACTCGGGTGCTACTGATATAGTTTGTCAGGTACCCTCGCTCATGCCCCTCATGCCCAGTTACTCTCAGATTTTAATTGGTTTATCAATTAATTGATGTCACCCCAAAACCATGAGACTAAACACTGACAGTTATAGCAAAGCTCAACCCTCCATTTCCATGTCGCAAGCATACACCATGTTCATTGTGTCAACCTGGCTATATTTGCCTGGTTAGGGAGGTGTAACCATCTTAAACTCTGTTTTTCTCTCACTAGGCTGTGCCTGAGATGACTGCAGCATTGAACAAGTAAGCCAGCGTTCAGCTAAGCAGCCATCCCACCACTCTTACCTGGGTACTAAGACTGTAACCACGGATACAACTCTCCTACAACCTCTGCCTTAAATGGTTTCTGGAGCTGCTACTATCATCATTATCACCGTTGCTACTGTTATCATCATTGTACCTAAATGGCAACAGAATAACACTCTCAGTTTACAAACTGTCTTTTTATGTACGTAGGTAGGAAAATGCCACAAATAATGTTTTGCTTACCTGGCGTAGGTGATATTTTTATCCCTATTAATGCATATTTTGTATTTAACGTAGCATCACAAAGGTCATCTTCGGGAAGTCTAAACCTGCCTCTTCACTTATTAACTTTTTTTTTTATACCAAAAGCTCTTGGTATAATGATGAAACTGACTGTAAATGACTGTTCTTTTACCAGGTTTGCCTTTGAATTGCTTTTACTCTGCAATGAATTCCCTTCATGATCAACTTACAAAATGCCTGTTGACATTAAAGTGCACAGGGTTAGTTTGCCATATCGAAGGTTTATCCTATAATACGTTTTCTTCTGATAACACTTTGCACAACTTCAATTACAAAACCCTCCAGATTTGGTAGCTGAAATGTTCCTCAAGTGTCTGGCTTATGATTTCACTGAGCTTTTTTTGTCATAATTTGAATACAAACATTAGCATTGATAATGTTTTTTATTTTACCTTTATTTAACTAGGCAAGTCAGTTAAGAACAAATTCTTATTTTCAATGATGGCCTAGGAACAGTGGGTTAACTGCCTGTTCAGGGGAAGAACGACAGATTTGTACCTTGTCAGCTCGGGGGTTTGAACTTACAAGACCAACACTCTAACCACTAGGCTACCCTGCCGCCCCATGTATGTAGAAAGACTAAGGTAAGAAAGAAATAAACTAGGAACACAACTCAACACATTTGAACAGATTAAATGTACTCAGCAGCAGTCCGAACAGAGAGGACTGTACTTAATGTTGGGGTCTGGAGACATCAGGCTGACTTTTGAACTATGTTTGTTAAATGTCTAAGGGTGTTCGGTCTAGCGTCTCCAGTCCCTAATCAAGTAATTTAGACAAACCACCCAGTTCCACACCCACCCAGCCCCATCCCCAAATGATATCTAATGTACAGTGCTTTCAAAAAGTATTCATACCACTTGACTTATTCCACATTGTGTTACATCCTGAATTTAAAATGGATTAAATATACTTTTTTGCCTTATGGCTAACGAGACATGGTGTGATGAAAGAAACATACAGGAACTCAAATCCTTCTGTTCACCTGATTTAGAATTCCTCACAATCAAATGTCGACCACATTATCTACCAAGACAATTCTCTTCGATTATAATCACAGCCGTATATATCCCCCCCCCCCCCCCAAGCAGACACATCGATGGCTCTGAGCGAACTTTATTTGACTCTTTGCAAACTGGAATCCATTTATCCGGAGGCTGCATTCATTGTAGCTGGGGATTTTAACAAGGCTAATCTGAAAACAAGACTCCCTAAATTTTATCAGCATATCGATTGCGCAACCAGGGGTGGAAAAACCTTGGATCATTGTTACTCTAACTTCCGCGACGCATATAAGGCCCTGCCCCGCCCCCCTTTCGGGAAAGCTGACCACAACTCCATTTTGTTGATCCCTGCCTACAGACAGAAACTAAAAAAAGAAGCTTCCACGCTGAGGTCTGTCCAACGCTGGTCCGACCAAGCTGACTCCACACTCCAAGACTGCTTCCATCACGTGGACTGGGATATGTTTCGTATTGCGTCAGATAACAATATTGACGAATACGCTGATTCGATGTGCGAGTTCATTAGAACGTGCGTTGAAGATGTCGTTCCCATAGCAACGATTAAAACATTCCCTAACCAGAAACCGTGGATTGACGGCAGCATTCGCGTGAAACTGAAAGCGCGAACCACTGCTTTTAATCAGGGCAAGGTGACTGGGAACATGACCGAATACAAACAGTGCAGCTATTCCCTCCGCAAGGCTATCAAACAAGCTAAGCGTCAGTACAGAGACAAAGTAGAATCTCAATTCGACGGCTCAGACACAAGAGGCATGTGGCAGGGTCTACAGTCAATCACGGACTACAAGAAGAAAACCAGCCCAGTCACGGACCAGGATGTCTTGCTCCCAGGCAGACTAAATCACTTTTTTGCCCGCTTTGAGGACAATACAGTGCCACTGACACGGCCTGCAACGAAAACATGCGGACTCTCCTTCACTGCAGCCGAGGTGAGTAAGACATTTAAACGTGTTAACCCTCGCAAGGCTACAGGCCCAGACGGCATCCCCAGCCGTGCCCTCAGAGCATGCGCAGACCAGCTGGCCGGTGTGTTTACGGACATATTCAATCAATCCCTATACCAGTCTGCTGTTCCCACCTGCTTCAAGAGGGCCACCATTGTTCCTGTTCCCAAGAAAGCTAAGGTAACTGAGCTAAACGACTACCGCCCCGTAGCACTCACTTCCGTCATCATGAAGTGCTTTGAGAGACTAGTCAAGGACCATATCACCTCCACCCTACCTAACACCCTAGACCCACTCCAATTTGCTTACCGCCCAAATAGGTCCACAGACGATGCAATCTCAACCACACTGCACACTGCCCTAACCCATCTGGACAAGAGGAATACCTATGTGAGAATGCTGTTCATCGACTACAGCTCGGCATTCAACACCATAGTACCCTCCAAGCTCGTCATCAAGCTCGAGACCCTGGGTCTCGACCCCGCCCTGTGCAACTGGGTACTGGACTTCCTGACGGGCCGCCCCCAGGTGGTGAGGGTAGGCAACAACATCTCCACCCCGCTGATCCTCAACACTGGGGCCCCCACAAGGGTGCGTTCTGAGCCCTCTCCTGTACTCCCTGTTCACCCACGACTGTGTGGCCACGCACGCCTCCAACTCAATCATCAAGTTTGCGGACGATACAACAGTGGTAGGCTTGATTACCAACAACGACGAGACGGCCTACAGGGAGGAGGTGAGGGCCCTCGGAGTGTGGTGTCAGGAAAATAACCTCACACTCAACGTCAACAAAACTAAGGAGATGATTGTGGACTTCAGGAAACAGCAGAGGGAACAGTAGTGGAGAGGGTAGCAAGTTTTAAATTCCTCGGCATACACATCACAGACAAACTGAATTGGTCCACTCACACAGACAGCATCGTGAAGAAGGCGCAGCAGCGCCTCTTCAACCTCAGGAGGCTGAAGAAATTCAGCTTGTCACCAAAAGCACTCACAAACTTCTACAGATGCACAATCGAGAGCATCCTGGCGGGCTGTATCACCGCCTGGTACGGCAACTGCTCCGCCCACAACCGTAAGGCTCTCCAGAGGGTAGTGAGGTCTGCACAACGCATCACCGGGGGCAAACTACCTGCCCTCCAGGACACCTACACCACCCGATGTTACAGGAAGGCCATAAAGGTCATCAAGGACAACAACCACCCGAGCCACTGCCTGTTCACCCCGCTGTCATCCAGAAGGCGAGGTCAGTACAGGTGCATCAAAGCTGGGACCGAGAGACTGAAAAACAGCTTCTATCTCAAGGCCATCAGACTGTTAAACAGCCACCACTAACATTGAGTGGCTGCTGCCAACACACTGACACTGACTCAACTCCAGCCACTTTAATAATGGGAATTGATGGGAAATGATGTAAAATATATCACTAGCCACTTTAAACAATGCTACCTTATATAATGTTACATACCCTACAGTATTCATCTCATATGCATACGTATATACTGTACTCTATATCATCTACTGCATCCTTATGTAATACATGTATCACTAGCCACTTTAACTATGCCACTTTGTTTACATACTCATCTCATATATATATACTGTACTCGATACCATCTACTGTATCTTGCCTATGCTGCTCTGTACCATCACTCATTCATATATCTTCATGTACATATTCTTTATCCCCTTACACTGTGTATAAGACAGTAGTTTTGGAATTGTTAGTTAGATTACTTGTTGGTTATTACTGCATTGTCGGAACTAGAAGCACAAGCATTTCGCTACACTCGCATTCACATCTGCTAACCATGTGTATGTGACAAATAACATTTGATTTGATTTGACATGGCCAGAAACAAAGAACTTCTGAAACTCGTCAGAACAAGAATAGACTGATGAGTTTCAGAAGAAAGGTCATTGTTTATGGCCTTTTGTGAGCCTGTAATTGAACCCACAAATGCTGATGCTCCAGATACTCAACTAGTCTAAAGAAGGCCAGTTTTTCTGTCAAATTGGTTGTTGATCATTGCTAGACATCCATTTTCAAGTCTTGCCATAGATCTTCAAGCCGATTTAAGTCAAAACTGTAACTAGGCCGCTCAGGAACATTCAATGTTGTCTTGGTAAGCAACTCCAGTGTATATTTGGCTTTGTTTTAGGTTGTTGTCCTGCTGAAAAGTGAATTTGTCTCCCAATGTCTGATTGGAAAGCAGACTGAACCAGGTTTTCGTCTAGGATTTGCCTGTGCTTAGCTCTTTTCTGTTCATATTTATCCTAAACTCCTTTATCCTTGCCAATGACAGTATACTCATAACATGATGCAGCCACCACCATGCTTGAAAATATGAATGATGGTACACGACGACGACGATGATGATGATATATTTGGCCCAAACATAATGCTTTGAGTTCAGGATATGAAGTTAATTTCTTTGCCACATTTTTTGCAGTTTTACTTTAGTGCCTTAACAGAATGCTTGTTTTAAGAGTATTCTGTATATGCTTTCTTTTAACTCTGTCATTTAGATTAGTATTGTGGAGTAACTACAATGTTGTTAATTCATCCTCAGTTTTCTATCACAGCCATTAAACTCTAACTGTTTTAAAGTCACTATTGGCATCATTTATAGGGATATTCAATGTCTGTTTTTTTTATATATTTTTTTTAACCCATCTACCAATAAGTGCCTTCTGTGCGAGGCATTGAAAAACCTCCCTGGTCTTTGTGGTTGAATCCATTTGAAATTTACTGCACGACTGCGGGACCTTACAATTATCTGTATCTGGGGTACAGAGATGAGGTAGTCATTCAATAATCATGTTAAACACCGTGAGTCCATGCAACTTATTAAGCAAATTTTTACTCCTGAATTTATTTAAGCTTGCCATAACAAAGGGGTTGAAAACTTATTGACTCAAGAAATGTTAGCTTTTCATTTGTCATTCATTTGTAAAAATGTCTAAAAACAGAATTCCACTCTGACATTATGGGGTATTGTGTGTAGGCCAATGATGCAACAAAATGTGAAAAAAGTCAAGGGGTGTAAATACTTTCCGAAGGCACTGTAAAATCATCAGAGCCAGTCCCATTTCTGCAGAGCCCTGCTGTCTCCTAGCTGGAGCTAATGCTCCATTGCTGGTTTCTTTTGGTGACTTGTTCATATACTCATTTATTGTGTCAATTCCTGATAATGTTCATTGCGTGTTCACTAAACTGCCTTATTGTACTCCATGGAAGATGTGCGCTGCTGGCGGAGCCGCCATTCACAGTTCCAGGGAGCTTTTGGCGATGAGGAGGATGGCTGTATGCCAGTTGAGGAGGCCTCTGAGTGCATGTCTTTAGTGTTATTGAGTTTCAGGAGGGTCTTTGAGGAGTGAGTCAGCGCTGTCTAAGAGTTACAGTACCCCTGTAACCCTTTCCTATGTCTCAGGCAGACGGTTGACGGGGGCATCTGCCTGAGACAGCCTGTACTTCTCCTCCATGAAGGGCTCACTGGCCTGCAGGTGGATGAGGGGCTTAGTGTGGAAGCCTCCCCGGCTCTCCTGGTACCTCTTGTTGTAGATGTTGAGCCTGTGCTCCAGCTCAGGGCTGGTCTTGGTGGAGCCAGCAGGGCTGGGCAGTTTGAGGTTGACAGGGTCCAGGCCCTTCTGGCCCAGACAGGAGTCCTCAGACAGCGAGGAGAGCAACTCCTGCACCACGGCGCTGGGGTGTCCTCTGGCGCCAGGCTGTGTGCCCAGGGCCAGGGGGCTGCAGTAGGGTGGGGGGTAACAGCGCTGGCCGCTGTAGGAGTCTGTGGAGGTGGAAGCCTCACGGACGGTGGAGCTGCAGTCGGTGGTGGAGCCAAGGGTGTGGCTGCTGATGCTGTGCTGGCGGGCACTGAAGCTGGAGTGGGACATGGTGGCGTTGGAGGCCTCGCTCACAGAGCCGCCTGTCGGCTGCAGGCGGCTGGACGCTGCATCTGCACTCACCAGAGACGAGGGCTGCTGGCTGGGATTGTTGGGAAGATGGATGTCTATGGCTGTGGTGATGACACGAGCTGGATCTGGGATTCCAATATCTACAAGAAAACATTTTGGACTCATCACAATACTGCTGACTGACTGTGAAATAAAGGACAGAAACAAATGTGTCAGAGTGGGAAGTATTGTTAATTCTTACCACTGCTTGCCTCACTGTAGTACTGGCTGATGTAGTTGTTCATGTCGTCTTGAACAACATGATCTGAAAGAAATAAGAAACTAAATACATGTGCACTCTTTCTCTAAATCAATCAAATGAGTTGGATGTTTGGTACCCTTATCTATTCCTGTGTTTGTTGTGTAAAGGTTTCCCAGCATGCATCAGTCAGCTATGTCTGACCAGAATGATGAACTGTAACGGCACCAACCACCAAACATAAAAGCATGCTGCTGTAGTTCAGTGATGAGCTGCAGATTTTTTGTGTCCTACCCATTGTAGGTGATAGCAGTGGTTGTGAATGATTTAGACACATAGAATGCAGTCAGACTACGGTAGAATTAAGCAATAAGGCCCGAGAAGGTGCAGTATATATCTAACATACCACGGCTAAGGGCTGTTCTTATGTACGACTCAACGCGGAGTGGGTAGCCATGGTATATTGGCCATATACCACACCCCCCCGTGCCTTATTGCTTAACTATACCATGGCTTTCAGCCAATCAGCATCCATGACCCAAACTACCTAGTTTATAATGCTCATTATACCTGAATTACCAGAGAAGAGGTGAGCAGTGGTAAGGTGGAGGGTACCAGGGCCTGTGACTGGCTTGCCTGACCTGTCACAGTTTACCTCTCTCTAAGTGCCATCCCTGTTCCCTCCAGATAGTTATGGGTTATATTTGCTTCTTCTTCAAATATTTATTTTAAGACTGTCCCAAGAGGAAAGTCAATGCTTGGCCTAAAATGCAGCGGCAGAGACAATCACTCTGTGATTAATAACACATGAGCACTGAAAATACTGTAGTCTGACACACCGCCTCTCTGTGAAACCTCAGATATATAGCAGAGAGAGAAGCATGGTGATTTAGATCTTTACTTAAGGAATGGGCTCTGTATTTTGAGCTCTGAGAATACAGTACTGACAGTGCTTTGTCCCTCTACCTCCTGTAACTTATGATCTGTCACCCTTTGAAAGGTGTATGGCTCCTTGGAGTGTTTTAAATAAGTATGTTTTGACAATAGTTCAGTACCCCCATGCCATCATGCCAGTCACCCTGCCCTCTGTCTCCTGATACATGGAAATCAAACAGTAGGTTTACAGTATCAGATAGATGTTCTCCTCATTAGATCTAAGGCCGGGATTCAATCCGATCGCAGGTTATAGGCATTTCGGCTTTTAAAGGCAATGTTCCCACATTCGTGGAGTTTCCAGTCATGCTGCATATGTACATACATTTCCTTTAAAAGAAACAATGCCTTTAGCCTGCGATCTGATTGAATTCCAGATTAAGTTCGATGCCATAGTCTTCATACAAAAGTGGCTCATCATATTAAACCAATCTCTTGATGTATTGTTTACAGGTATATTTACAGAGAGGATATTTTCCAAACAGCACTACTCATTCAAAACAGCACTCCAATAGCACTTAGGTCTCAGACTCAGATGTCCCACACTGCTAGGCCTCTATCAGCCTGTTGTTCTAGCATAATTTCCAAGTCTTTTCCTGTAGTCTTTTCTTGTGCTAGCAAAACAGGACTGTTTTGCTAACACAGACTGGCATATGTTCTGGGATTCTTCCGACGGCATTGAGGATTACACCACATCAGTCACTGGCTTCATCAATAAGTGCATTGATGACACTGTCCCAACAGTGACTGTACGTACATACCCCAACCAGAAGCCATGGATTACAGGCAACATCCTCACTGTTCTAAAGGCTAGAGCTGCCACTTTCAAGGAGCGGGACTCTAACCCATAAGCTTATAAGAAATCCAACATTGCCCTCCGAGGAACCATCAAACAGGCAAAGCGTCAATACAGGACTAAGATCGAATTGTACTGCAACGGCTCCGACGCTCGTCGGATGTGGCAGGGCTTGCAAACTTGCTGGCTTCGAGGCAAGTAACACTGAAACATGCATGAGAGCATCAGCTGTTCCGGACGACTGTGTGATCACACTCCGTAGCCGACGTGAGTAAGACCTTTAAACAGGTCAACATTCACAAGGCCACAGGGCCAGACGGTTTACCAGGATGTGTACTCCGAGCATGCGCTGACCAACTGGCAAGTGTCTTCACTGACATTTTATTAATCTCTCCCTGTAATAGTCTGTAATACCAACATGTTTCAAGCAGACCACAATAGTTCCTGTGCCCAAGAACACTAAGGTAACCTGCCTAAATGACTACCGACCCGTAGCACTCACATCTGTAGCCATGAAGTGCTTTGAAAGGCTGGTCATGGCCCACATCAACACCATTTTCCCAGAAACCCTAGACCCACTCCAATTTGCATACCGCCCCAACAGATACACATATGATGCAATCTCTATTGCACTCCACGCTGCCCTTTACCACCTGGAAAAACGGAACACCTATGTGAGAATGCTATTCATTGGCTACAGCTTAGCATTCAACACCATAGTGCCCTCAAATCTCATCACTAAGCTAAGGACCCTGGGACTGAACACCTCCCTCTGCAACTGGATCCTGGACTTCCTGACGGGCCGCCCTCAGGTGGTAAGGGTAGGTAACAACACATCCACCACGCTGATCCTCAACACAAGGGCCCCTCAGGGGTGCATGCTCAATCCCCTCCTGTACTCCCTATTCACTCACGATTGCATGGCCAGGCAAGACTCCAACACCATCATTAAGTTTGCTGAAGACACAACAGTGATCACCGACAACAATGAGACAGCCTATAGCGAGAAGGTCAGAGACCTGGCTGTGTAGTGCCAGGACAGCAACCTCTCCGTCATCAAGTCAGGAAATTATTGTGGACAGGAAAGGAGGACAGAGCACGCCCCCATTCTCATCGACTAGGCTGTTGTGGAGATGAGAGATTCAAGTTCCTTGGTGTCCACATCACCAACAAACTATCATGGTCCAAGTACACCAAGACAGTTGTGAAGAGGGCACGACAAAACCTATTGCCCCTCAGGAGACTGAAAAGATTTGGCATGGGTACTCAGATCCTCAAAAAGTTCTACAGCTGCACCATCAAGAGCATCAAGGAAGCATCACTGCCTGGTTGCATCACTGCCTGGTATGGCAACTACTCGGCCTCTGACCGCAAGGCACTACAGAGGGTAGTGCGTATGGCCCAGTACATCACTGGGGGCAAGCTTCCTGCCATCCAGGACCTCTATACCAGGCGGTGTCAGAGGAAGGCCCTAAAAATCCAGCCACCCTACTCATAGACTGTTCTCTCTGCTACTGCACGGAAAGCTTCTACCCCCAAGCCATAAGACTCCTGAACAGCTAATCAAATGGCTACCCAGACTATTTGCATTGCCCCCCTGCCCCCTTTTACGCTGCTGCTATTTTTGAGTTTATTATCTATGCATAGTCACTTTAATAACTCTATCTACATGTACATAACATATTACCTCAATTACCTCGACTAACCGGTGCCCCCGCACATTGGCTCTGTTCCGGTAGCCCCTGTATATAGTCTCGCTATTGTTATTTTACTGTCGCTTTATAATTATTTGTTACTTTTATTTCTTATTTGTTACTTATCTATTTTTTTACTTAACACGTATTTTTCTTAAAATTGCATTGTTGGTTAAGGGCTTGTAAGTAAGCATTTCACTCTAAGGTCTACACTTGTTGTACTCAGCACATGTGACAAATAAAGTTTGATTTGTCAATTATATCCTCCCTGGAATATGGTGAGGTCTGTTAAATGTTTATTTTTGGGGGGTTTCAAGGTGAACTGAGCACATATTTTCAACCACTCTGTAACAACTACATGACCCAAAGCACAGAGCACTCTCTTCATTCAACCACTTTGCATGGAAAATCTGATGTGACATGGCAAGAGCATCTATCTATTTCCCTGGCTTCAAGAGAGACCCTCTTTGGTTAGAAACCACAGCCAGTAGGCAATCCATAGAGAGAAAACAGTCTCATAGGGTTCTATCTCAATAAGGCAATCTGCTGTGCTCTGAAGTAATACTACAGTAATTGGTGTGGATATAGGATCAGGGTGTGGTACCTCTATGGCCCGCTGCCTCCCTGGCTTTAGCCTGGCTGCGCTGCTCGGGGCCCGTAGGGGCTAGGCCGTCCACCTCCTGAAAGATACTGCTCTGCTTGCCCCACACATGGTGAATCTGCATGGCAGCCTCTCGCTCTGCTACCAGGTCTAAATCCTGCTGAGCCAGATGGGCCCGCAGCTGCCTGATCTCAAACTGAGGGAGGGAGGGAGAGAGAGAAAGAGAGTGAGAGATGCATACAGTACATGTGTTATCCTTACACAGAAACACCTGAATAACCTTTAAGAGCTCTGGCTCTCATATCCATCCACCATGCTAAAGGCCACCCACTGTACTTAATCAAATAGCTACACACCTGGTCTCTTGCTTAACTGTGTTGGCTTTATTGACAAACCCAGGGTTGTGTCACACTGATCTTTGAACACATACATTACATATAGAGTGCATTCGGAAAGTATTCAGACCCCTTGACTTTTTCCACATTTTGTTACGTTACAACCTTATTCTAAAATGGATTAAATAAATACAAATCCTCATCAATCTACACACAATAACCCAAAATGACGAAGCTAAAATAGGTTTTTAGAATTTCCTGGTAATTTATAATAAAACAACAGAAATATCTGTTACTTGAGTAATATCTTATTTACTTGAGTATTCAGAGGCTTTGCTATAAGAAATTGAGCTCAGGTGAATCCTGTTTCCATTGATCATCCTTGAGATGTTTCTACAACTTGATTGGAGTCCACCTGTGGTAAATTTAATTGATAGGACATGATTTGGAAAGGCAAATGCCTGTCTATGTAAGGTCCCACAGTTGACAGTGCATGTCAAAGCAAAAACTAAGCCATGAGGTAGAAGGAATTGTCCGTAGAGCTACGAGACAGGATTGTGTCGAGGCACAGATCTCCGGAAGGGTACAAAAACATTTCTGCAGAATTGAAGGTTGTCAAGGACACAGTGGCATCCATCTTTCTTAAATGGAAGAAGTTTGGAACCAGCAAGACTCTTCCTCGAGCTGACTTCTCAGCTTTGCTATATTACATATGTGTACAAATGTGACTGGATCCTTTTTCTGAATGTAAACGCCATAATGGGAATAACAGGAACGTTGTGAAACATTGACTGAATACAGGACCTGATACTAGCTCCTCCTAAGGATACGTAATGTATTTATGTGTTCAAGGGTCAGTGTGACCCTACTCAGATTAAATGTTTGGTTATTCCGCACATAAATGTTTGGATTTGAATGTGTTTTGTTTTCTCAAATCTATACAAAAGGTATTGGAAATGAACGTCTTTTCATTCTTGGCAAGTTGCTGCCTTCTGCCGGTTAGAGATGTGTATGACAGGCAGGGTCAGTATGTAGGAGGTGTGTGAACATACTGCCTGCTCCTGGCAGATCTGGGTAAGTCTCTCCAGCTGCTCCTCCCTGACAGCCTTGGCCTTCTCATACTGCTGGATCTCCATCTCCATCTCCACCTTCACCTGCAGCACGTAGGCTGGGACAGAACACAGGACAGACTGCTATGTAGGGGTAAAAGCATTCACACTGATACAACTTTATTTTATATATCTGTAGTAGGCCCCATTTGATTTGAGGCTTTGAGGTAGCCTACGTTTGCTCCATTTGGTGGGTGTGGCAGAGTGTGGCTTGAAGCAATGACTGACGTATTTGAAGGGCAGCGGTGCATTTTGAACCCACAACCCAACCCCTCCCTAAATGTTCAACTGGTCGTTCAGAAAGGTACCATTGCCGTTTAATTATACATTGCATTACACTTTATCGTACTGAACGCAGCCCTGGTGACTTTTCCACTGCAAAATAATTAAAATAAAATGATGGTGACACCCTTAAAATATACCCCCCTCCCCCAAAAAATATTTTGCCTAACAACATATTGCTCCATATTATCAGGATGGTGTGTTATTTAACAATAAGCAATATCACCTGTAGCCCAACTGATGCAGCATAGTGTCTATAAATACATAGGTTGAAGCATGGGGTTAACCGAATGTATTTGTGCTAATCATTAGCTGAACACAGAACCACCACAAGAGGGCGTAACATTCTTGTAAAATAATCAATTTAGAGTCAGTACAACGTGTGTATCTGTAGCAGATTATGTATGTATTTGTCATTGTGTTGTAAAGCAAGTATTAATTGCAGTTTGTAATAAGCATGACAAAAAATGCTCTGTAAAGCTCAGTAAAAAGCAGGTTGGGATGATGATGTCATCCATAGTGGTGGAGCTGCAAAAATATTGTTGCTGCATCTCTGCAACCTGACAGTAAAGGACGTGATACAGAGGAAACTGCACCCAATGCCTCCTCCACTCCCTGTGGCCCTCCCAGCCTCACCGTCTATTATCCTCTTGATCCTCCAGATGCGCAGGGTGATGATGAGGCCAATGGCGTCCCAGGGGCTGCTGGGGCCGTTGGCCACCGTTGAGGCCACCATGGGGGCCAGCGACAGCACTATGACTGCACCATCAAACACCTACACACACACGCACATTACACACAAGCATGCACACACACAGACAGGAACACACCACACACACAAACAAATAATATTAGTGTCACGTTCTGACCCTAGTTCTTGTGTTATTTCTTTGTTTTAGTTGGTCAGGACGTGAGTTGGGTGGGTATTCTATGTTTTGTGATTCTAGGTTGGGTTTCTTGTTTGGCCTGATATGGTTCTCAATCAGAGGCAGGTGTTAGGCATTGTCTCTGATTGGGAACCATATTTAGGTAGCCTGTTTTCTGTTGGGGTTTGTGGGTGGTTGTTTTCAGTCTTTGTGTGACTGCACTAGATAGAACTGTTTCGGTTGTCACTTTGTTGTTTTGTGTTTTTGAAGTGTTCAGTTTTCCATTAAAAAGATGAACACTAACCACGCTGCGCTTTGGTCTTCTCTATCTCCAGACGACAACCATTACAGAACCACCCACCAAAAAAGGACCAAGCAGCGTGGTAACAGGCAGCGGCAGCAGGTGCAGCGCGGTAACAGGCAGCGGTAGCAGGAGCAACGCAAGAAGGAGGAATGGACATTGGAGGACAAGTTGGACGGCAAAGGACCCTGGGCAGAGCCAGGGGAATATCGCCGCCCCAAAGCAGAGCTGGAGGCAGCAAAAGCAGAGAGGCGGCATTATGAGAAGCAAACATGGCAGAGCGGCTGGAAGCCCGAGAGGCAGCCCCAAAAATGTATTGGGGGGGCACACAGGGAGTGTGGCGAAGCCAGGTAGGAGACCTGTGCCAACTTCCCGTGCTTACCGTAAGGAGCCGAGGATGGAATCAGAGCAGTCGGCGAAGTTGAGGTTTGAGTCTGAGAATGTTGACGAGTTATTGGACAAATTGGAGGAGAGTGAATGGAGGGGAGATTATGAGACATTCGGGGAGTTGTTGATAAAATTGGAGGAGAGTGAAGAGAGAGAGCTGTTGGTTTGGCGTAGTATGCACGGCATTCACCCTGAGGAGCGTGTTAGCTGTCTGATGCCACGTGTCAGTTCCTAATACTCATCCCGAGACGTGTTAAAGTTCCGGAACAATTGATGCCGGCTATACACACCAGGTCTCCAGAGTACCTTCACAACCCGGGGTGTTCTGTTCCTGCTCCCCGCACTCCTCCAGAGGTGCGTGTTCCCAGTCCGGTACCACCAGTTCCGGCACCACGCACCAGGCCTACTGTGCGCCTCCAGAGTCCAGTATGCCCTGTTCCTGCTCCCCACACTCACCCTGAGGTGCGTGTTCCCAGCCCGGTACCACCAGTTCCGGCATCACGCACCAGGCCGCCAGTGCGCCTTCAGAGCCCAGTACTCCCTGTTCCTGCTCCTCGCACTCGCCCTGAGGTGCGTGTCCGCAGCCCGGTACCACCAGTGCCGGCACCACGCACCAGGCCTACAGTGCGCCTCGTCTGTCCAGAGCCGCCAGAGTCTCCCGTCTGTTCTGAGCCGCCAGAGTCTCCCGTCTGTCCTGAGCCGCCAGAGCCGCTAGTCTGTCCTGAGCCGCCAGAGCCGCCAGCCAGCCAGGAGCTGCCAGTGCCCCCAGCCAGCCAGGAGCTGCCAGAGCCGCCAGCCAGCCAGGAGCTGCCAGAGCCGCCAGCCAGCCAGGAGCTCCCAGAGCCGTCAGCCAGCCAGGAGCTGCCAGAGCCGTCAGCCAGGAGCTGCCAGAGCTGCCAGTCAGCCGGAGGTGCCCTTCAGTCTGGAGCAACCTCTCAGTCCTGAGCTAGCCCTCAGTCCTGAGCTGCCCCTCAGTCCTGAGCTGCCCCTCAGTCCTGAGCTGGCCCTCAGTCCTGAGCTGCTGCCCCTCAGTCCTGAGCTGCCCCTCAGTTCTGAGCTGCCCCTCAGTCCGGAGGAGTTTGTTCAGTCCAGAGGCGTCCTTCAGTCCAGAAGCGTCCTTCAGTCCAGAGGTGTCCCTCAGTCCTGTGGGCCCATTTATTAGGGTTCCCAGGCCATAGTCGGCGGCGAGGGTCGGCGTTTCTAGGAGTCCACAGAAGCGGACTAAGACTATGGTGGAGTGGGGTCCACGTCCAGCGCCAGAGCCGCCACCGCGGACAGATGCCCACCCAGACCCTCCCCTATAGGTTCAGGTTTTGCGGCCGGAGTCTGCACCTTGGGGGGGGTACTGTCACGTTCTGACCCTAGTTCTTGTGTTATTTCTTTGTTTTAGTTGGTCAGGACGTGAGTTGGGTGGGTAATTCTATTTTTTGTGTTTCTAGGTTGGGTTTCTTGTTTGGCCTGATATGGTTCTCAATCAGAGGCAGGTGTTAGTAATTGGGAACCATATTTAGGTAGCCTGTTTTCTGTTGGGGTTTGTGGGTGGTTGTTTTCAGTCTTTGTGTGTCTGCACCAGATAGAACTGTTTCGGTTGCCACTTTTGTTGTTTTGTAATCTGAAGTGTTCAGTTTTTGATTATTATGAAATTAAGATGAACACTAACCACGCTGTGCTTTGGTCCTCTCCTTCTTCCACCCAAGACAACCGTTACAATTAGCAAGCAGACAATGGAGACATCCTTTTTTTGAAAAATATGTGAATGAAAAAACATGAACATCTCCCAGTGTCAGTGAGTGTTCCAGTACAGTTCGTTCCTCCAGGTCTGTGGGTGGTTTCCAGGCTGAGGTCTGACATTGGGAGAATGACATTGCAGTGGAAGTGGTGGGGTGTTCAGGGCCCCACCTCAGGACTAATGGCCCTCCAGGGAGCTTACCTCCACTTTGTTCTCAATGTAATCCCAGATCCCCAGCACCACAATCCTGAACACCGTCTGAGAGAGGGAGGGAAAGAAAGAGGGGGAGGGAGAGGTAGGGAAAAAAGGGAGATGGAGAGAACCATAGCGATATAATTCATTTTATCCTTTAGATGTAAACATCCCCCTAAAAACATTAATGTCTCAGAAAAAGTGAATTGCAGTTGTGATTCAGTTTTCTTTCATCTATCCACAGGTAATTCATCAATGACATTATATTAATCCAGTTCACTACCACAGCGGTCGGATTTCATCCAAACCATTAGAGATGCACACAGCACCCTGCACTAGCTAGAGCTGACTCAGCAGGGGCTGCAGAAAGCTACTGCACTACTCTCCTTTATTTCCCTCGATTTTTCTATGTTTCTCTTCTTTTTCTCTTCTTTTCACAGATTCAGGGTTTCACCTGAGATGAAGCTGCCCTGCCACATCCAATAGTTACATGAATCACTAAAGGTTAGCTTTCATTGATAACTAAAACACATCTCTCGACCAAATGGAGCAGCAGACTGATGAACAGAGAATAACTAAGACAAGTGCTGCTATGTCTGAGGAAACGGTAATCAATACGATTTACCTGAGTCTCTAATGTTAGTTAAAATCTACGGTGCAGCGGAAAAGCTCTATCTGCATTTGACATGAAGTGATTGTGTTGAGGATTGACACAATATATCAAGAATCAACACTCATAGCAAGATGTGAAGGGCAAATTGTATTGGAATGAGTGAAAGAGAGGAGGCTGTAATGCAGTGAACAAACATGAGGAGCAAAAGAAATAGCTACTGTTCTTACATTTGACTGATTTTTCTCCTGTCCATTGGCAAAATGTGTAGAATTACTGGAAGTTAGCTGTTTTTCCCTTTTTGTTTCTTTAATGAATAAATTACTTGCTTAGACCTTGCTGGATCTCACGAAACCCTAATAAGTCGATAATGTGTTGATGGGGGAAAGGGCAGGCTTTAATAGGGTGTTGTAATCAGGATACACCACTGCACCTCTCTAGCTCACCTTTGTCTCATACTGCACACTATAGCATTAAATCAACCCTTGGCTGCATCAGCTGTAAGTGAGCCTGCTGCCACAGTGGGGGAGAGAGAAGGGAGAGGGGCTCACCTCAGCAAAGAACACAGACAGAATGACCAGGCTGATCCAGTGGGGGAGAGAGAAGGGAGAGGGGCTCACCTCAGCAAAGAACACAGACAGAATGACCAGGCTGATCCAGTGGGGGAGAGAGAAGGGAGAGGGGCTCACCTCAGTGAAGAACACAGACAGAATGACCAGGCTGATCCAGTGGGTGAGAGAGAAGGGAGAGGGGCTCACCTCAGTGAAGAACACAGACAGAATGACCAGGCTGATCCAGTGGGTGAGAGAGAAGGGAGAGGGGCTCACCTCAGTGAAGAACACAGACAGAATGACCAGGCTGATCCAGTGGGGGAGAGAGAAGGGAGAGGGGCTCACCTCAGTGAAGAACACAGACAGAATGACCAGGCTGATCCAGTGGGGGAGAGAGAAGGGAGAGGGGCTCACCTCAGCAAAGAACACAGACAGAATGACCAGGCTGATCCAGTGGGTGAGAGAGAAGGGAGAGGGGCTCACCTCAGTGAAGAACACAGACAGAATGACCAGGCTGATCCAGTGGGTGAGAGAGAAGGGAGAGGGGCTCACCTCAGTGAAGAACACAGACAGAATGACCAGGCTGATCCAGTGGGTGAGAGAGAAGGGAGAGGGGCTCACCTCAGCGAAGAACACAGACAGAATGACCAGGCTGATCCAGTGGGGGAGAGAGAAGGGAGAGGGGCTCACCTCAGTGAAGAACACAGACAGAATGACCAGGCTGATCCAGTGGGTGAGAGAGAAGGGAGAGGGGCTCACCTCAGTGAAGAACACAGACAGAATGACCAGGCTGATCCAGTGGATAATGCTGGCAAACAGCAACGCGTTGTTAACTATGAAGACAGCACAGAATAGACAACATTTAGAGATTCATTTAGAGGTTCAGATACTTTGTTAAATACTGGAGACGGACACACAATCACAGACATACAGGCAAGGACACATACATTCACACGCACGCGCATATGCACAGGTTTGTCTGAATGCCTGTCTATTCATCCGCCTAATTGTGGCCAGCATCATACTGCATTTGGCTGTCAACTACAGCATTCCTCTTCCTCTTCACACGCCACCTCCCTTCCCATCTGTCTTTGTTTGCTGTGTTCACTGATCTGTCCATCAGTCCATTCATCTTCCTCCATCCCTCCCTCTCTCCGTACATTCACCCAGCAGACAGACAACCTTAATCACCCCATTCATTTATCCTTCCCTCCCAACTGTCCCGTCTCTTAAATCTGCCTCCAGGGACTTGTAAAGACTTGAATGCATTAAAATACATCCACATTGACATGATGGAGGCCCTACAGTATCATCCTTCATAGAGCTTGTGACACCATAGAGGTGATGACTCCTGACCTTATCCCCATGATAGATGAGGACACCTCCCTCCCCAGAGCCAGAGGATGCAGATGAGGTCATCTCCATGTGAGATGGGTCACAGTGGCATTAGACCACCTGACACTGTGCTTACTAATGAGGCTGATATCATAGAGAGGAGAGATCACAGCCCCAGGTCCTGGACCTGTCATTGCATTATACTGTATTTATAGAGAGGATAGATCACAGCCCCAGGTCCTGGACCTGTCACTGCATTATACTGTTTTTATAGAGAGGAGAGATCACAGCCCCAGGTCCTGGACCTGTCACTGCATTATACTGTATTTATAGAGAGGAGAGATCACAGCCCCAGGTCCTGGACCTGTCACTGCATTATACTGCATTTATAGAGAGGATAGATCACAGCCCCAGGTCCTGGACCTGTCACTGCATTATACTGTTTTTATAGAGAGGAGAGATCACAGCCCCAGGTCCTGGACCTGTCACTGCATTATACTGTTTTTATAGAGAGGAGAGATCACAGCCCCAGGTCCTGGACCTGTCACTGCATTATACTGTTTTTATAGAGAGGAGAGATCACAGCCCCAGGTCCTGGACCTGTCACTGCATTATACTGTTTTTTTATAAAGAGGAGAGATCACAGCCCCAGGTCCTGGACCTGTCACTGCATTATACTGTTTTTTTATAAAGAGGAGAGATCACAGCCCCAGGTCCTGGACCTGTCACTGCATTATACTGTTTTTATAGAGAGGAGAGATCACAGCCCCAGGTCCTGGACCTGTCACTGCATTATACTGTTTTTTTATAAAGAGGAGAGATCACAGCCCCAGGTCCTGGACCTGTCACTGCATTATACTGTTTTTTTATAAAGAGGAGAGATCACAGCCCCAGGTCCTGGACCTGTCACTGCATTATACTGTTTTTTTATAAAGAGGAGAGATCACAGCCCCAGGTCCTGGACCTGTCACTGCATTATACTGTTTTTTTATAAAGAGGAGAGATCACAGCCCCAGGTCCTGGACCTGTCACTGCCACTGCATTATCAAACAGTATATTATCTACATCCATAACAGCAGATGTGCATTATTGTACAGTATATTCCAACATACTATACCACAGCTGTTTTGTATGTCTTAACTTCAATAGGGGTCAAATCACATTTTGTGTATCTTCCATCACAATCTTTGTGACAGTTTAAGTTGCAGAAGTCTATCACAAGTTAGCCCTTTTAAATTGTCATTGCATGAAAACAAGTCCAGAATATCCATGTTCTAATACAGAGACAGTTCCAGGGTCACTCACACTGCAGGAGCTTGGTGTCGATGAGCAGCTCCAGACACAGCAGCACCACCACCAGGATGACACAGGCCACCACGAAACAGTTAAAGCCAGCGCTCAGCAGACACACCTGCCACGGGGCTGCCCTCCGCCCACAGCACGGCTTCAGCCAGTTAGACCTGACACCAGAGAGACAGAGAGGAGGGGGTGGAATGCAGAGACAAAGGAGAATGTCATTAAATGCAAATCAGAGAAGGACATGTATTTAAATGTATTAGTTCTCTTTCAAACCTCTATGTCAACAGGCAGCCCGTGGGCCAAAACCGGCTTGCAAGTGATTTTCTTTGCTTCCTCAAAGTTTTTCGTTCAAAAAATGACTTATTAGGTTAAAAAAAAAACGTTAAAATTGTCAGGAATTCAGCAAAAAATGTGTTTACTTTAGGAAGTCTGTTCCCAAGTGTTCCCACTCATTAAAAAAAGACATCTGTGATCATGCCTCAACGTAATCAAGATATGAAATTATTGCTAGTTTCAAATGCAATCTCTTATTGGGCTTTGTTGTAGTCAATTTGCAGTGTTCAAATTATAATTATGTTCTGCCCTTCTGACCATCTGCTTCGACAGGATTTAAATATTGAAAAAAATCTGTCTACAGACAGAAACAACATGACACAATATGAAGTCCTATGGGGCAGAGACTTACAAGCATTACAAACAACACTGGGTGTGGATACGGTGGGAACATGTGGGTCTGAGCACCTGTGACTTCATTAATATACGTGGAAATGTATGTAAATGTTAAGTGGACTGTGGATTGTTTTTGTCTATGTATGTTATTTTTTTTTTACAATTACAAAAAAAGAATCGCCCAGAGGCTGAATCTAGTTGCCTACCTCTGCTCTATGACAGACAGTACAGTACAGTGGAGTCGTTGAGAAGTGCTTTATACTTGGTGTTATACTCTGAGACACCATAGGACACAGTTCCAATCAGGCACAAATACCACAATATTACACATCCACACACACATACTACTGATTTGTGACAATGTTTGTCTGAGCATTTGTTGAATTGACCAACTAAAGTTTAATCTAAACTCAAACAACAGTGTGAAGAATTAGTGCTCTAGAATCACACAGCGCTTGTGTTTGCCTTGTGGCACCACTCACCACATGGCCATATTTACTCAGCTTCACAAACAAGATGTATTTGGCAGTTTTGAGAGCTGAGCAGTATGTTGAAGCCATAGAACTCAAACGTTTTATGATCTCTTTAATTAGAGATATAAAGATATTTCCAAACCAGATCTCTGTGCTCAGTGTGCCTCATCCCTCTGGGAGCAGACTGTTGTGTTGTGTTCCAGCCATCTTCATGCTGGCTGTGTGACCTCATCTTGTGGCTCTCAGAGGGCTTCAGTGGGGCTGTATCCACACCATCTGGAGGCCACAGACCTCCTCCTCATCTCTCCTCATTCACAGCCAAAAATATGATTGCCTCCAGGATGATGATGGCTTCATCTGATTTCAATGACAATATTCCTTCACTACTGGGTTTTTCTTTTTCTCTCTCTTCTGACAGGGATGGAGTAGGTGGTAACAGGGTGTGGGTCGGATCCGTAATATAACCTTTACATCTCATGACCCCTATGTCAGTCATTCATGCACACTGCCATCCATTCCCCAGTGATCTGACAGTAGGTTCCAGTGATCCCCCCTCCCTCTAAAATCTAAACGGCCATGCATTTCCATCAGTGTGCAGATAAGAGTGGCATTTCCCAGGTGAGTTAGGCCTTTGTCTGGATACATTGTGTCTACCTTAAATCCATCCTCTCCTCTGGGTCCCTCCTACCAGACGCTAGGCCGGAGACAGGCTCCCAGAGATTTATGGTCAATAAATAATGGCAGATCTGTGCGAGGCAGACAGGGCTTTCCCTCCCTGTCACTACTCTGTATTTTACACAGACAAAACTACTCTGATATTTCTAGTGAGAGAGCTTCTTAGGGGCAGACAGTGAAAGATGCATGTCCTCTGAAAAACAGCACTTTGTCATTGTCACCTGTCCCCGAGTGAAGAAATCCCATTGCCAATGTCCGTCTTTTAGCACAAGAGAAGAAGAAAGATTCTACTTCCAGGCTTCAGGACAGAACAGACAAACAGACAGAGAGGTAGTTATTTTTGAAGGCACTGGGGCTGTATAGAGAGGGGTAGAGAGAGAAAAGAGAGAGGGGGGAAGGGGAGCCAGAGCAAGAGAGTGAGAGAGGCCTAGTGAGATGAGCCAGTTTGCGGCTACAGCTGGACCTCCGGTGGAGGACTGGATATCCTGTCCACCTGGTGCCAAGATCAGCAGAGGGGCTGGGGGCTGGAGCAGGGCCATGCTGTGTCAATGAGCACTCCCAGGGGCTAACTGGCACACGCTGCTACCCACTGCACCACTGCCTGTCACTCTGATCCAAGCCATGCCAACAGTCATGCCAACAGATTAGGTGCTCAACACTGGAGGTCACAGGGAATTAGAGGAGGCTTCTATGTGATAGCAGAAAATACATTCATTGGCCAGTAGGGACAGTATCCCACGTTACATGTGTGACTCAATGCTGCAAGACTGTTTTGAGAATACTGATTGAAATATGTTTCAATCAGGACCCATTCATCACATATTGAGGAATATACATTGTCAGTCACAGGTATCAGTAGGAAATGTGTTGATGATGTTGTACCCACAATAACAATACAGACATTCTGTACCCCAACCAACTCCATCATCAAGTTTGCTGACAACATAATGGTTGTAGGACTGATAACCAACAAGGACAAGTCAGCCTATAGGGAGGAGGTAAGTGAACTGGCAAGGTAGTGCCAGGACAACAACCTCTTCCTCAACATCAGCAAAATAAAGGAGTTGATTGTTGACTTCTGGAAGTAGAGGAGGGAACACACCCCGATCCACATCAACTGGACTGCAGTAGAGAGAGTCACATCACCGAGGACTTATCATGGACCAACAACATCACCACTCTCGTCAAGAGGGTGCAACAGTGTCTCTACTTCCTAAGGCAGCTAAAGAAATTTGGCATGCTACCCCGGGTCCTCTCCAAATACTACCGCTGCACCATCGAAAGCGTCCTGACCGGGTTGCATCACGGTCTGGTATGGGAATTTCCAGGCCCAGGTGAAGATGGCCCAGTACATCACTGGGACCGTGCTCCCACTCATCCAGGACATCTACTCAAAACATTGCCTGAGGAAGGCCCGAGGCATCATCAAGGACCCCACCCATGAGCTGTTCATTCCCTTTACTGTCGAGCAGACGGTATCGCAGCATGAGATCAAATACCAACAGGCTCAGAAACAGTTTTTATTTACCAGCCATCAGACTGCTGAACGCTTGAACTGGACTGACCACCTACACTGCCTGTCCGCACCTTAACACACATGCACTCACTCAAGCGCACACACATGCACACACACACGGTAAACATGCTACACACACATTACAACTGCTGCAACCAGACTTGTATTATTATTGCTAAGTTCTGCACAATTTAAACACATGCCCCCAATCCGCCCTCCCCGAAAACATGTGTAACTATTGGACTATAAATTGTGCCTCCCTGTTGTATACTTATGCTATAAAAAATATTATATTCTACTGAACCATTTACTTTATGTTCGTATTCGTATCTTGTATTATTTCCTATTGTGGTTGCATTGTAGAGAAGAAACCTGCAAGTAAGAATTTAGTTGGACGGGCTATACCATGTGTATCCTGTACATACGACTAATAACATTTGAAACTTGTTCAGTGGTAAATAGCCAAACAAACAATATGTTTACATGTGTAACACATATCTACTCCATTTATCAACCTGGACTCAAGGGTAGACGTAACATAGTAAATGTATATCGGGGACATTCCAATTAGTATGAAATGTTAAGTTTCGTATGGTATGTATTAATTTGTGGATGTCTATCATTCATTACGTATGATATGTTATGAATTGAAATCCGTACAATATGTTACGTACACCAATTCGTTGTAGCTAACGTTAGCTACATGGCTAGGTGGCTATTGCTAGGTGGCTAATATTAGCTACACTAGTGGTTAGGGGTTAGGGTTAAGGTTAGGGTTAGGAGTTAGGGTTAGGGGAAGGGTTAGCTAACATGCTAAGTAGCTAAAAAGTAACAAGCAATTGCAAAGTTGCAAATTGGCTAAAACACTAAAGTTGTCCGTGATGAGATTAGAGCACGCAGCCTTTGGGTTGCTAGATGTTCACGTTAATACATCCATCCATCCACCCCGACCAAACACCCAACTTTCGTTTTTGCCTTAAGTAACCTTCAGTCTTATGTAACCATACCAAACGTAACATATCATACTAATTTGAGTGTCCCGGATTGATGTTGACTATGTTACGTCTACTGAGACCAGGCTGCATTTATTGTCTGCCACAGCTATTTGAAAGGGTAGCACACTAACACAGCACTTTTTTCTAGGAAACACTGGTGTTAGGTTCTGGCTTAAAAAGGCTAATTTAATGTGTATGGTTTCATAATTAATTTAAAGTGATCCTTCCAGCAAGGAGGAAAGGTATTAATGTAATACAATGGTAAAGAGAAACCCTGTCTGGAAGCATTGCAATTGGCCATGATGGATTACTCGAAGCTCAGAAATTTAATTTTGGGGAAATCATTTTAAACCTGGAGTACTGAAGACTTTTAAGTATTTATGAGCAAGTGAAGTAGTATCAGTGGTAAAACACTGTGAGTGAGAGAGGGAAATTCCCTCAGTCTCAGCCGGTCATAGCCCATACATAGAACAGGCAATACCTCAAGATCTACACGCACACACACACTAGCAACAGTCATTGAAATTGTTAAAAGGTTTTCCCAAAAATCAAATAAATGCAACGGACAATGGATAAAGATACTACAAACTTTTAGATTTGTTTTAATCCGTCTGATATTAATTCAGTAAATGCACTCATATATACATTTTATCATTGTAGCATGTATTTCAAATCAAATCAAATCAAATTTTATTTGTCACATACACATGGTTAGCAGACGTTAATGCGAGTGTAGCGAAATGCTTGTGCTTCTAGTTCCGACAATGCAGTGATAACCAACAAGTAATCTAACTAACAATTCCAAAACTACTGTCTTATACACAGTGTAAGGGGATAAGGAATATGTACATAAGGATATATGAATGAGTGATGGTACAGAGCAGCATACAGTAGATGGTATCGAGTACAGTATATACATATGAGATGAGTATGTAGACAAAGTAAACAAAGTGGCATAGTTAAAGTGGCTAGTGATACATGTATTACATAAGGATGCAGTAGATGATGTAGAGTACAGTATATACGTATGCATATGAGATGAATAATGTAGGGTAAGTAACATTATATAAGGTAGCATTGTTTAAAGTGGCTAGTGATATATTTACATCATTTCCCATCAATTCCCATTATTAAAGTGGCTGGAGTTGGGTCAGTGTCAATGCCAGTGTGTTGGCAGCAGCCACTCAATGTTAGTGGTGGCTGTTTAACAGTCTGATGGCCTTGAGATAGAAGCTGTTTTTCAGTCTCTCGGTCCCAGCTTTGATGCACCTGTACTGACCTCGCCTTCTGGATGATAGCGGGGTGAACAGGCAGTGGTTCGGGTGGTTGATGTCCTTGATGATCTTTATGGCCTTCCTGTAACATCGGGTGGTGTAGGTGTCCTGGAGGGCAGGTAGTTTGCCCCCGGTGATGCGTTGTGCAGACCTCACTACCCTCTGGAGAGCCTTACGGTTGAGGGCGGAGCAGTTGCCGTACCAGGCGGTGATACAGCCCGCCAGGATGCTCTCGATTGTGCATCTGTAGAAGTTTGTGAGTGCTTTTGGTGACAAGCCGAATTTCTTCAGCCTCCTGAGGTTGAAGAGGCGCTGCTGCGCCTTCTTCACGACGCTGTCAGTGTGAGTGGACCAATTCAGTTTGTCTGTGATGTGTATGCCGAGGAACTTAAAACTTGCTACCCTCTCCACTACTGTTCCATCGATGTGGATAGGGGGGTGTTCCCTCTGCTGTTTCCTGAAGTCCACAATCATCTCCTTAGTTTTGTTGACGTTGAGTGTGAGGTTATTTTCCTGACACCACACTCCGAGGGCCCTCACCTCCTCCCTGTAGGCCGTCTCGTCGTTGTTGGTAATCAAGCCTACCACTGTTGTGTCGTCCGCAAACTTGATGATTGAGTTGGAGGCGTGCGTGGCCACGCAGTCGTGGGTGAACAGGGAGTACAGGAGAGGGCTCAGAACGCACCCTTGTGGGGCCCCCGTGTTGAGGATCAGCGGGGAGGAGATGTTGTTGCCTACCCTCACCACCTGGGGGCGGCCCGTCAGGAAGTCCAGTACCCAGTTGCACAGGGCGGGGTCGAGACCCAGGGTCTTGTGTTCAAATAAAGACAATTATATGTGCCTAATTTACATAACTATACCAGGGTGTATTTGCATATATGAATGAATTAACATAAAGGTGTGGAACAGGGATGCAACCACCAAACACTTGCTCTGTCTACCCTATCTGCACTCACCTGCGCTGTCCAGACTGCCTCATAATTTACTGTTGTAGTCACGTTATCTTGCATAATTCAACAAGTGTGTAAATAGCATGATACCCTCGGATTAAAATTCAATGCGCTTGGCTCTAGATTACAACTAGCTAAACATACTTTAAATTGTTTGAAAATCAGACATAACATCACTATAATCTGAGTGTTCATTTGAACTTTCATGTCAGCAGAGTTGGGTACAGTAGATTACTTTCTAAATGTAATCTGTTACAGTTACTAGTTACCTGTCCAAAATTGTAATCAGTAATGTAACTTTAGGATTACCCAAACTCAGTAACGTAATCTGATTACATTCAGTTACTTTTAGATTACTTTTGCCTTAAGCATTTGAAGAAGACAAACATGTATATTACCAATGGAATGACATCTATTGCAGGACAAATCAATGTTAAAGTTTACATAGCTGGCCATATATGGATGTAAAAAATATATTTTTGGGTTGGTTATGTAAGCTTCCTCTAACCCATCGCTTTCTACTAAATACAATAATACGAATAAATTATATCTTTACGTTAAAAACCTAAAAAGTCCAGTCATTCCAATAAATGTTATACCCCTTGATCTTCAAGAATAGAACTTGGAAATATGGAAGTATTGATTAGCCACATTGCTTTACCTGAGCATAACCCCAAAACGAAGGATTTTTTTGCCAGCCCTACTCTGTGGTTTATGATTGTGTTGTCATGGAGGACTGATTGGGCTCATTGATTCGAATTAAAAAATAAATGCTGCGCTCATGGAATGACATGCTTTGAGCACTACTGAAAAGTGCTATTTACATGTGAAAAATGAATGTCATATGCTGCACTTGCTATAGGCCTATTGTTTACCTCTTTGTTGATATCTTGATCATATGCAGCTGTTTAAAGGGCAAATCCACAGATGAAAAAATAACAAAATGGGCGCTCCGTGTCTGTTTTCTTAAAAAGCTGAGTGATTGGCCTGGAAAAATGATTAATAGACAGAGCTATGGATGCAAGGACTGACCATCCATGATATCAAAAATATTGTTTTAACCATGTTATGAGGCTATACAGTGTTTGTTAAGATTTACAATGTTTACAAACTTTGTAGAAAAACAAGTTTATATTTTGGGTTCTCATGGAGTGTGACAGTTGAACTAAACTCATGAGGCATTTATAAGTTTTATTCTTCAAGAATCAATGGATATGAGAGCAGCAGTGTGATTCACATTTATGCGCAATGTAGATATCAATAATGAGTGATATCCGTATGGCCGTAGCCCAAACCACTGCTGCCATCCTTACCTCCAAGCGTTTATTCAAATTGGATAATCTATGATGCCGACAGCAGCCGGACCATTGGAAGACAGCTTGGACTGTAGCCTACAAAAGCCTATTCCTGCTCTTTTCCCGCAATATATCAAACACATTTGGTGTGTCATCATAGTGGTCTCTGACTTGTGGTCAGACTCGCTCAGATGGAACAAACTTACATTTACGCCTTTTTTCAATGCTGATTTGAAAGTCATTGAGAAAACAGAGAAGTGTCAAAGATTTTTTTCACAAACATCCTTTCTGAATTTAAAAGTAATCCTCGAAGTAATCATCTAGTTTTTCAAAAGTATCTGTAATCTGATTTCAATATTTTAGCTGGTAACGTAATGGATAAACAGTTACAGTTTTTTGTAATCCCTTACAAATCCTTTACTCCCCAACCCTGCATTTCAGCGCATCTAATTTGTAAAAAATGTTTTTATTAAAGATTTACTATTCAGAAATCGCTAAGCCATTTCCTGGTTGCAAAAATTCAGTTCATGTGGCAAAACAAACAAGTATAGTGTAGTGAATCATTGCACCATCTAAACCGCTGTGAAATATATTTTCCATCAAATATTGTATTTTCAGCTGTTTGAAGCTGGTGTACATAACCGAAAGTAAAAGATGCAAAAAACTAAACTTAAGAACGGGAAGCATAGAAATAGCAGCCATAGTACATATCTACTGCTTCTTAAATTTACTTTCAATGAGAATGACAGATCTTTAAAATTTGGTCAGGTCTCCCAAAAAGTTACATATTGCAGCTTTAAATAACTTTTTGTTCAATTTCACAAAAAAATGAATACATAAAAATAACGTTATATTTCTTCTCTTTCTTGTATTTTAAGAGTGCACAAAATCCCAGACGATGCTTTAGCGTTCTTATAGATTCAAATGATAGACTATGTATTCCATTGAGCCCATTTCAGCCATTATAGGGGAGTGTTTGACAGGTCATTAGAAACAACAAGGCACAACAAGGCACAACAAGGCACAAGCAAGACTATGAAAGAATCACAGGAGTAAAATGAAAGCAATCAATCCAGCAAGATTTAAGTGACAAGTTTTTGCTTGTTTTTGCAAGTTTTTGCTAGATGGCTAAAAAATACATCCTCGGGTGGGCGGGGCATGCACATTGTCACACACACACACGCACAAACACACACTGTTCCGGACCACTGTGAGATCACGCTCTCCGTAGCCGATGTGAGTAAAACCTTGAAATAGGTTAACATTCAAAAGGCTGCAGGGCCAGACGGATTACCAGGACGCATACTCAGAGAATGCGCTGACCAGCTGGCAAGTGTCTTCACTGACATTCTCAACCTCTCCCTGACCCAGTCTGTAATACCTACATGTTTCAAGCAGACCACCAGAGCACCCAAGAACGCCAAGGTAACCTGTCTAAAGGACTATCGCCCCGTAGCCATGAAATGCTTTGAAAGGCTGGTCATGGCTCACATCAACACCATCATCCCAGACACCCTGGACCCACTCCAATTTGCATTCCGCTTCAACAGATGCACAGATGATGCAATCTCTACTGCACTCCACACTTCCTTTTCTCACCTGAACAAAAGGAACACCTATGTGAGAATGTTACAATGGACTAGAATAAAGATGCAGATAGCCTTCACTTCACCAAAATTGAAGATGGGTCTGAGTAAATAACTGCTATAACCTACCGCCATCGCCCGTTCTCTCTTCTTTCAAACTCCTATTGGCTGCTGTATTTAACATTCAGCAAACAAGAGCTTGCACCCCTCATTGCATAGTCTATTAGTATAAGAAATGCCCCAAAAAATCCATCAAGTTAGACTAGCTTTTCTTGGGACTCCAAGAGCTATGAAGTGTTTTTTAATGAGAGAGCGGAGTGCAGGTGTAACGTTCGTCGTTGGGAGAAAGAGAGGAGGACCAATGCGTAGCATGGTAAGTGTTCATAGCTTTTAATCACGTACTAGAACACTGAACAAAACAATAAATAACAAACCAACAGTCCGGCAAGGTGAAAGACAAAAACACTAAACAGGAAATAAGCACACACAACTCAAAAGTGAAACCAGGCTACCTAAGTATGGTTCTCAATCAGGGACAAAATAACTAAGGTCAGAACGTGACAGCAGGTGCATATTTTATTTTATTTAACCTTTATTTAACTAGGCAAGTTAGTTACAATTCTTATTTACAATGATGGCCTACCAAAAGGCAAAAGGCCTCCTGCGGGGAGGATGATTCCATGTGTTATTTCATAGTTTAGATGTCTCCACTATTATTCTACAATGTAGAAAATATTACACGTAAAGAAAAACCCTTCAATGAGTAGGTGTGTCTAAACTTTTGACTGATACTGTAAATGTTTTCAACAGCAGGAACCTGTTAGAGCTACTAGTTCCCCTTTGGGAACTCACCCCACCCCCCCTGAGCTGTAATGTGGCGCAGGGAACGCAAGAAATAATCCTAAAAATATTTAACCTCCACAGAATCGCTTGAAAAATGGCTCAAATGAAAGATAAAGAAGTTATTTATCTACCCAGCAAGTCAGATTTCTAAAATGTTTTACGGCGAAAACATAGCACATATTTATGTCCAACCACCACTGCATACATACCTCATTAGCATAGCCAAGTAGGAAAAAATATGCAATCAACAAACGCAGGATTAAAAGAAAAATCATTTCACTAACCTTTTGAAATCTTCATCAGATGACAGTAATATAACATGTTACACAGTACATTCATTTTTTTTTCAATAATATGCAATATATATCCATAAATCTCTGTTTACAATTATGCATCGTTCAAAAAATGCTAATGCAATGTCAGGAGAAATAAATAGCTCCGGCAGATAACGTCAGCTAACAAGGAATACACATCATAAACTTTGACTAAATATGCATGTTTTACATATGTATGGCAAGATAAACTTCTTCTAAATGCAATTGCTATGTTACAATTATTTTTAACGTTACATTTGGCGTTTACTAGGCTATAATAGAGAGTCGGCGCTCTCATTTAGCATGCTGACTCCTCTATCATGGAGTCGGCAGAAACCCAAAATGAAGACGTAAATATTCCCTTACCATGGCTGTTCTTGCTTCAGAAGACGTGGAAGGGTTAATACTCACCAAGTTAGCGTTCAGTTTGCAAGTCTGTGTCTTTCCGTTCTCAAACTAGACACTTTTCGGTCGAAATGTATGCAAATTTCAAGTGGCTGCGCACCAAAACGTCGAAAGTATACATTATATTTTGAGTAAACTTGTCAAACTATGTTTATAATTAAGCCTTAGCATGTTATAAAGGTCTACAGCAATCGTGAGGGCGAACAGATTAGCACACGTTGTTCAGTCTGTCCTGGGAGAAAGAGAGAGAAATATCCAATCTCCCATTGGTGAAACTTTTTTTTTGCGTCACCGGGACGTTTAGTCACGCTGAACGTCTCGTGAGCACGCGATTCTCACAGTTACACGCCTCATCGAAAGCAGGCTTCACGCTGAAGACATAGAACGTGTTTCCATGGTTATAGCTGTTTGGGAAGTGTGTATACAATGACGTCAAAGTGATGGCAACTTTTCCCATTACAAGAGAGACTTTGGGAGAATGCATGCCCTGAGACTTCTGCTTTAGCTAGAGACAAAATTTAAACGGTTTTATAAGCTTTAGAGTGTTTCCTATTCGATAACAATTTTTAATTGCATATATTAGCAACTTTTGACAAAAATTTATCATGGTTTATATGGGTGCCGAATTCCTCCAGAAGGGGCAGTATTCTGGGGTATCCTTAACTTATGGTCAATAATATCAAAGGCTCCACTGAAATCTAGTGCAGTATATGTTGAGTGCACTTCTCTATAAGCATGCTGAAAGTCTGTTGTTAATTTGTTTACAGAGAAATAGCACTGTATTTGGTCAAACACAATTTTTCCTAAAAGTTTGCTAAGAACTGGCAGCAAGCTGATAGGTCTGCTGTTAGAACCAGTAAAGGCCACTTACCACTCTTGGATAACGGAATCACTTTGGCTTCCCTCCAGGCCCGGAGACAAATACTTTCCTCTAGGCTCAGATTAAAGATATGACAGATAGGAGTGGCTATAGAGTCAGCTATCATCCTCAGTAGCTTTCCATCTAAGATGTCAATGCCAGGAGGTCTGTCATTATTGATCGATAACAATAATTTGTCCACCTCTCCCACACTAAATTTACAAAATTCCAACTTGCAATGCTTTTCTTTCATTATTCGTTTTTTTATGCATGAATATGATGGCTCACTGTTCGTTGTTGGCATTTCCTGCCTAAGTTTGTGCACTTTGCCAATGTAGTAATGACTAAAATAATTGGCAACATCAAATGGCTTTGTGATGAATAAGTCATCTGATTGGATGAAAGATGGAGTTGAATGAATCATTCTGCACATCATTTCAGTTAAAGTACTCCACAGTTGATTTCCATCATTTTTTATATCGATGATCTTGGCTTCATAATAAAGTTTATTTTACTTTTTGTTGAGTTTAGTCACATAATTTCTCTATTTGCAGTAAGTCAGCCAGTCAGATGTGCAGCCAGACTTATTAGCCACGACTTTTGCCCCACCTCTTTCAACCACACAGTTTTTCAATTCCTCATCAATCCATGGAGCCTTAACAGTTCTAACAGTCAGTTTCCTAACAGGTGCATGTTTATCAGTAATTGGAAGAATCAATTTCATCAAGTGCAGCATCAGGATGCCCCTTATTAATCACATCAGAATAATAAATATTTTTAACAGCATCCACATAAGAGTCACAGCAAAATATTTTGTATGATCTCTTATATACTATTTTAGGCCCAGCTTTCGGGACTTTGGTTTTCCTGGATATAGCCATACAGCTTTGGCTTAGGGGTAGAAGCTCAACCCCAGTGATGTACTGGGCGGGCCGTATGCACTACCCTCTGTAGAGCCTTGTGGTCGAATTCCAAACAGTGGCCATACCAAGCGGTGATACAGTCAAGATGTCAAGATGCTCTCAATGTTGCAGCTGGAGAACTTTTTGAGGATCTGAGGGCCCATACCAAATCTTCGTTGGAAGAGGCATCGTTGTGCCTTCTTCACGATAGTGTTGGTGTGTGTGGGCCATGTTAATTCCATAGTGATGTGGACACCGAGGAACTTGAAGATCCCGACCCACTCCACTATAGCCCGTTGATGTGGATTGGGGGCGTGCTCGCATCTCCGTTTCCTGTAGTCCACAATCAGCTCTTTTGTCTTGCTAACGTTAAGGGAGAGGTTATTGTCCTGGCACCAGACTGCCAGGTCATTGACTTCCTCCCTATAGGCTGTCTCATCATCGTCAGTTATCAGGCCGACCACTGTTGTGTCGTCAGCAAACTTTATAATGGTGTTGGAGTTGTGTGTGGCCAAGAGTTCGTTAGGGATAAGGGAGTACAGGAGGGGGCTAAGAACACACCCCTGAGGGGCCCCCGTGTTGAGGGTCAACATGGCGGATGTGGTGTTTCCTACCCTCACCACCTGTGGGTAGGGCTGGGCGGTATAACATATTTGACGATATACAGTAAAATCTTGCTTAGGTGACCAAATACTTATTTTCCACCATAATTTGCAAATAAATTCATACAAAATCCTACAATGTGATTTTCTGGATTTTATTCCTTCTCATTTTGTTTGTCATAGTTGAAGTGTAACTATGATGAAAATTACAGGCCTCTCTCATCTTTTTAAGTGGGAGAACTTGCACAATTGGTGGCTGACTAAATACTTTTTTGCCCCACTGTAGCTGTATTGATGCACGACTGGTTTGTGTTTTTACTTTACCTTCTATAACATTATTTGAATGTTTGGTTTGTTAAATGTGATACACCATGTGTAACGACCATTTTTATAGTTTACTTCGCTACCTGAGTCATCTCTCTCCGATATCGCTCTCAATGCCGCTTTCTACACAGAACTAGCCCGGTTCCTGTCACTCAAGGAGCGCATTTGTTGTTCCTCGAGCACGAGACACTTGCGTTCAGTCTCTGCATGGTCAATGCTGAACATGCAATAATGTTGATGACAACCGATGCTGTTTTATCAAGATTATAGGAAACACTTGTCAACACTTCAGTTCCTACCCTGTAACAATAACTCCTTCCTGGCATTTTAAGTTGTTGTCATGTCAAACACTATTTAAAGTGCCCATTATTATATTCTAACTATAGAATTTTAATTGTAATATTTCCATGATTCCAATATAAATTATTCCAATATAAATATGAGGCCTAGATTGTTTGCCCATATCATGCAGCCCTACGTGTGGAAATGATCTCAAATGAGTGCAGAAATGAATGTAAATGCTGAATTCTAATTTTTTGTTGAAGTTGAATTGAACAGTATAAAACCATCAGAATGGAGAAAGACCCATTGAAATAACTTAGAATGTATGTGTTGCCACCCTTGGGTCACGCACTACTCATAAAGCATACTTTTAACTTTTATTATTCAAAAACATAAAATACTGTCAAACCGTTTTAAAAAATGTAGATACCGTGATATGATATTTTGGCCATATCGCCCAGCCCTACCTGGGGGCGGCCCATCAGGAAGTCCTGGATACAGTTACAGAGGGAGGTATTCAGTCCCAAGGTCTTGAGCTTAGTGATGACCTTGGAGGGCATTATGGTGTTAAATGCTGAGCTGTAGTTAACTATCAGCATTCTCACGTAAGTGCTCTTCTTGTACAGGTGCGAGAGGGCAGTGTGGAGTGCAATAGAGATTGCGTCATCTGTGGATCTGTTGGGGCAATATGCGAATTGGAGTGGATCCTTGGAGACGACACTGGCATGACCACCTGCAGGAAGTGATGCAGGAATACAACAACATGGTGCAGGATATGCACCTCACTACCTGCTGTTTGGAATTTATGGTGCCAAAAGGAATTCAGGCGATTCTTTGCTGGAGAAATTGGCTTTTAATATAAGGCAAATGGAGATGGATCGGCCTACATCTGCAGAGCAGCAGACAAGCTGGTTCTGATAAATGGGTTTTCACCAATACACTTGATCTCTCTCACTCTCAGCCCAAAAAGCAATCTCACACTTTGCATGTCTGTGAATATTAACAAACCGTCAAACCATGCCCACAAATTGTGCTACCCAGCTGTGCAGCATGTGGTACCTGCTGCACAGCCAATTTGATGGAGAGGACTGTTCCTCTGTGTGTTTGAAATAGTCCCCTCTACTCTTTTCAGAAATCCATCTACAGAGATGTCCAAATTCAGTTAAATTCATTCTCTACTGTATTCTTACATTCTGTGATGTTCATATCACTTCAATTTTAATTCGACTGACTGTTGAAATGTACAATTGAGTGTATAATTAACGGCATCATTCTTGTGCCAAGCAACAGTCATGTTTCAATGGTTGCAGAATAAGTAGCAGAAGGACTTGATCCCAGTAGGGAACTCAGAGCACTGTTGTAATCAATCTATAGATAACTGCCAAAGTAAATGAGGGACCAGTGTTGAGGAGTAGTGAACTGCATGTAGTTCAACTAATAATTCAACTACATTTTGCAGTAGCTTGGTGGTAGTTAAACTAAATTAAAATGTTGGTAGTGTTTTCAGTAATTTCTTTTTTTTGCCATTTAACAGTATAGCTAACTACTGGACATACACACTATTGCTGAAATAGGCAAAGTCCTTTATTTTTTGGCATCAGACTTGCCTAATTGTCACTTGAAACAGTTTTTGTGTTTAATAGGCTAAATGACTAATTCTACTAACATCTGACTCCATAGTGATCTGTTCTTCACATTTCAGATTTAGATATGATACTTGTTCATAAAGCAGTTTGAATGTAGTGAACTACTTTTTCAAAGTAACATCAGTTAAGGAAACTATATTGTCACGGATCCCCCTGGTACTGCTGCTCATTCTGTTCACCAGCTCCGGAGGTCGAGGTGTCACTGAACTGTTTCATTACCACCAACCTCGGACCGTCTTGTCTGATTACACACACCTGGTTCCCATTCCCTCTGATTAGTATGTGTATATATGTGCCCTCTTTTCTCCATTGTCCTTGTCGATCATTGTCCTAGGTCCATTGGTCTTGTGAGTACCTATGCTCTGTTTTATTTTGGGTTTTTGGTGCTACATGTTACTGCATTACGCATTCCTTTGGTTCCCCTACAGTCACCCATTCCGGTTCGAGCTTTGGATAATTGTCCAATAGGGACAGGGCTCATACATCACATCACTGTTCCCGTTTCTCTGCTGACCTATGACACTCATTCAGAACAGATCATCTTTTTGATTATAGACACCCCCACGCACCCCGTTGTTTTAAGTTTCCCCTGGTTGAGTTGGCATAACCCTGTTATTTCCTGGTCCGAGAGGAGACTGCTGGGTGGGTCGCAGGAGTGTCAGAGGTCTATTGTGATGTCAGTCAACACCACTATGGTGGAAAGTCCGGACCACGCCCCTTAAGTAGAATTACCGGAGAAATTCCAGGATCTGCACTGGGTTTTCTCTAAGACCCAGGCTACACACCTGCCTCCTCATCGCCCCTGGGACTGTGCCATTAACCTGCTGTCTGACGCAGCCCTTCCGAGAGGACATCTCTCCTATGCGGAGACCGAGGCCATGGAGATCTACGTACAGGACAGCCTCCAGCAGAGTTTTATCCGCCCCTCTACGTCACCAGCCTCCTCAAGCGTATTTTTTTGTTAAGAAGAAAGATGGGGGACTGCTCCCCTGCATTGACTATCGAACACTAAAGCCACTGTGAAGTTCAGCTATTCTTTACCCCTCATCCCAACCATAATTGAACAAATGCATGGGACGCAGCACTTCACAAAACTGGACTTGAGGAGCACCTACAACCTGGTGCGCATTCGTGCAGGCGACGAATAGAAAACGGCCTTTTCCACGACCACGGGACATTACGAGTATTTGTTTAATGCTCCTTCAGTCTTCCAGACCTTTCTTAACGAAGTGTTTCGGGACATGCTGGTAAGGAGCGTAGTGGTTTATATAAACAACATTTTGGTCAATTCTGCTGACTGTGCCCAGCATGTCTCGTTAGTCAGGTCTGTGCTGGGAAGACTGTTGGAGCATAATCTATATGTTAACTTGTTCGGGCTAGGGGGCAGTATTCGGAAGTTTGGATGAATGAGGTGCCCAAAGTAAACTGCCTGAGTAAGAAGCTAGGATATGCATATACTTGGTAGTATTGGATATAAAACATTCTAAAGTTTCCAAAACTGTTAAAATAATGTATGTGAGTATAACAAAACTGATATGGCAGGCGAAAACCCGAGGACAATCCATCCAAAATGTTATTTTTCAGCTCACCTCTGATTACAATGGCTGGAATAGGAATATAAAAGGAAGTCCTCCTAGGTTGCAGTTCCTAGGGCTTCCACTAGATGTCAACAGTCTTTAGAAAGAGTTTCAGGCTTGTTTTTTGAAAAATGAGATAGAATTTGTAGTTTTTCTAAGTGGCTCCCATTTTGGCTGTAGTGTTTGTAGCGCGTTCCGGTGAGTGCGCGTACTTCGCTATTTATCTATGGTAATGATCTCCGGTATTCTCCGTCTTAAATTGTATCGTTTATTTACATAATAGGGTACCTGAGGATTGATTAGAAACGTTGTATGAATTGTTTAGAAGAAGTTTATTGGTAATTTACGGGATTAATTTTGTATGCATTTTGAACGAGGGACACCGGTGGATTACTGAGTCAAGCGCGCCATTGAAACAGACTTTTTTGGGATATAAAGAAGGACTTTATCGAACAAAAGGACAATTTTTTATGTAGCTTGGACCCTTGTGATTGCAACCAGATGAAGATCTTCAAATGTAAGTTATTTATTTTATCGCTATTTCTGACTTTTGTGACGCATCTGCTTGGTTGGAAAATTTATGTAATGCTTTTGTGTGCGGGGCGCTGTCCTCAGATAATCGCATGGTGTACTTTCTGTAAAGCTTTTTTGAAATCTGACAAAATCTGACACTTGTATTTTCATGAATGTTTAATATTACGATTTCTGTCATTTGAATTTGGCGCTCTGCAATTTCACCGGATGTTGGCCAGGTGGGACAGTAGCGTCCCAATGATCCATAAGAAGTTAAACAAGATTTATTTTTGTTTTTCCAGCAGTCTGTGTCCTTTTAGGGCTACCTCATATCCACAAAGGGAGTGGAGATGGTGGAGCAACGTGTCAGCGCAGTCAGGTCATGGCCCATCCCCAACGCCATGAAAGCAGTCCCGCGATTCCTGGGTTTCGCCAACTTCAGCACGGGGCTTCAGCACGGCTTCAGCACGGTGGTCGCACCTCTTACCTCCCTGCTGAGAGGTCTCCAGCAGCTTCATTGGCTAGCAGAGGCGGAGATGGCGTTCGGGACGCTGAAGGCACACTTCACCACTGCTCCCGTGCTGGCACATCCCGACCCCTCACTTCCCTTCATTGTCGGTGTGGATGCCTCTGAAGTAGGAGTTGGGGCAGTGCTGTCCCATTGCACCGGAACCCCTCCAAAGCTGCGGCCCTGCACCTTTTACTCCAAGCAGCTGAGCCCCACCCAGAGGAACTACGACGTACGGGTCTGGGAACTCTTGGCGGTCGATGAAGGCTCTGAAGGCGTGGAGGCACTGGCTGGAGGGGTCCAAACACCCTTTCCTGATGTGGACGCACCACCGCAACCTGGAGTACATTATCATTGTTTAAATTTAAGTTAAGTCAGTTAAGGACAAATTCTTATTTTCAATGATGGCCTAGGAACAGTGGGTTAACTGCCTTGTTCAGGGGCAGAACGACAGATTTTTACCTTGTCAGCTTGGGGATTTGATCTTACACCCTTTCAGTTACTAGTCCAATGCTCTAACCACTAGGCTACCTGCAGCCCCACCAGGACAGCGAAGAGACTAAACCCGAGACAGGCCAGATGGGCTGTATTCTTCGCCAGGTTCCAATTTACACATTCTTATAGGCCAGGCTCGAAGAACGTGAAGGCGGACTCCCTGTCTTCCCTCTATGATGTAGGGAGAGGAGACCCCCATCATCCCTCCGTTCCGTATGATCGTGCCAGTGGTGTGGGATGTGGATGCCGACATATGGCAGGCCCTGCGTACGGAAACCACAACTCTACAGTGCCCGGAGAACCACGCCTACATGCACACGGGGGTGCGGGACCACCTCCTTACCTGGGCGCACACGGCACCTGTGTCAGGCCATCCTGGGATAGGCCGTATCATTGCCTGCTTGACTGAGAACTACTGGTGGCCCACCTTGTCTAGGGACTTCCTGGTTGTGCCCAGTCTAAGAAACCCAGACACCTCCTCTATGGAAAGCTTCTTCCCCTGCCGGTTCCGCAACAACCCTGGTCTCACCTCTCGGTGGACTTTGTCACTGACCTTCCACCCTCCCAGGGGAACACCACTGTTCTCGTCATTGTGGATTGGTTTTCCAAAGCTTGTCGCCTCGTTCCTCTGCCTGGACTCCCGTCGGCCATGGAAACTGCGGAGGCTCTTTTTACACACGTCTTCTGGCACTACGGGATCCCGGAGGACAATGTGTCAGGCTGTGCCATTTGAAGTAAGAATATACTCAAAAAGGGAGAACAATTATAAAAACCTAGAGACAGGGGCAATAACCAATAAACCGAGTACAATAATCAGAGAAAGAAAAATAATGTGGATATAAATAGGAAGGAATAGAGTGTGGTCAAGCCATCCAGGGCTTAAACAGACCGTTAGAAAGATTTAGCCCTGGAATAGTAGGGAGAAATCTAAGAACAAGAGAAAGAAAGTGGTTTTAATAAAGTGAATAGCATAATAAAACACAACTAGGGAGAAAATAATAAATACAAATACCACAGGAAAATAGGGAGAGGCTTGGAAAATAGTTAATAGAAGGTGTGAAATATAGACGGGAGTGAAGAAATCTATAACACCCTAGACACAGTAGGGAGAGGTTTGGGAATAATAACTATTCATATGTCGACAAACGGCCCCGTTTTTCTCTGTAATATGAAGCTAGAGGATGATTTTAAAACCATGGAGTCGCTGAAAGAAGCGCACGAGAATTTTACCAATTTGGCTCGAATATGGAAAGAATTGAGCAAAAAGGATAATATTAGGGAACATTTCCCTGCTAACGGAGAATTCAAATCAAAAAAAGAATTCAGGGAGGAAATTATGACTTGGCACAATCACATAAAACCAGATATAATCAATATATCAGCGTATTGAATTTAGCGTTCTATCAGTGTAATTGCACTAACCGCATTATTTGAGTATGGATATTGTAAAATGGGGTACTTGGTAAAGTTGCTCAGGCTATTTTGTTTGAATTTCAAAGCACTGGTTTGGATGTACCAGAGTGCAGAAAACTTAGGAATTTACGAATGCGAGTTGAATATGGCCGGTGTCAGTAAACGTCAGGGAAATAACGTAATTTGAATTATTGCCAGCAGCACTGTTAGTCACCAACGTTTTTAACAAACATGTAAAGAGCCTAACCAGCCCTGCGAGTGAGTAGAATGGAGAGTGAAGATGTATTCTCTTGGTTGTGTCTAGAAGTAGCGTTAGCTAAATTAGCTAGCCAACTTCAGCCAGTTAGCTTGAGTGCTTGACTGCCTTTTGGCAAAAAAATAATTATGCATTATGAATCAGAGAGTTTAGATCAACCCTGCTTCTTAGCAGAGCAAGGGCTGAGTAATCCATGTGAGAATCAAGGACAGTGGATATTAGGCAACATACTAGAATGGGCAGTATATATGGGCAAGAGTACGAATGATGTTTAAAAATAGTCAAACTTTGTATCACGCCACATTCAAACAATCACTAAAGGGTGTAGATTTTGGGGTTATGTGTTGATACAATATGTAAGGTAGTGTATTTGTTGTTGGCGTAAAAAGATGAAGAAACTCATATGCCAAACCTCGCCACATTAGTAAACTATGTGGTAGAGCAGGGTCACAAGGAATTATAGCTATGGTAAAGTACAACTGGCAAAAATAAGAGAACATATTTGGGAGCTTCGAGAACCATGCAACTCAAGAAGAAAACCCTAGTAGTTTAAACTTATGAGACTCTCAGAGAATTCATTTATGACACTGAATTGATCTGAGAGTCACAGGGCTATGGTGAAGTTCATATAATTAAAGATGGACTTTATGATAACTCTGACTTGTGTGTGGTTTGCTCTGTCATGATTTGGTAATACAGGACATTTCCAGGACAGTGTGAAGCAGTGGTTAGTGATACAAATATAGTCCTATTGATAAGGAGGATTGATGTAAATGTAGAGTGTTGACAGTATGTGAATAGTAATATGTTATTAGTGTTTTTATAGCACTTTAATGATGCAATATTTTAGTAATTTGAAAAGCTGAGGTTTCAATACAAGGTTAAATGATGAGTAGAGGGATTGAGCCTTGAGATTGTAAAAAAGAGTCACTGCGGTTGAAAGGGAGCAGGCAGTGGGACATTTGAAGTAGAGGTATGAGAAACATTCTTGGACAGTTTCTGATTATTGTTGCTTGGTTTTATAGTTAGGTAACACCAGTGAATTTGAGCAGGAAGTTAATGTATTCTAAAATTATAATCGGTTTCCATTAAGTGGAATAGTGTCCAGTAATAAAAGTAGAATGAAATAAGTATTGACTGTTAAGCTGATGAGACAGCTCTGACTTTTTGAAGGTTCTACATGTGTTAAACAACAGTTTTGTATTTTACTAAAGTAATGCAACAGGTTAAACTGATAGGATTACCAGAAAGGGGTTCTGGGATTGTTTATTTTAGATGGGGTCGAATCCACTTAATGGAACACTGTATTATCTGATGTGTCTTGAGTAGGATTCTTGCTTCCAGGACTGATGGAAGTCCAATACAGTATGTATGTTAATTAAGGGAGACAACTCTTTATTAGATGCCTGGGATCAAATATCACTGATTCCTTAAGATGAGAAATTGACTACATTTGCGACAGGAAAAAGTATTAAATTTAGAAAGGTTAACAGGAACAATCTAAGGTGAAACAGCTGTTACATATGGTGATTGGACATTGGTCTAGTAATGATACCAGGATAATTGTACATGGTTAAGGAAGAGAGTGACCAATCATATAATACCATATGGGAGTGAATTGTGTCTAAGGGTAGTGCATGATAAATAAAGAATTGGGTGGATTAAAACAAACATTTAATGATTGGAGTAAGGACAGTGGATTTAGCATTATCATGTTTGGTTCATAAATAATACTTTGGGATGGCTGATTAAGATGTAGCATAGTGAATGCTAACGAAATGTACACTTTCTTTTCCAGAAGAGGAGGGGTTTTCATTATCTCTCTTTGAAATGTTTCTTGAGGCTATGGTCTTGGGAGAGTGGTTAGTGAAATATAGCAGTTTGATAGGTACAGTTGAAGTCAGAAGTTTACATACACCTTAGCCAAATACATTTAAACTCAGTGTTTCACAATTCCTGACATTTAATCAGAGTAAAAATTCCCTGTCTTAGGTCAGTTAGGATCACCACTTTGTCAGAATAATAGTAGAGAGAATGATGTATTTCCTTCCTGAGTGGTACGACGGCTGTGTTGTCCCATGGTGTTTATACTTGCGAACTATTGTTTGTACTGATGAACGTGGTACCATCAGCCGTTTGGAAATTGCTCCCAAGGACTAACCAGACTTGTGGCGGTCTAGAATTTATTTTCTGAGGTCTTGGCTGATTTCTTTTGATTTTCCCATGATGTCAAGCAAAGAGGCAATGAGTTTAAAGGTAGGCCTTGAAATACATCCACAGGTACACCTCCAATTGACTCAAATGATGTCAATTAGCCGATCAGAAGCTTCTAAAGCCATGAATTATAAGTGAAATAATCTGTCTGTAAACAAATGTTGTGTCATGCACAAAGTAGATGTCCTAACGGACTTGATAAAACTATAGTTTGTTAACAAGAAATTTGTACTACTACAAATGTACTTTGTCCGTCTGCATATAGAAGGAAAGATATATGTTAAGAAGGGATGACAGTTACTCCAAATGGAGTTTGATATGTAAATTGCTGATTTTATATATAATTTTTTTGTTTCGATACAAATTTAACCAGATTGGGATTTATGGAGTGTGGGATTTCTGTGATAACTTTCTGATCTGGTAACTCTCATTTTGAAAATGGTTTTAGTAGTAACAGTATGCTGTTATGCTCTTTGACATTTGTCATAGAGATAACGTTATTAAGAAAAGGTTACTGAATAATTCGTCATATAGTCAATGCTTGTCTGGATTTCCTGAAACAGAAATGAATTGAACTAAACTGTTGTCCTGATCTATGTTTTATTTTAGGTTATCATGGAAGGTGACGTCAGATCGTGTCTTAATGCATGGTAGGAATCATTTGACCACAAACAGTGTGTGTGAACCTCAACACCCTCCCTAACCGGCTGAAGAAAGAGTGACAAAGGCATGCAATACGACAGTGACTTTTAACACTTCTACTTGAGTCCGAGCTATAAACCGGGGCAGGAATGTTGAGAGAGCGTGTGGAGTGAACGTGAAGAGAGAACGGCTCAGGTGAGAGACTTGTTTATGTGGGAGAGACGGATGTGTCTATTTGGAAATTTAAATTGGGACATTATCAAGGGCCATCAAATGGGACAGGCAAGAGTTACATGTGCCGTTGGGAAGATGAACTATAAACGATATCTGAAAAAGACACGCTGGAATGAAAAGTGCCAGGAGAAAGACAGGGGGGGGTCTACACACTGCGAACAATATAGACTACGGATGCATTGTGATACTGATCTTTCATTACCAGGCCACTTGCAACAGGAAAACAGGGCCAAAGGGGGGCTGTAATGAGAAGCGGTATTAACAGCAATAAAAGGTTCCATTTACAAATGTACATTCTAACCAGGATGATGTGTGCTAACCTAAGAAGCTGGAATCGAGTCATATACTCAAAGTAAGCACTAAGGATTGTCATTCTGAATTTGGGTTGGATAATTTATAAAATGTTGTAGTTATGATTCGGATACAGCGAGAGAGAGTTGATTTTGAACGGTAAGGGGTGACGGCACTGCTCAAATTTATTAGGCCAAGGGAGGCTCCAGAAACCTTATTTCTAAGTGTCCTCCGACAGGGAAGTTGTTAGAGAACTCACTGAGTTTTTTTGTTTTCTTTTGTTTAACCATATAATCAGAATTGTAGTTTAAGTCCCATCAATGAGTGATGTGAAATTATTAAACATGTCTTTTTTTTCTCTTTCCTTTTCAAGACAATATCTTTATTAGGTTTTGTGGAGCATCAGAGTGATCAATGTTCCAGAGGAGGGATTGATGTATATTGACTAATTGATTTGAGAATGTTGTAGTATATTTATAATTAAAGAAGTGCATTAGGAGGATTATTGACTAGTGTGTTATGGGTTAGATGGAATTATATATGTGCAAATGTATCTGTAGCAGGAGGAGGTGTTTGAGACAGAATGTTTACATAGGGCTGTTAAGTGGGATGGAACGTGACTGCAGTAAAGATCTGTGGAGGCTCATAAATTAACGTCGTGCTGATAGAGGAGTATAAATGCCCAGAGACTGTATATTGTTACAGGCGATAGCTCATAGGAGAGGGAGGACAGCTAACTGTGCACAATATAGGGAGTTAATTAAGTTAAATTGAACATTACACATACCCAGATCATGGTGAGAGTAGAAGAGATAGTGATGGCAATTCAGACACTATGGTAAACTTTCAAGAAACCTGTGACTCAGAGTTTTGTTAGGTTGGATATTCTTCCAACTCATTAATCTCTTTCCCAATTTCTAACAACCGGTGAACATTTGACAGATTACATGCAGGAGATATTCTCATGGCAGTCACCGTAGGGACCGTAATTGAAGGAGACTATAGGCATGGGCCATGTTAGTAGTAGCAGGGGTTATTTTAGTAGCATTTTTGGGATATCAGTTTATGAGGACTCCTGCCACATGGCTTGGTAGCTGGTAACTGGCAGACCAATTGGAGTAAGGGGGGCCTGTTATTCAAATGTAACATATTAGTGATCTTGCCATAAGAGGAGGGTCTATGTTGTCAGGAAATGACCCATGCGTTGCCTTGTGTATATCCTCATGTGAAAGCGGAGATAACCAAGGAAGCGGGCTGAATTCTGGAGATTGAGTGTACATCAAGATACACCAGGCGGTGGGTGTTGGGACAGAACATGTGTGACATCTTAGAGTAAAATAAGTGCACTCTATATATGTGTGTCTCGGTCATTAGACACCATTAGACATGCACCTGTCTGGGGAGTGGACATGTCTGTTTATTTTTGTACCATTGCTATGGCCTATTATTTACTGTTGCTATGGTTACACCTATTGAGAATTTTCTAGTACATGTGTGCCCATTATACATTTTGAAGTAGTCAGCGGGATAAGTGCATTCTATATGTGTGTCTAGGTCATTAGACACCATTAGACATGTGTAACAGTATAACTTTAGACCGTCCCCTCGCCCATACCCGGGCGCGAACCAGGGACCCTCTGCACACATCAACAAAAGTCACCCTCGAAGCATCGTTACCCATCGCTCCACAAAAGCTGTGGCCCTTGCAGAGCAAGGGGAACTACTACTTCAAGGTCTCAGAGCAAGTGACTTCACCAATTGTAACGCTATTTAGCACGAACCACCGCTAACTAAGCTAGCGTTTCACATCCGTTACACTCACCCCCCTTTTGACCTCCTCCTTTTCTGCAGCAACCAGTGATCCGGGTCAACAGCATCAATGTAACAGTACAACTTTATAAACCGTCCCCTCGCGCATACCCGTGCTCGAACCAGGGACCCTCTGCACACATCAACAACAGTCACCCACGAAGCATCGTTACCCATCGCACCACAAAAGCCGCGGCCCTTGCAGAGCAAGGGGAACAACTACTTCAAGGTCTCAGAGCAAGTGACGTCACCGATTGAAACGCTATTTAGCGCGAACCACCGCTAACTAAGCTAGCGTTTCACATCCGTTACACAGGCACCTGCCTTGAGAGTGGGAATGTCTGTTTTTTTTGTGCCATTGCTATGGCCTAATGTTTCTATGCCCTAATGTGAAACGAGCAAAAATTAGGCAAGGCAAAAAGGCAAAAAGATAATGATGGTAAAATGCCAGAGGGGATGAATCATTAACATAAAGAGGAGTTACTATGTCACACCCTGACCATAGTTTGCTTTGTATGTTTCTATGTTTTGTTTGGTCAGGGTGTGATCTGAGTGGGCATTCTATGTTGTGTGTCTAGTTTGTCTGTTTCTGTTATGGTTGATATGGTTCTCAATCAGAGGCAGGTGTTCGTCATTGTCTCTGATTGGGAACCATATTTAGGTAGCCTGTTTGGTGTTGGGTTTTGTGGGTGATTGTTCCTGTCTCTGTGTTTGTTTGCACCAGATAGGGCTGTTTCGGTTTTTCACGTTACGTTTATTGTTTTTGTAATTGTTCGTTATCATCTTGATTAAAGATAACCACGCTGCATTTTGGTCCGCCTCTCCTTCACCAGAAGAATCCCGTTATATACTGTGTTCATGAACCAGCTCGGCTTATATTACTTTGTAATAAAGTCTATTTGAACTCACAGGATCTGGTATTTGAGAAATATTATTGATTGAATATTTCCACGGCATGGTATGTACGTACGGTCACTGTGGGGACAACGTCATCGATACACTTATTGATGAAGCCAATGACAGATGTAGTGTACTCATCAATGCCATTGGAGGAATCCAAGAACATATTTCAGTCTGTGCTAGCAAAACAGTCCTGTAGCTTAGCATATGTTTCATTTGACCATGTTTTTATTGATCTAGTCACTGGTGCTTCCTGCTTTAATTTTTGCTTGTAAGCAGGAATCAGGAGGATGGAATTATGGCCAGATAGGCACGAATGGAGGGCGAGGGAGAGCTTTGTATGTGTCTCTGTGTGTGGAGTATAGGTAATCCAGAGTTATTTTCCCTCTGGTTGCATATTTAACATGCTGATAGAAATTTGTTAAAAATTATTTAAGTTTCCCTGCATTAAAGTCCACGGCTACTTGGAGCGCCGCCTCTGGGTGAGTGTTTTCTTGTTTGCTTATGGCGGAATACAGCTCATTCAATGCTTTCTTAGTGCCAACCTCTGACTGAGGTGGGTTGTAAACAACTACAAAGAATACAGATGAGAACTCTCAGTAGGTAGTGTGGTCTACAGCTTATCATGATATACTCAACCTCAGGTGAGCAATAGCTCGAGACTTCCTTAGATATAGTGCACCAGCTGTTATTTACAAAAATACATAGTCCACCGCCCCTTGTCTTACCAGCCGCTGTTCTATCGTCCGGTACATCGTATAAGCAGCCAGATGTATGTTGATATTGTCGTCGTTCAGCCATGACTCCGTGAAGCATAAGATGTTACAGTTTATAATGTCCCGTTGATAGTTTAATCTTCCCCGTAACTCGTCAATTTTATTGTCCAAAGATTGCACGTTTGCTAGCAGAATTGAGGGAAGTGGGGATTGATTCGATCGCCTTCAAATTCTCCGAAGGCAGCCCTCTGTCCGGCCTATCTTTCTCCGCCTCCTCTTCATGCAGATCACGGGGGTCGGGGCCTGTTCCAGAGGGAGCCGTATATCCTCTGCCTCGGTGAGTGGTCAGTAATCACAGTCCTGATGTCTAGAAGTTATTTCCGATCATAAAAGACGGTAGCGGCAACATTATGTACAAAATGAGTAAAAACAAAATTGTTACAAACAACGCAGATAAACAAACAAAAAAACACAATCGTTTGGGGGCATGTAAAATGTTTGCCTTCTGCTCCAGCGCCATCTTACAAGCATTTGGGGTCACGTAGAAATGTCCTTGTTTTTGAAAGAAAAGCACATTTTTTTGTCCAATAAAATAACATACAATTGATCAGAAATACAGTGTAGACATTGTTGTAAATGACTATTGTAGCTGGACACAGCAATTTTTTAAAATGGAATATCTACATAGGTGTACAGAGGCCCATTATCAGCAACCATCACTCCTGTGTTCCAATGGCACATTTTGTTTGCTAATCCAAGTTCTGCATTTTAAAATGCTAATTGATCATTAGAAAACCCTTTTGCAATTATGTTAGCACAGCTGAAAACTGTTGTTCTGATTAAAGAAGCAATACAACTGGCCTTCTTTAGACTAGTTGAGTATCAGCAAAATGGCCAGAAATATATCACTTTAAAAAAAATTGTTCTGAGAAATGTCTAGGCGAGAAATTGCCAAGAAACTGAAGATCTCGTACAATGCTGTGTACTACTCCCTTCACAGAACAGTGCAAACCAGCTCTAAACAGACTAGAAAGAGGAGTGGGAGGCCCCGGTGCACAACTGAGCAAGAGGACAAGTACATTAGATTGTTTAGTTTGAGAAACAGACGCCTCACAAGTCCGCAACTGACAGATTCAATAAATTGTACCCACAAAACACCAGTCTCAACATCAGTGATGAGGCAACTCCGGGATGCTGGCCTTCTTTTGAACGGCAGTGTATATTTTTTCTCTTGCCAATTTCATGGTATCCTCAGCCCAAATTATGGAATTTCTTGTGGAAGAATGGGTGTTGCATCACTCCAATAGAGTTTCAGAGGTGCACTGAAGCTGTTCTGGCGGCTCGTGCTGGCCCATCGCCCTATTAAGACACTTTATGTTGGTGTTTCCTTTATTTAGAAACTACCATGCAGTATTGAGAGAGTCTACCAAAACAAATAACTTATTTTCTTCAAAACTCCTAATCCCCAAAATGGGAGAACTAAACAATATTTATATTTTGGAGGATGTGGAAATGGTCCATGGACACTTAAGGGACAGTTATGACAAGTGTGTTCCATTTGGTGATCTCATGAAGGACAGGAAACACACATAACTGTATCTCTTAAAGTGTACATTTCCCAGCTGTCAGGTTTACATATAAATATTGTGAAACGTATGTGATTAAACATGAAACTATTTGTGAAAAGATGTATTGTGATGCTAACCTTCTAAATGAGAGTACAGGTTTTCATATAAAGTTAACCAAATCAATAGCCACGCCCACGTGAGCATAGGTGGTACGTAGGCGTCATGGTCCGCCCTTTAAATAAAACCCACTCCTAAAGAAATTCACACCAGACTAGAAAACATACAGCTGACGCTTCATGTGAAATGGTTTAAACTACAACTCTGCCAAAGAGAACCACGGTAAGCCGGACGTCTCGAATGGTTAAGAAGTCAGAGAACACCGGGACAGAGTCCCCACATTGGAATGGCTACATTTCTATACGCCACGGAGACCTAACAGCTGTAGTTTGGCTACACAGGTGGAAATGGTTAAACTCTGAGACTATTGATCACTACAGAATAAGAGTAAATCTTAGACGCATAATTACTAGTCTGCAGCTAGAAATTACATAAGTCTATTACGAGAAAACTGTCAACCGCCGAAGCAGCTATTATAGAAGAACATTTCCGAATGGTACTCTGAAGTATCCATTCTTGCCACCTACAACCATGAAAGGCATTGTAACTTCTGGGAAAGTTAACCAGAGACTCTGATGAACTCTACAGGACAATTGAGGATTCCAACAGAGAAGACAACAAAGACATACGGGTGTAAATATATAAATTGCAATTATTCTCGAATGAGTGGCCGTTCACGTGCAAAGGATTAGCACTTCAATGACTATAATTATAGACTGTGTGTAGTGAATCCATGTTGTCTTTCCCGCTCTTTCTCAGTCCCGACCCCTTTCCTTTGTCTACCAAGCCGTCATATCGGCTTAGCCCACTAGGGACTTTTCTATCATTGTTAGTAACCAATATCTACTGTTTGTTTTGGCTAGGGTTCGTGCAGATATCCAAGGGTTTGCGACGTTCAGTAATGAGAATTGAGGTAATAATAATTCATCATTCATTGATCAGATATTAAAATATCTGAATAGTTATATTCTGAAAATTATAACTTTAATTTCAAAATGTTCTGTGGGGCCCTGACTTCCTAGTTAGCTTCATTGGGATAGGGAGCAGTATTTTCAAGTCTGGATGAAAAGCATGCCCCAAGTAAACTGCCTGTTTCTCAGGCCCAGAAGCTGGGATATGCATATAATTGGTATACTTAGATAGAAAACACTATAACGTTTCTAAAACTGTTAAAATTATGTCTGTGAGTATAACATAACTTATTTGGCAGGTGAAACCCCGAGGACAAACCATCCAGGTAAACAAAACATTGAGGTCACTTTGTTTTCAGTTGGTTTTCTATGGGAAACTATATTTATGAGGACCTGGTTGCAGTTCCTATGGCTTCCACCAGATGCCAACAGTCATTAGAAATTGGTTGATGTTTTTCTTTTGAGAAATGAAGAAGTAGGGCTGTTCATTGTGAGTGTCAAGCCAAGTGGACTCTTCTGTGTGGCGCGCGTGAACTGGAGCTCTCTCCACGTTGTTTTTATCCGCTATTGAACACAGTATATTCCGTCTTAAATTTGATCGATTATTTACGTTGTAAGATATCTAAGGTTGGATTAGGAAAGTTGTTTGAAATGTTTGGACCAAGTTCGCAGATATACTTTGTGGTCATGTTGGGCGAGTTGGAACCGGTGTATTTCTGAATCAAACGAGCCAAATAAATTGACATTTTGGCGATATAAAGAAGGAATTTATCGAACAAAAGGACCATTTGTGATGTTTCTGGGACATTTTGGAGTGCCAACAGAAGAAGATCTTCAAAGGTAAGGCATGAATTATATTGTTATTTCTGACTTTTGTGTCGCACCTGCCTAGTTGAAATATGTTTTCCATGTGTTGGTATGCGGGGCGCTGTCCTCAGATAATCGCAGGGTTTGCTTTCGCCGTAAAGCCTTTTTGAAATCTGACAAGGCGGCTGAATTAACAACAAGTTAAGCTTTATTTTGATGTATTGCACTTGTGATTTTATGAAAGCTCTGCAATTTCACCGGATGTTGTCAAGGGACGCTAGCGTTCCACTGATCCGAAAGAAGTTAATTCACGTTTAAATAATTAGTTTTAAATCTAGAGAATTGATTTGATAAAATAATAGTTTTCACATTTAATGATAGTCACAGACACGACAGAGGCAAACCCATATTCGGCAAATGGAGCCATTTCCCACTAATCTTTGGCGGGCAGCTTTGTTAATTAATGGGAGTATGGGAGCAGGCAGGGTGAAGGTCCCTCCTCTCTCTCTCTCTCCTCCAGTCACAGCGACAGGTTGACCCAGATTAACCATCTGTCACTGCTGCGACGCATCACACTTCACACATTGGCCCCGTTGAGATTAGTGGCATATGCTGGTGTTCCTGCTGCTGTTGGTGGATTGGGGCTGGAGGCTGGTCTGGCAGATGATATACCGAGTGAGGGCTGTGGGCCCTGGGTTGGCAGCTCAGAGAGGAGCCCTGGCCCCTGGCACTGCTCTGGAGAGACCTGGAGATTCTCTGGAGGGACCTGGACTCAACTAAGTCTGGATTTGAAGGGTCAACCCACAAGGAAGGTCGTCACTCTAATTCACCTTAATGCTGCAGCTTCACATCTTGACCAACAGATCACACTATACATAGTCCGGTTACACTCATAAACCGTTAAAGTGTGTAAGAAAGTGTTTGAAACAACCCTTTTTACAATATGTCTTATAACCAATGAAAGGCTTGGATATGTCTTTCTATGCCACATCCCTGTGACAATGCTGGCGGATTTTCAGAAGCTGACCGCATAACATGACAAAAGCATATGACAGGTTAATCAGAAGGGGTGAATAAGGTGATAAGAGTGGAAAGCAACACCCCACAACACCGTAGTCTCTAGCATGTTCTGGGCAAGAAGGTAGCTCCATGAAGAAGTCTATTAATAAATCCAGAACTCATCACTGCTCTGAATCTGCTAGTACTTCATGTGCCCCCTGTTGTCCGCAAGAACATCCACCTCCTACATAATCGCCCACGTCTGCTGATAGAGATCCATGTGCAGCAGCTCGCTACAATGCAAAACCCACCACATGCACTATAAGACTCTCTTCTGTTTCACAGCTATTCAGAGCACAACAAAGGGAAGTCCTCTTTAAAGCCTTCTCACAAAAACTGGGCAAAAACTAAATCAACATTGCTTCCATGTAATTTCAAACCCCCCAAAATGATGTGATGACGTTAAATCTACTTGAAAAATGGATGGTAAACCCAGGGCTGATGGTAAACCCATTCAGCTAAGCAACCAACGTTATAGTATGCTATTGATTACTTGATGAAAGACCCATATATGAAGACCCATATTTAGTCATGTGGACAAATTACAGTGTTTGTGTCAGCTTTAAAACAACGTTCATTTATTCTCTGGAATGTCTGTCAGGTCTGGTTTAGTAGAACTAAGAAGCTAATCTGATATGGACATCTACGAACAAAAATGAGTCAGCATCAGGAAAACAATAATCCAATGTGATTTTGAACGTTACATAATCAGTTTCGGTGTTCATGCCAAATATTGACCATGACATAAGGGTCTACATTTAGAGAAAGCACTTCATTATACATAGATTTGTCTTATAAATGTATTAAGACAAGGTTGAGAGCATGTTAAGGAACATAATGTGCATGAGGGTAGGGATAACAATGCTTTATAAATAATCAGAATGTACACTCAGTTAGTCATTAGGGCGTTGTCACGCCTTGGTCATAGTGTTTTGTGTTTTAGTTATATAGTTGGTCAGGCCAGGGTGTGACATGGGTTTATGTGTTGTATTTCGTATTTCGTATTGGTTTTGTATTATTGGGATTGCGGTTGAGTAGGGGTGTTGTTAGGCTGGGCTGCCTGAGGCGGTTCTCAATTAAGAGTCAGGTGCTTCTCGTTGTCTCGGATTGGGAACCGTATTTAGGTAGCCTGAGTTCGCGTTGTATTTCGTGGGTGATTGTCCCTGTCTCTGTGGAGTGTTCACCAGATAGGCTGTAATTAGAATTCACGTTCCGTTTGTTGTTTTGTATTCATTCAGTTATTTCATGTATCGCTATATTCTTTCATTAAAGTCATGAGTAACCTACACGCTGCATTTCGGTCCGACTCTCTTCATTCTACAAACGAAGAACGCCGTTACAGGCGTCTGACTATTTCAATCAGTCTGAATGACAATGTGCCATATCAACTTAGCTCTGTCATTCCTCTAATGCTACAGACATAACTCACAGAGTAAACAAGAAATTGTGACATGGCTGCATATTTCTCTGTTTTCACGAATGCTTCCAACGGATGGAAACATGAGCCCACAGTGAAACTCTGATGACGAGTAGGCCTTGGAATGCCTGTGGTTTGGAAATCTGAAATTCCAATCTAAAAAGTTGAATGAACATGCCATATCTCCAGCTTCACTGGCATCACCGCCTATTCTGATTAGTATGAAGGCACCACAGGGCTAAATAATATTTCCCAGGCTTGGAGGGAAATATCATTCCAATTAAGAAAATCATTCCAATCCCTGTCATCAAAACAAATAGCTATTTTAACCAGAGACTTTACCAGAAAAGTCAGACTTCTAAAATCCCTTCGAGATGCACCTTAGCATCCCATGACTTTTCCACATCGCTGTGTTCTTTCTCAAGGTGTGACAGAGTTTCACATGGACACGTTCTCCTGAGAGTGCCTAAAGTGATGTCAGCGCTGCCAGCTCCTGCACTCTGTGGCCTGGGTGTGTGGCGTGGGACTGGGGATCATCTGTCCCCCCTTGGTTCCCACAGAGCCCTGGGCCGGACCAGGTCCCAGCCGGGCGTGGTGATGTCAGCTGACAGAGCAGGCATTGAATGACGTGGCGGGCGGATGCTCTAATTAAGCTCATGGTGTTTGTCTACTTTCTCTGCACAGACGAGAATGCCCAACGGCCTGTGAGTCACGCATCCTGAGAGTACTGGCAGAATAAGAGGGGGTGTGTCCTGTACACACTCAGCTTGCAGCGCAGTGATAGGGCCATGTGAGAAACACCCAACCAGGACGAGCAGGGCCTATGGGCAGAGAGAACACACCCAACAACACAGCCACCAGCGCCTGACATTTCAGGAACAATGTGACGCTAACAACACTGTTTGTTTTGAGCCAAAAGTGCACGTTGAAGGGAGGAATCTTTTTATAACAGAGAAATTATGTCACTGAGACGAATAGTGTAGGCTCACTGGCATGTCAGTTAATACCTTGACAATGCAAGGATGACACTACAGACACATACTGTATCCTCAAACTATCCTACACCACAATGAGAGGTGAATGTGAGTGATTCAATGGCATGTCAGGTATCATTATGATGAGCTGAACTAGCATGATAGCGAATGAAAGCAGACATTATCTCTGTCATTTTGGTTATGGATTGTGCTTAGTTCTATGACAGTTATTGTAATTGTACAATTATCAAAAACACAGGGGAAATGTTTTAGGTACAATCTCTGTAGTAGCATCCTTTTGGTTGAACATTTCATGGCAAACAAATGCCTATTGAATAATTAGGCACCGATTCAGATGACTGGAATGACACATTTTCAGTCAAGAAACATTGCTTGTTTTAGATGGTGACATTGTCTTTATTCTATTTTTGCTTCACCACTAGGCTACAGCAGCATGTATAACATATTCCTAGCATGCCTAAGCAAATGTTCTGCACCCTCTACCTCTGTACAATATCCTCACACTCAAGTCTCTCCTGTAATCTATCTAATGTATGCAATGCATCGTAGTGCATACTGTGGCTACAGAGTTTGACCACAGGGTAGTATAGCAGGAAATTAACAGCACATTTTTCTCTTTGACCCATGGCAAAATGTGAAGGTTAGCTGTCTTTCCAGTTACGTATCTATGGCTGTGTAAGAATGATCTCACCTGAGAAAGAAGCCATAAAACAAAGATTAATATACAGTATGACTGCATTATACACAAAAATGGACTGAGCATAGCTTGGACTAATCCAGGTCCAGGCTGATGGTTAGGCCTACACAGATACACAGAGGGGACGGGTCTCTGTGTCCACCTACCCCTCTCTGTTGTCGTCTTCGTCCAGGTTGGAGATGAGCTGGGAACCGGCCAGGGAGATGTCCAGTGCGGCCAGAGGCAGGTCTCTGTAAGCAAAGCTGCCTAGCTGGACTGGATTTTGACACTGGTTGTCCTCCTCCACCTGCTGGGAGATCACCTCCAGCTCTGAGGCTCTGGCCTGGGGAGGGGCCCTGGAGGACACAACGTACGTAACACCATGGACACTCTGTTAGTAGTAGTGGAGGGCCCAGGACTCACACATTCAACTAAACAAATGAATCTTCTCTCACAATCTAATCGTAAAGTACTTCAGAGTTTGGTCTTTCACTGATCAACAAAATAGTTACAAAAGGCAAGGGACAATATCTATTAGAACCCATTTTTCAGAGATACAGGTGTGTAGGGACAATAATACATTACAGCCTACATCATGGAAACAGATGATGGGTTACACAAACTGTACTTCCTCAAATGGTGAATCAGATACAACATCCACAACAATGGTATTTTCTCTTATTAAGAAGAGCTTGACCTGAATAAGCAAGTGAGATAGTGAAACCTGATTATATAAATGTAAATGTCAGCATATTGCTATACACTACAGCAGTTTTCCCCAAACTTTTTATAGCCCCGTACCCCTTCAAACATTCGACCTCCAGCTGCGTAATCCCTCTTGCGCCAGGGTCATTGAACTCTCAATTGTTGTTTTTTGCCATCATTGTAAGCCTGCCACACTATTCAAAACATTTATTAAACTTAAGAATGAGTGTGAGTTTTTGTCACAACCCGGCTCGTAGGAAGTGACAAAGAGCTCTTATAGGACCAGGGCAAAAATAATAATATAATAATCAATCATTTTGCTCTTTATTTATTTAGCCATCTTACATTTAAAACCTTATATGTTCATCAAAAAATGTGAATAACTCACCACAGGTTAATGAGAAGGGTGTGCTTGAAAGGATGCACATAACTCTGCAATGTTGGGTTGTATTGGAGAGAGTCTCAGTCTTAAATCATTTTCCGCACACAGTCTGTGGCTCTGTATTTAGTTTTCATGCTAGTGAGGGCTGAGAATCCACTCTCACATAGGTACGTGAGTGCAGCCCTGTCCATAAATCAGGCAGTGGCATCTGATTAAATTCAATTTTCACAGAGCCGCTTGTTGCAATTTCACTCAGGCTCTCTTGTTCAGATATCAGTAAGTGGACTGAAGGCATAGGGATAACAAATCCAGTTGTTTGTGTCGTCCGTTTCGGGAAAGTACATGCGCAATTGTGCACCCAGCTCACTCAGGTGCTTCGCTATATCACATTTGACATTGTCCGTAAGCTTGAGTTCATTAAGGCTATGGCTTTTGCGCCATCAGTACAGATACCAACACATCTTGACCACCAAAGTCCATTTGATGTCACAAAGCTATCCAGTACTTTCAAAATATCCTCTCATGTTGTCCTGGTTTCCAGTAGTTTACAGAAGAGGATGTCTTCCTTAATTGACCCCCCATAAACGTAACGGATATATACCAGGAGCTGTGCCAGGCCCGCCACGTCTGTTGACTCATCCAGCTGTAACGCATATAATTCACTGGCTTGAATGTTAAGCAGTAATTGTTTCAAAACATCTCCTGCCATGTCACTGATGCGTCGGGAAACAGTGTTGTTTGATGAAGCCATTGTCTGTATAGTTTTTTTGGCCTATTGTCCCTGCCATATCCGCGGCAGCAGGAAGAATTAAGTCCTCCACAAGAGTATGGGGCCACTTGGTAGCTCACCATATAAGATGCTTCTAGCCCCTTTTTATTAATGGTAACTTTTGCTTTTACATGTCTTACTACTCGAAAGTCATCTTTATTCTCGCTCCAAAAACTCCTGTGGCTTAGTTTTCAAATTGTCATGTTTCGTTTCTAAATGTCTGCGCAAGAGTGAAGGTTTCCCTCGAGAGAGTAACGGTTAATGTGATCCGATGTTAATTATTTGATTAGACTACCTGTATTTGACAATGTGTTGTTATTTTGCTGAACACTAGATGGTTTCATTTTATTTTTGGCAGTGAAACGAGGCTACTCAGGCGAGAAAAAAACCTCACCCAAATGTAAAGCCCCATTGGAAAATATTTTTATTTAATTTATTTCACCTTTATTTAACCAGGTAGGCAAGTTGAGAACAAGTTCTCATTTACAATTGCGACCTGAAAAATAAATGTACTGTTTGAAAATGTGAAGATATATAAAATATATAAAGAAATGTTATTTATTTTTTAATGTGAATCACATTTTTATTTGGCGTACCCCCCAGTTTGGGAATACCTGCACTACAGTATAACAAAGTACCTATTCACATTGTATAACTTGTGTGATAGACTGACATAACCTGACCAGGTGAATCCAGGTGATGTCACATGTTAAATACACTTCAATCAGTGTAGATGAAGGTTAAAGAAATATTTTTAAGCCTTGAGACAATTGATACATGAATTGCGTATGTGTGTCATTCAGAGGGTGAAAGGGCAAGACAAAATATTTAAGTGCCATTGAATTGGGTATGGTAGTAGGTGCCAGGTGCACCGGTTTGAGTGTGTCAAGAACTGCAACGCTGCTTGGTTTTTCACGCTCAACAGTTTCCTGTGTGACTCAAGAATGGTCCACCACCCTCAGGACATCCAGCCAACTTGACACAACTGTGAGACGCATTGGAGTCAACATGTGCCAGCATCCCTGTGGAACGCTTTCGACACCTTGCAGTCCATGCCCCGATGAATTGAGGCTGTTCTGAGGGCAAAGGGGGGAGCAAGTCAATATTAGGAAGGTGTTCCTAATGTTTTATACACTCAGTGAATATGAAAAAGACAACAGAAAAACAACATTTATAACTGCCTTGATTAGTGAGATCTGAGAGATTTGAAGCACATTTACTTTCTGGAATCATAATATTACTTTTACAAACTAACTGGAATGGGTTTTGTGAAATGGCATGAAATGGCAGTACTTTTCTGTTTGACAGAGATATGCATTTGCTTGCAAGGACAGCAATCTAATTTTCTCTTATTTCATTTTCCACACTAAAACCCGAGTGTGAGTAGGACCCTGATCCCCTCTCCAGCTCAGCCAGTAAAAGACGAGGAGAGGTCAAACCAAGAACAGAAGACTCTGCCCAGCGCAGCCCATTTGAAGACATCAATAACCACAGAGCTTAACAAGGAAGGAGGGCATTGATTACAAGCCAGAGAGAACAAAACACATTGTGCCTGTAGATAGTTGGGGACTAACAGCCTGGTGATATGTGGAGGTTAAATAGTGGACCACACTTTGTCAGCATCAGATCAGTGTGTGCAGACAGACAGAAAAACAGACAGAGACACACCTCCCTGTGAAAGGTTAATGTAGTCAGCCCTGGAAAGGAAAACATCCACTGCTCTCCACTGACCTATGACTATCTCTACCTAACATACTGTACATGCTTACTTCAAAGGTTGCTTTCTTATCTGCATAGGTACCCACAAAAAGGTGGTATAATAGTACTGCTAGAAATACATAATTGTACATCTTTGTATTTCAGTGCAGTTCACTCTACAGAGCAGAACAACCCCCCCCCGTCTGTGATATAATGCTGTAACTTACACGTGGCCACTGGATGTGGTTGGCTCAGGGGAAAATGCCCACACACGCCTCACATGCTCAACAATAGCCAGTGCATTCCGAAATTGTACACTTGGCACCTCTTCTTGCTAGCCGCAACAAGGATGCTAATCAGTCATGACAGACAAACTGTTCACTGAATCAAAATCACATTTCCAGACAATCATAGACGAGGCCAGGGTCCATTATGTGTAGAGACAGTGGCCGCTTCAGTGGCTTGTTGCCATCCTGGGGAGTGGGTGGCTGGCTGCACATTGGAATACTGCTCCATTCCATCAGGCAGGCAGGCAGGCAGGCAAGGCAAAGGAAGCCAGCGTGCCAAAGGCTGGAAATCTTTTCAAAGGCATGCAATATTAGCAAACGCCACAAGGAAGTTTAAAGGTTAACATAGGGCACTCAATGCTCAGGGAGATCTGCTGCTCACAGTCACACCATGTGAATAACACGGTACAAAGGGACCAGATAACCTTAGTTTAAAGAACAAAGTGCAATGCATATGCTCTAATGTAAGTATACTGTGACAGATATAATGTAGGTAATACAGGAACAAATATTATACATGTACTTTTTTGCAACTTTTGTCAAATTGTACTTCCAATTAAAATGAAATTTGGACATTCTGTATTTTCTGTAATGGTATTAATAGTTGCTTTGTCTTTTTGAGTCGGACCCTCTCCTTCTGGAATTGAATCACTGCCAAGGTTTGACTCCCCCAGAATAAAAGGCATCCATGGCTTTGCCCCCAGTATTTATACACCGCTGGGCCATAAATCCCCACATGATTACCAATAGAAATATAAAAAATAAATACCCTGCTGAGACTTCAAGCTGCCAGGTTCAACTCATTCCCTCTGAAGGAGGACATTTTAATACAGCTTGTCAAGACAAAAAAGTCAACAACAAAGATTTTGAAAATATGAAAGGTTCAGAGTATGGATTCAGAGTAGGGATGATAAATTACACAAATGCATTGGCTAATTTAATGATTAATATAGTTGATTAGAATTGCGTCTCATGTCAGAATCTGGAGCAATTACAACTATTTACTCTAGAAACAAAAGGACTTATACTATACTGACTTACAGTGTAGTATAACCATGAAGGGACTTGCCTTATAATGTTGATTAAATATGTAAAATTACATTAAATTTAAACTTTTAGAACACCTACTCATTCAAGGGGTTTTCATTATTTTTACTATTTTCTACATTGTAGAATAATAGTGAAGACATCAAAACTATGAAATAACACATATGGAATCATGTAGTAACCAAAAAAGGGGTAAACAAATCAAAATATATTTTATAATTGAGATTTTTCAAATAGCCACCCTTTGCCTTGATGACAGCTTTGCACACTCTTTGGCATTCTCTCAACCAGCTTCACCTGGAATGCTTTTCCAACAGTCTTGAAGGAGTTCCCACATATGCTGAGCACTTGTTGGCTGCTTTTCCTTCACTCTGTGGTACAACTCAACCCAAACCATCTCAATTGGGTTGAGGTTGGGGGACTGTGGAAGCCAGGTCATCTGATGCAGCACTACAGCACTCTCCTTCTAGGTAAAATAGCCATTACACAACCTGGTGTGGTTGGTCATTGTCCTGGTGAAAAACAAATGATAGTCCCACTAAGTAGAAAACCAGATGGGATGGCGTATCGCTGCAGAATGCTGTGGTAGCCATGCTGGTTAAGTGTGCCTTGGATTCTAAATAAATCACAGACAGTGTCACCAGCAAAGCACCCCCACACCATCACATCTCCGTGCTTCACAGTGAGAACGACACGTGCGGAGATCATGTGTTCACATGCTGTGCGTCTCACAAAGACACGGCAGTTGGAACCAAAACTCTCAAATTTGGACTCATAAGACAACCTCCTCCTCCTCAATGCTTTACGGTGGGAACTACACATGCGGAGATAATCACAAAGACACGGCGGTTGGAACCAAAAATCTCACATTTGGATTTCCACCGGTCTAATGTCCATTGCTCGTGTTTCTTGGCCCAAGCAAGTCTCTTCTTATTGGTGTCCTTTAGTAGTGGTTTCTTTGCAGCAATTTGACCATGAAGGCCTGATTCACACAGTCTCCTCTGAACAGTTGATGTTGAGATGTGTCTGTTACTTGAACTCTGTGAAGCATTTATTTGGTAACTCTAATGAACTTCTCCTCTGCAGCAGAGGTAACTCTGGGTCTTCCATTCCTGTGGTGGTCCTCATGAGAGCCAGTTTCATCACAGCGCTTGATGGTTTTTGCGACTGCACTTGAAGAAACTTTCAAAGTTCTTGAAATGTTCCGTATTGACTGACTGGTTACTACATGATTTAATGTGTTTTTTAATAGTTTTGATGTCTTCACTATTATTCTACAATGTAGAAAATAGTAAAAAAAAAAAAAAAAAAAAAACCTTGAATGAGTAGGTGTTCTAAAACTTTTGACTGGTAGTGTATATTACAAGAAAGTAAACCAAAGACAAGATTAAATAAACTACGAGGGGGATAAATAGGTACCCGCTCCATAAAAAACATTCCTTGTCCTCTATATATAGGACCTTCCTATTGGGAACAGATAGTCAGTTTAGTACACTGCAGTCTGCTGTAGGAGAGGTGCTCAACGTGCATCCATCCTCATGCTCTCAAATACTGAAACCTCAACAGAATATAAAACTTCATTAAATCTATCACTGAATACTGAATTACACTACCGTTCAAAAGTTTAGGGTCACTTAGAAATGTCCTTGTTTTTGAAAGAAAAGCATTTTTTTTGTACATTAAAATAACATCAAATTGATCAGAAATACAGTGTAGACATTGTTAATGTTGTAAATTACTATTGTAGCTGGAAATATTTAAGGAATATCTACATAGGTGTACAGAGGCCCATTATCAGCAACCATCACTCCTGTGCTCCAATGGCACGTTGTGTTAGCTAATCCAAGTCTATAATTTTAAAAGGCAAATTGATCATTAGAAAAGCCTTTTGCAATTATGTTAGCACAGCTGAAAACTGTTGTTCTGATTAAAGAAGCAATAAAACTATCCTTTTTTAGACTAATTGAGTCTCAGAGCATCAGCATTTGTGGGTTCGATTACAGGCTTGCAATGGCCAAAAACAAAGCACTTTCTTCTGAAACTCGTTAGTCTATTCTTGATCTGAGTAATGAAGGTAATTCCATGCGAAAAATTGTCAAGAAACTGAAGATCTGAAGTACAATGCTGTGTACCCCTCCCTTCACAGAACAGCCCAAACTGGCTCTAACCAGAATAGAAAGAGGAGTGTGAGGCCCCGGTGCACAAGTATATTAGAGTGTCTAGTTTTAGAAACAGACACCTCACAAGTCCTCAATTGGCAGCTTCATTAAATAGTACCCGCAAAACACCAGCCTCAACGCCAACAGTGAAGAGGCGACTCCAGAATGCTGGCCTTTTAGGCAGAGTTCAATTTCATGTCGAAATACACCCTCTGCACACCAAAAAGATACAGCTATTCATTTGGAAGCACTATTGAAATGCAGACTAATGCAATCTTGTGTAAGAAAGAGGTGACTCAAAACTGCAATCCTAATTGAAAGTGTTTAAAAATAGGAATAGTGTAATTATACAGTGTTATTTTGTTCAGAATATTCACCAAAATCTAATTCTACCTATTGTCTGCACTCAATTTAACTGCCCAATGGCCTCCTCTGACATTCCTCTTCTGAATAAATACTTTCTCATCAACCACATTTTGTGAATAAACCAATAACTCCCATTTGCTCATACAGTATTATGATTATTTCTGTGCTCTCACTGTAAAATGAAGCCACCCATTTCAGTCACTTCATAGGATTACAAAGTTCTGCTTCAGCATAGCGTCATGATATGTAGAGGGCATCCGTATCATTGTCATTCTGATCACTCACCACCACACTGTTTTTGCTGTCTAAAACCCTGTAACACTCTCACCCAATAAGCATTTAAGCCCGGTTGCTTGTTCCTCAATGCAAAGCAATTCAGTGCTCTGATACCATCAGGAAAGCCGGACCAACGTGCCAAATCATTGACTTGAATACAAGCCGGACCAAAGTGCCAAATCATTGATTTGAATACAAGCCGGACCAACGTGCCAAATCATTGACTTGAATTACAAGCCAAAGTTTCAACCACCACCTCTGACTCCATTGATGCGGCCCGTTGATATGCCAGCGTATTTGTCAAATCTGACATTTTAGGTCATCACTAATGTAAGGAAACATCTATATGCTCGACTTTGCCTTACATGTGTGTGTGTGTGTGGGGGGGGGGGGCGGGCATTTTCCCCATCTTCATCCTGAATATTATGAGCGTTAACAAACAGACAGAGGACGTTTGTGACATTGAATGAGTATGTTTTCTCAAAGAGATTCATTCCATTATAGGGATACATATGATAAAGCTAATTCCTCCTGTACCATCCCATGGACAGCTCTACCAGCAGATAGATGTGTGTATAGAGAGATGAGAAGATGTGTGTGCAGGGATAGGGATAATGTCGGGCTCAGCAAAAGCATCAGTCAGACTGCCAGCTTCTTCACAGAGCAGTCAAGCAACAAGCTTTCACATTGACAGTATACTACAGTACAGTCAATAGTGAGCAATTGTATTAATAATAATAATCATTATAGTCGTGCATTGGTTGAAACTCAAGGTTAAATTCAAATCTCCCATCCATCATATCTAAGTCAATATGACACCAATGTCGATGAAAATTGGCAACTCAACTTTATTGGAGGTACACAACACACTCCACGCCTCTCATCATGATCTGTCCAGGCCTTTTACCACTGTAATGGATTTTTGACAGGGTTGTTAGCATTAGGGTCATCAGATAATTGTTTGATCAAACCTAGCTCAAATTCTAGATGTTGTATTAAGGTGATACCTAGTCAGCTGTACAACTAAATGCATTCCCTGAGCTGACAAGGTACAAATCTGTCGTTCTGCCCCTGAACAATGCAATTAACCCACTGTTCCTAGGCCGTCATTGAAAATAAGAATTTGTTCTTAACTGACTTGCCTAGGTAAATAAAGGTAAAATAAAATAAAATAAAAATTCAACTGAAATGTGTCTTCCGCATTTAACCCTCTGAATCAGAGAGGTGTGGGGGGCTGCCATAATTGACATCCACGAAACAATGGGTTAACTGCCTTGCTCAGGGGCAGAACGACAGATTTTTACCTCGGGGATTCGATCCCAATGCTCTAACCACTAGGCTACCTGCCGTCCCAAAACGAGGCTACAACATCCATAAGGTGACCATTAGACTTAGATCCATTTTGACTGAACAAGTTTGTGGCTGCAATACCCTTTTAAACTTTGACTGTAAACTTTTTACCAAGGTTTTAACACTCAGAATGTCTTCTGTTTTAGGGGAGGTGATCCACCCGGATCAAACCTGTGCCGTGCCCGGAAGGAAGATCACGGACAGCCTGATACTGATCCGAGATGCCATCTGTTATACGAGAGACAGAAACATGCAGCTTGTAGTCCTAAATTTAGATTTTGAAAAAGCCTTTGATAGGGTCTCGCACCAGTACCTCTTTAAGGTACTGCAAAAAATGGGTTTCCCGGACAGGTTCTTAGCTTGGGTGGGACTGCTGTACGGGGACATCACCAGCAAAATCCTTGTAAATGGGCATCTGTCAAAAGCAGTGGGAGTACACTGCGGCGTCCGTCAGGGCTGTCCGTTATCTCCTCTTCTGTTCGTGGCCTGTATTGAACCACTGGCACAGGTCTTGAGAAGGGACCAAGGGATCAGTGGGGGGATGACCGCCAAGTGCGTCTTTTACATGGACGACGTCAACATTTTATGTACCGACCTTTTATCCGTCGACAGGACTCTGGACAGGACTGACTGGTACGGACGAGCCTCTGGGGCGAGACTGAACAGAGACAAGACAGAGGCCCAATTCTTCGGACCGTGGGCAGACCCAGACTTGACCAGACTACCTCTAACAGTTAAACGGACGGACATAAGGGTACTGGGGGTAAAGTTTGACCGGGGGGGAGGAGGGAGCGGTAATTGGAGCGGAATCCTGGGGACTGTAAGACAGAGACTGGGTTTTTGGGGACTACGACAGCTGACTTTTGAGGGCAAGGTTTTAATCATTAAAACTGTGATTTTACCTGTGCTTTCATTAATCAGTTCTGTTTTTATCCCCCCTCGAAGGAGTATTTTAGACCTGGAGCGAATGCTTTTTTACTTCCTGTGGGGGGGCAAGTGGGAGAGGTTGAGGAGGGAGGTGGTCAAGAGGCCCAGGTCCCGGGGGGGAAAGGCTTGCCTGACCTCTACTTGTTCCTGGGCAGCCACTACACAGCGTTACATCTGACTCTTGCCACCTCCCCGGTCAACAATAAGACTCAGGCCCTCGCACGGTTCTGGCTGGGATCTTACCTCAGGACTCTGAGGCTGATCTCAGTCGACCTGCGAGCCCCAGTCTCTTTCCTGCTACCCCCGCACTACGCCCAGCTCCAGAAGTTTTTAAGACATTTTAAACTGGAAAAAGAAACAGTCACGGTCTTAACAAAACACCGCTCTCTTCTCTCTCTTGTGCAGGATCGGGAACCAGTATGTCCAGTGCGCGGGCTCGCTATAGTTGAGCCCACAACGGTTTGGCGCAACGTGGCCCATCCTGCTCTCCTGAATCGGCATCGGGACCTGTCCTGGATGGTCGCCCACGAGATCCTCCCGGTCAGGGCCGTTACTCACGGGGCATGGCGAGGACATCCGCGTGCCCCCGACCAGGCTGCGGCCAAGAAGAGTCGGTGAGGCACATGCTCTGGGAGTGCAGAGCCGCCAGGGACCTGTGGAAGGAAGCAGGCCCCCTGATCTCCTCGTGTCTGCCAGCAGGGGAGGACCTAACACCTCAGCTCGTGCTGTATGGGGTGGGCCGAAGGCCCTTTCCATTGAAGACCTTCACCAAGCTCTGGCCCACCCTCACGTGCCTGAAGGAAGCACTGTGGTCCTCCCGTAACCTGCTGGTAGCGAAAAACGTAGAGACCACCCCCCAGGCAGTGGCCATGGTAGCCACGGAAGCCCTGGGGTGGTACGAAAGGAAGGGGGCCTCGACCCCAGGTGAAGGGTCCCCCACAACACCCTAGGTCCCGGCGGCCACGGCCTGACAGCGCTGCGGCGTCTAGGGCGATGCGCCTAGGGGAGGGATCTCCTCTGGGCCCCGAAGGACGGGACGATGATCTATTCAGGAGAGCAGGATGAGGTGAGCTTGATAAAGACTCACCCCGCTCCTGTACAAGGGACTGAAGACAGCTTTTTAACATGTTTTTCATGTCTTAAAAATGTTTTACCTTTGTTAGATCATTAGTACCCATTTTAAATGGCTTTTACAGATTTGATGTTTTTTTACAAAGAAAGTACTTTTATTCATGGTTGTTTTCATTGGTTTTAACAACATGTACTTTTTAACAAATTTAAATGTAAACGTTCAAATGCTGTGTTTTATGCTTTGTTGCTGTTTTTATGTGTATAAATGATGTAAAAAATGTATGAGCTGTTTTTAAAGGAATTGTGCAAATAATACTTTTCCAAAAGAAAAAAAGAAAAAGAAAAAGAGTTTTTATTAAATTCACTATTTATCACTTTCACATACACATTTCAATGATGTGCTACCTTTTTTGCAGCATTTCTGATCTTTTCAGACGAATCTCAAGAGTTCTAAATCTGTCGAGCACCTCGGTTGCTGTGCAACAGTAGCAGCTAGCTAGTAGAACGCTAGTAGCTAGCTAGTTAAAACCAGTTGGATGAGAAGCAAAAGGAAAGTAGCTAGCTAGCTAGGTATATTTTGCTATGGAAGATTTTTCATATGGCTGAAGACAGTCATCTGTGTAAACTGCTGACCTGGACACTTGCATGTAATCAGAGCATAAACAAATAAACTAGCGAATGTTTTGGCTGCTATTATAGCCCGTTAGATACATCAAACTTTGAGAAAACTGCCACTGCTAATTTATAATACATGCACACACCAGACAGATGCATCGCTGTTAGAAGATGCAGAGCAAATTCTAGCCCTCACCTTCTGCATTAATTCAGTGTGCTCACTCCTCTGTCAATGCAATGTTGTTGTCATTATAATAAAACATTGTGCTGACTGATCAACACAGTGTGACGTTACTTTTCAATGTGTTCCCGAAAACCTGAAGTCGCCATCCATAAGTAAAAAGTAGCAGGGGTGCGGGTTGCACATGAAGCATCCAGGTAAAACAACATCAGAATGATAATTCCTTGCTTGTGTGACCTGTGCGCAGTCAAAAGAAAAAGCTATGCTTGCTAACTTGGTTATCTATGTGATAAAATGAAACTGTTTTCAACACAAACTGTTTCAGACAAAAAATGTTTTTACCAAGCAAGAGAAATAAATGTTCAATCAGTACTGAGTGAATGAACAGCAAAAACATTTTGGAATGAAAGCGAGCTGTCATCAAATGACTGTCAATTTAAATAGAGGGTCAAGTTGAAGCATCTATAACAGGGTTCGTAGCTTAACAGTTAGCGTCACCGACCTGGAATATGAAGTTCCTGAGTTTGCCTACCGGAGGGGATATTTTGACCATTCTCTTTCGTGTATAGTTTGACACCCCCCTCCCTTTTGCGACACACTCACATGCACACACGGTGTGTGCTTCTTTTCATTTATTAGGTCTCTCTTAAAAGAGCCCTTTGAGTTTGTTCGGCAGGGAGTGGCAAGGGAAAGGGAGTGGAAAGACCACCACTGATAGTGATGAAACTTAGGCTTACAAGTGTTTTAAAGATGTATCTTTCTTACAACGGACGAAAATGTAACATGCGTTTCCTAGAGAGAACGGTCGCTAGGTGTGTTGTTATAGCATGTGTTGATAATGATAGAATACAAAGGAGGTGTTGCTCTCGGATCAGCTTTCTCCATTCAAACATGATAATTATTTCACAATACTGACGACGGATCAGCTCCTAGAGTGATATTACCACCCAAGGCTGCAGATATTGAGGTGGTTTTTCAAATTCGTACCCAACAAAAATGCACTAAATCCCTGATTTGGCACATCATTGTGCACACTGCTCTTTTATAAGCTTATGTATTGGCCTCACGACCTTCATCAGAGCTTTGCGAATACGTAAGCTTATTAAAGATCAGTGATACTATCAAGAGCAGTGTGCGGGTTTCTTTTTATTCAACTGGTACCACACACCTGCAAAAAAGATAGATCTGATTTGCGAGTGCATTTTGCATTTTGAGGCTACACATCATGAAATATGTTGAGACAAATTACAGACAGTACTTACAAGTAGCAAAATATAACTCAATTGATTGACCATGAAAGGTATTTCAATATGATTGAAATCGGCCTATAGCATACTGTTTATATTTTAATGCAATCATATTGGTTTTAATTTCAAGCATCTTTTTATACTGTCACGCCCTGATCTGTTTCACCTTTTCCTGTGATTGTCTCCACCCCCTCCAGGTGTCGCTTGTTTTCCCCAGTGTATTTATCCCTGTTTCCTGTCTCTCTGTGCCAGTTCGTCTTGTATGTTTAGTCAAGTCAACCAGCGTGGTTTTTCCCATACACCTTTTTGCTATTCTCTTTTTCTAGTCCTCCCGGTTTTGACCCTTGCCTGTTTCCGGACTCTGTACCCGCCTGCCTGACCATTCTGCCTGCCTTGACCACGAGCCTGTCTGCCACTCTGTACCTCCTGGACTCCGATCTGGTTTTGACGTTTTGCCTGTCCACGACCATTCTCTTGCCTACCCATTTGGATTATTAAACATTGTAAGACTCCAACCATCTGCCTCTCGTGTCTGCACCTAGGTCTTGCCTTGTGCCTTGATATATACGTTGCATGTTTGTATCAATTGCAAAGGCAACTTTGTATTTGTAGCCAACTTTGTTCTGAAGTTATTGCAGTCACAGACGGATAAACCATGTGATTATATGTTTAGCAGAGATCTGTGTATAAAGTGACACGGGAGGGCAAAAAAAGCATCTAACGAAGCACTTATCTGTTTTACGAGTGGTCTGATGCGGCTGTTAGATTACGAGCGCTTTCAAATGCAATTTTAATAACAATGGTTTTGTGAAACAGATCTGAGATTTAACGATGCTACTATGAAGGTTCTGAAGATGTAATTGGCCTTAAGATGTTCTTTGAAAATAGGGACCAGCTCTCAAACTCTGCTCCCATCTGTTTTCATATTTATACTGCCATTTATAAATGTGTAGGAATGAATGTGTGCTCTTTTGCAGGACTTGGACAGCTGTGTACAGCATTATTAAGAACATATGTAGCTAAAGGATTTAGAGCACCTATCCAATGTCAAGTGTCTAATGACTTTGAACTTTACAGCTGTTTCTCAGCAGTTTTTCATTTGTCACAGTGTTTGTTTAAGGAGTTCACAAAATGGCTATTTACGTGCCACAAAGTTATGCAGGCTTATTCAAGCCCACTAATACCACACCTGTAATCTCTCGTGGACAGATTCTCGTGAACGAACAGATGAAATGGTGAGAATCTGTGAAGGCCCACATGGAAGTATGTGATTACGAGCAGCAGTAGTTCATGGTTTGGGGTTTTCGTCATTGATTATTTGGACGAATCAAGATTGGGTGAAGGCGGTGCTTAAAATGGTGTGGTGATTTTCAAAATATGTGCAGAGTATAAATGCTTTCCACTAGATCCACAGCCACAAAGTAAAAGGCTATAATGTAAAAATGCATTAAAACAAAAACTTGCTATTTGGCCATGTCAAACACTGATGAAATTAGGTGAAGGGAGGGGGTTGGCTGAGAGTTTCCGTTTGCGAGGGAGCAGACTTCGCTTTATTTCTTTGCACAAAGGTAAATGCCCCCCCCAGAAGTAAAACAGGAAATGACAAACTTATGCAAGAGAATTTTCCTTCGGGGAAACTAATAATTCTACTACTCGGCTGTTCATCAAGACCTTGAATAGTAGAATCAGCTGTGTCAGAACTCGGCTTGAACATGAAAGCGTGCATAACCATGTAGCTCTTCAAGAGCAAATGTGACCATCCTTGAATGTATAAATGCTATTATATCTGATGAGGATGAAAATGTATTTGATCAATTTTAGAATAAGGCTGTAATGTAACAAAATGAGGAAAAAGTCAAGGGGTCTGAATATTTTTCAAATAAATTGTATATATATATATAGAATCGCCCAATCTTGATTCGTCCAAATAATCAATGACGAAAACCCCAAACCATGAACTACTGCTATATATGTTATTATATATATATATAGACAGATCATTTTAATAGCAGGACAATGTAAAGTCCTTTATCCCTCTGAAGAGTATGAATTAGGCTGTTTGCGAAGATTTGAATCCTAAGCAACCTGCTTACATATTGTTGGAAGTACAATAGACCAACATAGCTAGTGTAGTTGGTCAAAGCTTTGTGCTGGAAATCATTATTCGAGCACAGTTGAAGTACGCATTGTGGTGCTCATTTGAATTTCTTTTATTTTTCGACTTCAGACCAATGCCTACTTCTCAATTAAAACATTGATGAATGTACGTTTGATTGTACATTTTTATATTTTGTAATAACATATATATTTTTCACAGTTAATGTAGAACTAGGCCTTTCTTCAGTAAACTTTAAAGTACATTTTCAGGTAACTAGTTAATGGGTACATGTTGATTATTTGTGTACATTCCAGGGGCTTTCTTGATTGTCTTATTAAAAGAGATAAGAGGAAAACATGTCCAGTGTACTCAATATTTGTCATTACTGTGTACTTTAACTTTTTACTTTTATTGCTGTGTTTTGCCGTATTCTAATGTTGTATGATCACCTTCTGATGTAAAAACAATGGAAATTAAAAACAAAAACAATGTTTTATGTGAGAAGTAGGCATTGGTCTGCAAAGTATTCACACCCCTTGACATTGTTACTATTTTGTTGCATTACAACCTGTAATTTAAATAGATTTTTATACAATGTAATGGACATACATGGACGTAAAAAAAGTCCAAGTTGGTGAAGTGAAATGAAAAAAATAACTTGTTTCAAATAATTCTAAAAATATAAAAAACAGAAAAGTGGTGTATGCATATATATTCACCCCTTTGCTATGGAACCCCTAAATAAGATCTGGTGTAACCAATTACCTTCAGAAGTCACATAATTAGTCAAATAAAGTCCACCTGTGTGCAATCTAAGTGTCACATGATCTGTCACATGATCTCAGTAGATATACACCTGTTCTGAAAGGCCACAGAGTCTGAAACACCACTAAGCAAGGGGCACCACCAAGCAAGCAGCACCATGAAGACCAAGGAGCTCTCCAAACAGGCCAGGGACAAAGTTGTGGAGAAGTACAGATCAGGGATGGGTTATAAAGAAATATCTGAAACTTTGAACATCCCACGGAGCACCATTAAATCCATTATTAAAAAATGTAAAGAATATGGCACCACAACATACCTGCCAAGAGGGGGCCACCCACCAAAAACCTCACAGACCAGGCAAGGAGGGCATTAATCAGAGAGGAAACAAAGAGACCAAAGATAACCCTGAAGGAGCTGCAAAGATCTGCAGCGGAAATTGAAGTATCTGTCCATAGGACCACTTTAAGCTGTACACTCCACAGAGTTGGGCTTTACGGAAGAGCGGTCAGAATCAAGCCATTGCTTAAGAAAAAAATAAGCAAACAGGTTTGGTGTTCGCCAAAAGGCATGTGGGAGACTCCCCAAACATATGGAAGAAGGTACTCTGGTTAGATGAGACTAAAATGTAGCTTTTTGGCCATCAAGGAAAACGCTATGTCTGGCGCAAACCCAACACCTCTCATCACCCCGAGAACGCCATCTCCACAGTGTCTTATTTCCTGTTTGTGTCAACCCCCAAAACATTTTGGATCTTCAAAGTGGTAGACATGTTATGCAAATCAAATGATGCAAACCCCCAAGAAATCAATTTTAATTCCAGGTTGTAAGGCAACAAAATAGGAAAATGATTGTGTCGAGGCACAGATCTGGGGAAGGGTACCAAAAAAATGTCTGCAGCATGGAAGGTCCCCAAGAACACAGTGGCCTCCATCATTCTTAAACGGAAGAAATTTGGAATGACAAAGATTCTTCCTAGAGCCAAGATTGAAGACTTTGGCCTGAATGACAAGTGTCATGTCTGGAGGAAACCTGGCACAATCCCTATGGTGAAGCATGGTAGTGGCAGCATCATGCTGTGGGCATATTTGTCAGGGGCAGGGACTGGGAGACTAGTCAGGGTCAATGGAAAGATGAACGGAGCAAAGTACAGAGAGATCCTTGATGAAAACCTGCTCCAGAGCTCTCAGGACATCAGACTGGGGCGAAGATTCACCTTCCAACAGGACAACGACCCTAAGCACACAGCCAAGACAACGCAGGAGTGGCTTTGGGACAAGCTCCCCATCCAACCTGACAAGAGCTTGAGAGGATCTGCAGAGAAGAATTGGAGAAACTCCCCAAATACAGGTGTGCCAAGCTGCATACCCAAGAGGACTCGAGGCTGCCAAAGGTGCTTCAACAAAGTACTGAGTAATTTGGGGTCTTGTGTGCAGATTGATGAGAAAAAAAAAAATATTGAATTAATTTTAGAATAAGGTTGTACACCTGCATTGTTTGCTGTTTGGGGTTTTAGGCTGGGTTTCTGTACAGCACTTTGAGATATCAGCTGATGTACGAAGGGCTATATAAATACATTTGATTTGATTTGATTTGATTTGTAACGTAACAAAATCAATGGATTCTGAATACTTTCTGAATATACTGTATGTGGTTTATGGGAAAGTATTTGTTCAGAAGAGGAATGTCAGAGGAGGTCATTGGGCAGTTAAGTTGAGTGCAGACAATAGGTAGAATTCGATTTTGGTGCATTTTCTGATCAAAATGTCACTGTATAATTACACTATTTCTATTTTAAAACACTTTCAAGTAGGATTGCAGTTTTGAGTCACCCCTTTCTTACACAAGAAGGCATTAGTCTGCATTTCATTAGTGCTTCCAAATGAACAGCTGTATCTTTTTGGCGTGCAGAGGGTGTATTTCTACATGAAATTGAACAGCCTCTGTAAACACAATTTTACTGAATTACACTACTGTTCAAAAGTTTGGGGTCACTTAGAAATGTCCTTGTTTTCATTGAAAACATACATGAAATGAGTTCCAAAATGAAAAATATAGTCAAGATGTTGACAAGGTTATAAATAATGATTTTTAATTGAAATAATAATTGTGTCCTTCAAACTTTGCTTTCGTCAAAAATCCTCCATTTGCAGCAATTACAGCCTTGCAGACCTTTGGCATTCTAGTTGTCAATTTGTTGAGGTAATCTGAAGAGATTTCACCCCATTCTTCCTGAAGCACCTCCCACAAGTTGGATTGGTTTGATGGGCACTTCTTACGTACAATACGGTCAAGCTGCTCCCACAACAGGTCAATAGGTTTGAGATCCGGTGACTGTGCTGGCCACTCCATTATTGACAAAATACCAGCTGGCTGCTTCTTCCCTAAATAGTTCTTGCATAGTTTGGAGCTGTGCTTTAGGTCATTGTCCTGTTGTAGCAGGAAATTGGCTCCAATTAAGCGCCGTCCACAGGGTATGGCATGTTGTTGTAAAATGGAGTGATAGCCTTCCTTCTTCAAGGTCCCTTTTACCCTGTACAAATCTCCCACTTTACCACCATCAAAGCACCCCCAGACCATCACAGTGGCTCCACCATGCTTGACAGATGGCGTCAACACTCCTCCAGCATATTTTCACTTTTTCTGCGTCTCACAAATGTTCTTCTTTGTGATCCGAACACCTCAAACTTAGATGCATCTGTCCATAACACTTTTTTCCAATCTTCCTCTGTCCAGTGTCTGTGTTCTTTTGCCCATCTTTAATCTTTTCTTTTTATTTGCCAGCCTGAGATATGGCTTTTTCTTTGCAACTCTGACTAGAAGGCCAGTATTCCGGAGTCGCCTCTTCACTGTTGACCTTGTGACTGGTGTTTTGCGGGTACTATGTAATGCAGCTGCCAGTTGAGGACTTGTGAGGCATCTGTTTCTCAAACTAGACACTCTAATGTACTTGTCCTCTTGCTCAGTTGTGCACTGGGGCCTCCCACACCTGCGCTGTATTGTGAAAGGAGTAGTACACATCGTTGAATGAGATCTTCAGTTTCTTGGCAATTTCTTACATGGAATAGCCTTCATTTCTCAGAACAAGAATAGACAGATGAGTTTCAGAAGAAAGTGCTTTGTTTCTGGCCAGTTTGAGCCTGTAATCGAACACACAAATGCTGATGCTCCAGATACTCAACTAGTCTAAAGAATGCCAGTTTTATTGCTACTTTAATCAGAACAACAGTTTTCAGCTGTGCTAACATAATTGAAAAAAGGTTTTCTTATGATCAATTAGCCTTTTAAAAGTATAAACTTGGATTAGCTAACAGGACGTGCCATTGGAACACAGCAGTCATGGTTACTGATAATGGGCCTCTGTACACCTACGTAGATATTTCATTAAAAAATCTGCCGTTTCCAGCTACAATAGTCATTTACAACATTAACAATGTCTACACTGTATTTCTGATCAATTTGATGTTATTTTAATGGACAAAAAATGTGCTTTTCTTTCAAAAACAAGGACATTTCTAAGTGACCCCAAACTTTTGAACAGTAGTGTATATATGGTACCAGTCAAAAGTTTGGACACACCTACTCATTCCAGGGTTTTTCTTTATTTGCACTATTTTCTACATTGTAGAATAATAGTGAAAACATGTAAACTATGAAATAACACACATGGAATCATGTAGTAACCAAAACAAGAGATTCTTCAAAGTAGCCACCCTTTGCCTTGATGACAGGTTTGCACACTCTTGGCATTCTCTTAACCAGGTTCATGAGGTAGTCACCTGGAATGTATTTCAATTAACAGTTGTGCCTTGTTAAAAGTTCATTTGTGGAATTACGTTCCTTCTTAATGCGTTTGAGCCAATCAGTTGTGTTGTTACAAGGTAGGGGTGGTATACAGAAGATAGCCCTATTTGGTAAAATACCAAGTCCATATTATGGCAAGAACAGCTCAAATAAGCAAAGAGAAACGACAGACCATCATTACTTTAATACATGAAGGTCAGTCAATGCGGAGCATTTCAAGAACTTTAAACAATTCTTGAAGTACAGTCGCAAAAACCATCAAGCGCTATGATGAAACTGGCTTTCATAGGGACCACCACAGGAATGGAAGACCCAGAATTACCTCTGCTACAGAGGAAGTTCATTAGTTAACTGTACCTCAGATTTCAGCCCAAATAAATGCTTCGCTGAGTTTAAGTAACAGACACAGCTCAACATCAACTGTTTAGAGGAATCAGTGTTTAGAGGAATCAGGCTTTCATGGTTGAATTGCTGCAAAGAAACCTTTACTAAAGGATACCAATAAGAGGAAGAGACTTGCTTGGGCCAAGAAACATGAGGAATGGACATTAGACCGGTGGAAATCTGTCCTTTGTCTTATGAGTCCAAATTTGAGAGTTTTGGTTCCAACTGCCGTGTCTTTGTGAGACGCACAGCATGTGAACACATGATCTCCGCACGTGTCGTTCTCACTGTGAAGCACGGAGATGTGATGGTGTGGGGGTGCTTTGCTGGTGACACTGTCTGTGATTTATTTAGAATTCAAGGCACACTTAACAAGCAAGGCTACCACAGCATTCAGCAGCGATATGCCATCCCATCTGGTTGCTCTTAGTGGGACTATCATTTGTTTTTCCAACAGGACAATGATCCAAAACACACATCCAGGCGGTGTAAGGGCTTTTTGACCAAAAAGGAGAGTGATGGAGTGCTGCATCAGATGACTTGGCCTTCACAATCACCTGACCTCAACCCAATTGAGATGTTTTGGGATGAGTTGGAATGCAGATTGAAGGAAAAGCAACCAACTAGTGCTCAGCATATGTGGGAACTCCTTCAAGACTGTTGGAAACTCATTCCTCATGAAGCTGGTTGAGAAAATATCAAGAGTGTGCAAAGCTGTCATCAAGGCAAAGGGTGTCTACTTTGAAGAATATAAATATAACATTTGTTTAACACTTTTTTGGTTACTACATGATTCCATATGTGTTATTACATACTTTTGATGTGTTCACTGTTATCTACAATGTAGAAAATAGTAAAAATAAAGAAAAACCCTTGAATGATTAGGTGTCCAAACTTTTGACTGGTACTGTACATACACTACTTATGCAAAAGTATTTGGACACCACTTCAAATGAGTGGATTTGGCTAGTTCAGCCACACCTGTTGCTGACAAGTGTATAAAATTGGGTCGCAGCCATGCAATCTTCATAGACAAACAATGGCAGTAGAATGGCCTTAATGAAGAGCTCAGAGACTTTCAACATGGCACCGTCATAGGATGCCATCTTTCCAACAAGTCAGTAAATGTTTCTTATACATGGTTTTAACATGGCATTACATATGTAACATACTATTCAATGGACAATATGCAGTAACAAATACTATAATGTGAAGATAGACTGTTAGTTTAAAACTCAACCTTCTTGGGAACCTATGTTCTGAGAAGCTGTGTGGATTCTTAGGAAGATGAACTCACTAAGCTATTAAAACACAATTAAATGGCTTTAAATCATAGTATTAACACTGGTGCTGTATTTATGACTAATGTTTATTGGTCGTAGTTGCCTTGTTGCTTCAGTAAATGCCCCATGGAACTTATAGTTAGAATCCCTGGATACATCTGCCAGGAAAACATGCATACATTTTTGTACTTCAGCAGACGCTCTCATCCAGAGCAATTTACAGGAGGGATTAGAGTTAGGTGCCTTGCTCAAGGGCACATCTACAGACTTTTCACCTAGTCAGCTCAGGGATTCGAACCAGCGACCGTTACATTACTGGCCCAATGCTCTTAACTGCTAGGCTACCTGCCACCCATAATGTTATGTAATATCATGTAACATCATCTGTAGGAGATTTAAACTTCCCATATGTGAGCTGACTGTATATATTGTGCTAAAACAGCAAACTGCTCATCAGCACATTTTCTTGTAATGAGACAGGATCGAGACATAGAATCGAAATAGAGTGATTAACTGCCCTGTGGCAGAGACTCACGTGACCACAGAAGTTAGTTACAGTAAATGTTAGCTGACCTGTTAGCTGACCTGTTAGCTGACTCGTCATGGTGTGTAGCATACTCTCTGAATGGTGATGATTAGTTGGTGATGATTATTTGAATCAGCTGTGTAGCGCTAGGGCAAAAAAACAAAATGTGCTCCCCTTGGTGTTCCGAAGTCTTAGTTTGGGAAACCCTGCACAAACCACTATTGCTACAGTATACTTATCAGTATACTAGCATAAACCATCTGCAATGAGAAGAGCCTACAGCTAGTTTATTCAATGTAATTGAATGTGGAAAATTATGTTATTGAATGAAGCTCGAAAAGGCAATGCAGTTCTTTCTTCTTTTTGTCAGTACATTTTCTTCACTGCTTTGCGTCAATCAATCAAAGCTTTTACAACTTGAACATGTTCAAATTTAAACTGAATGTTAAATATATGATACATCTGTCCACTTACAGGGAGGTTAAATCTTGAGTAGCAACTATTCTTAGTGTGAGCAGAAATACACCACAGAGAGGGAGAGATTATTTAAAGTAGTGTAGAATGAAAAGAACAGTGGTGAAAACAGCTCCGCAGACGTGATCACACCACACAAGGATATCCCATCTGTCATTTCACCAGGGTGTCGCTGAGGACCGACTGCATTAATTCACGCCTCAGTGTTAACCAGAAAACATATCACAATTCTGTTTGTCGCCCACTGGCCAGTATATTGTCCCACAGTGTTTTCATCTTCCCTTGCACTTCACCCCCCATTTCCCTCCACCTCACCCACCATCTCCCTCCCCTTACTTGGCTATAACCAGGGCTGTCATCAGGATGCATGGGATATCTTGGGTACCACACAGAGAGTAATTATTATTAAGAGAAGATGAAAAGTGAACACCCCTCCTGCATGCTAAGAGATTGCAGCAGAGGCAGTCTGGCGACTGGTGGTCTTTCTCTTGGAGTGCCTAGCTAAGGCAAACTCAGCTCCCCTGCTGCTCAGGCTCAAAGTCCTTGACTGGAAGTGCATGAGGAAATAGAAAGAGGCTGTTCTCATAATCAGCTGAGGCTGGCTGGGTGTTCCATCGCAAAATCTGTGTGTGTTCATAGCGGGCAGTCATGGTAAAATGCGCAAAACACATGACAATATAGTGAGAGGTTACGATGTGTTAAACAGATAGGGACATCAGAGTTGATTTGGTACGTTGATGTTTTACTTACTGGGGCTTGCTCATGTTGCTGGATTGTTTCTGTGAATGGATGTCGACACGATTGTTACTCCTGATTTCAACAGAGATTAGAGACTTGGCTCATATCACACCTGTGGAGAAAGGTTAGAAAACAAGGTAATTATTCATAGTCTCTCCATAACTATTCACATTCTGACAACAGCGCATCTCATATATGAACACTTGTTCATTATACTTTAAACTATTTAACATTGGTTTTGAATGTCATGTTCATTAACTGTTTTATGAATTCACCTAAAACAACGAAGATTGTCCATATAAACTACAGATGAAAGACTCTATATTCATCTGAATAGTGTGAAAACAATAAATTAATCTGAACATAAACATTCTCCTACAGTATATACTCTGCTCTGTGAGTCCTCTGGTAGTGACAGATTTAACTCTGCACCAGGGACTCAAAAACATCACATCACTTGAATAACAAGTAAGGCAGGATGAGAGCTTCTTTTTTTGCCATAGGAAATAGAACCATTGAAAAGTTCATTTAAATTACAGTCCATTCCAGCAGCTTTCCACAGACTACACACAAGAGAAGAGCAACCAGGTACATAGGCTTCACTCACACATAATCACAATCCCCTAGTCTTTGAAAAGGGATATCACTGCACAGACAGCTGCATTCTCCACATTGCAGGTACAAACTGATGCTCAATGTGCTAGTGCGTCACTTTTAAAAAGTCTGATGAAGTTGTCAGCAGCAATATAAACACATATCAGTAAGCAGAATGCGCTGTAGAGGTTGTTTATTCAAAGCATGAATCATTTAAATGCCGGGCGGTGAGGAGAGGTTCATTTGCAGAGTGTTGTATAAAGTCAGGGCAAAGGAAAAACCTTCAGACACATGAGCTGATGTGATGAGGAGTCAGTATTTGGAGCTATAGCAGAACAGAATGTAGTACAGCACAGCAGAGAAGAGAAGCATTTATTCAATATAAATAAATGCAGGTCAATCAAGGGCTAGAATGTAATATTGCATCAATGCTATACCCAAGACAAAATAATGCACACAACTGGCACCTATAGGAAATGTGGTCACATTGGAGTTACTGTATGCAGGATTTCTTCTTTTTAAAGAAACCAGTCAATCCCAGCTCCTAATAATGGATGTGGCCATAGGTCAAGGACTTGACAACCCATCAGACAAGGTAGTTATTTAAGGTAAGCTCCGGGAAACAGGTAGAATATATATTGAATAAAACATCCATCAATTCCAAGACTTGAGTAAATACTTACACACCTCTATACTCATCATCAAAATAAAATATACATCAGGCTGTAAATGAACTGTTGCCATATATCCATGTTGTTCTCCAACATACAGTAACTTGCATTCCCCCTTAAAGGCAATAATAACTTGATTTAAAGGTGCGCACAGGTTATGACATACATCAAGGCAACCATTTCATATCGTCCAATCCCTTCACTTCCCAATATTCTCAGTTACAGCCTTCTGTCTACATTTCAGTATCCACCTCCTCAGTCAGAATCCAAGATGTATCCTACATTCGAAGTTCCCCCAATAAACACAGGGTTCTACCTCAAAGACTTGTCAACATTGATCCCTGCTAAACAGATAAAGGCTAGTATGTCTCCATTATTCTTCACACACAAGGCCTTGGATAGCTTTCTACAATGACTTGTTATTCTGGTTCAAAGCACGTGGAACGAAAATATATATAGTTTGGTACTACACGATAGCTACTATAAGTAGTAGGCTATATTAGGTGTTTTCCTGAAAATGTAGCAAAGCCATAAATAGTGCAATAAAAAAAACACAGCACGAATATGACAATCATTGTGGTCATTAAGACGCCAATAAAAGAAAAGGTGAAGGAATAGATGAAACAGTGAAAGTCACAGGCAGGAAGTATTGAAATAATTAATAAATATGATATTCTGACAAATAAACATACCTTTAATGCTCTACATTGTTGAAAGTATGGTCGTGACTCCCATGCCCTCCTAATGATGATGGTAATGTCTCCTTTGTCGATGATCAGTGTGAGCGAGGCTCGGTTCTTGCTGGGAGTAGGCTGCTGCAATCCTCTCCAGATTTGCATTGGCCAAGTACCCGTGCTGCTGCTTAGAATACAGGGCACAACGAAAAAGCCCGATCCTTACTGCAAGCCTCATCCTTCACGAACGTGCTATTAAATGTTCACCACGATCCACATATTCAGATAATGGCATCTTTGTAACGGAAGGAGGCCAATCTGGTGCACAAATCGCGCCTGCTCACAGGGTTTCCCCATAAACACGTTATGGACTCCATGTGTCCAGTATAGGTTAATGACCAGGAACTGTCCAGGTGCTGAAATTGTGATCCAGCGTCATCCACAGATGCGAATCAACGAACTATATCTCACAATGAAATGTGAGATCAAAATCCGAAATATTTGACGTTTTTATGGCTTTCATAAAGAGCTTTTTCATGCCACCCACCCGCAAAAGCATCATCAGTGTTCCTCGCGATAACATCGCAGTGACAGCAGGACAGCATACGGTTCCAGTTCCTGGATGGTCAAAGGCTACTTTGACGCATGTCACTAGGTCTTTCCATGAAATTAGTGACTTTTGCGTCCCTTTGATATTTTAAGTGAAACTTGTGCACCAATATTGAATTGAGAAAAAATAGTTATATGAAATGGAGAATGGATAATTTTCTATATAAATAAAGGCTTGCAAAAGTGCCAAAATTCAGCATTTTGGCATGCCCCTCCATCAACTCTGTGTCACTTCAAAAAAATATTCTAACCCAGGTATACATCCCTTTCCTGCAGTCAAATAACCCAGTGTCCCCATGGGTGGAATGTTTTTCCTATTCCCCCCCCCAATTATTTTTTAAACAGCCGAAAATCTAGCGTTTCTATGTCAAACAGTTGTGTTATATTTCAGTCTTCTGTGATGTATATAAAGTGTAATATTGGAATGCAAACGGAAAATAAATAGAAAACATTTCAACTCTATATCTGACATGGTACAAGTATCTTATTTTTTTAAGCCTATAACCATGTGTGAGATGCATACTTTTGTTTCAAAGTAGATTTGTTTAAGACTACCTAGAAACACTCTTATGACCTTGATTTAGCCCACTGCAGTAAAAGATGAATCAGAACCTTCATATATCTAGATATAGGTTAGCTATAGGTTCCTCAGATTATGCTACACAACTGACATTTAGGCAATCTTGTAGTTTCAAAAAGTAGTAGGCCTATTTAAACATGACATAGTAATTATGATTACAAGACTTTGAACTTATCCCTGACTTATTTATGTCACTTGTTAAATCTACTTCAATCAGTGTAGATGAAGGGAAGGAGACAGGTTAAAAAATGATTTTTAAGCCTTGAGACAATTGAAGCATGAATTGTGAATGTGTGCCATTCAGAGGGTGAACGGGCAAGACAAAAGATTGAAGTGCCTTTGAACAGAGTGTGCTAGTAGGTGCCAGGCACACCGTGTCACGAACTGCAACGCTGCTGGGTTTTTCATGCTCAACAGTTTCCCGTGTGTATCAAGAATGGTCCACCACCCAAAGGACATCCAGCCAACTTGGCACAACTGTGGGAAGCATTGGAGTCAACATGGACCAGCATTCCCCTGGGACGCTTTTGAAACCGGGGTGGGGGTAGGGCAACTCAATATTAGGAAGCTGTTCTTAATATTTTGTACGCTCAGTGTTTGGTGTTTGACCTGACAGTCAACCTCTCAACAACATGCATTTGACAAGATGAGCACTCTCTTATAGTGTTTTTCAACATAGCATATGGGTTATTTGATCAATGTGACAATATATCAATAGTATTTCATTGGACCTCCAAGACTGGCTACCCAGCAAACGACAGATTTGTACCTCAGCTCAGGGGTTTGAACTTGCAACCTTCTGGTTACTAGTCCAACACTCTAACCACTAGAGTTGCCCCATGACAACTCTATGGAAAGACGAGACTTTCACGAACACAATGGTTTTCTCCGCTTCATAGGACTCTTCTGAAAGGAGCCGGTACCATTTAAAAAAACATGGAAGTACATATGGAGGTAGTTTAGTGCCAATTATTTGTTGTTAAATATCGGTAAAAAAATATGTATAATAATTTACTGATCTTTCTTATATCTTTTAGATATAGGACAGACACTTTAAAACAAACTTCCTTTTGATGATCTGTTTTTACATGAATGAATCTGTTAGTCAATGTGTTTCTATGGGCAGTAAGGCCAAATTCAATGTTTCATCAAATATATTTTTTTATATAAACAGTTGAAGTCGGAAGTTTACATACACCTTAGCCAAATACATTTAAACTCAGTTTTTCACAATGCCTGACATTTAATCATGGTAAATATTCCCTGTCTTGGGTCAGTTAGGATCACCACTTTATTTTAAGAATGTAAAATGTCAGAATAATAGCAGAGAGAATGATTTATTTAAGCTATTATTGATTTCATCACATTCCTAGTGCGTCAGAAGTTCACATACACTCAATTAGTATTTGGTAGCATTGCCTTTAAATTGTTTAACTTCGGTCAAACTTTTCGAGTAGCCTTCCACAAGCTCCCCACAATAAGTTGGGTGAATTTTGGCCCATTCCTCCTGACAAAGCTGGTGTAACTGAGTCAGGTTTGTAGGCCTCCTTGCTCGCACACACTTTTTCAGTTCTGCCCACAAATTTTCTATAGGATTGAGGTCAGGGCTTTGTGATGGCCACTCCAATACCTTGGCTTTGTTGTCTTTAAGCCATTTTACCACCACTTTGGAAGTATGCTTGAGGTCATTGTCCATTAGGAAGACCCACTTGTGACCAAGCTTTAACTTCCTGACTGATGTCTTGAGATGTTGCTTCAATATAGCCACATAATTTTCCTGCCTCATGATGCCATCTACAGTGCCTTGCGAAAGTATTCGGCCCCCTTGAACTTTGCGACCTTTTGCCACATTTCAGGCTTCAAACATAAAGATATAAAACTGTATTTTTTTGTGAAGAATCAACAACAAGTGGGACACAATCATGAAGTGGAACGACATTTATTGGATATTTCAAACTTTTTTAACAAATCAAAAACGGAAAAATTGGGCGTGCAAAATTATTCAGCCCCTTTACTTTCAGTGCAGCAAACTCTCTCCAGAAGTTTGAAAGCCTGAAATGTGGCAAAAGGTCGCAAAGTTCAAGGGGGCCGAATACTTTCGCAAGGCACTGTATTTTGTGAAGTGCACCAGTCCCTCCAGTAGCAAAGCACCCCCACAACATGATGCTGCCACCCCCGTGCTTCACGGTTGGGATGGTGTTATTCGGTCGGCTTGTAAGCCTCCCCCTTTTTCCTCCAAACATAACGATGGTCATTATGGCCAAACAGCTCTATTTATGTTTCATCAGACCAGAGGACATTTCTCCAAAAAGTGTGATCTTTGTCCCCATGTGCAGTTGCAAACTGTAGTCTGGCTTTTTTATGGTGGTTTTAGAGTAGTGGCTTCTTCCTTGCTGAGCGGCCTTTCAGGTTATGTCGATATAGGACTCGTTTTACTGTGGATATAGATACTTTTGTACCTGTTTCCTCCAGCATCTTCACAAGGTCCTTTGCTGTTGTTCTGGGATTGATTTGCACTTTTCGCACCAAAGTACATTCATCTCTAGGAGACACAATGTTTCTCCTTCCTGGGCAGTATGACAGGTGCGTGGTCCCATGGTATTTATTTAAGTTTCTAAAGCCATGACATAATTTCTGGCATTTTCCAAGCTGTTTAAAGGCACAGTAAACTTAATGTATGTAAACCCACTGACCCACTGGAATTGTGATTCATTGAATTATATGTGAAATAATCTGTCTGTAAAAATGACTTGTATCATGCACAAAGTAGATGTCCTAACCGACTTGCCAAAACCATAGTTTGTTAACAAGAAATTTGTGGTGGTTGAAAAAGGAGATTTAATGACTCCAACCTAAGTGTATGTAAACTTCCGACTTCAACTGTATGTTTCGGTGGAGGCTGCCGAGGGGAGGACGGCTCATATTCATGGCTGGAATGGAGTCAATAGAATGGTATCAACCACATGGAAACCACATATTTGATGTGTTTGATACCCTTCCATTTACTCCATTCCAGCCATTAATATGAGCCATCATCCCCTCAGCAGCCTCCATTGATTTGTTTAATACTTTAAGGGGTCCTACAATTCTAAATCAAATAGCTGAATGATTCTTGGTATGACAATCTTGGTATGAACCCACGGCATAGACTCTTAAGGATGAAATGTGTTATAGGAACGTTCTTGCAACATCAGGCAAGTGTTTTATACAAACATACAAACTTTTGGGGAATGTTATATGGTGGTTGTTACAGATGTTGTGCACAACATTTTAGTGAATTTTAGGAGAACATTCCAAATAGATTTTCATCAAAAACATTCTCTGAGGCCTCTCTAGTGGCACCGGTCTAAGGCACAGCTTTGCAGTGCTTGAGGTGTCACTACAGACCCGGGTTCGATCCGAGGCTGTGTCACAACCGGGCGTGACCAGCATAGTCCGGGTTAGGGGAGGGCTTGGTTGGGGGGGCTGTACTTGGCTCATCGCACTTTAGCAACTTCTTGTGGCAGGATGGGCACCTGCAGGCTGACTTTGATTGTTATTTGAATGGTGTTCCCTCTGACATATTGGTGCAGCTGGCTTCCAGGTTAAGCGGACGGGTGTTAAGAAGCGCAGTTTGGCCGGTCATGTTTTTCGAATGACGCATGACTCGACCATCGCCTCTCCCAAGCCTGTTGGGGTGTTGCAGTGATGAGGCAAGATCGTAATTGGATCGCAATTGGATTTCACGAAATTGGGGAGAAAAAGGGTTAAAAAATAAATACATATAAAAAAATTAAAACATCTCTGAAGGTTATCATCCTAATGTTAGATAAAAAACGCTAACTAGAACTTAATGGGAATCTTAGCTAATGTTCTGGGAACGTTTGCTAGGTATAATAAAAACTGATGAGTTAACATGCTAACGGTTTTGAAAAAGTCAACAGAACAATGTTTACAAGCATGCCGGAAGTGTTGAGGCAGGAGGAATGTCATTAAGATGCCCAGAGCAAAGCAAAGTTGCCACGATTCCAGTCATACTTGCACTGTTTGCTCCAATTCCCTCTCAGCCTAGCAGTCATTCCATTGTCTCTCGAAACCCATAGGTTATCTATGTAAAGCCATGTTGCAACCACACAGACAACAGGTAGCTGAAACGTCGCTGGTTCGAATCCCCAAGTCAGCAAGGTGGAAAAATCTGCCGTTCTGCACTTGAGCAAGCAGTTAACCCCCAACAACAAATGCTCCCTTGGTGCCGATGATGTCGACTAAGGCAGCGCCCACATCTCTCTGATTCAGAAGGTTTGGGTTAAATTCGAAAGACACATTTTGGTTGAATGCATTCAGTTGTGCAACTGACTAGGTATCCCCTTTCCCACCTGTGGATGGATTTTGTGATGCAATCATAATTACTTGGCTTTGACAAGCTAATGCCTTCCTGTATCATTACATTACAGTGTCTGCAGACATCTATTGCCTGTATGAAAGTAAACAACCAATGCACATTCTCTTATTGAAAGGTCAATGTTGTAAAAGGATCTATCATTTCCACTAGTGGCTCATAAAAGCCTTTGTTTACCTACTCTATGTTGGGAATATTATATTCTGAGGCGCTCATTGAAAACGACCCCATTTCACTCAATCAGGCGTTCTACCAAAATGAGTCAGAATCAATAGAGATAATCCTAACATTTAGCATTCCATTTACAATGTGGACAAACAGCTATCACAACATTTCTTGGCTCAAAGGAACACGCCCACATTAGTGCCTTTTAAGGTCCAAGAAAGAGGAGTTGTCAGAGTTATTTTCAGCAGTCTGCCTCTGTGACTCACCTTAGAAACCTGCACTAACCCTAACACAAACTGGAATGTTATGAGGTGGTAAGAAGAGGATCATAACAATACTATTGGTCAAATAACAACAAACCTCTTCATTATTTTCATGCAAAGGTGATAAGACCTTCATATGATTAAGGACACACAACCAGCTTACTTCTGTTATGCCTTGTTTTAGTGTAGAATGATTACAAAACATCAATCTTGCCTGTTTTCTGGTTATTTCCTATCTTGTTGTCTATGTAGATTCATAATTGTTAGGTTTGTTCCTTATATAATGACAAACTGGGGCGTAGGTTTAACTACTTTTAATGAACATATACTTCAGCTAGAAAACTCCATGTTTAGCCATGCAAGGCATTCTTCAATCATCCGCCTTCCGCATAGCCTGCTGGGTAACGTAGTCTAAATGTTATTAACACATAACAACACAATAAGGAGCTGTTACTTTTGTACATTGTACATTGTCTTAGGTGAGGATATAAAATAACTATGTCGCATTCTTCAGGACAGAAAAAAAATCAAATGATGGCAGGTAAAATAGTTTGGCAAAATCATTTGAGAAAGAATATTGAGAATTTCCACATGATGTATACGTATGTGTTATATGTGTCAGTGTTTCTGAAATCTATCTATTCTGTCTTTTTTGTAGACCATGATGACCCATGTAATGAGTTAGAGACTTCCTACTGTTTGAATGGAGGAACATGCTTAAAAATTCCTTTTATGGATACTCTTACTTGTGTGTAAGTTGCTCTCATGCTCTCCCCCCCATCACTATTCTCTAATGTCGCTAATAGTTTGTCAGCCATAAGCAGGTGTAACGTGATGAGCTAAGGAAGCAATGAGCTAAGTATGTTCTGGGAACTTCAGCATGGTGTTTTAGCTTTTGTTTTACTTTAGCTCAGACCAGGTAGACCTACCATGGCTCTTGTTTCTCAGCTGGTGGAGGCTTGCTAGGGAATAACGCTGTTCCTTCTCCTTCAGCTGCAGTGAGAACTACAAAGGCAGTCGGTGTGAGCTGGACCAGCTGTTGATCACTGCACACGATGCAGGTGAGACAGAACTGATCGCTGCTGTTGTCATCATTGTCTTCTTATTCTAGTCGTGTTCACAGTAGTCATCTACTACACCTGCAAGTAAGAAGCACATTAATTTAGCTTGGTTCATGAATACACAAATATGCAGGAATAGTGCTTTCAGGTCTGATACAGTTTCTTCTACTGTTGGTCTGAGACATTCCTTGTATTTGTTTTATTGTTAGGGTATGGAAGGCCAAACCAAAGAACCAGCAGAAAAACAGTGAACAACAGTATTGGAGAGTAGAGCCCAGAGATTGAGGCATGTTGCATATTATTTGGATAACAAAAGATTTCAAATACAATATTTCATGGACGGTGATATGGTTTGGGGTCTGGATGCCACTAGAGATGCGGCTACGAAGGACCAGGAGGACAGAGGAGACCTCCACCCACGAACATTTTGCATCAAGCATCAAACCTCAAGCCTATTTGAGTGGCCATCAAAAGCTGGAGCTGCTGTAGACACACAGTCACCCACTTTTTCTCCAGTCTGTGTGACTGGGCGTAGGACTGATTATAACCTGTTACAATGCATTTCATGCCAGTGGCTATTTTCCTCTGACACAGAATGCATGCTTAAAAAATGGAAGAGTGATACCTGATGCCTTCATTCAAAGGAATACAATGTTTGCTTTGAGCCTGGTATACCGTAGATTAGAGCACAGTGGGGTGATAATTAGAACAGTTATTTTTCATGTCGAATAATGCATATATTTGTGAAACTTTCATTTCAAGTCAAACGTGAAGTGAGCATTAGTTACAGTAAGCTTGTATTATTTAATGAATGTATACAACAAAGACACACCAGAAAGTGTACATCATTTGCGATATCACAAATCACAATAATAAATCATGTATGAGGAAATAAGGCGTTGTGGTTTCTTCAGTAATCAATGTCAATCAAGACTTTTGAAGTAATGTAATTGAGTTATAAGTAAGGATTGTAATATCCGCTATAAATACAATGGTTTACATTGTGGTACTGGCATTCATGGGAGGTTCATCAATGAGTCTGGATCATAGATAATTCAGATCACATAATCTCCATAAATGTCACCAGTTCCATTTCAGATGTACGTTAGACTTCAACCAACAGACTGTGCCCTCATCTCATATGAACTACTATGAGTCATGTTCATGTATTCATGGCCCAAGAAGACCACCCCCATTTTCCACTGTGCCCCTGAGGTGTTTGATATAGTTTTAAATGTGACAGGTAGTAATGAGGGAAACCGGGGTTGGGGTCAATTCCATTTCGATCCATGATAGGACCCCAACAACTTGAACAGACCTAAAGCAAACTGCTCTTTCCACCCAGCACGACCTACAATTGATTTGCTGAAGTAGAGAAAGTAGATTAAACAATTGAGGTACTTATCAGTATTGAAAAGACTGTCGGAAGATCTCAATTGCATTATCCTCGCGTCCCCTCTCATCTCCTTCTCAAAACCTATTGGATGAGTAAATCCATAAGTCCTGCCCCTCTGACCTTCTCCTCCAATGGGTTTGAGGAGATGAGGCGAGAGGAGTATGCAACTGAGATATTGTCCGTTTCTTAATTAAATTAGCTTAACTCCTGCTTCCTCTCTCATTCATCCTCTCTCGCCTCCTTTTAAAGAAGTTCAAACTTAATCGAGGAGTGGCAGCAGGAGTGTGAACATGGATAAAAAGGAGCTTCTATGAAATGAGAGGCCGTGTTTGAGAGTATCAAAACAGTTAAGCATCCTGGGTAAATTGAGACTGACTGATTTACAAATATGAGTGGTTATTAATGATGCAAAGTCATTTGTAGATCAGTCAGTTGGCAGTCACCATTCTGTCATCATCAATGTCAAACAAGCCTAGAAGCTCCTTCTCCACTCGAGTGTCGTCAGGCAAATGACAGGGGTGGATCCCAAAATAAGTATGTAAAGTGATGAATACAAATTAAGTTTGCTGTGCAAGACAGTTACAGATAAAAGGATAAGTAGCATATAATTCTTAAACATGTGCATGGTTTCACACAGCTGGAGGTGTGGCAGAAATCAAAACTTCTGAAGTAGGCTACACTTGTGCTTCCTTGCCAAAAGGAAGCTATCGAGGAGGGGTGGACTGTCTTCCTTTTACCTGCTAACAAATTGAAAGACTAGTCGACCACTTCTCTGTGACCCAGAAACCGATGAGAGGGAGGGGATTGGGCAAAAGTCCAACCTAATTAGAAAATACACTTCACCGTGTGACTTCAGGAATTACTGGTTCCTATTTATAGAAAAGCAGTAGAATGCTGCCACCTAGTGGTGGATAGTCTCAATTGCACAAAGGTGATTATCAATCAAGATTTACAACATTACACACCAAAGTTGAAGATTGTATTTTATAATAAATACAAAATAAAAGGTAGACGTATAAAAGCAGTTTCAAATATACAAATGAGTGCTGATGATAAATCATTCATCCATTGGAAACGTTGCAGTATCCTTCTCCACCACTAGCCAGCTCTGCGCATACAGCCCATCCTTATCCCAGCAGACCTGTCTTGTCCACCATGCCCACAGAGCCTGTGCCATCTCTGGTTTGAGGAAGACAGACAGGAGGTCTGCACCACCCTTCAGGTAGGCCACTTTGTAGTTGTAGAGCAGAGCATTCCCAAAGAGGAGCAGATCTCCCACAGCGGAGAGAAAGCCACCTCCTGCCCACTTATAGGAGACATCCACATAAGGGCAGTTTACTATGCATCCTTTCTTATTGCAATGATGAAACCTGAAACAGAATGTGCAGAACATCTGTAAAAATACTCAGAACTCAAAAGCCAAGCTGATCTTACACCAAGTTACCACTGAATGTAAAATGCTGTGGAGATGGATTACCTTGAGCAGTTAAAAACTCAGCAAAAGAAGAAAGAAAAGTCCTCTCACTGTCAACTGCATTTGAGGGAGGGGGGGGAGGGGGTTAAAATCAAAGGTCAGTCAGTATCTGGGGTGGCCACCAGCTGCATTAAGTACTGCAGTGCATCTCCTCCTCGTGGACACAAGATTTGCCAGTTCTTGCTGTGAGATGACACCCTCTCTTCCACCAAGGCATCTGCAAGTTCCCAGACATTTCTGTGGGGAATGGCCCTAGTCCTCACCATCCGATCCAACAGGTCCCAGATGTGCTCAATGGGATTGAGATTCGGGCTCTTCGCTGACCATGGCAGAACACTGACATACATGCCTGTAGTGATGCTGGACGGGCGGGCAGGTGCAGGCAGCGATCGGTTGAAGTGCATGCATTTAGTTTTACTTGCATTTAAGAGCAGTTGGAGGCCACGGAAGGAGAGATGTATGGCATTAAAGCTCGTCTTCAGGTTAGTTAACACAGTGTCCAAAGAAGGGCCAGAAGTATACAGATTGGTGTCGTCTGCGTTTAGTAGTGTGGTGTAGAATGGTGTCGTCTGCGAAAGTTAACTTTCCTGTCAATTCATTTAAATGCACATAGGATTCAATTTGTTGATTTGATTGACAGCCATAACTCTTACATGGTACCTACCAGGTTTGAAAATGAGAGGATCGTCCTGGAAAAGAGCAAAGGCTTGAATGACACTGGCAAAGCTGTCTTTCAGGTAGTATTCCTCTTACTCAAATTATTTTTTCTTCTGGCCCTGTTTGGTTTCCTTGCACATGGTGCTGCTGTCCTCGGGTTCTCTTTGTAATAAAATGAGTCCTTTTCCTCTTTACCAGGCAGTTTCAAAAGTTGTTTGGCCTTCTCCGTGTTCTCCCTCACTTATTAGCATCCTTCTAGTGCCGTATGCCACTTAGGTGAGACAATCAACCGCGGGGTTATAGTCACCTAGATATCAAATAAACAAATAAAGACCCTCAAGAAAGACACAACACTTTGATAATTCAAATATTGACATTAGTAGGAAAAGAGAGTTCAAGGTGAGATGATCATGCCCATTTGATAGAATGTATCTTTAATGTAACTTAAAGAACTCAACTTACATCTCCCTTAACCTGTTTTCGGGGAACTCAGGGACTTATTTCTGGACAGGGGCATCTAGGTACAGCTTCCCCTCCAGCTGCTACTGTAGTTTGGGGTTTACTGATGCTGGCGATCCTCAGCACCATTTCTGGGCCACACGGCACACAATTCTCCAAGTCAGCATAGCCAAGTCCTTCAACATGGACATCAGTTAGTTAGAAGCATGTCTGAAACAGTAGCATTATGCATTGTATTAATTTGTGAACATATGAGAAGTATAATCACATCTACTACAGTGAACCTAAAAGTACTGCATTGCATCAACCTTCACACCGGACATGAGTGCCAGCCACAGACACACAGACCACCAGCCCTGGATCCCCAACCTCATCCTGTCCCACCAAGAAAGAGGTGATGGACAGAGACAGACAAATGATAAAATGAGCATGTTGAGGTTGAGTTTCATGCACCAATTAGCTGAATGTTATGACATTAAACTTTAGCAGTTCAGGATTTAAAAAATCTGAATGTCAAAAACTCAAAATACCTGTACCTTTATCTGCTGAACAACGTCTGATAACTTGAATGGCAGCGCCATATCTTCCAGTCTGCTTGAAGTCCTCTTCACACAAGAGCCGACCTGAAGATCACTGACGTCAAGATTTGATCAAGTGTTTTCCAAGTTCCCAGTTGTCTTGAAAGCACCCTAGATCTACACAATCTACACAACGGATGTGATAGTGGTTCATTTGCGTAGCTCTCGACGTACTTTTGTGTGGCTGAATTTTTGGAACGCGACTGGGAAATCAATTTGGAGAGCTCACAGTGTAAAACAGAGTAGTTACTCAATGTGAAAGTCCGGAAAATGTTCCCTTTTTCTGTTCGAACACGACAAAGGCCTGCTGTTTTGACAGCTGGAGTCAGCGAGTTTGTGGTGTCAACAAAGACTAGTAGCACGTGTAAAATAGTAAATAACACTACTTCTCAGAGGGCCAGTTTCACAGACAGGTTTTTAGATTAAGCCAGGAGTAGGCCTTAATGTGTACTAGTTAAACTAGGCCATTTAAGTAGCTTTCATGAGCGTGGCTTAAATTTGGCTTCGTTAGTCGGAGACTATGGAGTCCTGGAGTAAGATAAGTAGCCTAAACCTAAATGAGAACACCTGGGTTAAGCCTGATTAGGTTAAGTATGAGCGCATGCTGTTGGTCTAATAGTGCTCATAAAAACCCAGAATGGAATAGAAAACACCATTACATGTATCTTGAGACAAAACAATTGCAGAGGTTAAAAATAATTGGTTCAAAAAACTTTTGTGAGTATGAAAAAACACTACTAAAACAAATTTTGTCAAACCATCCAGTTATTGAAAGTAAAGACCCTACTACTGCTACTGAGCAAAAGAAAAAGTGGTTGGCCTGCATTTTGCAGTGAATTCAATGAAAATGTAACAAAAGACTACAACAACTTCAGGTGAGATATCTTCATACTTATCAGTATTTCTCATATTCATATGTTTGTGACATCACTTGTATTGAATGATATCTGCCTTTATAGACTCTGTGGAAGAACCTTAAACTGGCTTTAAAAAGAGAATGCAGAGATCAGAAGAGAGCGATTTACTACTGGTGGTGGACCACCAAAAAAAACACAAGACTGATGAATCGAGTGACTTGCTGTCTGGAATAATAGAGCACCAGCAACCTCTGGATGGTATACCAGATGATGACCAACCTCTGGATGGTATACCAGACGATGACCATTTGGACAGTTCAGATGAAGATCTGAGCACAAATGGTACATATACCAAAGAAAGTAAATTGGTTACTTCCTTTGGTAAATATATTCCACTGTCTGTGTCAATGTTTATTCTTCTTTCATTCTAATAACCATATGAGTTTATTTGTGCTTCTAAAGGTGTTCTTTTTCCAGAGGAAAGGAATCAGAACAGGTTGGAAGAGCCAGTGCACAGTGAGGGTGTACCCTCCACATCTGCTATAGCATCCCTTAGAGAAGATGCTGCCATCGCCTTTCAGCAGAGAACAAAAAAGATGACCATTTATGAAAAGTTAGCCAGAGAATTTCATGAGCATAAAATGAGATATCTGAAGGAAGAACATGAAATGAGAATTAGTTTAGTTGAATTGGATATGAAGTTGGAAGAGAGAGGTATGATACAGTAATGAGACCATCGTGATTACCAGTCATGGTGAACAATATATGTGAAAAATATTTTTTTTTGTCATTTGGATATTCATGAGTGAGAGTATTTTAATCACCACAAATGACAGTTTAAACCAGCCTTGGTTTAGTCACCCATTTAATTTTGCTGCACACTATTTTAATTTTGTACAGAACAAACATTACCAAAGCAAAAATAAACCATAACGAATACATTCCATATTTAAATGCATCTCATCTAGTTGAAGTGCTGCAATGTGAAAACAACTGTGTGCAAGTCCTCGTTGGTCATTGCCTGCCTCAGCCCCATGGGCACATCTGCTTGATCCTGATCTTCCATTGGAGGATCAGGACAGCAATGCTGCTTTAAGTAGTTGTGCAGCACAGCTGTAGCAATGATCACATTGCAGCAGCATCTTTGCTTGAAACTAAGTGTATTGCTTAAACACTGGAATCGATTTTTCCATACTCCAAACATACACTTGACTAACCCTCTTGTGCGGATATGAGCTCTGTTGTATCTTTGCTGCTCTGCTGTTGTGGGATTTATGTATGGAGTGAATAAAACAATTACTCTGACCATATCCACTGTCACCAAGTAGTAGTCCACTATGTTGTCCTCTCTGGAACTGAGCAGACAATAAAGAATTGAGAAAAATTATTGAATTGTGATTTGTAGCTTTCCAATGAGGAACAATGTTTGAAAACTCTAAATTAGGAGTGCATACACCCTGAACACAGTTCTTATGGTTTCTCAGCGTCAGGAGTTACTACTCAGCATCAGGAGTTGATGGACACTTGATGGGAACATGACATCCATCTATACAGCCAATCACTCCTGGGATGTGCCCATATTCATAGAATTGCCATTTTTGTTGGCTTGGCCAGGAGCGTCAGGAAACTTGATGTAAAGACTCCTCAGTTCACAAATGGCCCTGCAGACTTTAAACTATTCTACACACAGTTGCTTCACTGGCACCACACAAATCACCAGTTTCACGATCATTTACATTTACATTTAAGTCATTTAGCAGACGCTCTTATCCAGAGCGACTTACAAATTGGTGCATTCACCTTATGACCTCCAGTGGAACAGTAGTGCATCTAAATCTTTTCAGGGGGAGGGGGGGTGAGAGGGATTACTTTATCCTATCCTAGGTATTCCTTAAAGAGGTGGGGTTTCAGGTGTCTCCGGAAGGTGGTGATTGACTCCGCTGTCCTGGCGTCGTGAGGGAGTTTGTTCCACCATTGGGGGGCCAGAGCAGCGAACAGTTTTGACTGGGCTGAGCGGGAACTGTACTTCCTCAGTGGTAGGGAGGCGAGCAGGCCAGAGGTGGATGAACGCAGTGCCCTTGTTTGGGTGTAGGGCCTGATCAGAGCCTGGAGGTACTGAGGTGCCGTTCCCCTCACAGCTCCGTAGGCAAGCACCATGGTCTTGTAGCGGATGCGAGCTTCAACTGGAAGCCAGTGGAGGGAGCGGAGGAGCGGGGTGACGTGAGAGAACTTGGGAAGGTTGAACACCAGACGGGCTGCGGCGTTCTGGATGAGTTGTAGGGGTTTAATGGCACAGGCAGGGAGCCCAGCCAACAGCGAGTTGCAGTAATCCAGACGGAGATGACAAGTGCCTGGATTAGGACCTGCGCCGCTTCCTGTGTGAGGCAGGGTCGTACTCTGCGGATGTTGTAGAGCATGAACCTACAGGAACGGGCCACCGCCTTGATGTTAGTTGAGAACGACAGGGTGTTGTCCAGGATCACGCCAAGGTTCTTAGCGCTCTGGGAGGAGGACACAATGGAGTTGTCAACCGTGATGGCGAGATCATGGAATGGGCAGTCCTTCCCCGGGAGGAAGAGCAGCTCCGTCTTGCCGAGGTTCAGCTTGAGGTGGTGATCCGTCATCCACACGGATATGTCTGCCAGACATGCAGAGATGCGATTCGCCACCTGGTCATCAGAAGGGGGAAAGGAGAAGATTAATTGTGTGTCGTCTGCATAGCAATGATAGGAGAGACCATGTGAGGTTATGACAGAGCCAAGTGACTTGGTGTATAGCGAGAATAGGAGAGGGCCTAGAACAGAGCCCTGGGGGACACCAGTGGTGAGAGCACGTGGTGTGGAGACGGATTCTCGCCACGCCACCTGGTAGGAGCGACCTGTCAGGTAGGACGCAATCCAGCGTGGGCCGCGCCGGAGATGCCCAACTCGGAGAGGGTGGAGAGGAGGATCTGATGGTTCACAGTATCGAAGGCAGCCGATAGGTCTAGAAGGATGAGAGCAGAGGAGAGAGTTAGCTTTAGCAGTGCGGAGCGCCTCCGTGATACAGAGAAGAGCAGTCTCAGTTGAATGACTAGTCTTGAAACCTGACTGATTTGGATCAAGAAGGTCATTCTGAGAGAGATAGCGGAGAGCTGGCCAAGGACGGCACGTTCAAGAGTTTTGGAGAGAAAAGAAAGAAGGGATACTGGTCTGTAGTTGTTGACATCGGAGGGATCGAGTGTAGGTTTTTTCAGAAGGGGTGCAACTCTCGCTCTCTTGAAGACGGAAGGGACGTAGCCAGCGGTCAGGGATGAGTTGATGAGCGAGGTGAGGTAAGGGAGGAGGTCTCCGGAAATGGTCTGGAGAAGAGAGGAGGGGATAGGGTCAAGCGGGCAGGTTGTAGGGCGGCCGGCCGTCACAAGACGCGAGATTTCATCTGGAGAGAGAGGGAGAAAGAGGTCAGAGCACAGGGTAGGGCAGTGTGAGCAGAACCAGCGGTGTCGTTTGACTTAGCAAACGAGGATCGGATGTCGTCGACCTTCTTTTCAAAATGGTTGACGAAGTCATCTGCAGAGAGGGAGGAGGGGGAGGGGGAGGAGGATTCAGGAGGGAGGAGAAGGTTGCAAAGAGCTTCCTAGGGTTAGAGGCAGATGCTTGGAATTTAGAGTGGTAGAAAGTGGCTTTAGCAGCAGAGAGAGAAGAGGAAAATGTAGAGAGGAGGGAGTGAAAGGATGTCAGGTCCGCAGGGAGGCGAGTTTTCCTCCATTTCCGCTCGGCTGCCCGGAGCCCTGTTCTGTGAGCTCGCAATGAGTCGTCGAGCCACGGAGCGGGAGGGGAGGACCGAGCCGGCCTGGAGGATAGGGGACATAGAGAGTCAAAGGATGCAGAAAGGGAGGAGAGGAGGGTTGAGGAGGCAGAATCAGGAGATAGGTTGGAGAAGGTTTGAGCAGAGGGAAGAGATGATAGGATGGAAGAGGAGAGAGTAGCGGGGGAGAGAGAGCGAAGGTTGGGACGGCGCGATACCATCCGAGTAGGGGCAGTGTGGGAAGTGTTGGATGAGAGCGAGAGGGAAAAGGATACAAGGTAGTGGTCGGAGACTTGGAGGGGAGTTGCAACGAGGTTAGTGGAAGAACAGCATCTAGTAAAGATGAGGTCGAGCGTATTTCCTGCCTTGTGAGTAGGGGGGAAGGTGAGAGGGTGAGGTCAAAAGAGGAGAGGAGTGGAAAGAAGGAGGCAGAGAGGAATGAGTCAAAGGTAGGCGTGGGGAGGTTAAAGTCGCCCAGAACTGTGAGAGGTGAGCCGTCCTCAGGAAAGGAGCTTATCAAGGCATCAAGCTCATTGATGAACTCTCCGAGGAACCTGGAGGGCGATAAATGATAAGGATGTTAAGCTTGAAAGGGCTGGTAACTGTGACAGCATGGAATTCAAAGGAGGCGATAGACAGATGGGTAAGGGGAGAAAGAGAGAATGACCACTTGGGAGAGATGAGGATCCCGGTGCCACCACCCCGCTGACCAGAAGCTCTCGGGGTGTGCGAGAACACGTGGGCAGACGAAGAGAGAGCAGTAGGAGTAGCAGTGTTGTCTGTGGTGATCCATGTTTCCGTCAGTGCCAAGAAGTCGAGGGACTGGAGGGAGACATAGGCGGAGATGAACTCTGCCTTGTTGGCCGCAGATCGGCAGTTCCAGAGGCTACCGGAGACCTGGAACTCCACGTGGGTCGTGCGCGCTGGGACCACCAGATTAGGTGGCCGCGGCCACGCGGTGTGGAGCGTTTGTATGGTCTGTGCAGAGAGGAGAGAACAGGGATAGACAGACACATAGTTGACAGGCTACACAAGAGGCTACGCTAATGCAAAGGAGATTGGAATGACAAGTGGACTACACGTCACGAGTGTTCAGAGAGTTAAGCTTACGTAGCAAGAATCTTATTGACTAAAATGATTAAAATGATACAGTACTGCTGAAGTAGGCTAGCTGGCAGAGGCTGCGTTGTTGACTAAGTAGGCTAGTTGGCATTGGCTGCGTTGTTGACACTACACTAATCAAGTCGTTCCGTTGAGTGTAATAGTTTCTACTGTGCTGCTATTCGGGGCTAGCTGGCTAGCTAGCAGTGTTGATTACGTTACGTTGCGTTAAAAGAACGACAATAGCTGGCTAGTTAACCTAGGAAATCGCTCTAGACTACACAATTATCTTTGATACAAAGACGGCTATGTAGCTAGCTGTGTAGCTAGCTACGATCAAACAAATCAAGCCGTTGTACTGTAATGAAATGAAATGAAAAATGTGATACTACCTGTGGAGCGAAGCGAAATGCGACCGGATTGTTGAGTGCAGAAGTTCTGTTCGGTAGACGTTGGCTAGCTGTTGGCTAGCTAGCAGAGTCTCCTATGTTAAGGACGACATAAAACTACACACTCTAAACTACACAATTATCTTGGGTACGAAGACAGCAAAGACAACTATGTAGCTAGCTAACACTACACTAATCAAGTCGTTCAGTTGAGTGTAATAGTTGTGCTGCTAATCGGTAGACGGTGGACTAGCTAACGGACTAGCTAACGGTGGACGTTAGCTAGCAACGATGAAAGATTCCAGATGCCAAAAACCTCAGTGTGATCAGAACTTGGAGAGAATTGGGTAAAGGCCTTCCTCTATGAGACAGAGAGGAAAGTTTAGGCTCAAGCAAAGATATTATCTCCAATGCAATTTCTTTGTACATACGAAAGTGGTCTCAAAAACTATTTCACCAAAGTAATTTAATGGATTACTCCTATCCGCAAATACTCATCTGGCTGGCCTCTGTAGTGCATGTTGGTCTTCATTTAGATATTCCAAATAGTCCATGCTCCCTCACAAACAGTACTAAGCAGAAGTTAAGCCTACCTCTTTGAAGGATTAATTTAAGCTTAAATTTAGTCCTAGAGTAGCTCTTGCAATCGGCTTTGTTTAATCCAGAACTGGATAAATCTACGACTATTTTAAGATAAAGCAACATGCACAGACTTGAGTTAAGATAGTTCAAACAGGCATTTTAGTCTGGGACTAGGCTTACACTTTGTCTGTGAAACAGGCCCAGAAAGCATTAAACTGTAAAGAGGAGTAAAACAAGGTTGCCCACTATCAGCATATCTATTTATTATGACCAACTAAGTTAAAAAATCAGATCCAACAATAATATCAAGCTGCTAGAAATCCAGGGCTTAAAAACAAAGGTTTCATTGTACACTGATGTTTTCTTTTAAATCCACAATTTGGATCCTTCCACAGCCTCATAGAGGATCTAGATCATTTTTCTAACTTCTCTAGGTTATGTATTATGTATTATGTATAGGTTCACAAAAAAATACAACTTTTACATTACCGTGTAGTTTACCAATAAAATGATCTGACGGTGAAGTGGACACACTGTATTTATATCCCGAAAGAAAAATGATCTCAGTACAAAACATTTTAATACAAAGTTAGCAAAAATAGATGAGCTCTTGTTACCATGGAGAGGAAAATACCTGTCTATTTGTGGAAAAATCACCATGATTAATTCTTTAGTCACATCCCAGTTTACCTATTTGCTTATGGCCCTGCCGACACCTAAGGACTTGTTAAGTTATATGAGTAAAGAATGTTCCATTTTATTTGGAACGGCAAGCCAGACAAAATTATCCAGGCCTATTTATATAGTGAATATGAATTCGGATGGCAGAAATGATTACATATTAAAGCATTAGACCTCTCACTAAAGGCTTCAGTCATACAAACGCAATACTTAAATCCGAATGGGTTCTCTACCAGATAAGTAAGAATGGCTCACCCCGTGTTCAAGAATGGCCTTTTCCCCTTTATTCAGATTACAACCTCTAACTTTCGGTTATTTGAAAGTGAAATCATCTCAAAAATATAGCTATTTTTAAAACAAGCCATAGAAAGGTGGTTGCAATTTCAGTTTAATACACCAGAAAAGAGAGAACCAATATTACAGCAAATATTATGGTTAAACTGAAATACTCACTGATAAAAATAAATACATATTTTTAGATTAGATTTTTTAAATGGTAAAATCTTTGAAAATGATGTCCTAAATAGGACTAGTGGAGTTATGTCACACATGCAGCTAACAAAAATATATGGAAACTTCTGCTCTATCCAAAATTACAACCAACTAATTGCAGCATTACCGCAAAAATGGAAGAGGCAAGTGGAAGGGGGAGAAAGCAAGGAACTTGTCTGTCGGCCCTGCATTAAATACCAAAATTGGTTATAGAAAATTGTGATAAATAAAAAAGTACCAGTTTCATTAAAGGACCAAAACATGTACAGCTGTGCCATACCGTTTGGGGAAGAAACCTTCGATGTACGATTCCATGGCACATGTACTGATACACAAAACGACTCTGGATTCAAAACTTGGTTAAAATTATTATACATAATTCTTGCAACCGATATGTTATATACTGTATATGGGGCATACAACCATCCCAGCTCTACAGATTTTGCTGCAAAGAGATGGAATCATTAGATCATTTGTTTTGGTACTGTCCATATGTAGCTTTTTTTGGTTGCAGGTTCAGGAATGGCTGAAGAATTGCAACATTTAGATCTGGGGAAGAGTACCAAAAAATGTTGCAGCATTGAAGGTCCACAAGAACACAGTGGCCTCCATCATTCTTAAATGGAAGAGGTTTGGAACCACCAAGACTCTTCCTAGAGCTGGCCTCCCATCCAAACTGAGCAATCGGGGAGAAGGGCCTTGGTCACGGAGGTGACCAAGAATCCGATGGTCACTGACAGAGCTCCAGAGTTCCTCTGTAGAGATGGGAGAACCTTCCAGAAGGACAACCATCTCTGCAGCCCTCCACCAATCAGGCCTTTATGGTAATGTGGCCAGAAGGAAGCCAGTCCTCAGTAAAAGGCACGTTACAGCCCACTTGGACACTCAGACCACAATAAACAAGATTCTCTGATCTGATGAAACCAAGATTGAGCTTGGTTGGAGAAAACCTGGCACCATCCCTACAGTGAAGCATTGTGATGGCAGCATCATGCCGTGGCGATGTTTTTCAGTGGCAGGGACTGGGAGACTAGTCAGGATCGAGGGAAAGATGTACAGAGCAAAGTAGAGAGATCATTGATGAAAACCTGCTCCAGAGTGCTCAAGATCTCAGACTGGGGCGAAGTTTCACCTTCCAACCTGACAGAGGTTGAGAGGATCTGCAAAGAAGAATGGAAGAAATTCCCCAAATACAGATGTACCAAGCTTGTAATTTCATACCCAAGAAGACTTGAGGCTGTAATCTCTGCCAAAGGTGCTTCAACAAAGTACTGAGTAAAGGGTCTGAATACTTATGTAAATGTCATATTTCAGTTTTTTTATTTGGAATAAATTAGCAAAAATGTCTAAAAACCTGTTCTGCTTTGTCATAATGGGTATTGTGTGTAGATTGATGAGGAAAATAAGCAAGTTTTGAATAAGGCTGTGACGTAACAAAATGTGGAAAGAGTCAACAGGTCCAAATTCTTTCCAAATGCACTATATATTTACAACCAACCCAAAAATGGTGGGTTGGAAATTATGCAGAAAATTACATTGATAAAAGCCACAATCTATGGAATATGAAAGCTGATCTACCCCCTAAAAATAAAAAATAATAAGAGCACATGATCACCGCACGGCAATCTTTACACTCAGAACAAAATCGATTAAATGGCAAGTCGGCCTATGGTAACCGCGACATGGTAAAAATGTAACACTTTTCCCTTGGCTATTAGCTGACTGAAGTTTGTTTCCCCGTAGAAAACCAATACAATCGAATTGAGTTTGCAACATTTCCTGAGACCCCTGCTTTCATCAGACCACATTAATTGGGAGCGAATTGGGAGCAGAGATATACTATGCGGTTCTTCTTCTTCTTTGGGGTTTAATAACGCTTGGCATCCAATATGTTGCATTACCTCCCCCTAACTGATCTATAATATCAATCCCTTACACTTTGTGATACAAAATGGGAAAAAGGGGGAAATAAAAAAAGTGAAGGTACCCCATTCCACTACTTTGACCCTATCTGCTCCTGCACCCTGCCAATGGCCTGGGAGGACAGGAAACCACCACTGAACACACACTGTAACTCTTCAGAAATCAAACCTCATATACCCAAATACTTCTCTGCAGCAGTCACCACAACATATATTTTCTTTGATGAAGTTGAATTTCTGCTGAACATTGATATGAACGCTAAGAAGCCAACCTTACTGAAGCATATTTTAGTTGTTGGCCTATCCCTCTGTGCTGGCACAGATCTACTACTCAAAGGGATCCTCTCAGGATCCCTCAACCTTGATCCTTCTTTCTTCACTGCCTCAGATTACGAAACATTCTGCACAATTATGTCTCTGGTCACCTCAATCTGCCTCTCTCGCACCGGACACTTCCGATCCCCAGCAACATAGGCACCCCTACAGTTGACACACACAACTTTATCCACCAAAACCACACAATCTAATATTTATATATATATTTTTCAAACCTTTATTTAACTATGCAATTCAGTTAAGAACAAATTCTTATTTACAATGACGGCCTATCAAAAGGCCTCCTGCGGGGATAGGGGATTAAACATAAACTAAAAACATAGGACAAAACACACATCATGGCAAGAGAGATCACAACAATACATGCCCTTCTGCAGACTTACCACATCTAAGATTCTCCGCCCTCTACACACTGCTGCAACATGACCATAAACGTTGCACTTGAAACATCGGAGTGGATTCGGCACCCAAGCTCTAACAGGACAATTTATATATCCTAACATGACTTTGTGAGGTACATACAGACTCAAAACTCAAAAGGACTGATAGTGACTCCTCTGTTTCACCAAGCTCATCACTGGGTCTGCGTCGCACCAAATGACAGGCTTCACAAACACCAGGAATCTTCACCTTCAATTACTCCACCTCTACACTTAACGCTACCCCAGAAATCACTCCTTTCAATGGTGCCCTATTCCTAAGCGCAAAGCAAGAAACAGATCTTGACCCAGATTAAATGAGACAGAGCACCCGCTTCCTCTGGGTAGAAGAAACACAAATAAATATAAGTCCAGTACAGGTTACCTTCATTCGTCCTTTCCCACCCACCCTAAAACCACAAATGTATCTGCCAAAAGGCAGGGATCCACTTTCTCCAAAAATGTCACTCCTACTGGACCAGATTCTTCTTTATCATCGATTCCAAGCTCGGGCTCTGAGCTCTTTACCACAAATTCCACCTCACTTAACTCCCTCATTCACTTCCTTTTCCCTCCAGAACTCGGTATGGCTTACGGCTCACATCAATCTTCACTCCTTGTGAAAATCTTCCAATTTTCCACATAAAAATGTCTTTCTTCCCTTGAGGGATGCCATCTCTTCGGTTCCTTCCTTTGTCTGTTGCATGCCCCCCAGACTTTAATGCAATCTTGTGGCTAACCACACATTTGCAATGGATAAACCACTTTAAATATTGCTGTATACTTATACAGTTTATACCCATTTTATACCGATTGTCTGTATACATAGCCTATAAGAATATTTGTAAACAAACCATAAATGTCTCTTTTTATTTATTGGAAAGCTGTGAGTGCTGTCGTATGACACAATATCAGTACTTGTTGCATTTTTTACTTGTCTAAGTCCTATCATCAACTGATTTCAGCCAGTGTATAGCTGTAGATTGACGGCAATGTTTGAATGGAATGTTGGCATATTGGCAGTTAATTTGAAAACTTTCTTGCTGGCTAACAAACATACAGTGCAGATACATTTTTCAAATGTATTACTTTATACAATATCTTATCACAGCACTGGCAAACAACGGTTGACCAACTTCCTGACCAAAATGACTGATCTTTATCCCATCACAAGAAGGTTCAGGTCTAATTGTAGTATTTTAATGACTAATTCTGACAAAAACATGAGCCTGCCACAACCATACTACAATGGCACACCTCACAACTGTTCACATGGTTCCTGTCAGCACCTAGAGAACATTAGCATTCTGTTCTGAATTAGCTTGTTTACACTTTCAGTCCATGGCGTCAGGACTGTAGTCAAAACACAGATAAGCTTTTAAATTTGACTTCCAAATTAATCTTCACCTTGCAGTCTCACCTGGGATACAACTGGTTCAGTTATAATCCACTGACCAGTGCCACAGCATGTGGCCTGGAATGAAAACATTACAAATGCATGACATTTCAATTAAAATGAGCTATAAAACACTAAGCTTTATTAACACAAATATGATCAATTACATGTGTAAATAGACTAACATTATTTTTGCTGCATTGCCCCACAGCTACAGTGATCCATAAGCATGCACTCGTGACAAGTTCTTTCTCTCTTAGGAAGTCAAACTAAGGCCTAGACCAGAATGAGCACAGAGTAAATGTAATAAGGCCGGCAGATGAACAGATTACCATTTGTTCTGGAAACACTCATTGAGCTGAGGGTTAAACCAGGTTGATAATGCAGCAGTGTTTAAGGAGACCACTTTATTACCCTCATCTTCTCAATTCAACATGAAAGCTGAAAATATTCACTTCTGGAATTAGTTAACCCTTTATATATTTTTTTATACAATCTACAAGATGATCAATGGAAACTTACTAGAATGTTAAGATACTGTACAATACAGTATATAATAAAATACACAAATCTTAAACTGTGGTTTTATTTATATTCATTTCAGATATGATATACATTTAAAACATCTACATTTAATAAAACAATAGTTTTATGCGAGGCACAATCACGGAGTCTATTTCTAGACAAAAAAAACAAAACAAGAACAGGGAACAGGAATGCATTTTGCAAGGTAATGTTGCCATGCATTTTGTGATGAGTTTCAGGCTCAAAAGAAAAATAAATATACTTTGGGAGTGTAAGTAGATCCCCTTCTAGCCAGGGCTTAATATTGGCACCAAACAATAAAAATAATGTTAGTATATAAACTCAATTTATCAAATGCCGATAAAAAGGGTTGTTCCACGAAATGAGTGCCTTTTGCCTACATTCAATATTTGAAGTAGAAATAGTGCACCAATATTGCATTTTAAAAGCATGTTGTAATTCAATAATGTCCCCTACAATATAGACTACATGGAGAATTCAGATGAACACAAAAAGACTTGCCCTAAGTGCCAAAATCCAGCATTTTGACAAGTCCCACTGTGAACCCTCTGACTCAGGAAGATTTTAACCCACCTAACCCCAAAATGTCTTCAAGTTTTCACCATCATTAGTTTTAAAGGAAAAACAAATAAAACTGTCCCTCATTTTAAGATCAACCCTGTTACCTGAACTCTTTAATATGGTGAAACTAGTCCTACATTTTTATTTTGTTTTAAATATCCAAAGTAACATCTAATAGTTAAATCAGTGTATAAGCAGGTGAGCTGGTTCTACTCTTTTGGCCATTTCCTGGTGTTTTGCTGTGGAAAACAGAGTGGGTTAAGCAGAACATGTCAACCCTGTTAACTATACAGGCTACAAATATTAACTATTTGTGAAGTTTGCATTCGATTGCCGCTCCCTGTTGCACACAACCTTCCATTCCCTGTCACATGGGAATTTATGGAATATTTATGATGAAAATTGTCAACCCTGTTACGGTCAACATTGTTACTTTATATGGCACTTAGTCATTTAAAATGTGTTTTTTTTTACCTTAAGATGAGAACTTGTTTTTCATTAAGTTGAACATATGTTCTTTATGACAGAATGTAAAAATTGGGTGAAACTAAGTTTGTCCCACCAAGTTACACATCTCAAAAGGCACCGAATTAGTGGAATGACCCAAAAACAACCTTTGTAGCAAATGATGCGTCATTTCACCTGATAACTCGTCAAAAGCGAACTAATGTCAATGATTAAAATGCTGACATTATAAATCAGCTGGCAAAAATCTAAAAAAGTGTTTCTCATTTTAGGCTTCATTAAGGAAATGTTGTACCTTTCCCTTAGTTCTGCTCCCTTGTTGAGCTCCACTGAAAGCAGGACGGTGCGAAAGGAAAAGCATCTGGTTATGTGTTCCTCACCCTGGGCATGGAATGGAATGAGGGCTCATGGCAAGCAAGGTGCAAATACAAGAAGCCCAAACCATAGTGGATAAACCAGGCTTTCACATGTTATTTAGTTCCATTAGAGTCTGGTCCAGCATCTGGTGCATATCAAGGTTCTCCTCTTTAGCATGTGCCAGTTTCTCTGTTAGACACCAAATAAAACAAAATATTAAAATCCAAGCTACCATCACACAACATGCAAAAGAAGTATATCGTACGGTTAGGTCTACATAATTAGATAAAATGCAAGACACTTTCAGTTTTAGAGAAAAACTAAAATGCTGTGACTATGCTATGGCAGTAAACATGCAGGAAATAAACATTTTTACAGCATAGCCTTCCCCATGCTCTAAACATGGACAATTAACAATACTGTATATACTACCTGGTTGTATGTCAGAGTATACAGTAAATACAGATTAGAGATAATCCCAGATTTATACATTTATACAGTACCAGTCAAAAGTTACACACCTACTCAATGGAGGGTTTTTCTTTTTACAATTTTCTACATTGTAGAATAATGAAGACATTAAAACTATTAAATAACACATGGAATCATGTAGTAACCAAAAAAAAAGTGTAAAAATATATCTAAATATATGTAATATTTGAGATTCTTCAAAGTAGCCATCCTTGGCATTCTGTCAACCAGTTTCATGAGATTGTCACGTGAAATCCATTTCAATTATCATGCGTGCCTTGTTAAAAAGTTCATTTGTGGAACTTCTTTCCTTAATGCATTTGAGCCAATCAGTTGTTGTGACAAGGTAGGGGTGGTATACAGAAGATCGGCTTTTAACAAATAGGGCTAAATCCATTTTATGGCAAGAACCACTCAAATAATCAAAAAGAAACAGTCCATCATTACTTTAAGACCTGAAGGTCAGTCAATTGTGAAAATTAAGAACTTTTAAAAGTTATTACAGTGCAGTTGCAAAAACCAACAAGTGTTATGATGAAATTGGCTCTCATGAGGACTGCCACAGGAAAGGAAGTTACCTCTGCTGCAGAGGATTAGTTCATTAGAGTTACCAGCCTCAGATTGCAGCCCAAATAAATGCTTCAGAGTTCATCTCAACATCAACTGTTCAGAGGAGACTGCGTGAAATCAGGCCTTCATGGTCAAATTACTGCAAAGAAACCACTAATAAAAGGACACCAATAAGAAGAAGAGACTTGCTTGGGCCAAGAAACACGAGCAATGGACATTAGACTGGTGGAAATCGGTCCTCCAAATTGGAGATTTTTGGTTCCAACCACCGTGTCTTTGTAAGACGCAGAGTAGGTGAACGGAGGATCTCCGCATCGGTGGTTCCCACCGTGAAGCATGGAGGAGGAAGTGTTATGGTGCTTTGCTGGTGACACTGATTTATTTAGAATTCAAGGCACACAACCATCATGGCTACCAAAGCATTCTGCAGCGATATTCCATCCCATCTGGTTTGCACTTAGTGGAACTATGATTTGTTTTTCAACAGGACAATGACCCAACAGAACTCCAGTGCTGCATCAGATGACCTGACGTCCACAGTCCCCCGACCTCAACCCAATTGAGATGGTTTGGGATGAGTTGGACCGCAGATTGAAGGAAACACAGCCAACAAGTGCTCAGCATATGTGGGAACTCCTTCAAGACTGTTGAAAAAGCATTCCTCATGAAGCTGGTTTAGAGAATGCAAAGAGTGTGTAAAGCTGTCAAGGTAAAGGGTGGCTACTTTGAAGAATATAAAATATATTTTTGGTTACTACATGATTACATACATGTTATTTCATAGTTGAGTCTTCACTATTATTCTACAATGTAGAAAATACAAAAAATAAAAAACCCTTGAATGAGTAGGTGTGTCCAAACTTTTGACTGGTACTGTATGCTGTTAGCTTGTTACTCCAGCAGTAACACTTAACTCCAGAATTATTAGCATCACATACAATACTGTACATAAATAAGCTCATTACTTAAATAGATGAAACATTCACACTATGTTTAGTCCTCATTCAAGGCCACTCTTAGTTCGTTAGAGAGAAGGCGGTTTTTCTCAAGTTGCTGGTAGAGGTGATCTTGGCAGTCGGAAAGCAGGTAGGAAAGAGAAAGAAGAGAGGAAATCAGTGCAGTACCAGACTAGAGAGCTCAAGAGAAAGCTTCATGTGGGATCACTTCGCACCTGATTATACATTACCTCGTTTGAAAATGATATAGTATATAGAAGGTCTACTCTCCACAGAACAGTGGAGCAGAAGTGATGGGTAGAATGCCTCTGAACTTTGTGAATGGAGATTTGAACATTTCTCTTGGGTGGATAATTGAGCAAACAAGTAATAAATTGCCAGACACTTGTCTAGTGGGCTCTACGCACTGCCTAAATATACCTTCCAGAACCAGAAGGCATGTACGGATCCTGCTTAAAGTCTTACAGGTGCAGCTAAGGCAGTATAAAAGTTTAAATTCCAGCCTTGTATGGAGGACCACTACCTGATGTCAGATTCCCAGGATTTTCCACATGAAAATATATTAATTTTCAACTATAAAAGGATATTGCAAATTACAGACGTCATGTCATCAACATTGCAATGGTCAATCATACTTGCCATCCTTTTTTCAACTCACTTATTTCAAACACTCAGAGGCAGACAATCTTAGACACTGTCCTTCTCTTTACTCTACCTGTTCAATAGCAACCCAACATGTGCCACCTGTTGATCAAACCATTACATTAACTATATTGTACTTAGCCAAATTACACCCACCTAAGCAGCTACATTTGTTTTAACAACATGTGTAATGCCATGATGCGCCTAAAAACCTAGACCTTCAATAAGTCTGTAAGAACCATTATTCCCTTAAGGCTAGACCCAATAAATGAAAGTTGAATAAGGGCTACAAGTGTGCAGTAGGCCTACTTGCAAGAAATGTTCAGTACAGTGCACTAAATGCATCTTGCCCCTCAAAATGAATGAACCTTTTAATGTCCATTGCTGTTGATTTGCCAACCAAATCATTAGATGTACTGTCAACTGAAAGTGTAAGAAGGTTAGCACCCTAACATTTGTTTAGTTCTGTTCTGCAGAGTTCTGTCATACTATCCAGGTCTCTGCACAAACAATTCGAGCTTCTACTTTTAAAAATCTACCTTTCCAGAAACAAGTCTTATCGTTGCCGCTTGTTATAGATCCCCCTCAGCCCCCAACAGTGCACTGGACAACATATGTGAATTGATCGCCCCCCATCCATCTTCAGAGTTCGTACTGTTAGGTGACCTAAACCGGGATATGCTTAACACCCCGGCCATCCTACAATCTAAGCTAGATGCCCTCAATCTCACACAAACCATCAAGGAACCTACCAGGTACAACCCTAAATCCATAACAATGGGCACCTCTTAGATATCCTCCTGACCAACTTGTCCTCTAAATACACCTCTGCTGTCTTCAACCAGGATCTCAGCGATCATTGCCTCATTGCCTGCATCCGTGGTCAAACGACCACCCCTCATCACTGTCAAACACTACCTAAAACACTTCAGTGAGCAGGCCTTTCTAATCGACCTGGCCCGGGTATTCTGGAAGGATATTGATCCCATCAGGAGAGGATGCCTGGTTACTCTTCAAAATTGCTATCCTCGCTATCTTAAATAAGCATGCCCCGTTCAAAACATGTAGAACTAAGAACAGATATAGCCCTTGGTTCACCCCAGGCTTGACTGCCCTTGACCAGCACAAAAACATCCTGTGGCGTTCTGCATTAGCATCGAATAGCCCCCGCGATATGCAACTTTTCAGGGAAGTCAGGAATCAATATACTCATTTCGGAAAGACGAGGCTAGCTTTTTCAGACAGAAATTTGCTTCCAGTAGCACTAATTCTGAAAAGTTTTGGGATACTAAAGTCCATGGAGAATAAGAGCACCTACAAGATGCCCACTGCACTGAAGATAGGAAACGCTTACCACTGATAAATCTACGATAATAGATCATTTCAATAAGCATTTTTCCACGGCTGGCCATGCTTTCCACCTGGCTACCCCTACCAACATCTCAGCACCCCCTGCAGCAACTTGCCCAAACCCCCCCCGCTTCTCCTTCACCCAAATCCAGACAGCTGATGTTATGAAAGAACTGCAAAATCTGGATCCCTACAAATCAGCTGGGCTAGACAATCTGGACCCTCTCTAAAATTAAACTCAGAAATTGTTGCAACCCTATTACTAGCCTGTTCAACCTCTCGTATCATCTGAAATCCTAAAAGATTGGAAAACTGCCACGGTCATCCCCCTTTTCAAAGGGGTGACACTAGACCCAAACTGTTATAGACCTATATCCATCCTGCCCTGCCTTTCTAAAGTCTTCGAAGACGAAGTTGTTGACCAGACTTGTTTATACTGTATTATTGACTGCATGTTTGTTTTACTCCATGTGTAACTCTGTCATTGTGTGTCGAACTGCTTTGCTTTATCTTGGCCAGGTCGCAATTGTAAATGAGAACTTGTTCTCAACCTGCCTACCTGGTTGCCTACCTGGTTAAGGTGAAATAAAATAAATAAATAAAAAGTTAAAACAGATCACCGATATCCCACCATACCTTCACTATGCAATCTGGTTTCCGAGCTGGTCATGGGTACACCTCAGCCACGCTCAAGGTCCTAAGCGATATCATAACCACCATTGATAAAAGACAATACTATGCAGCTGTCTTCATCGACCTGGCTTTCGACTGTCAATCACCGCATTCTTATCGGCAGACTCAATAGCCTTGGCTTCTCAAATGACTGCCTCGCCTGGTTCACCAACTACTTCTCAGATAAGAGCTCAATGTGTCAAATCGGAGGGCCTGTAGTCCGGACCTCTGGCAGTCTGTGGGGGTGCCATAGGGTGCAATTCTCAGGCCGAGTCCGTCTGTCTGTACAGTAGGGAGAACAAGTATTTGATAACCTGCAAAATCGGCAGTGTTTCCTACTTACAAAGCATGTAGAGGTCTGTAATGTTTATCATAGGTACACATCAACTGTGAGAGACGGAATCTAAAACAAAAATCCAGAAAAATCACACTATGATTTATAAGAAATTAATTTGCATGACATAAGTATTTGATCACCTACCAACCAGTAAGAATTCCAGCTCTCACAGACCTACTAGTCTTTCTTTAAGAAGGCCTCCTGTTCTCCCCTCATTACCTGTATTAACTGCAACTGTTTGAACTCGTTACCTGTATAAAATACACCTGTCCACACACTCAATTAAACAGACTCCAACCTCTCCACAATGGCCAAGACCAGAGAGCTGTGTAAGGACATCAGGGATAAAATTGTAAACCTGCACAAGGCTGGGATGGGCAACAGGACAATAGGCAAACAGCTTGGTGAGAAGGCAACAACTGTTGGCGCAATTATTAGAAAATGGAAGAAGTTCAAGATGACGGTCAATCACCCTCGGTCTGGGGCTCCATGCAAGATCTCACCTCATGGGGCATCAATGATCATGAGGAAGGTGAGGGATCAGCCCAGAACTACACGGCAGGACCTGGTCAACGACCTGAAGAGAGCTGGGACCACAGTCTCAAAGAAAACCATAAGTAACACACTACGCCGTCATGGATTAAAATCCTGCAGGGCACGCAAGGTCTCCCTGCTCAAGCCAGCACATGTCCAGGCCCGTCTGAAGTTTGCCAATGACCATCTGGATGATCCAGAGGAGGAAATGGGAGAAGGTCAATGTGTCTGATGAGACCCCCCCCCAAAAAGAGCTTTTGTCTAAACTCCACTTGCCGTGTTTGGAGGAAGGAGGAGTACAACCCCATCCCAACCGTGAAGCATGGAGATGGAAACATCATTCTTTGGGGATGCTTTTCTGCAAAGGGGACAGGACGACTGCACCGTATTGAGGGGAGGATGGATGGGGCCATGTATCGCAAGACCTTGGCCAACAACCTCCTTCCCTCAGTAAGAGCATTGAAGATGGGTCGTGGCTGGGTCTTCCAGCATGACAACGACCTGAAACACACAGCCAGGGCAACTAAGGAGTGGCTCCGTAAGAAGCATCTCAAGGCCCTGGGGTGGCCTAGTCAGTCTCCAGACCTGAAGCCAATGGAAAATAGAACATCTTTGGAGGGAGCAGAAAGTCCGTATTGCCCAGCGACAGCCCCAAAACCTGAAGGATCTTTAGAAGGTCTGTATGGCGGAGTGGGCCAAAATCCCTGCTGCAGTGTGTGCAAACCTAGTCAAGAACTACAGGAAACGCATGATCTCTTTAATTGCAAACAAAGGTTTCTGTACCAAATATTAAGTTCTGCTTTTCTGATGTATCAAATACTTATGTCATGCAATACAATGCATATTAATTACTAAAAAAATCATACAATGCGATTTTCTGGATTTTTGTTTTAGATTCAGTCTCTCACAATTGAAGTGTACCTATGATAAAAAATTACAGACCTCTACATGCTTTGGAAGTAGGAAAACCTGCAAAATCGGTAGTGTATCAAATACTTGTTCTCCCCACTGTATGTAAAAATGATGTCGCTCTGGCTGCTGGTGATTCTCTGATCCACATCTACGCAGACGACACCATTCTGTATACATCTTGCCCTTCTTTGGACACTGTGCTAACAACCCTCCAAATGAGCTTCAACTCCATACAACTCTCATTCCGTGGCCTCCAACTGCTTTTAAATGCTAGTAAAACTAAGTGCATGCTCTTCAACAGATCGCTGCCAGCACCCTCCCACCATCACTACTCTGGACGGTTCGGACCTAGAATGTGGACAACTACAAATACCTAGGTGTCTGGTTAGACTGTAAACTCTCCTTAAGCATCTCCAATCCAAAATGAAAATCAGCTTCCTATTTTGCTACAATGCATCCTTCACTCATGCCGCCAAACATACCCTCGCTAAACTGACTATCCTACCGATACTTGACTATGGTGATCTCATTTACAAAATAGCCCCCCAACACTCTACTCAGCAAACTGGATGTAGTCTATCACAGCGCCATCCGTTTTAGCACCAAAGCCCCATATACTACCCACCACTGCCGACCTGTATGCTATCGGTGGCTGGCCCTCACTACATATCCGTTGCCAAACCCACTGGCTCCAGGTCATCTATAAGTCGTTTCTAGGTAAAGCCCCGCCATCTCAGCTCACTCGTCACCATAGCAACACCCACCCGTAGCACACGCTCCAGCAGGTATATTGCACTGGTCATCCCCAAAGTCAACACTTCCTTTAGTCACCTTTCCTTTCAGTTCTCTGCTGCCAATGACTGGAATAAATTGCAAAAATCTCTGAAGCTGGAGTCTTAGATCTCCCTCTAACTTTAAGCATCAGCTGTCAGAGCAGCTTACCAATCACTGTACACAGCCAATCTGTAAATAGCACACCTCAGCCCCATATTATTACTTACCCTCTTGCACCCCAGTATCTCTACTTGAATATCATCATCTGCACAATCACTCCAGTATTAATGCTAAATTGTAATTATTTTTCCTCTCTATGGCCTATTTCTTGCCTACCTCCCTACATTTGCACACACTGTACATAGATTTTTCTATTGTGTTATTGACGGTAACGTTTGTTTATGTGCAACTCTGTTTTTGTCACACTGCTTTGCTTTATCTTGCCCAGGTCAGTTGTAAATGAGAGCTTGTTCTCAACTGGCCTACCTGGTTAAATAAAATAAATTATGATTTTCTGAGATATAAAAACAAGGAAAACTTGACTAACATCAAGGCATCCTAGTTTTATTAGAGCGCTTGAGATAACAGAAACTTCCTTCTATGTAAGCTTTTATTTTACCACAACACAAAGATTCTGTTGGAAGAGTGACACGTTTAGCAACACACCAGCGCTACTGGAGCCACAGCAGTCTAGAGCCACAATGCCCCACTGAGGAATACAGAAAACGTATGGCAACTACTCAACCACCTCAAAACACAAAAGGTCGGACCAAACTTCTCTGATCACATGAAGACCTTTCCGTGGAGTCATGAGAAGAGTCACTTGAATAAACCACTCTGTCATACAGATTTGGATTGACAAAGTCTGCATTTGCTCAGATGCCAAAGGGACACCGGACAAAAACCCACCTTCCAAAAGCAAACAGATTGTGCAGTTCACCCTCAACTGTGGTTATCACAGAACAAAAAGGAACTTCAAGGGGGCCTTTCTTCCATACAGAAGTAGACCTTGTTAGTAGTAGATACAAGTGAGCTACACTTGAAAAGGTACAGAAAAGAAACAAAGCACATTGTGTTTCTCAATGTAAGACCCAGTAGAAGGCTCACATTGAAATACAAAGAGTTGTATTGCATTTCAATAGACACCTCGCATGCATTAAGGGTTGACAAAATATACTGAATATTTTGAAATTAAGACTTTAATTTTGTTGGTTGAACAATGTACATTTCAAATACTTACAAAAAAAATTAAGGATGTAAAAAGTAATACAATATGGTCCAAATGAAAGTCCAAATCAGTAAACAAAGAACCTCCATGCTGTGTTCTGTTCATACAAAACAAGTCTCTAGGCTCACGCACTGTACTGCTAAAATGGTTACTGACTATCATGGCGAGAATGTCCTCACAACCACACGCAAGTTAGTGTGAGAGGAAACCACTGAGCTTAAACACTTACCACATAATTGGCCCGTACTTACAGACAATATACAACCACCCTTAAGCCCATCCCTTGACTATGACCTTAAGACTACCTTGTGTATAAAAATGAAATAGCTGCTTTCTAACAGTAACCACTTTATTTTGTATGAACACAAAACAGCAGACAGATGGAGAACATCAGAGACAGAACAGAAGGGTGTGATGGCTGGACAATGGGGAGGTGAGTTGCAAGGAGGCGACAGAGGCACAAGCAGGCAGCACAGTTGAAGAATTACATGGAAGTCATGTCATTGAGGGCGTGGTCCAGCTCCTCACTGATGGCCTTGTGCTTCAGTTTCTGGGCATACAACTCATCTATTGGGACGTGGACCAAGTGCACCAAAAAGGGAGGAGGAGGGGGCAGAAATGGAGGGGTGCATGGGAAGGGGGGGTGAAGGGTGTCCAAGTCATCAGCAAGACCCCAGAGGGAGGGGGAGAGAGATGGACAGAGTGGAAAAGGAAAACATGTTATACCAGAAGAGGATAGAACAGAAATCTGAATGAGGCCATGACAAATTCTTCAGCATCATCAAGAAATAGTGAATATATTACTGGAGCTGGCCCTTGAACATCTCATGTCAGAGATTCCATTACCATATGGCTGCTTCCTCAGCCCTACTAATTACTATGACAGCCTCATGAGACATTCTTTAATCAGATGGATGATTAACAGGAATCAGCAGCTGTAGGGCAGCATTTCCCTTACCATGACTAATAGCCCGTTCTCATTGAGCAGATGCAATGCAACTTCATTGTTGCAGATACAGGCAAAAGCAACCCAATCTATGAACAATCTTAAATATAGAGTGACAAGGAAGACCTGTCAAATGTCCAACTACCAATGTAATTGCCACTCAGCTGTAACCCAAAAGTATATTGACTCAATAAGGGGTACGTGATGCTCAAAAGACACTGATAATAACAGAAATGAGAGGTAGCAAAGATTAGATTGCAAAAAAAGGGAAGATGATTTCCTCCTCTAGAAGAGATTTGAAAAGTAGACACTCACCGAATGGCCATGAATGAGACCAATTGACACTATATAATGTAGGCCTACTCCAAACAGATCAAAGTACAGTTTTGAAATTAACTGCAAAAACGTAATACCTTCCAAGTCGTCAATGGTCTTCTCAAGCTTGGTTACTGATCTCTCAGCGAACTCAGCACGTGTCTCAGCCTGTGGTAGACAGACAGGTTCTTAAGAATCAGTAAGTCTTTAAAGTTCACACGGTGAGTGATACTGTGATAGTTTAGGCCTACAGCACCTACAGCACTGAACTAGCCTGGCCTCTGGCCAAAGTCTGTAGATAAGGGGGGGGTTGTGAAACTTGCCTCCTTCAGCTTGTCGGTGAGGACCTTCATCTCCTCCTCATACTTGTCCTCCTTATGTGAGTACTGTGGACCAAAAGAGTCATGCATTTACCCACAGATAACTGCTACACCCCCACCAGTCTACAGAGACAGATACATGGTCTAAAAACACTCACTTTACATGTTATATAAAACAAAGACTTTACATCTAATGACAATTTATCATAATACAGTTCTACCATGATACAATAAGTTTATATTCAATTGACAGAAAAAAAATACTGGAAGGTCCATTTGCCTTACATCTGCAGAAAGTACAAAGTTAGACTAATCTTAGACCAAGGCAATTTGTATGCCAGATACTGTATCCATTGAACAAAGTGTTGCTGTAAATGGTTCTTTAGGTTCCTTCCATCCATTAATTCTCCAGCATGGCTCTGGAGAAGCTGGTATGGACAGCATGCCTGAACACAGCAGCAGACTACCTACCTTCTCAGACTGGGCCTCCAGTGACTTCAGGTTGTTGGTCACAGTTTTCAACTCTTCTTCAAGCTCAGAGCATTTGCTGGTGTTAGAAGGGAGAAGGTGCAGAGGGTCCAGAGAAAAGTGTGCCGAAATGGAGGGGGATATTGAGACACCAATGAGAAATGGAAGCAGGAAGGAAAGAGGGAGAGCAGGAAAGAGGAGAAGAAATAAAAACAAAATGAATACGAACTAGCAGAACTACAGGAAGGAGACCAAAGTACCTCAACACAGCAGGAACGTGACAATATTAACAGAGGTGGAGAGTAGACTACAAAGAAAACTTTCATAAATGCCTTTTAGCATGCAGATTTGGTCAGATTAAGACTACTGGCTAGTGCTGCATGTGAAAGATGTTATTCTTGCACAGTCCCTGCCAGGTTAGAGGTGTAAAAGGTTCTGGTTTTAGGATATCCCGAGCATAAGCCCAAACAAAGGAAAATATAGCAAAGCAGAGCAAGGTGCAAAGAGGAAAGAGGCGTCATTCAGCAGAGTGAATGAACGTGACAAGAGGAAGTAGTACAAAAGTCTATAAAGATGGGTCTAACAGAATACATTGTTAGTCTGCAGTACCTTTGCTTCGGAAGCTGTAAGTGATTTTAAGCTTTGTTCCAAAACTCTTAGCTCGTCCTCCGATCTTCGAATCCGTCTGTTAGTGGATGTGGCGAACGAAACGGCCATTCAAAACATGGAACACATGCAAATTAATAGTACATGCAACAACGAGCGTGAGCAACATGTTGAAAATAAACACTAAACTTTGAGCCAGGCGTGGTGTTAAAGTAGAATGTTAAATAACTCCAGCCATGCATGTTAATTAAGTGCAGCGTTACTGTTAGGGGCATTAGATCTTACCCTTCTGAAAGTTCAGCGCGCTCCTCTGTACGCTCCAGATCACTCTCAATGATGACCAGCTTACGGGCAACCTTTAGGCACAGAACACCAAGGACTTACACTCTATAGACAAAATGTCTGTGTATATATACACACACAATACATCTGTGTACTGTACATATACCCTATATGAATTGGGGTATGTCAGGGTAGAGATGACTAAATCACCATGTTTGCTTTACAAAGTGGACTCAATCATACGTGTGTGTGTGCCATTATGTTATTGTAGGTTAAAGGAAGGGTGTGGGGAGGCTGGGCTGCAGAGACAGCTGGACAGCAGCCAACAACTGCAGTAGCTGAGAGACTCGCCTCCTCATATTTGCGGTCAGCCTCCTCGGCGATGTGCTTGGCCTCCTTCAGCTGGATCTCCTGCAGCTCCATCTTCTCCTCATCCTTGGAGGCTCTGTTCTCAATGACCTTCATGCCTCTGAGCAGGGAAGGGAGAGACAGGCAGTAGACATTAGAAAGAGTCCCATCCCTAGGCTCATAGCAGCACTGCGCAGTAACTCAATGACTCAGATCAATAGTTTGAGTCTAAGACTAAACTTGGGTGGGCAGTGTACGCCTAGTGCACATCCAGACTGGCTGGCTGCTTGTGAATCTTTAATATGCCCTTTCAATGTCAAGGCCTGGCAGCTTTCTTATGGGACTGATGGGGAAAATACTGCACTGCTGTAGCACTGGGGATGACAGGGCAGGCCTAGCCCACACAGGGTCTGACCTACAGTCTCAATAGAGTTCAGGCACTGGGCTGTGCAGCACAGAGGGGCTGTTTATACACCAAACAAAGGAATGGAAACAGAGCCTCGCGTCACGGCCCATTTATTCAGGACCTCAGTCTCGACAAACAGCTTGTGTTTGTTGAAATTGGTCTGTGGCACCGCCAGTCATGACTTAGGCTAAAGCTGCCCTTAGTCTAAAGGCCCTAACAACTCCAAATACAGTAAGGAGCAAGGGAAACAGTCTACTCTACAGTCTAACTCCCTGTCCTCAATAAGTGCACACCTCTCAGACTCATCAGCTGCCTTCTCAGCCTCCTCCAGCTTGGTCAGGGCAGTTGTCAGACGCTCCTGAGCACGATCCAACTCCTCCTCAACCAGCTGGATACGTCTGTTAAGGGAAGCGACATCGGCCTCAGCCTAGGAGAGAAGAACTTGTCAAAACCTGCATCTTGGGGCAAAATGTATTAAGACAGACAAACATTCATACACAGTACTCTCAAGGACACACAAACAAATATCAACATCAATAATACTGGTGACTTTTCCACTAGTGTCTTGTGCGTTTTATAAGTGAGCAGTCTGGGTAATTACTATTTAAGTGGTGCTTTCTGCATCCGTCAACCTAACGGCAGTGGCATCTGTTGGGGAGAGAAGAGGGCCTTCCCAGGAGGATTCCCCTGTGCTGTGCTGCACTCCACACACTGCGTGTAATGAGAACAATGCTCCTGGCTGGCACAGGCTGAATACCTAGCCTCATTATGAGACCCCAGAGGGGACATTAACAAGGAGCCTGCTGCAGTCATTGTGTGCCACAGAAGTTTACACTGCCAAAGGCCACACACACACACCACTGAAGGAGTCCCCAGTGGACCAAAACTGAAGATTCGATTAAGTTCAGCTTTCATGTCACAAAATGGCTACTCTATCTTTGTTATTTGACTGGTGACCTGTTGTGGTGTGACTTACTATCAAGTTTTCCCCCTTAATGTTCTGATTATCTTACCTTCAGTACTATTAAGTTATGTAACCATTGCACTATATATATATATATATCTTTTTTTTCAACACATTTGATACAGAGGAAGTGAAATTCAGCTACAATGCTACAGGTATGCTTTTATATGTGGTAATAAAACTGAACTTTTGATAGCAGAAACAATGGCTAGGGACAGCCGCTCCTCCATCCCTTTTTTGTTTCTATACGCACTAAAAGGCTACTTATTTTAAATCTTAAAAACACTTTTTGTATGGAAACCAAAAGACAACCATATGTGACCTTGGTTTATGAGTATGTGCAGTGGCACTAACCCAGTCTTTACACCTGATTAACCACTCAGAGGCCTGATCACATACCAAGACTTGGAAGAGTGGTGTGCAGGATCAAAGTCCATTTCATGTTGCGAATGGAGATATAGAAACTAGCCAGTGAAATTAAGATAAATATCAGTTCATCTAGTGGCTTTTCAAACCCCACCCCAAAGCCACACGTGTTTCCTTTAAATAAACTACCAATAACCTAGTCATATAAGTGACCATGTTGATGCAGGCAATTAACCCTCCAAATGGAAAATGCATTATAGGCTGCATTTCCTGTTTCTATAGGCCAGAGTCTGGCCCCTGTTCTTCAGAACATGTCACAACTCTTTGTCCTTATAACAGAAACGTTGTTTCAAATATAACCGACAGTATTAACAGTCTGTTATTGGTGTTCCTCAGCTCTGTTGCAGCATTTATTTTGAAGTTCCTTCCTGCTTAATTAAGTGAAAGAGTTTCAAAAAGAGTTGAGTAAACTTTGTGCTGCAATTGTGTCAACGAGAATAATTTACTCAAATGTAATCTTTAGGTAACAATATATACTAAAGTGTGTGCAATAAGTAGCCTAGCATAGGAAATGAAAATATTGGGGGTGATGCAGTACCAAGAAACAATGTAGGCCTAACAATGCTGCAAGAACTGCTTGTGGCAACAGTTACATCATGTCCATCAATTAAGATACAAATATTCACGGGGTACAAAATAAGCATGATTAAAGTATAATTTAAATTCATCAAAAGGCCTGAAGTCCTCTACCGCCACAGTTGAACACTATTTATACTTGAGGAAATCATCCAATTGGTCTCAAACGCGTAATCTGTCAAGAGTTGGCATATTGTCAGCAATGAGCATGACACATTTAGTTTGTTAGCTACCAAACACCCCAACGGGATGTCGGAGAAATTCCGCTGTCAGTGTGCTGCGTGCATCACCATGCATTTGTACAGCCTGTGCAACTCCATCGGACATTAAACATTGCAAAATTAATATATCATTGTTGCACTTGATACATATTTTGAAGCAATTTTACAGCTTTGCAGTTATTTTATGACATGCTTACTGATTCTCTGGCTTTCCTCTCCAAACCCAATTCTCTCTGTAGTCTTTCAGTTCTTTCTTCGGCACCGTCAGCCTGCTGTTGCAAGGTTTTTATTTTCCGTTTAACCGCTTCCAATGATGTTATACCTGCCATTATGTCAACTTGCTAAGAAAACCACGTTTTTAAGACTTTCCTTGGAATGGACATTGAGCACAACGACGCCCTGGAATGTACGAGGATGGCTGCCCGCGGTACTCGAATCGTCTGTGAGGACGCACACAGCAATAACTGAACATTACACCGGAAGTAACCATATTTTCATAGCCAAGTCCAAGGCTACAACAAACGAAAATATATTGACACGTATACAAACAAATATTGATGTCGTTGTTTTCGTAATATAATAATGGTTAAACAACATTTGGTCACAATAAAAAGTGTATATGTGGTAGACATACAGTAATGATAAGGGCACGCCTTGTTATCATAAGCGTTCCTCAGGTAGGCTACCGTGCACTGGCATATAGCACCATCTGCTGCTATTATCTATAAAGTACACATGGGACTGAAAAGATTTTCAGACTGTAGTTCCTACATAGCCCCAAGAGGAGGCCCTCTATATGCATTTGTAGAATCTTACTCAAGGAGTTCAACAAGTGGTTTCTTTCCTGATCTATTTTCCTTCATTTGCAGTGGTATGAAAACATAAGATAGATGAAGCACAATGGCGAATGTCTTCCATTAATTGGCTTTCACCAGTTTTTCAACTATATTATATTGGGGCGAAAGGTAGCCTAGTGGTTAGAGCGTTGGACTAGACCGAATCTGTCGTTCTGCCCCTGAACAAGGCAGTTCCTAGGGCGTAATTGAAAATACGATTTCCATCAACGCAGATTAGGGAAAGGAGATGCGCATAGGAAGTTCCTTCAGTCGACTGAGATGTAGGCTACCCTATGGACACTTTCAATAAATGAAAATCAGTTGTCAACGTTTCATTTGATAACCTCTTCATTTGTTGATTATTGCTGTTTTTTGTTGTTGTTAATCTTTACTTAGATTATCATGCCATACAACTCCAGCCTATGTATTTGATCATTTTCTTCTGCTCCTGGATGCAGCTCCTTGTGTCACGCATGAATCTACATGCACACATATTCGGAATAGTTTCCCATTTGATGTAGTATTTCCCTAATTAAAAATGTCGATGCATGAAGCCAAATTACACTCTCGGTAGCCTATGGGTTTAACTAAACTGACCTAAAAACATAAATTATAGGAACAAAAAATGACATGTTCAGAGGAAAATCGAATTTACTGTAGTCTGTTGCAAGAACAGCTCAAAGAAGTCATTTCGGTCTAACTTGACCATTGACCATATAAAGCAGTGAGCTATATTTATCCCTGCGCTGCTCTGTGTTCGCTCTCTGCTTGGAAACGGCCCATTTAACTAATTCAGTTTCCACTCATAAATGTCCCCTCTTAAGGAGCTGTAGAGAACTTGATTTACTGTCTTACATTGATGTAGCATATAGCATGGGGGTATCATATGCAGGCCATCTCAAAGGTGGAGACATTCATACACAAGACAACTGAAACACTTTTTGTTTTTAAGGTTGATATGACTTAGGGGACTTGTGATCGTTGACAGACAAACAAACAAACATCAACAAAAGATATAAAATGACAGTTCAACAATATCTGGCACTATATCATGATCGTTTATGTGATTAAAATATTATGCATATGGCATAATAGGTTACTTTCCAGTTGGCCCATATACATATAGGGGCTGGACATGACCTACATTTGGTAATATGAGAATGGACTTTAAACAAAATAATGAGACAGAATAAAGGCCTCTCACTGTCATTTTACAACTTTTACAATTTGATCTGTGAGACAGAAAAGACGTGGGGAAGCAGTGTGCAGGAATTGTGATTTTGTGCCCTTTACTTACATCAGTGGCTTTCTTCTCAGCCAGCTCAAGTTTCTCCTGTGCATCCTTAAGAGACTCAGAGTACTTGTCCAACTCATCCTCTGTTCCCTTCAGCTTCTTCTGCAGAGCTACCACGTCATCCTCGAGCTGAGGTGTGTTTTAGTGCGGATAGTTTCACAGGGGTAATCAGCGTGAAACAGAAGGCGTGAGCGCACACAAGGTACAAGAGCGCAGACGGACAGCGGAAGGGAGAGAGAATAGAGAAGTTAGGGGAAATCATGCGAGCCACACAAAATACCTTGGTGGCCACCTCCTCCGCGCTCAGCAATTTTTCCTCGGCGGCTTGGAATTCATCAAGCACTTTATCTCTCTCATCTTCGGTGATCCGCAATTTCTTTTCCAACTCACTTATTTCATCCTCTAACTACACATGTACAAAGGACAACATTTTATTTAGTTGAATAGAGCATCTGAAACAAGTGATAATCATATTGCAATTATTCTGAAAGTATAGGCTACATGTTTCTCAATAGCCTATCCATATTCCCCACAACAGCAATATTCACCATTACAATAATGTTTCTATTATTCCCATTTATAATTTCCCTACAGTTATTTTTTTATTCACGATTTTGTTGTAGAATGTATAAGGCTACAGTAATACAACTCCATCCACCCATCAATAAGTGAAATAGACAATTGATTCCAATAATTCATACCCACGTCACGAATTAGCCTACCAGTTGTGAAAAGTTATTGGTATATATACTCCTCAGATCCTCGGATCATTCAAAATACTCCTTATTTTGAATGATCCGTAAAAGTGATACATCCACATTGTAGAGGTGGTCCATATTAAGAGACAGTGGCGCACAGAGCCACGGGTATTCGGGTGCTTTTTCTAGGATCATTTCGATTTTCCAAATAAAATGCCGACCTGTTTGCTCTTGTCCTCTGCTGCCTTCTTGTCTCCCTCGGCTCCCTCAGCTCTGTCCAAAGCATTCTCCTTGTCGAGCTTAAGCATCTGCATCTTCTTCTTGATGGCATCCATGGCTGCTTATTTTGTTGCTTGGCTCCACCAAATGTTCCAAAAGAGAGCCGAGGAAGGAGACTGAGCGTCTGTGTCTTACTGAACCTTGGTGGGAGTGCAAGCTCTTTCTGACTGTGCCCTGTCAAATAAGTACTTTCAAGGGGGTGGGGGGAGACTGAATTCCTTTGGACATCCAATACTTATTTGGAGACGGCATCTCGGGGGTGCCTTCCCCTTGCCGTATCTTTTTTTAATGGATCTGCTCCGGTGATTCGCTGCTCTCAGACATTTGACCATTGATATGACTATATAAGGATTTGATGGGGAGGAAAGCACAGCCCCCTCAAAACGTAGGTTCAGTTTTCTAAAGTGCTGCTGTTTGGGCATGACACAATCCCGAGAAGATGGAGAGGAACTGTGAGAAAAACGTGCATTTACCCTTATGGAGTTGACACATTATTATACAGTTGCATCGGTGTATTTTAGAAACTGCTTAGAAACAGCATGTTAGCTGTGGACCATACAGTACAGTATGTAAAATGTATTGAGATTTGTCCATTCTGAGCTGATTTCAAATCGTGTTTAATGTTTTTTTTTTTGCCATTTTGTCCCAGGATACTGGACCATATACAACCGTGCCAGTGCCCAGTGCTACTCATGGAGCTGTCTGCAGGGCGTACATCAGCTTCTTTCCATCAGCATTTGTGTTGATATTGTCCTACTGTGAGGTGTTGTATTAGCTCAGGTCAAGTGTACAGTCAGTGAAGAGGTACTGCTGGTGAAAAACTCAGGTCAACCAGCCCCTCGAGGCATTGTTCACAATCTGAGAAGAGCCAGATAATGTATCAAGTAGCCTCCCTGCTAACTCTTTAAGCCAGACAGACTCCATGGGATACCCAAGTGAGATGGTATTTCAACAGCCCACCTGCTCCCTTTGACAGTCTACAGTAGCTGTGTAGTTCTCATGTTAGAGAACTGTCACTGCTGTTTAGGCTGTTCAAGATGGATATATGAATAGTAATCATAAAAAACGATCTACAGGGAAAGGCTTACTGTGGGCTCCCGAGTGGCACAGGAGTCTAATGCACTGCATCTCAGTGCTAGTGGTGTTATTACAGACTCTGGTTTGATTCCAGGTTGTATCACAGCCGGCTGTGATTGGGAGTCCCATAGAGCGGCACACAATCACCCCAGCGTTGTTAGGGTTTGGCTGGGGTAGGCCGTCATTGTAAATAAGAGTTTGTTCTTAACTGACTTGCCTAGTTAAATGAAAACTTTAAATGGCCCTACAGTACATGACAGGTTTTTTTTAGCAAATGTTTAAGTTGGGAAATTAGAGAAATATGAATAATTAAATGAATTGATCTGTTTGACAATCCCTCATATTATCCACAGCATTGAAGGCTAACCATAACTGAACAGATACAAATTTGCCATAATTGACCAAAAGTAGAGCCATTTGTGAGAATAGCAACACAATTATTGACAGTAAAGTTGTATTGTGTCTGCACGGCCTCTATGTCCTTTAGTATTGTATTCTGAGCTCGATCTTCGGTGCCCATTAATGTCCTTATAGTATTTTCGGTGTGAAGGAGTAAAAATACGTTTGTGGTGGCATTCTAGATTTGCAGTGGCATTGCTTTGATGAAAATCGTCACAAACAATTTTTTTGAGTTTAGACACTATTGTTTTAAGAGGTAATCCTTCTTTGATTAAAGATGAGAAGTATATCACTCCTAGAATGATCAGTGTATGAAAATGTTATATTGTAAATTTAGAAAACAACAAATGTTTCCCCTATTATCAAATCCACACATGAATATGATTTTAAAGTGCAAGTTGCAGAACATAGAGAGTAGTCAGATTTTAGTTGGACTTAGTGTATCAACTATGTCTCAGTCCTGGTAGCTTTTTACAGCTGCAGAACCCTACATTTCTGTTTCCCTACCATTGAAGTCAAGCTAAAAAAAAATCTAAAGTGGTATAATTATGCGTTTGCTTGGAATCCAAGAATTAAAATAACTCTTGATAATTACATACCTCTGTAACTCAAAGCTTTTGCTAACCTTTTTAGAGGGATCTGAACATCTTTAGAAGATTAAGGTGTTCATGTGGGATAAATGCAAGGTGTCTTGAATCCTTACTGCATGGGCAGCAGGTAACCTGGCAGGTGAGAGCGTTGGGCCAGTAACCAAAAGGTTGTTGGATCAAATCCCTGAGCTGATAAGGTACAAATCTGTCATTCTGCCCCTGAGCAAGGCAATTAACCAACTGTTCCCTGGGTGCTGATGTTGATTAAGGCTGCTCCTGGCACCTCTCTGATTCAGAGGGGTTGGGTTAAATGCAGAAGATGCATTCAGTTGTACAACTGACTAGGTTTCTCCCTTTCACTATAAATAATGAACATTCTCATAGTGCATCGGGTTAACTAACTGTTTCATGGTCATTTACCACCACTGGCTCCCATCATTTCATCCTCTGGCAAACTAAGGTTGTGTTACTTCTATTATGTGAGAGAGTTGACTCTTGGCTTTTTCTGAGCCCAAAACAACAGCGTGCCTGGAATACATGGAGATCAGCTGGGGATCCTCACGCTTTACCAGTGCCTTAGGGTGTCCGACAGCTGCAATACTCCAGCCAAGTTATAGCTGATGAAGAACTCATTCCTTTTGGCTTACAGTATGTTGTGTATGGCAACAGCTTAGAGAAAACAGACAAGACATGAGTAGCCTATGACTGGCAGGTTGAATCATGAGAATAACATTGTTTGACTAGTACCACAGCCAAGATGATAGCGAGGGTCTATCAGGTCTGCTGATCTCGTACAGTAACGGCCCCCTGTGTGTATGGAATGTCCGGTTACCCTCCTTGGCTGCATAGGGAGGAGCTGAGCTGCACTGGACTGTTGTGTATGATTGTTTATTTAAGTCAGAGATCCCATGGGAGAGAATGGGAATGAAAATGCTCTTGAGTTGCACGTGCCATTCACTCAGCCTCAGAGCCTCACACTAAATGGACTCGAAACTTCACAGTGTGTTGGATTGACACCTCTGCTTGGAAAGTAAAGAATATACTGTAGATACAGTACATTAAGTAACATATCTCACCAAACTTTATATAGCATAGGAACACATTTGAATGAAATCATGAGCCTGCCAAATTCCTGTCAAACCTGCAAACATTTTCTCTTGTCGTGCTTCCGGCAGTCTACATCTGGGGAGAAGTCCTCTGAGCCAGGTTTGAAAATACTGTACCAGTCAGAGCCAGTAGCTGAAAAGGCCTTAGGCAAGACTTCATAAGTACAGCGCTACCTAGGAATCTTACATATGCTATCAGTGGTAGTGTGCTCTCTCTTGTCTGGACAAAATCACATCTACCATTTAACGCACAAAACAGCATTTAACGCACAAAACAGCGGTGCGAACCCAAGCCATGACTGACTTCAATCAGTCAGTCAGTCAATAGGGTTACTGAGAGTACACCGCATTTGGTTTAGAACCCAATACTCAGACAGTCTCTCTGAGGAGTGCAGTGTTGGAAGGCTCTTTGTAAAATAGTATGTGAGGATTCTGCAGCCATGGGTCAGATATATATTGAGCCCCTTGGATCCCTCTCAGAGAGTGCCATGCACAGGCATATTCATTTAGCACAGCAAATAGGGAGAGAGTATGTTGGGGGGCTGTAAACCTAGCCTCCTTTAACCTGAGTGCCACGGCCCATTAATTTCCATTTGTCAAAGATCCCGGGTTTCTCTGCAGATATGTTCCACTGAGTTACAGTTTTCACACATTAAATTAGCATAGACAGACTGACATCTAGCCACAGCCAATGCCTTCACAACTAGGTACGTTTTCACATTTAATTAATGACTTATAAGTTAGAGACACAGACAGGGGTGGGGAGGTTATATGTTTCAGATAGAGGTGACTCATTAAAGCTGCATAGAATTCCACATGTGCCAGGTATTTCCCTGTACGAGATTTCAGTTGATAGAGAGTATATTTTACCACTTAAACTGAGTGTCTTGCCTAGGTGAGTCTTATATGGGCCAGGAATGGGGCCCTATCTTTGTCCTCACAAACCATTATGAAAATCATCAAGGCTAACCTCAAAGTCAACAGCATTATTCTTGTGTTAGGTGGATCTGTGTACCCTCAGTTGACATATTTCAGCTTGCAAGGTTGAAGTTCACATCCTGTTTCAGGGATGACTCTGTCCTGAGGTACAAAGCAATCTGTCACAGTTGAATAGCTTTTTATTTCCTGTTTTAATTCAAAGTCATATGTTGTCTGAAGTAGTAGGCCTACATCTAGCCTCCAGTACACTGCAAACAGACAGCAACAGTCTACTAAAAGAAAACAAGCAGAACTTTGGAGGCAAGGAAACCCGTGTGAAGAACGTTCTTTGTTTCTGCTCCAAAAATACCACTGGTAGCGTGGTAGCCATAATGGTGGAATATTTGTGGGCTAGTGAGGACTCCTCCCAAAGCATTTGTTTGTGTTCCCCTTCCACAGCTGGGGAAACACAGAGTGAAGAATGTCAGGCATATCTGATGCAGCTCTGTCATAAAGAGGGGGAGATGCAATAGGGGGGAACCACCATGATTCATTTCTAAGTCATGGTGGGTGCCAGTACCACAATTTAAATACAAAATCAAATGTATACGAGCCTGAAAGCTTTTAATACCATTATCAGCCCTATCATTCACCCTTTAAAACACTTACTTTGGACTTGCTTATGCCAGATTCTCATGTAGCCCCGTTCAAATGAGAAAAAATGGTTTGTACTTGGGGTCATTGTATTTTGCACTTTGACTATGCTTGTTTGCACATACCAAAGGGAACGCCAACAAGGGGGAGGAGAGTAAATGACTGTTTACTGGCAGCTTGAATTTCTCCAAGTTTCAGATGAGAGATTTCTTACCAGCATCACCAGGGCCATGTCCTGGCCAGGAATTATCCCTCCATGGATCAGAGGATGTTAAAAGATAGTGGTTGAACTGAAAACCCACTGTTCTTTGTGTTGTGTTGACAACTTCCCGTTCTGAATGGGATGACCCTCCCAACTAACAACAAATGTTCCCACAACTTTAGAGAAGGATCCCTTAAGAGTCTCATTAGGTTATTAACTAACAATTTCATAGGAATGTTCCTGTGATGTGCAAGGAACATTTCCAAGAGACTGTTCCCTTAATATCAAATATAACTTACCCAGAATGTGATTACGATGTCCTCAAAACTTAAGATATGAATGTTCTAGACATGTTAAGTTAGAATGTTGCAAGAACACTCGTGTACAGTTTTCTGTGGGTTAGGATAATATTTAATCAATGTCCCAGCAAACATACACAGAACATGGTTGCCATGTTCTCAGAACATAACATATGAATGTTGTAGACATTTCATGGGAATGTTGTAAGAACATTTGTGTCCATATAAAAATGTAATATACAGTGGGGCAAAAAAAGTAGTTAGTCAGCCACCAATTGTGCAAGTTCTCCCACTTAAAAAGATAAGAGAGGCCTGTAATTTTCATCATAGGTACACTTCAACTATGACAGACAAAATGAGAAAATAAATCCAGAAAATCACATTCTAGGATTTTTAATGAATCTATTTGCAATTTATGGTGGAAAATAAGTATTTGGTCACCTACAAACAAGCAAGATTTCTGGATCTCACAGACCTGTAACTTCTTCTTTAAGAGTCTCCTCTGTCCTCCACTCGTTACCTGTATTAATGGCACCTGTTTGAACTTGTTATCAGTATAAAATACACCTGTCCACAACCTCAAACAGTCACACTCCAAACTCCACTATGGCCAAGACCAAATAGCTGTCAAAGGACACCAGAAACAAAATTGTAGACCTGCACCAGGCTGGGAAGACTGAATCTGCAATAGGTAAGCAGCTTGGTTTGAAGAAATCAACTGTGGGAGCAATTATTAGGAAATGGAAGACATACAAGACCACTGATAATCTCCCTCCATCTGGGGCTCCACGCAAGATCTCACCCCGGGGGGTCAAAATGATCACAAGAACAGTGAGCAAAAATCCCAGAACCACACAGGGGGACCTAGTGAATGACCTGCAGAGAGCTGGGACCAAAGTAACAAAGCCTACCATCAGTAACAAACTACACCGCCAGGGACTCAAATCCTGCAGTGCCAGACGTGTCCCGCTGCTTAAGCCAGTACATGTCCAGGCCCATCTGAAGTTTGCTAGAGAGCATTTGGATGATCCAGAAGAAGATTGGGAGAATGTCATATGGTCAGGTGAAACCAAAATATAACTTTTTGGTAAAAACTCAACTCGTCGTGTTCGGAGGACAAAGAATACTGAGTTGCATCCAAAGAACACCATACCTACTGTGAAGCATGGGGGTGGAAACATCATGCTTTGGGGCTGTTTTTCTGCAAAGGGACCAGGACGACTGATCTGTGTAAAGGAAAGAATGAATGGGGCCATGTATCGTGAGATTTTGATTGAAAACCTCCTTCCATCAGCAAGGGCATTGAAGATGAAACGTGGCTGGATCTTTCAGCATGACAATGATCCCAAACACACCGCCCGGGCAATGAAGGAGTGGCTTTGTAAGAAGCATTTCAAGGTCCTGGAGTGGCCTAGCCAGTCTCCAGATCTCAACCCCATAGAAAATCTTTGGAGGGAGTTGAAAGTCCGTGTTGCCCAGCAACAGCCCCAAAACATCACTGCTCTAGAGGAGATCTGCATGGAGGAATGGGCCAAAATACCAGCAACAGTGTGTGAAAACCTTGTGAAGAAAGACTTACAGAAAACGTTTGACCTCTGTCATTGCCAGCAAAGGGTATATAACAAAGTATTGAGATAAACTTTTGTTATTGACCAAATACTTATTTTCCACCATAATTTGCAAATAAACGCATTAAAAATCCTACAATGTGATTTTCTGGATTTTCTTTCTAATTTTTTCTGTCATAGTTGAAGTGTACCTACGATGAAAATTATAGGCCTCTCTCATCTTTTTAAGTGGGAGAATTTGCACAATTGGTGGCTGACTAAATACTTTTTTGCCCCACTGTATATAGTTATATCCCTTTAGATTTGGTATATTATATAGTTAAACAAAAAACTGAAGTATTTGACAGAATTTGGAAAACATAAGTTGATCACCTTAAATAATGTTTTGCACAGTTTTTTATGTGTTTTTGTGTTGTGTTGTTTGTGAAGTCCTGAAGAAAAACAGTGTATGTTAAAAGCACTGCATGTGTGTGAGTATCCCTAACCCTATTAACAGACAAAAAGAGATATGAATGGATCAGTGGTTCACCAATCAGGGACTTGAGGGGTTTGGCAACATTAAGGTGTGATGTGTAATAATTTTATTAACCAAATTTGTTTAGGGAAAACTGATACATATAAATGTTCTTGCAATGTGCCCATGGAACATGTCTACAACATTAATATCGTATATTCTGAGAACATGGCAACCATGTTCTGTGTATGTTTGATGTGGGGTTGATGGAATATTCTCCTAGCCTTCAGAAAACTGGACTTGAATGTTCTTGCAACGTCCCATAAAGCACGTCTAGAATATTAATGTTGTACATTCTGAACATTGTAACCACATTCTAGATAAGTTGTGCTTAACATTAAGGGAATGTTTCCTAACTTTAACACCAAAACATGCTAAAAATGTTCTTCCGAAGGTATTTGCTAACATAGATAGAATGTACCCCTAAAAACGGAAAACTGGACACTCAAACATATGGGGAATATTGTGGGTAAAAGTGTTAGCTGGGCTCTGACGAATATTGTCAAACTACAAGTTTTGCATTAACGCAGTTTGTTACCTAGCATCTTGTTGTTTAAATATTTGCCTAAATTATTTTGCCCCTAAAGTCACAGGATCAGAACATTCTGTGTCTACACACACAGAGACACACTTCCATACATGTGTCCATATACAGAGTCTCTTGTGTAGTAGCTTCTGCGTGTGTGAGGTCTAAGTCCTACTTTACTTTTTTATTTTTTATTTTACAGTGCTATAAAACTCTTTGGTATGCACTTACAACTGGGTCACTGCTCTTCTCCTGCTTGTGTCAGAACCTACTGGCACAGAGAGAGAGAGAGAGACGAAACAGCAAAATCCCTTTACATTTCCATTTAGTCATTTAGCAGACACCCTTATCCAGAGGAGAGGGTGCAAGGGGGGTGCTGTGGGATTATTTAAGATATTCTTTGAAGAGGTAGGGTTTCAGATGTTTTCGAGAAGATGGGCAGGCTCTGCTGTTTTAGCGTCAGCGGGAAGCTGGTTCCACCATTGGGGTGCCAGGACAGAGAAGCACATGGACTGAGCTGAATGGGAGCTGCCCTCCTGTAGGTGTTGGAGAGCCAAGAGACAATAGGTGGCAGAATGGAGTGCTCAGGTTGGGGTGTAAGGTTTGAGCATAGCCTGGAGTTAGGGAGGAGCATTTCCTCTTGCTGCACAGTAGGCAAGTACCATGGTCTTGTAGTGGATGCGAGCGTCGGCTGGAAGCAAGTGGAGTGTGCGGAGGAGCGGGGTGACAGGAGAATTTGGGAAGGTCGAACACCAGGTGTGCTGCAGCTTTCTGGATAAGATACAGGGGTTTGATGCACAAGCGGGGAGCCCAGCCAACAGTGAGTTGCAGTAGTCCATAGATGATAAGTGTCTGGATTTGGACCTGCACCACTTCCTGTGTGAGGTATTGTAGGGTTGTAGAGCATGAACCTGCGGGAGTGAGCCACTCTTTTGATGTTTACAGAGAACGACTGGGTGCTGTCCAGGGTCACAGCAAGGTTCTTTGCACTCTGGGAGGAGGACATTGTGGTGTTGTCAACTGTGATGTAGAGGTTTTGGAGTGGGCAGGCCTTCCGGGAGGAAGAGCAGCTCTGTCTTGTTGTGGTTGAGCTTGAGGGCCGACATCCAAACTAAGATATCTGCCAGGCACGCAAGAAATGTCAGATTTTTATTTATTTTACTAGGCAAGTCAGTTAAGAACAAATTCTTATTTTCAATGACGGCCTAGGAACAGTGGGTTAACTGCCTGTTCAGGGGCAGAACGACAGATTTGTACCATGTCAGCTCGGGGATTTGAACTTGCAACCTTTCGGTTACTAGTCCAACGCTCTAACCACTAAGCTACCCTGCTGCCCCAGGGGGGAAGGAGAAAAGTAGTTAAGTGTCATCGACATAGCAATGATAAGAGAGACAATGTGAGAATATGGCGCTCGTCTTATGTGGCAGGGCTTGCAAACTATTACAGACTACAAAGGGAAGCACAGCCGAGAGCTGCCTAGTGACATGAGCTTACCAGACGAGCCAAATCACTTCTATGCTCGCTTCGAGGCAAGCAACACTGAGGCATGCATGAGAGCATCAGCTGTTCCAGACGACTATGTGATCACACTCTCCGTAGCCGACATGAGTAAGACCTTTAAACAGGTCAACATACACAAGGCTGCGGGGCCAGATGGATTACTAGGACGTGTGCTCCGGGCATGTGCTGACCAACTGACAGGTGTCTTCAGTGACATTTTCAACATGTCCCTGATTGAGTCTGTAATACCAACATGTTTCAAGCAGACCACCATAGTCCCTGTGCCCAAGAACACAAAGGCAACCTGCCTAAACGTCCGTAGCCATGAAATGCTTTGAAAGGTTGGTAATGGCTCACATCAACACCATTATCCCAGAAACCCTAGACCCACTCCAATTTCCATACCACCCAAACAGATCCACAGATGATGCCATCTCTATTGCACTCCTCACTGCACTTTCCCACCTGGACAAAAGGAACACTTATGTGAGAATGCTATTCATTGTACCCTCAAAGCTCATCACTAAGCTAAGGATCCTGGGACTAAACACCTCCCTCTGCAACTGGATCCTGGACTTCCTGACGGCCCGCCCCAAGGTGGAGAGGGTAGGTAGCAATACATCTGCCACGCTGATCCTCAACACTATGCGTGCTCAGTCCCCTCCTGTACTCCCTGTTCACCCACGACTGCATGACCAGGTACAACTCCAACACCATCATTAAGTTTGCAGACAACACAGCAGTGGTAGGCCTGATCACCGACAATGACGAGACAGCCTATAGGGAGGAGGTCAGAGTCCTGGCCAGGTGGTGCCAAAATAACAACCTATCCCTCAACTTAACCAAGACTAAGGAGATGATTGTGGACAACAGGAAAAGGAGGACTGAGCATGCCCCCATTCTCATCGACGGGGCTGTAGTGGAGCAGGTTGAGAGCTTCAAGTTCCTTGGTGTCCACATCAACAACAAACTAGAATGGTCCAAACACACCAAGACAGGCATGAAGAGGGCACAACAAAGCCTATTCCCCTCAGGAAACTAAAAAGATTTGGCATGGGTCCTGAGATCCTCAAAAGGTTCTACAGCTGCAACATCGAGAGCAGGTTGGTTGCATCACTGCCTGGTACGGCAATTGCTCGGCCTCTGACCGCAAGGCACTACAGAGGGTAGTGCATCCTGCCCAGTACATCACTGGGGCCAAGCTTCCTGCCATCCAGGACCTCTACGCCAGGCGGTGTCAGAGGAAGGCCCTAAAAATTGTCAAAGACCCCAGCCACCCCAGTCATAAACTGTTCTCTCTACTACCGCATGGCAAGCGGTACCGGAGTGCCAAGTCTAGGACAAAAAGGCTTCTCAACAGTATTTACCCCCAAGCCATAAGACTCTTGAACAGGTAATCAAATGGCTACCCGGACTATTTGCATTGTGTGCCCCCCCAACCCCTCTTTTTACGCTGCTGCTACTCTCTGTTTATCATATATGCATAGTCACTTTAACTTTTTATGGCTGCAGTATTGAGTAGCTTGGATGAAAAAGTGCCCATATCAAACGGCCTGCTCCTCAGTCATAGTTGCTAATATTTGCATATTATTAGTAGTATTGGATAGAAAACACTCTGAAGTTTCTAAAACTGTTTGAATGATGTCTGTGAGTATAACAGAACTCATATTGGCAGGCAAAATCCTGAGTTGAAATCAAAACAGGAAGTCAGAAATCTGAGCTTGTATGTATTCACCAGAGTCCCCAATGAAATCCCCTTGAGATATGAATGATGTTGCACTGCCTAGGGGTTCCACTAGATGTCCACCATCAATAGAAATTATAATGAGACTTCTATGTTGTTGTGGGACTAGGCATGGTAGCCTAGTGGTTAGAGCGTTGGACTAGTAACCAGAAGGTTGCAAGTTCAAATCCCTGAGCTGACAAGGTACAAATCTGTCGTTCTGCCCCTGAACAGGCAGTTAACCCACTGTTCCTAGGCTGTCATTGTAAATAAGAATTTGTTCTTAACTGACTTGCCTAGTTAAATAAAGGAAACATTAAAAAATGAGAGCATAATATATCAGCTGTCCATCAAGCAGCCATTTTGTGATCCCATTTTGTCCTCTTGGTAGTACAAATCTTGCGTTCCATTGCTCACGAAGACAAGAAAGAATACTCCGGTTGGAACTTTATTGAAGCTATATGTTTAAAAACATCCTAATGATTGTTTCTGTACTTAGTTTGAAATGTTTCTTCGACCGGTAATATCACTTTGTGAAGTTTATGTCCGATATAACGCTGACCAGAATTAGCGTTTAGATATGTATACCAAACGCTCTAACAAAAGAAGGTATTTGGACATAAATAACGGACATTTTTTAACAAAACAAACATTTATTGTGGACCTGGGATTCCTGGAGTGCTTTCTGATGTAGATCATCAAAGGTAAGGGAATATTTATCATGTAATTTCTTGTTTATGTTGATGCCATCTTTGCGGCTGTGGTGTTTTTAAATTGAGCGCCGTCTCAGATTATTGCATGTATTTCTTTTTCCACAAAGTTTTTTTGAAATCTGACACAGCGGTTGCATTAACCTGTTAGTACTCTAGGGGCAGTATTTCATTTTTGGATAAAAAGACGTGCCCGTTTTAAGCGCAATATTTTGTCACGAAAAGATGCTCGAATATGCTTGGAATTGATAGTTTTGGAAAGAAGAGAGTCTTACGTTTCCAGAACTGCAAAGATTTTCACTGTGAGTCCCTTAGAACAAATGCTTCGGGCAAAACCAAGATGTATGACCGACCAGGAAATGAACAGGATTTTTGAGGCTACGTTTTCCATGATCGCCTTATATGGCTGTGAATGCGACAGGAATCAACGGACACTTTATCTTGTTTCCCCAAGGTCTCTGCAGCATTGTGACGTATTTGTAGGCATATCATTGGAAGATTGACCATAAGAGACTACAATTGCCAAGTGTCCCGCTTGGTGTCTGCGTGGCATTTGGTGCGCAAAAGTCAGCTCCCAGTGTTTTTCCATTCGAATCAGACAACAAAGCAGGCTTCAAGGACGGTGCTTTCAATGGAGAGATATATGAGAAACCACCTTCAGGATTGATTCAAACAACGTTTTCCATGTTTCAGTCGATATTATGGAGTTAATTCGGAAAAAAGTTCGACGTGTAGGTGACTGAATTTTCGGTTAGTTTCGGTAGTCAAATGCATAGTAACAAAAGGGAACGATGTGTCCTACACAAGAATCTTTCAGGAAAAACTGGACATCTGCTATGTAACTGAGAGTCTCCTCATTGAAACATCTGAAGTTCTTCAAAGGTAAATTATTTTATTTGATTCCTTGGCTGGTTTTTGTGAATATGTTGCGTGCTAAATGCTAACACTAAATGCTAAGCTAGCTATCACCACTCTTACACAAATTATTGATTTTCTCTGGTTCTAAAGCATATTTTGAAAATCTGAGACGACAGGATTGTTAAGAAAAGGATAAGCTTGAGAGCAGGCATATTTATTTCATTTCATTTGCGATTTTTAGAAATCGCTAACGTTGCGTTATGGTAATGGGCTTGAGGCTGTAGTAACGATACCGCATGCGGGATGGGGCGGACTATGAGGTTAAGGAGAGGTATACAGTGCCTTGCGAAAGTATTCGGCCCCCTTGAACTTTGCGACCTTTTGCCACATTTCAGGCTTCAAACATAAAGATATAAAACTGTATTTTTTTTGTGAAGAATCAACAACAAGTGGGACACAATCATGAAGTGGAATGACATTTATTGGATATTTCAAACTTTTTTAACAAATCAAAAATGGAAAAATTGGGCGTGCAAAATTATTCAGCCCCCTTAAGTTAATACTTTGTAGCGCCACCTTTTGCTGCGATTACAGCTGTAAGTCGCTTGGGGTATGTCTCTATCAGTTTTGCACATCGAGAGACTGAAATGTTTTCCCATTCCTCTATGCAAAACAGCTCGAGCTCAGTGAGGTTGGATGGAGAGCATTTGTGAACAGCAGTTTTCAGTTCTTTCCACAGATTCTCAATTGGATTCAGGTCTGGACTTTGACTTGGCCATTCTAACACCTGGATATGTTTATTTTTGAACCATTCCATTGTAGATTTTGCATTATGTTTTGGATCATTGTCTTGTTGGAAGACAAATCTCTGTCCCAGTCTCAGGTCTTTTGCAGACTCGATCAGGTTTTCTTCCAGAATGGTCCTGTATTTGGCTCCATCCATCTTCCCATCAATTTTAACCATCTTCCCTGTCCCTGCTGAAGAAAAGCAGGCCCAAACCATGATGCTGCCACCACCATGTTTGACAGTGGGGATGGTGTGTTCAGGGTGATGAGCTGTGTTGCTTTTACGCCAAACATAACGTTTTGCATTGTTGCCAAAAAGTTCAATTTTGGTTTCATCTGACCAGAGCACCTTCTTCCACATGTTTGGTGTGTCTCCCAGGTGGCTTGTGGCAAACTTTAAACAACACTTTTTATGGATATCTTTAAGAAATGGCTTTCTTCTTGCCACTCTTCCATAAAGGCCAGATTTGTGCAATATACGACTGATTGTTGTCCTATGGACAGAGTCTCCCACCTCAGCTGTAGATCTTTGCAGTTCATCCAGAGTGATCATGGGCCTCTTGGCTGCATCTCTGATCAGTCTTCTCCTTGTATGAGCTGAAAGTTTAGAGGGACGGCCAGGTCTTGGTAGATTTGCAGTGGTCTGATACTCCTTCCATTTCAATATTATCGCTTGCACAGTGCTCCTTGGGATGTTTAAAGCTTGGGAAAACTTCTTGCGTCGAGCCATCCTGGATCCGGGATCGTGACTACAGCCTCAAGCCCATTACCATAACGCAACGTTATCTATTCATGAAAATCGCAAATGAAATTAAATAAATTTGCTAGCTCTCAAGCTTAGCCTTTTGTTAACAACACTGTCATCTCAGATTTTCTAAATATGCTTCTCAACCTTAGCAAAACAAGCATTTGTGTAACAGTATTGATAGCTAGCGTAGCATTTAGCGTTAGCATTCAGCAGGCAACATTTTCACAAAAACCAGAAAAGCATTCAAATAAAATAATTTACCTTTGAAGAACTTCGGATGTTTTCAATGAGGAGACTCTCAGTTAGATAGCAAATGTTCAGTTTGTCCTGAAAGATTATTTGTTTAGGAGAAATCGCTCCGTTTGGTGCGTCACGTTTGGCTACCAAAAAAAAACGAAAATTCAGTCATCAAAACGCCAAACTTTTTTCCAAATTAACTCCATAATATCAACTGAAACATGGTAAACGTTGTTTAGAATCAATCCTCAAGGTGTTTTTCACATATCTCTTCGATGATATATCGTTCGTGGAAGTCTCCTCTCTCTCCCCTGAATCACATGGATGAATGCGTGCAGCTTGGGGATTACGCAGCAATTTCGACAAAGGACACCGGGCGGACACCTGGTAAATGTAGTCTCTTATGGCCAATCTTCCAATGATAGCGGCAGGGTAGCCTAGTGGTTAGAGCGTTGGACTAGTAACCGAAAGGTTGCAAGTTCGAATCCCCGAGCTGACAAGGTACCAATCTGTCGTTCTGCCCCTGAACAGGCAGTTAACCCACTGTTCCTAGGCCGTCATTGAAAATAAGAATTTGTTCTTAACTGACTTGCCTAGTAAAATAAAGGTTAAAAAAAATAAAAAAATAAATATGCCTACAAATACGTCACAATGCTGCAGACACCTTGGCAAACGGCAGAAAGCGTAGGTCTCGTTCAGGGCACATTCATAGCCATATAAGGAGACAATGGAAAACAGAGCCTCAAAAATTCTGCTAATTTCCTGTTTGAAGTTTCATCTTGGTTTCGCCTGTAGCATCAGTTCTGTGGCACTCACAGATAATATCTTTGCAGTTTTGGAAACGTCAAAGTGTTTTCTTTCCAAAGCTGTCATTTATATGCATAGTCGAGCATCTTTTTGTGACAAAATATTGCGCTTAAAACGGGTACGTTTTTTTTATCCAATAATGAAATAGCGCCCCCATAGCTTCAAGAGGTTAATTTTATCTTTATTTCTGTTTTTTTGTGAAGGCTATATTTTGCTGGAAAATGGCTGTGCTTATTGTGGTTTGGTGGAGATCTAACATAATAGTTTGTAGTGCTTTCGCTGAAAAGCCTACTTGAAATCGGACACTGGTGGGATTAACAACGAAAATAGATTTAAAATGATAAAACATGTATGTTATAGGAATTGTAATTATGAGATTTCTGTGGTTTGAATTTTGGTGCCCTCTATTTTCACTGGTAGTTGTCATATCGATCCCGGTATTGGGATTGCAGCCATAACATGTTAACTTTTCATTCATGTACATACTACCTCAATTGGGCCCACCAACCAGTGCTCCCGCACATTGGCTAACCGGGCTATTTGCATTGTGTCCCACCACCCACCAACCCCTCTTTACACTACCACTACTCTCTGTTCATCATATATGTCACTTTAACCGTATCTACATGTACATACTACTACCTTAATCAGTCTGACTAACCGATGTCTGTATGTAGCCTCGCTACGTTTACAGCCTCGCTACTGTATATATTCTTTTTACTGTTGTTTTATTTCTTTACCTACCTATTGTTCACTTAATACCTTTTTTGCACTATTGGTTAGAGCCTGTAAGTAAGGTCTACACCGGTAGTATTTGGCACACGTGACAAATTAACTTTGATTTGATTTAAGGTTACAGTTAGGTTTAGAATAAAGGTTAAGGTAAGGGTTAAGGTTAGGGGTAAGGGTTAAGTTTAGGGGTAAGATAAGATTTAAGGTTAGGGTTAGAGCTACAGTAGGGTTAGTAGATAGTTAGTTAAAATGTTACTGAATGTCTAGATAGTCTCTGGAACAGGGCTCTCCAACCAAGTTCCTGGAGAGCTACCCTCCTGTAGGTTTTTGCTCCAACCTGATTCAGCTTATCAATCAGCTAATTATTAGAATCAAGTGTGCTAGATAGGGTTGGAGTGAAAACCTACAGGACGGTAGCTCTACAGGAACAGGGATGGAGAGTCCTGTTGTAGAGCAGCTACAGATGGACAATTCAAATAAAGTGCTACCTAATGCCAATATATTGTCACACTGAGCAGTATGGCCAGCACATACTGTACATAGATTGCCAATGGAATGGCCAATCTGATTAGCTCTTAAACTAAAATCCATGCCAGTTTGTACTTCTGTGTGCATCATCCCAAAGTGGGAAATGTCCTGTTCCCTTAGTAAAAAAAACATTTAAAGATTTTATTTCCAAAATGCTACATCCACATTTGTGTTTTTACATCAGCAATGATGACTTATGGGTACTTTCATGTGTGTGTGAAAAATTATTGTTCACAGATTTTTTTAGTCATAGATTTGACAAAACGCTGTATCCTTTAAGCTGGAATAAAATGTTCCTATACTGTACATTTTGACTGTGATATGTGGTTGTCTCACCTATCTTAATAAGATGAATCCACTAACTGTAAGACACCCTGGATAAGAACATCTGCTAAATTACAAAAATGTCAAATGTAAATGTTACATATGGATCTCATATTACTGTGTTGATATATATTTTTATATTGACGTCACAAATGTATCATTTGTACAGTTATTTATAAAAAATGTAGTTAGTTACATTTGACTGTGTGAAACCTAGCAGTACTACTTATTTCTCTGAGAGTGAGGCAGATATATAGCATTTAGCAAATATATGTAAGTCATTGAACAAACCCATGCCATGATTAGATTGTGAAAAAAACACTCTTTTATAAGTTCTTTAAACGATAAAAGATAATTTGCCAACATTTCTGAAAATGGATATATAGCGTTTTGAAAAGAAACTCTTACTTTCCAAAATTACATCAGAAAGACGGCGTTTTAAACTAAGTTTAAACTCCAAACCCTCAAATGACTTTAGCTTGGTTAAAGTAAAGCAGTAATTTGGAAATGTCTGGCAATGATACATTCCAGTGTGGCTTTGAGTGACTGGTGAAAAGCTGACAAACTGTGCATACTTTGACTGGGCCCTGCGGTCTCCCTACAGTGAGGAATGCTGCAGGAACCCACAACTCTATAGTTCCTGTCTGCTGCTCATTCCAAAGCCTGGCTGTGACCCTGTCTGTATTTGTTCAGATGCTGTGACTGTTTTCCCGTCACAATCTACCTCAGACTTCCCCGTCCGCTATAGCAGCCTGCCCTGAGGCCACACTGCCAGAGATAACAGCATATGATCAGTGTCATTATCTCCCGAGGCTGCTGAGGGGAACACTCTTATATCATGAGTCATATCTAAAGCAACTGGGAAAGGGCTTGATGAAAGATGAAGTCTGATAGAACTCTTGGCTCTAGCTATCCCAGGATCACACTTCCTCAACCAGCCCAGTCTCTGGGTCAGTCTCTGCAGTCAGAGCTGCTGCGTAAACAGTACACTGGAATAGTGGACAGACGATTTAAAGTAATAGAGAATGTAGAGTTTAGTCACATCAATTAATTACTCTCGTTCAACATAGTCTCAATCCTCTCAGGAAAAATGGAATCAGTCTAGAGAGAAAATCTGCTATCCAGAGTAACTGTTTATTCAGCTTTTATACAGGGAGGAGAAGCCACATAATTGGGAGAAAAAAGTAGCCAGGCCAGGACGTTTGTGTACAGAAATGTGGGCTAACATCGACAGATGTAGGATCTTGATTTGATCCCCTTGTTGCAGAATAACTTTGTAGTGTATTTGAGGGTTAAAAAGGCTTCTGCAGTTTAATTAATCTTCCCTTACAAAAAATGTAGCAGCCCCTACAAAAATGTCCCATCAATTATAATCCACATAATAATTCACATTTCCTGTTGCTGCCGGATTATTTTCCTGCTGTAGCAAACTAGCAGAAATTAAAGATCCTACATCTGTAGTGTTCACTGCAAAGTTTCCTTATTAAGACAGGAGGAGATAGGACAGAGGGAGGAGTGTTACATTTTACTCGAGACAGCTTAAATCCCAGGAGACACTGCAGCTCGGTTCCAGTCTGCAGCAGCACAGTTTGAGACAGAGCTCTCCCACTGCTCTCCATCATGAATCTGTCTCAGATGTGAGTTGAACTATCCCATCTCCAAAACTCATAGCAAATCCATTAAATCCACATTTTTAAAATGTGTCCAAAATTAGGCCCTATAGGTTTGAGCCTTATAGCTCTGGGCCAATATAGGACAGCTCTCACTGCACTGCTGACTCAGAAATGTTGTCTCTTTCTTACACCCCTCCTGTAAAGGTGCCATGCCTGAGACTGAGAGAGGCATGCATTACCATCACAGAGCAGGGACACGGTGCTCCTAAGGTGATGGGGTGTTCCTATAGGGACCCGGTCAGTAACCCAGAAACATTACATCAGGGACCTCAGCCAATGTCAAATAATACCAGGACTATAGGTGTAATAGATGCTATCTAATAGAAAAGGGTGAAATCTGACTTAACTTTTTAGGGATAGGGGGCAGTATTCGGAAGTTTGGATGACTGAGGTGCCCAAAGGTAACTGCCTGTTACTCAGGCACAGAAGCTAGGATATGCATATGCATGGTAGTATTGGATAGAAAACACTCTAAAGTTTCTAAAACTATTACAATAATGTCTGTGAGCATGACAGAACTGATTTGGCAGGTGAAACCCTGAGGTCAATCCATCCAGGAGTTTTTGTTTTGAAGTCATTCGACTTTCCAATGCTTTTCTATGGGAAGCCAAATTATTAGGACCCAGATTGCAGTTCCTATGGCTTCCACTAGATGTCAACAGTCTTTAGAAATTGTTCTATGTTTTTTCTTTGAAAAATAAAGAAGTATTCGTTTTCTTTCTATGTGTCACTCAGAAGGACTCTAGTATTTATGTTGCACGTGAATGACTGTGCGCTCCTTGTTGTTTTTCTCCGGTATTGGAAACAGCTTATTCCGTCTTAAATTTGATTCATTATTTACATATTAGGGTACCTGAGGTTGGATTATAAAGTTGTTTGAAATGTTTGGACCAAGTTTACGGGTTACTTTTTACATTCCTTTGTAGGCATGTTGGGCGAGTTGGAACAGGTGTATTTCTGAATCAAACACGCCAAATAAACGGACATTTTTGGGATATAAAGAAGGACTTTATCGAAAACGACCATTCTTTGCGTAACTGGGACATTTGGGATTGCAAAAAGATTAAGGTCTTCAAAGGTAAGCGATTTATTTTATCACTATTTCTGACTTTCGTGATGCATCTGCTTGGTTGGAAAATGATTGTGACGCGCTCCGGTGAGGGTGCGCACTTGGTTATTTATCTCCGGTATTGAATATACTATTTTCTGTCCGAGCTGTGTGCCAGTAGTTTAAACAGACAGCTCGGTGCATTCAGCATGTCAACACAAGTAGTGAAGTCAATCTCTCCTCCACTTGGAGTCATGAGAGATTGTCATGCATTTTATTAATGTTAGCGGTCTGTGTACATTTAAGGGCCAACCATGCTGCCCTGTTCTGAGGCAATTGTAAATTGGGGCGGCAGGGTAGCCTAGTGGTTAGAGCGTTGGACTAGTAACCGGAAGATTGTGAGTTCAAACCCCCGAGCTGACAAGGTACAAATCTGTCGTTCTGCCCCTGAACAGGCAGTTAACCCACTGTTCCTAGGCCGTCATTGAAAATAAGAATTTGTTCATAACTGACTTGCCTGGTTAAATAAAGGTAAAAAAAAAAATCCTTCTTTGTGGCATTTGACCACACGACTGAACAGTAGTCTAGGTGTGACAAAACTAGGGCCTGTAGGACCTGCCGTAGTGTTGTTAAGAATGCAGAACAACGCTTTATTATGGACAGACTTCCCATCTTAGCTAATGTTGTATCAACATGTTTTTACCATGACAGTTTTACAATCCAGTGTTACTCTAAGCAGTTTTGTCACCTCAACTTGCTCAATTTCCACATTATTCATTACAAGATTTAGTTGAAGTTTAAGGTTCAGTGAATAATTTGTCCCAAATACAATGCTTTTAGTTTTTGAAATATTTAGGGCTAACTTATTCCTTGCCACCAATTCTGAAACTAACTGCAGATCTTTGTTAAGTGTTGCAGTGATTTCACTTGCTGTAGTTGCTGAATCGTATAGTGTTGAGTCATCTACATACATAGACACACTGGCTTTACTCAAAGATTGTGGGAGTAAAGATTGAAAAAAGGAAGGGGCCTAGACAGCTGCCATGGGGAATTTGTGATTCTACCTGGATTACAGTATGTTGGAGAAGCTTCCATTACAGAGCACCCTCTATGGTCTTTTAGACAGGTAAGTCTTTATCCACAATATAGCAGTGGGTGTAAAGACATAAATGTAATTTGTTTATTGTAAATAGTAGTGGCAATATGGTCCTCTATTATCCTCAGCATTTCTCCATCCAAGTTGTCAGACCCCGGTGGGTTGATATTGTTGATAGACAACAATAATTATTTCACCTCTTCCACACTCACTTTACAGAAATCAAAATGACAATACATGTCAATACATGAGTTATACTTGGATGTGTAGTGTCGACATTTGTTGCTGGCATATCATGCCTACGTGTGCTAATCTTGTCAATTAAAAAAGCATTTAAGTAGTTGGTAATATCAGTGGGTTTTGTGATGAATGAGCCATCTGATTCAATGAATTATGGAGTTTGCCTTTTTGCTCAAAATCTAATTTAAGGTGCTCCAAAGATTTGTACTATTATTCTTTATATAACTTCTCTCTGTTTCATGGCATAGTTTAGGACCCCCAAAAGGCTAGGACCGGCTTTCACTGCATGTGTGGGCATTGATATGGGTACGCAGACCCACTAGCCACTGGGGCCCCTTGTGAATTCAGATTTTTTGTGGCCTCCATCCCCATCAAAGTTGCTCATACCTGGTCTAAGTGCTGTATAACAGACAGATGTAATGGTTTGTCAATTCAACCACCACACATCACATTTGTAACTTTACCATTTTGGAGAAGAGTGAGAAAGAGAAAGTGTGAGAGCTGATCAAAATGTAGAAGAGAATAGACTGTGGCCCATGTTATAAAACTGCTGACGGCATCACTGGAACTATGTCCTGTACTCTTGAGAAGACTCTCGTATTCTGGCTGAGTGAAAGCCAGTACGTTATGCGAGCCCCCATTGATGGCCTAACATAGTCATGTGTAGTGCAGCAGGAGCATCCTCTCAGTCATCCATAAGCTGCTGTCATCTGGGTTTATGTTGAAGAGCAATACCTTTCCAAGCAGATTCCATTTAGTCCACACAAGAAGACGGAACGTGTTTAAAAGTCATCCATTCACTGCAGGCTCACTTTAACACAATGATCTCACTCAAGGACTTCGTCAAGACATCACTTCGCTATTTCAGAGTTATAGGTAGAGAAGACCAAATTGTAAATGCTTAATGGTACAGTATATAAGAGCATTGTCAAAGATAAGAGTATTGTGACATTAAAAAGAGGTAGACAATTTTAAAAGAAAGAAGAAATGCAAAACAAACCAGCTGTAAAAATATAATTAAAACAGACAAGGACCAAAGAAAAAAAACTTCAGGAAGTTTGGAGAATTTTTTTCAGCACTTGTCAGGGTTTTCATCATAACAAATCACCCTGAAATTTGGCTTTGAGGAGCCAATTCAAATAAAACCATCACACCACCATTCGTGTGCTTCAGGCTCTGGGCTGCGGTTAATGGAACATCCTGACGAAAAGGACCAAAATGTGCCGCATAGCATTTTACCCAATATTGATTTCTGCTCTTTTGCCTATTTCATAAGCTTTGATTTTCTCTTTAGTTTCACATTCAACATTTTACTTCAATCCACATACTCAGAGCTTACACTTGAACAGTCTAAATAACATCACGTCTGAAGGGCCCTGAGATGTTGAAAAAGGCCCAGCCCAAACTTAAAAAGATTCCTTTCCTGACATGGTATTATTTTTTACAAACTCTCTCTGCTTGCTCTCTCTCCAATTTATGAAGCAGTAGTAGAACGAGATATTTGTCTCTGAGCAGTTACTGCTTCAGTATGGATACACTGTAAATGAGAAAAAGGCATGATGCCATCTGAACTCAGTAAGACTTCAGCCTTACTTATCTTGGACTGGTTTCCATGAAAATAAGTCTCTGCAAAACAGACAGAGTCCATTCACAGACAATGGGTTTCTTCTATCCCAAGAATTTTGTGTGTTTGTGCTGTCTCATTGTATACATCTCTTAATTATGTTCAGCCTTGCAATAGAACTGAACAAGCAATACCACCAATAGACCAATATACAGTAAATGTTTAATATAAAGCTATTTCAAATTACTCAATTAATTAATAGATGGATCTAAATTAAAAATGTTATGGGCTCGCACTGCTCAACACTTGGTACCATCTCCAGTCAATCATCAGGAATGACAGTAAGACATGTTACCAAGACCTTCCTACCAAGCACGTTAATTTAGATCCATCTATTCCCAGATATTTACACTGTCAGACATTTCTGAGTCAGTTCAGTTTAATTTACATAATACAACATGGCTGAACTACCCCTTTTAAACATAGTCAGCAACACAAAAAGCCTTCAGGCAATAATCCAACACAATTCTGATATTTGCTTTTACAAGGTGTTTGAAGTGCTACATACTTTATCGGTTAAGTGAGTATGAACCCCTCTAGTTACTTGCACATTGATGAATATCACCTGTCTGCAAAAAATGAAACCCAAACATTGACCTATTGTCATCCAGTTTAGCCATGGCTTGACATGGCCTCTTCTGTGTGAACTTGAGCATGGAACGAAGCAGGGAGTAAATGGCTACCATGCTGTGGGGATTAGACACGGCACAAGCTACAGTCCCTCTAATAAAAACACCACGCACTGTTAATGTAACACATTTGGAAGGTCACAGTTCCCTGGTGTGGGTGCCTGGGATTACTGGATGTCCCGTGAGCCTCTAGGAGCCCAAAGAGGGCCTTCGGAGGTTCTCTGGTTATTAATGACATACTCCCTCATGTAACCGATCTGACATCATAACCACTGCCAGGCACAGCTGGCCTTCATACGAGTGAGCAGGACTGACAGGGGTCAGTGGACAAGAACTCCACATCTACATTATAACAGCAACAGATGTCTTTCTCTCTAGGCTTCCACTCTTACTTTTGAATGGACCTGATCAAGTCTCAAGAAGAGTGAGAGAGTACAAAAGAGTGAATATTGACATGTGTGTGTGTGTGTGCCTGAGGGAAAGGGGTTCAAAAATATAGAAACAAACAGTCACTATCAGTGCAATCCAGTAGCAGCACGTGGGTAAAATCACTGGGGAAGCCAAACCCCCCCCCCCAAGCCATATTACAACCTATGTGTTGTGATAATTGCGTTGTTTGCTCAATAACCTGTTTATTCATATGCCTTGTGACCATGATATACAGTGTATAGGCCTAAAGGCAGAGACAATGAGAAGACACAGTGGCAGAATAAATTCAAGAACACCTTTGTTCGATCACAAAACCGGATAGCAACCTCTGCCCAGTGAAGTCCACAAAGCATATTGCATGTACAGTAACAGTCAGTTACATGGCCTACAGCATGGTCAAGCAAGTTAATGTTTCTGACCACTAAACAGCTATTGATTTAGAACCACAGAGATTTAGTGCAAGTCGCAAAGAAAACAGGAGCTTTCTCCACTATTCCAGCACCATTTCAACTTCAACATCGTCAAGTCACCACTGCTTACTCCAATACAGTAGCAACTAAAAGATACCAAAAACAAGTCCAATCAACGTAGTCCAATCAACGTAAGCTAAATATGATTTGCCTGTCCATGGTTATGATTTCGGTGCGTGTTTGCGTTCGTGCAAGTATAAAAACACGTAGAGAAATGCCAATGCCATCCTCTTTTCTTTTATGTTGATGAAGCGGTCGATCACGCTGTTATACAGTACACACTTATGTTGTCCTAGGCTACCTGGCTAAAATGCATTCTAGCTAGCCTAACTTCTGTTAGTGGGCAACGTTAGTTAGCCAGTTAACATTAGCCTTCTATAACTAGCAAAATATTGAACTTTCATCCTCTCTGGCCAGGGGCACAACAATGTATGAATTAATGGTTGGATGAGAATTGCCGTTATAATTATTGGCCAGTATGGAGAATTAAGTCCCTATCTCCATCCATGGCTAATTTAGGAAAGGGACAATTTTAGTTAGCTAGTGGCTACTGGAGGACAACAATACAACGAGATGCAACAATTCAAGTTTTTCTGTCAATGATGTGTGCTCTCAATGGGATTTGATAGGAGTGACAATCCAAGCTGGCTTCCCAAGACACTATTTTTTGGTTCGCCAGGACCATTCACAGTTGAGCTCACTCAATTTAGCTCAACTCTGATTGGCAATTTTTTAATATATTTTTTTTATCATGGGAGGACAAATGCTTGCTGGCTTCCCTTGCCTTCAATGCTATGGGCGGCAACAATGTCACACTCTTTTGGACATCATCAGATAGATGGTCTACACGTAGAGTGACAGCAGTTCGCTGTTCTGCTCGCTCAGATGCTTTCTCCTGTGAAATACATTCAGCCTCTTACGAATTGAAGGAAAATGATGAAACACAGAGACGAAAGATACATTATTTTATGTTTTTTTGTCAACTTTTTTGGGAAGCCTGGCTTCCCTCGGCATCCATGAATACACACCACTGGTGCTTTCATGTTGGAGCCATGAAGGTATTCATGCTGGTGGCAGAAAACGTTTCCATAATAATGGCCAGTGTGGTAACTTGATTTCAGTTCTAATACAGCGGTTTCCTAATCAGCCTGCAATCATGAAGTTCATGACAATAAGAGGACATACACACTGAAGATTGTGGGTTCTACACAGCATTAGTCATATCCCATTGAAGGTTTTGATAGCCCAATTCCAGAGCCAAAGCTCCCCAAACAAACATCCTCCTCTTCCTCTGGTCTGTGTTGTGGTAGAATGGCACTCCCTTCCCTGCTGAACACATGGTTTGAGTTTTCCCTCTCCACCGTGTGGTCAGGCCTCACATGAGACCCAAACATTCAAACAGCCAAATATGGCGTTCATTAGGTTGGCTCTGTGTATTGTACTGCTGGGCAACACTGCTCTGACCATATTTCATACAGCCTGTCCTGGGAAGAATCAGGGCTGTGCACTGTGAGGACTGGCACGTGAGCTCCCGACTGACTTGAAGAATGGCCACCTGAAGAGAACGTGCCCACTGCCATTGTCAGGTCTACTAGAAACAGAAACAGTCTAATGTACAGTACATGGCATCACTTAAACATCAGAGGACTTTTAATATTAGCAATAATATAGAAATGGGCAATTCCTTTCCATATACTTGCATTATATTAAAGTGAATTGAAATACCAACCATCATCACCAGCACATCCAAACATCTAAAATAGCAGCCAGTCCCTGCATGGTATCCACAGTCTGTTCAGTGAACCAGGGGGAATAAAGCATATACTGTATGACCATATTTGGTCTGGCTGACTGCATTTGCAATGTAATGGCCTTCCAGTACTACATCATAGTTCTCAGAACACCCAGTGACCCCAACCGCAGCATTGAAAAGACTAACAGGGACCTCTACTGGAAAGAATGTTGGTGAGCTGATAAAGTCCTTGCTTTGCTATTCAATTCGACTTCCCTTTCAGACAATTCGGGATTCCTGTTCAAGAATGAATGATACATACAGTACATTAAATCAGAATGACCAGCAACAAACTGGGCCATGCTGGTTTCAAACTCTTTATTTTCAGTGAATATAAAAAATACCTTTGTGACCAGATAAATATTATACATAGAGTATCAGTTCATTTTAACTTTTCAAACAAATTCAGTCTGTTAAAGAAAGCACAACACCTACATTTGAATAACAGCTAGTCTTTTTTCCTATTTCAATTAATGCTTATAGACAAATTGCTTAGACAATATACATTATCTCAGGATAGTCATTACATTTATCGATAAAAACAAATTTATAGTGGTTTAACAATTAAACAAGGAAGTTCATTTGTCCTATTTATAAGGATTACTTGTATGTTGAATGAATATCAAGGCAGAGCAAATTCCCATCTTTAAGAGTTCAATAACTTGCCACATGCTCATGGAATGCAGTGGTGTGTTAATTTTCGTATATAGTCTAAAACCTAAACGACCCATGGATGCACTTTATATACCAGCAGGGTTTACGGCAGGCAGATGGGCTACCAGCCAAGGCAATACATTGTGTTATGGCATAGGACTAGGTGGTAATTGAAGACCTAGAGAGTTATGGTTAGACTAGACTAGCAGGGTTTCCCAAACACGGTCCTCAGGACCTCAAGGGGTGTACATTTGGGGTTTTACCCTAGGATTACACAGCTGATTCAAAAAAAATCAACTAATCATCAAGCTTTGAAAATTTGAAATAAGCTGTGTAGCAGCACCACTTGGGGTCCGAGGACCGAGTTTGGGAAAGGCTGGTAGAGACATGTTCTCATCCAGAAGGATGAGGCTTAGATACAGCCTTGAGCTGTTGGTACAGCAGAATCAATTAAGGCACTAGTACACAATGTAGACCAGAGACTGACAACAAGGGGTTGAGGTGGTGGAGTGGAAGCAATACTAATGACCTTATACTACACCAATACTGTAATAACATAAATTAACTAGTTTCCTAGTCAGGACTGGACTGTATATAGTTTCATCACGTGTTACATTTGACAAGAGCATTAGTAGTAATCCTGAATGGTTGAACATGGAAGGCATTGCTTGCGCTGCTCAGTGCATAAGGTTATACCAGCCATCTCAGTGCTGTTTAAGAGTAAAAACACCATACACAGCTGCATATACAATTCCAATCAGTGCTGCACTCTCATCAATCTGATATAGTATATTGAGTGTTAATGTATTGCTATGATCATAGCCGAGAGTAACAATAAGAACATGAACACAAGAAGAAGCTCATCTTCCATATTCAATGGAATCTGTAATAAGTATAAACACCATCAGCTGGAAAGGGCATGGCCAAACGGAGCATAGCTTTGCTGTTGCGTGTGTATGGTGGAACTACCAACTCTGGCTACTGTCAATTAGACTGGAATTAAAACACAGAGACAAGAGAGAACAAACATGACAAAGAATGTAAACTTGAGCTTCCTCGTGCAGGCAGCAGGCAGCACAGAAAGAGGGGTGTGGGGAGAGAATTACTAGTCTGACAAGCATTACAGATAGGATCGCACATAGACCCCAAGATTTAGCCCCTTAATGACCCTCTGCACGTGACTGCATTATGCTCCTTAAATATGAGTGACAGCTGAATGTCCAAAGGAAGGAGGCAGTGATCACCTTACTCACACACCATTGATAATAATTACTTGGAAAATTATTACTGTAAAAGGTATTATGATGCTGTAAGATGTACTAGCGTCTGCTGTTGGCTTTACTATCCACTCAGACCAGACCCACTGACACTATGATTTTAGTGTGAAGATGAAGTTCTATCACATTAAATACAGTATATAAAATTCAAACATTTACCTATTCAACAGCAAATCCAAAGATCACATTCATATACAAACATATTACAAATGCCCAATTATAAGCTACACTATTGGTTAGTAGCTTTATTGATGTGTATTAGTTATAATGGTGCATGCAGGCCAATGATGAAATGAAGCATTGGCGTACAGCAATACTTCGACCAACACTTAGAATGCTGTCTGAGGAACTTAAGCAATAGATCCCTATGTCAGCTGTGCCAGTTGGAGTGAGCTACCCATTTCTATTTTTACATGTTTTAAACTACCTTCAACAGATTTAGAGATGTATCCATGAAAGCTGAAAGTATTAATAATATTAGCCATTATTGGGTCCAATAATGTTCATTTAACTTTGATGTCCTTATTCATGTATCCTACCATAAAAATCAGTAAAATAATCCGTCTCAATCTTCAGATTGCAGGTCCTAACCCCGCTAATACAGTACAGCTGTAGCCAGCTGGTCCTTATAAGTCATACTGTGAATATCATCCTCTGTGAAACACACACACACACATCTGAACACAGGCACTAGTTCCTCTCATAAAACAGGCCTGGCCCAAGTACGTTATACACTCCACCCGTAAGTGAGAGAGAAACAGCCAATCACAGGTGTCAGCTACATCTCTGTGTAACAATAGGTTCCAATCTGATGTCCATCAACTTTCCTCCGGACCAATCATCTCTCATCCTCCCTCAGTTCAGTGGGCAGGAACTTGTACTGCTGCTGTCTGATCTGAGCCAGCTTCTTCCTGGCCTCCTCCAGCTCTCTCTCCTTCCTCAGCATCTCTTCCTGGGCTGCAATGATCTGAGGAGAAGAGGAAAGGGTTAAATATTAAATACATGCTTTAGTCTGCTCATCTTCAATCTGTCCTGTAACACTCAAACCCAACAGGTAATAAAATTGTCAAACCATTTCCTTGAGTCCCTTTAGTGTACATATGGACTTGATTGAGTTCTACAAAGGAAATATTTTCTTCAGAACATTTGGAATACTGCTCATACTCCATTTCACAGTAGGTTTCTTCAAAGCGGGTTATAGAAAACCTAGAATTAACATAACTGTTCTGTGGTAACTGGTGGAATGTCTTAAATTTAAGTATGCAGTAAGTATCTATTTATTTTCTTAAGCAAGGAGCTCTTGTCGATTTGGGAGATGGCAGCGGGTGGGTTATGACTAGCCCACTTGAGAGAGACCCGCTTTGGGAAAGTGTCTCTGGAGGGGTGCTGGCTAGAAGCCCTTCAGTGTTATACACACCCATGTACGCACGGACACTCTGGCACACATATATGCACAAATGCACGCACAACATGATTTCTGGAAGACACTCAATCACCTTCCTCAGTTGAAAACAAAGCTTCCTAGGTAGAAGGGAGCCCTAGGCTAAGAAGTAGACATCCACTCTTCAATTACATATGGCCATGGATGAAAAGTGAGTGGATAACCACAAGAATGTGAAAACTTTTCAAGGGACTTGATGTTCAGGCAGCTGTGGATGCATGCGAAACCACAGATTTGAATCGCAGATGTTGTTCTATTCAGTCATAATGTAGTGGCCTACCTCAATTTCAAAACCATTTAGTTAGAGAGGAAACATTTGCATGTGAAGGCAGCAAAGCTGGGAACAGTTGAAAAGGTAGAGGTGGAAAATCCACAAAGTAAAATTGAAGTGACACTTCAATGTGTCACTTACAGGGTATTCAGAATATAAACTCTAAAATCTCACCTGAGCAATGCCACCCACGAACCTGGTCTTGACCACCACACTGTGGTCATCAGCTTTGTCAAAGGCTGCTTTCTGAGCCGCCTTCACCAGGTTGTCTGATGCCCGCTTGACCGCGTTCCCAGCAGCCTTAGGGATACAGAACCCATGGTTAATGCCATCATATTGTGTGGAGGCGAAGTCAGGGAAATAGCAGTGGAACCCAGTGGGTTGTGTTGTTTTTAGTAGGGTTATACCTGTAGTCTCCTCATGGCCTCGGAGTCCGGTTGAGCTTTGACCTTGCAGGCCACTAGGAGTTGGGCTGTGGAGGCTGCCACTTGCTTGGCTGAGGAGATGAGCTTCTCCTCACTGGCGTGGCCCTGGACTGAGGCATTGGCTGCCTCACATAGGTTACTGGTCGCTGCCGCCACCATCCTTGCCTACAGGGAATAGCAACCACACATCAGGGTACAGCCTCAGACAGAAACATTGATTCACCATGCACAGTTTTACGATCAAGTTCGGTTTTAATAGTACATGTAAAAAATAAACAATGATGGAAACTCACAGCAGATATGAGACCATGTGACCACTGGCCATCATCCACAGCATTGGCAAGAATGGATCCCACCTGGAGGGCAGAGAGAGAGACATTTCACAGACTTGTGTTTTTTGTTGCTGAGGTGACATTCAGACATTGATGATTCTGAAACAGTTGTAACTGACCTTGCCCTGCGCCACCAGCTCTCTCTGAGCTGCAGAAGCAGACTTCACCAGAGCACTAGTGGCTGCAGCTATGGACTTCGCTGCCTCCAGGATCTGCTCCTCAAAGTCCAGCGTCTCATCAGCTTGCTAAAAGCAAAAGCACACATTTAACCATGGAAATGCACGTAGGGTGATATCTTGTGGCAATAAGACAAAACAATAAACTCCATTGGTTGTTTTATGGTGCCATGTTGAGTTACTGGCCAATCACATCCACCAACACATTTCATAATGGGGAACGCTTCCACGGATCTTCAAATACTGTTTGCGGTTGGAAAATCCAAACAAAACACTTTGCAAGATACAGAAGCACCTCTAAAAAGTGAAATAAATAATGTCACTCCTGTCTCAGTAGACTACATCAGTCAGTGACCACAGATCATGCCAGCAGCACCAACACACAAGGCACACGTGGCTGGAGACAGGGCGGGACACTGTAGGAATATGTTTGATATATAGTTGGACTGAATAACAACCTAATATATCAAACATATCAGACAGAGGCCTGCAGAGAAGGCTTCCAGGTCTACAAAATCTCAAGAGAATGGAGGAAGAGTGAAGCATGCTGGGGCGGGAGAGGTCCTTCTACAGGGTGGGAAGGAGGGGAGAAGGGGCACAGAGAGGAAAGTATGGAAGGAGGGAGTAGAAGGTGAATAGGAAGGGGTTGTAAATAGTCACAGACCCTACCTCGTCATTAGTGGAAACATGGTTCACTCTGATTTAGATGTTTTATTCAATGTTCCTTTCTGAAGTTGTACTATGGGCTTGATATTTTGAGGTCTAAGGTATTCTGCAGTAAACCTCAGAAACAATCATTCTTACCAGCTACGGTTTACATCATGAAACAAAGACCTCAAAATCTCTGCCCTGCCTCTCTGCCTTGTGGAAGAAGATGGCATGCACCATTGTTAACAGCTCACTAGAGGGCAGACAGATACTGACATCCAAAATAAGCAAACCTCCCTACACCCCATCTCATAAACACTGTGCCCTGCTGAAGTCTGGACCTGAGACTGCAGGGCTATCAGAAAGTCTCTTATGAAAACAGGAGATTCTCCAGCCATGTTTATTACTGCACCAGAGAGCTGGAGAGAGGGACCCGATCTGATCAACCAATGACACAAAACAAGAACACCACAGAGCACTACAGGAGAAGGAGGAAGAGTATTGGGAGGTTCAATGTACACACCATCACACACACAAATGTATACAGCTCACACCTTACATACTTACTGTTCAACTTTTGTAATCGAATTTCAGACAATGCAAGTACTCACAGAGATCGTTTTGTTACAGTTTATTAAGATCAGCAAAGTTGGGTTGTGCAAAATCATTCCATGAAAGTGGGTGAACACCTTGGGCTGAGAAAGGCCCTTCTTATTTTACTCTAAAAACAACGGAATGCTGTAATTAAACAAAGGAAATGGGTTCAACAAGGAGGATGACCTTTCCTTCAATAGGTTTCAGACAGATCATCACAAATGTGTACTCATTCCAACATAAGCTTCAGGTCCCAGTAATGTAATTGTCTCCTGGCAACACGGCTCCACAGAATCTCTAGAAAAACACCAGATTGCTCCCCAGACAACACCTTCTAACGGCCATAAATACATCAACATTCTGCAAGCTCACAGAACACACAAGTAGGCTGTCTTGAGTCAGCATCGTTTTACAGGTGGGTTACAGTTCACATAATACTCCCATTTCCCCCCCAACAAATCACAATCTCAGCTCTGAGATTGTAACAAATTACTGTACTTTAAAGTCAATGTGAACCTTTGTTATCTTTGGCACAGGTAGCCTTCCTGAGTAGATAGGTGTGTTCTGTGTTGGAGGTCTGGTCTGAGAGGTATGGAGAGAGGTGTTGGAGGTGGTTGAGAAGGGGACTGGTAGGCCTACCTTGGGCTTGGCTCTGGGTTTCAGCTGCTCCAGTTTCTTGGCTGCGGCTTCGATGGAGGCTGCCGCACCCAGCAGCTCAGTCTCTGCGATTACAGTGGGGTCCTCGGGGTCCACCCATTCTGACCCTAAACCACACCACCGAGAGGTCATAACCACATTATACAAATCCTACAACACAGAAATACATTCCCAGTTCAGACAAAGCCAGTTCACTTATGCCCTGTCTATACAAATGCCACCGCACATAACAAGATCCACATAACACCAGTCAATTTACAACACACAAACAACTCCACATATGCAATGATAACGAGCATTACACCTCTGAACATACAAAGCCAACCAGATCTACCTTTCAGGTTTTCCACTCCATGTTCTGTCTATAGCGATTCTAATGCCTCAAAGTTAAATAAGAGTTTAAAGAAATATACCTTCAATGGATTATTGCCACTCTTTATAGGTTTTAAAGTGGCCATAAAACGGGACTATTTGGGAACAGCTTGAAAAAGCAGATGGAATGATGTTGTTGCAGATTATGTTGAACCCTGGGGAAATCTGTTCAGTCACCCTTCCCCCCTTCTCTACCTCCCCTCTGTGCCTGTGTGAAAAGTGATCTGCAGGAACCAAACAGCCCCATCTCTCACTTACCCCCATCTGAGGCAGGATAGAGAGAGGGAAAGAAGAGGCATTAGAGGTGAAATGGATAACCCCAGTGGGTCTTTGGCTGTACACTGGGATCCAATTCTCACCCAAACACAATATTCTTATTTTTTATTGAACCTTTATTTGAACAGGGAAGACATATTGAAACCTAGATCTCTTTTACAAACGTGCCCTGTATATAAAACCTAAATATACACATGATACCCGAACTACACTACCGTTCAAAAGTTTGGGGTCACTTAGAAATGTCCTTGTTCTTGAAAGAAAAGCTAATTTCTTGTCCAACAAAATGATCAGAAATACAGTGTAGACATTGTTAATGTTGTAAATAACTATTACAGCTGGAAACGGCTGATTCTTTAAATGGAATATCTACATAGGCGTACAGAGGCCCATTATCAGCAACAATCACTCCTGTGTCCAATGACATGTTGTGCTATCTAATACAGGTTTATCATTATAAAAGGCTAATTGATCATTAGTAAACCCAGGAGAGATGGTTGCTGATAATGGGCCTCTGTACGCCTATGTAGATGTTCCATAAAATAAATCTGTCATTTCCAGCTACAATAGGTTTCCAGCCCACGCGCACGCACACAAATGTACATTGTTTGAATAAATATCCAGAATGGTATGTCGTGTTTCTGCAGAATGCAGTAGTCTTGTCGAACTATGCTCCTCTAGGTGAATGTGTGTGTGTGTGCATGTATGCAATTGTGTGTGGCAGCGCTGTGTACGGTCTCACCCTTCATGGCCTCAGCTGTCTGAATTAGCTCTGTCACACATCCCGCAACACACTTGGAGTGAACCGCCAGCTGCTGCCTCTGGTCAGCCGTGGGCTTCTGAAGCACCTGGACACAAACAGAGACACAATCTTCCTCATGGCAACATATGCCATCAGGCCAAGCTAAGAGAGGTTATGAGTCATAAGGTGTTGTCCGTGTGATGCATTGTATTCTCCATCTCACCAGCAGTACTTGCTCCAGCAGGTCGATGTATCCAGTGGTGCACTCTGACCCGTAGTGCAGGGCCTTGCTCCTTACCTCCTCACTCACCTCTGGATGACAGGCCGCTTGCTGGAAGAAGAAACAACAACTTAGAAAAGGTGACATTTTCTATGCCAAGTGATACTATTGTAAAGTGGCTGTTCCACTGGATGTCATAAGGTGAAAGCACCAATTTGTAAGTCGCTCTGGATAAGAGCGTCTGCTAAATGACTTAAATGTAAATGTAATATTTTCAGCCTGGTAATATGCTCTGCTTAGTGATATGCTCTGCCTAGTCAGTGAGTCAATGTCTAAAATATAGTGTGACCACTAGTCCAGTGATGCCCAACTCCAGTTCTCCAGTACCCCCCAACAGTAAAATGTTTTGTTGTAGCTCCGGACAAGCACACCTGATTCAACATTTCAACTAATCATTCAAGCCCTCAATGAGTTGAATCATGTGTGGTTGTCCGGTGCTGCCACAGAGGGTACTGGAGAACTGGAGTTGGGAAACACTACATTAGGATATACTATCCAGACCACAGAAGGCTGCTGAAGGCAGGACGGCTCATAATAATGGTCGGAACGGAGCAAATGGAATGGCATCAAACAACTGGAAACCATGTGTTTGATGTATTAAATACCATTCCACTGATTCCACTCCAGTCATTACTACAAGCCCGTCCTCCCCAATTAAGGTGCCACCAACCTCCTGTGATCCAGACTGTATGTTATTTAGAGCAGTATGAGACAGTTTGTTAAGGTCTCCAAATACTTTTTGATCCTTCTTTCCTGGTCTTTTCACTGCTAGCAGTCAAATATTGTGATGTGCCTGAAGGACATCATGCCTAATGTTCAAGGCTTAGTGACATCGAACCATGAGTGAGTCACACCAGCCATCTGAACTAGCCCCTGCTGTCCTGCTCTCACATTTTCCCTGGCAGAGCAGCATAATGGGACTGAATGCTGTGCTGTAGTGTCAGTGTGAAGCCTGATTTGACAGGGTTGGGGTGGATTATCACCTTGCAGGTGGTCAGCATATCAGAGATGGCTTTGCGGCTCAGGTTGGCTGTGGCGATGACGTGCTCCTGCTGGGCAGAGTTGCCCGCTGCCACAGCCTTGGCTGTTGCTGTGGTGATGCCCTTTGTCATGCGGATAAACTCTTCCGGCGTGGTCGACTTCTCGGGGACGTCCTTGGACTGGAACACCTGCGCACACACACAGCATGACTAACTGTGACTGCATTGACAGCCACTGAGGATGATCTACTTTGATGCACATGTTTGTGCATTATTACTAAGGGACAGGAGTTTTTCCTGACGTTATGACCTGACTAGAAAATACTCCTGGCGCTTATTGTTAGTCTTAAACAGTCCGAGGTGTAAATTACCACTGTCAGAGTAAATACATAGGGTGGACAAATGTCCTAGTGTTATTGATGCTACTATAATTGTGAGCTAAGTGGGATGTGTTTAAATTGGATTTGCAACCTAGGTAAAGCCTGTTGTGGTCCTGAGGGTACACTGATAAGGATTAGCAGTAAATCACAAGAAAAACAAGCGGACGAAAATTTCAGGGTCTCTTTCCCCCTGTGTCTGCTACAAAATCCCTGATAAGACCAATGAGAATACTGCAGGGCTTTGGGGAGGAGAGGAGGAGCAGCAAAGGTTGAAAAGATATCAGAGTTTAAGTCAAGTAAAAAATGGTTGTTTTTAACGGTTAGGTACGGCATTCAATATAGAGGCACATCTCCCTGGTTTTAACCAGCCTGGCAAGGGGAGCCTGTCAAGGAGTCTTACTGTCAACTCCTGTTTGATGCACTCAATGGTTGCCTCCAATGCCCTTGTCCCGCGAGTAGCCTCATCCTCCACAGCCTTGACCGTCTTCAGCAGTGACGTCACATTGGTCACCATCACCTTTCAGGGAGAGAGAGGGACTGTAGAAGTGGGGATGACACTCACAAAACACAGTGCCAGGCCAGCAGGTGGCGCCGTCTCCCCCCAGTACCAGAGACCAGACTGGGGTCTCGCAGTAGATAGAACACCAACAGTATGGAAGGACAATACTATACATACTATACAAAAACCTTGAAGCAGAAACACAGACAAACTTGTTTTATAAGCAAGAACCCTACAACAAAACCTCAAACAGACCGTGTACAGCTTGTTTGTGAGGAGCAGATTGTGCCATGGAACGCTGAACATATTTCAACAAACCTAACAGAGCACTGAGGGGTTTGAGAGAGGGTCCTATTCGGAGGTCACCATATGTTGGAGGAATGAAAACAAGCTGTGAGCTTGCGCAGGTTACATGGGTGGCCCTAATTAGATTAAAACTAGAGAGGAAAATAAGCCTAATGTAACAGTTAGAGTTGCATATGTATGGCTGAATTGTTGGAGGATAAGATTGAAGGGTGAGAAGGATTAGGGGCGTGTCTTAGAGAGGTAATGCTTTGGTTATGGTTATATGATGCTGGCTATACAGTCAACCTATAAATCCTTTGATCTGGTCCAAGTTATAACCAAGGACAGATATACTTAAAGCCCATACCTGGACTTGGGCTGTAAGGCCTGCGAACTATGAGGTCTCTGCACACTGCGAAATATGCTCCCAAGTCTGTTTAGTGTAATGTTTCCTTGGATATCCTCTATTAAAATTGAGAAAGATTACTGTGGAGTTTATTTTGTGTCTCTGAACTGCTGGCCTATGTGTTGGTGGATATGGAGGGAGAGTGTGAATAGAAAGGACAGGGCAAGTAGGTTTGGCTAGGCTTCAGTAAAGCCCCAGTCAGTGGCCGTCTCTCCATAGTGTTGGAGATAAGGAGCCTCTACAGTCCTACAGTCACAGTGGTGTGATGACAGATGGCTCAGATCTCACACCCACTGGGACAAGCATGAGTCACACACACCTGATACCCATCTCAGTGACAGTGGCAAACACACATGCATCTCACACACACACACACACACACACACGCGCATCACACACAAACACGCATCACACACACACACACACACACGCATCACACACATCACACACACACGCATCACACACACACGGTCAAACACGAACAGCGATAAGAAAGTGTCATATCCTGCTGGAAACCGGATCCTACGTAATGATTTGTGACACACACAAGACAGCATATTGTATTAGATACTGTATCTATAGATAAGCATATCCCTGTACAGGAGCTACATTTGTGCAAAACAAGGGCGGCTGAATACACAAATTCAGTGTGATATTCTCTACGTTAAAGATGTGTGTGTCTTACAGTACCTTGGCAGCACTCTTCAGCTGATACATGGATGGGTCATCCGCTGGCTTGCCTGCAGCACACTTGGTGGCACCGATGAGCTCAGCTAGAGCCTTGGCCACATCTCTCACCGCATTTATAAGGACCACCTGACAAGAGGGGGCAGGAGAGAGAGAGAGAGAGAGACATTAATACAGCACAAGTACAGGTTTATCAGGCCTTATCACTTCTTCTTGGAACTATGATACTTTTAACAAAGTGAAGGGGAGAGATACAGCAGGAGGAAATGTATATAAGAGGGCTCGGTTACAGAATGGCTAGACAGAATGACAAAAGAATATCAGAACAGTGCGGGTCTGTCAGGATTACCTTTATATAATACATGGGCATACAGGTTCAATTATGATTGGACTATTTGGTATGTGATATAAATATGTGTAAATATTTATTCAAAAAAATTGTTTAGTGTCTGAAGATTGTTGTAGTGTTACATTTATGTGTTGTCCTTTCAATCCAACAGGGTGTGGTCAGTGTATTACCTGAGTCTCTGGGTCGTCAGAGCCCATGCTGGTGGCCCCCAGTTTGACCACATCAGTGAGCATGGTGATGGTGTTGGCTGAGGACTGGGCGGCCTGGGCCAATCTGTCCTGACTGGATGCTGCCCCAGACACCAGCCGCTTAGTGTCCTCCACCAGAGCCTTGGCTGTCTTCAGGATGCTCTCCCTGAAGAACACCACACAAAACCTTGTCAAATACCCATTGGGAACAATAAAGATCTATTGAAATGAATACTCTATAGTCATACAGAAGCTGCAATTTATGGGAAGAAATATTCTTTTTTCTCAAAAGAAAGCCATCTTGTATGAGGTCAAAGTCCATGCATTCTATTCTATTCCTTCACTGACCCATATTTGACCTGTGGTTTCTGTGGACTTAATACGTTTGTCCCAAGGTCATCTCCTCAACAGAACAGTGTTCACCTCACTACTCTGTCCTGGTCTGGTCTCACCTGTGGTCTGCGAAGGACTCTTCGTTCTCAGGGTTGAGTGTTCCGGCCGAGGCGAACATGATGGTGGTGTCCAGGTCAGCGATGATGCCAGAGACAGTGCTGGCTGCTGTGATGCAGGCCTGAGTGCCTTTGTTACCTGCCTGCAGTGCAGACAGCACCATGGAAACCTAGACAGACAGACAGACAGACAGACAGAGACAGACAGACAGAGACAGACAGACAGAGACAGACAGAGACAGACAGAGACAGACAGAGACAGACAGAGACAGACAGAGACAGACAGACAGAGACAGACAGACAGAGACAGACAGACAGAGACAGACAGACAGACAGAGACAGACAGACAGAGACAGACAGACAGAGACAGACAGACAGACAGACAGACAGACAGACAGACAGACAGACAGAGACAGACAGAGACAGACAGACAGACAGACAGACAGACAGACAGACAGACAGACAGACAGACAGACAGACAGACAGACAGACACAGACAGACCAACACACAACACAGGATTAATAACAGCACCTCCAGGTTGGTCTCAAAAACATTTAAACACACAGCATGATCATAAACTAATCATACCCTCTGACCTTATTATGTTAAGAGAAAACGAAGGAGTTTAGGCATAATATCTGCTATAATCTATGAATGACAACCACCACTCAGGATCCACGGCTTACAGTGCACGATCCACCATCACCAATTAAGATGTTGGTAGAATCCTCATTTGATTAAAGCTTCCCATTTGCATTCAATTCAAGATGTGAATCAAGGTAATGGGAGGACCGACTGTGAGGCAATCTGAGAGAGCTGGACTGAGCAGGGAGCTGTTAGGGAGCTAGCAGAAGGAGAGAGAGGGGGAACCGTGCATTAGCCTTGAGCCTGCTGCTGCACAAACACGTTAAAACAATGAATCCGACGCTGCATCACACACACTCTCCCTCCCAGTCCAGACAGACAGACGTCTGCGGTCCCTCACAAACAAACAAAAAGCCATGGGAGACGCATTCAAATGAGGCATAGCAAGGTTCAGCTCCCCAGTCCTCAAAAGCATTAGGCCACAAATTATTCAAGTCTGATATGAGCCTTGAATCAAATCATGCAGTGGGCAAGGACAAGAAATTCTAATGCCGACTCATTGAGAACCAGTGATATCTTCTGCTAGTTCTAGGGTCACAGAAGGGACAAATTGGTCTAATTTCACTATATAAGTACAATCAAGAGAACATAAACTAAAACACTGAACTGATATTAATCTTCACGGCTACTGTAGAGCACAAGTTGTTATCTTAACACAACACATAGAAAACATAACTCCAGTTTCATGACACCTACTGTAGGTCTGCTTGATTCACTCCCCCAGTTCTTCCCCCAGGGGAATAAGGGCTTTCAGGCAGTGGAGAATGCTCCATTATAACAAACCATAATCCTGAGAGCCTATTCTCAGCTATTTCCCTGACACCAGAACGACATTCATACCTTGACTCTTTCTTCAACTGATATATATTTCTTTGCATTCAGATAATAACATTGCAGACTTTAAAGTTATCACAATTTATCTCAACGTTTAAGAATTACACTATAACAGCCTTCTTTGCAGCCTACCTTCTCAGTGACGCCACGGGCACACTCGATGAGCTCCCTCTTGGAGAAGCTGTCAGTGGGGCTCATCTGCAGGGCCCCAGCCTTCTGAACCAGGTAGATACATCCATGGCCCAGCTCCTGGACCCGCGTCTTAATCTGGAAGCCCACCTGCAAGCACAGCCAGCCAGTCCATCAGTACCACAGAGTCATCTCTGAGCGAGCTGCCACCCACCCACTCACTCCCTCCCGCCAGCCCTCCCTCCCTCCTTCCTTCCCTCCACAGAGCAGACAATGCCTCTTATCAGGCTGCTCGGTAAACCTGATTCATGGGTGGGTGGTACTTCATTACTAGCATCACTATAGGCCTTTAGGCTTGGAGGGGTACAATGTCACTATGGTAACAAGGATTTCCAGCAGCCAGTTATGTAAAGGGTATTGATAAGTGTGTGTTGTTATTAGGCTACGTTTTGACACATACGGTCCTTAGCGGCCCCCATAGCAGAGATGATCTTTAAACACAGACTATGCGGGTGCAGCTGAGACAGGGAGCCAGAGGTTTGAGATGTGAAAATATATTCCAGTTAGATTTCACATTATGGAGTACAGCCTCAAGGAAGATGCATCATATCAAAGAATGCCATCCACCCTGTGACATACAGTGCATTTAGAAAGTATTCAGACCTCTTGACTTTTTCCACATTTTGTTACGTTACAGCCTTATTCTAAAATGTACTCAATTGTTTTTATTCCCTCAATCTACACATAATACCCCATAATGATGAAGCGAAAACTTGTTTTTTTTGCTAATTTCTAAAAAATTATAAAACAAAAATATCACATTTACGTAAGTATTCAGACCTTTTACTCAGTACCTTTTACAGCTGTCCTTCCTAACCCTGTTGCCAGAGAGGAAGGAAACCGCTCAGGGATTTCACAACAAGGCCAACGGTGACTTTAAAACAGTTAAAGAGTTTAATGATTGTGAGAGAAAACTGAGGATGGATCAACAACCTTGTAGTTACTCCACAATACTAACCTAAATGACAGATTGAAAAGGACGAAGCCTGTGCAGAATAAAAATATTCCAAAACATGCATCCTGTTTGCAATAAGCCACTAAAGTAAAACTGCAAAAAATGTGGCAAAGAAATGTACTTTATCTCCTGAATACAAAGCAATACGTTTGGGGTATATCCAACAGAACACATCACTGAGTACCACTCTTCATATTACTTTCTAGCATGGTGGTGGCTGCATTATGATATGGGTATGCTTGTCATTGGCAAGGCCTCAGGAGTTTTCTAGGACAAAAATAAACAGAAAAAAGCTAAGCACAGGTAAAATCCTAGAGGAAATCCTGGTTCAGTCTGCTTTCCAACAGACACTGGTAGACAAATGTACCTTTCAGCAAAACAATGACCTAAAACACAAAGCAAATATACACTGGAGATGATTACCAAAACAACATTGAATGGCTTAGTTACAGTTTTGACTTAAATCAGGTTGAAAATCTGTGGCAAGACTTCAAAATGGCTGTCTAGCAAAGTCAAACAACCAACTTGACAGAGCTAGAATTAAAAAGACATATCATTGTATTATTGGTTCAATATTGTAATCACATAATATGGCTTTCCTTTTGATAGATATAGCGAAATTAGGTGCTGCTGAAAAGCAAACTCCACGGACAGCGCATGGCTGCTGATCCACACCACAGAGCTGCTTTAAACATAAACACTAGACTTACTTAAAGGATTTAGAGAGTCAAAATAGAAATGGAGTGGAGGATCTCACAGAAAGGGAAAAAAACCAGGAGCCATGAAAATGGCGGGTCAGACAGGCAAAACACAGAGAGACTGAGAGCAGGAACGATTTGGGTCAAACGTTTAAGGTAGCCTTCTACAAGCTTCCCACAATAAGTTGGGTGAATTTTGGCCCATTCCTCCTGACAGACCAAGTGTAACTGAGTCAGGTTTGTTGGACTCCTTGCTCTCACACGCCTTTTCAGTTTTGTCCACACATTTTCTATAGGATTGAGGTCAGGGCTTTGTGATGGCCACTCCAATACCTTGACTTTGTTGCCCTGAAGCCATTTTGTCACAACTTTAGAAGTACACTTGGAGTCATTGTCCATTTGGAAGACCCATTTGCGACCAAGCTTTAACTTCCTGACTGATGTCTCGAGATGTTGCTTCAATATATCCACATAATTTTCCTGCCTCATGATGCCATCTATTTTGTGAAGTGCACCAGTCCCTCCTGCAGCAAAGCACCCCCACAACATGATGCTGCTACCCCACGCTTCACGGTTGGGATGGTGTTTTTCGGCTTGCAAGCCTCCGCCTTTTTCCTCAAAACACAACGATGGTCATTATGGCCAAACAACTCTATTTTTTTTTCATCAGTCCAGAGGGCATTTCTCCAAAAAGTACGATCTTTGTCCCCATGTGCAGTTGCAAACCGTAGTCTGGCTTTTCTATGGTGGTTTTGGAGCACTGGCTTCTTCCTTGCTGAGTGGCCTTTCAGGTTATGTTGATATAGGACTCGTTTTACTGTGGATATAGATACTTTTGTACCTGTTTCCTCCAGCATCTTCACAAGGTCCTTTGCTGTTGTTCTGGGATTGATTTGCACTTTTCGCACCAAACTACGTTCATCTCTAGGAGACAGAACGCATCTCCTTCCAGAGCAGTATGACGGCTGCGTGGTCCCATGGTGTTTATACCTGAGTACTATTGTTTGTACAGATGAATGTGGTACCTTCAGGCATTTGGAAATTGCTCCCAGGGATGAATCAGACTTGTGGAGGTCTACAAGGTCTTGGCTAATTTCTTTTGATTTTCCCATGATGTCAAGCAAAGAGTCACTGAGTTTGAAGGTAGGCCTTGAAATACATCCACAGGTACACCTCCAATTTACTCAAATTATGTCAATTAGCCTATCAGAAGCTTCTAAAGCCATGACATTATTTTCTGGAATTTTCCAAGCCGTTTAAAGGCATAGTCAACTTAGTGTATGTAAACTTCTGACCCACTGGAATTGTGATACAGTGAAATCATCTGTCTAAACAATTGTTGGAAAAATGACTTGTGTCATGCACAAAGGAGATGTCCTAACCGACTTGCCAAAACTATAGTTTGTTTACAAGAAATTTGTGGAGTGGTAGAAAAATTAGTTTTAATGACTCCAACCTAAGTGTATGTGTATTTTTTATTTAACCAGGCAAGTCAGTTAAGAACAAATTCTTATTTTCAATGACGGCCTAGGAACAGTGGGTTAACTGCCTGTTCAGGGGCAGAACGACAGATTTGTACCTTGTCAGCTCGGGGGTTTGAACTCGCAACCTTCCGGTTACTAGTCCAACGCTCTAACCACTAGGCTACCCTGCCGCCCCTACTACATGTGACATGCTGGTAAAAATGAGGTAAAACTGATTTACCTTCTTGAGTGTAGGGGGCAGTATTTTCGTACCCATTTGAAACTACCTATTTCTCAGGCCCAGAAACTAGAATATGCATATAATTGTCAGATTAGGATAGAAACACTCTAAAGTTTCCAAAACTGTCAAAATATTGTCTGTGAGTATAACAGAACTGATATTGCAGGCGAAAACCTGGGGAAAATCCAACAAGTGCTATTTTTCCTGAAAGCTCTGTTCCATTGGATGCCTTGCCTCCATTTAAAGGGATATCAACCAGATTCCTTTTCCTATGGCTTCCTCAAGCTGTGCACAGTCTTTAGACATAGTTTCAGGCTTTTATTTTGAAAAATGAGCGAGAAAGAACCCATTGCGTCAGTGGATGGCTGGTGCCAGCAGAGTTTTTCATGCGCAACAGTCATTTTCTCTCTCTCTCCTATGGAAGAAGCTACATTCCGGTTGACATATCGATTATATATTGTAAAAACAAACTGAGGATTGATTATAAAAAACATTTGACATCTTTCTACGCACTTTACGGATACCATTTGGAATTTGTCTGCGATGTCGTGACCACTCGAGCCTGTGGATTTCTGAACATAACGTGCCAAACAAATGGAGGTATTTTGGATATAAAAATAATCTTTATGGAACAAAAGGAACATTTATTGTGTAACTGGGTGTCTCGTGAGTGCAAACATCCTAAGATCTTCAAAGGTTAAGCGATTCAATTTATTGCTTTTCTGACTTTCGTGACCAATCTACTTGGCTGCTAACTGTTTGTAATATTTTGTCTACTGAGAGAGATGTGCTTACATAAATGCCTGGATAGCTTTTGCCGAAAAGCTTTATCGAAATCTGACACGCCAGGTGGATTAACAACAAGCAAAGCTGTTTTGCTATATTGCACTTGTGATTTCATGAAAATGTAATATTTTTTGTAATTTAATTTGAATTTGGCGCTCTGCAATTCAGAGGATGTTGATGAAAATGTTCCCGCTAACGGGATGGGTGCGTCAAGAAATTAAGTTTGCCTGCATTAAAGTCCCCGGCCACTATGAGCGCCGCTTCTGGGTGAGCATTATCTTCTTTGCTTATGGCCTTATAGAGTTGGTTGAGAACGGTTTTCGTGCCTGCTTCGCTTTGTGTTGGTAAATAGAAGGATACAAATAATACAGATGAGAACTCTTGGTAGATAGTGTGGTTGACAGGTAGTGTACCTCGACAGCAAGACTTCTTTAATATTAGACATCATGTACCAGCTGTTATTGACAAAAAGACACACACCCCCGTCTTACCAGGTGTAGCGTCTCTGTTCTGCCGGTGCATTGAAAATCCTGGCAGCTCTATATTGTCTGTTTCTTCGTTCAGCCACGTCTCAGTGAAACATAAGATGTTACAGTTTTTAACTTGTTTGGGCTAGGGGGCAGAATTTTCACTTTTGGATGAAAAGCATGCCCAGAGTAAACTGCCTCCTACTCTACTCTAAAACTGTTTGAATGATTTGTGAGAATAACAGAACTCATATGGCAGGCAAAAACCTGAGAAAAAAATCAAACAGGAAGTGGGAAATCTGAGGATTGTAGTTTTTAAACTCAGCCCCTATTGAACATAGTGGGATATTGGTAATCTTGCACTTCCTATGGCTTCCACTATATGTCAACAGTCTTTAGAACATTGTTTCAGGCTTCTACTATGAAGGGGGGCTGAATGAGAGGGGAATGAGTCAGAGGTCTGCCAGCAGCCATGAGCTCAGTTACACGCATTCACATGAGAGGTAGCTTTCGTTCCATTGCTTTTCTACAGACAATGGAATTCTCTGGTTGGAACATTATTGAACATTTATGATAAAAACATCCTAAAGATTGATTCTATACATAGTTTGATATGTTTCTACGACAAGTAATATAACTTTTTTGAATTTTCGTCCGACCTTTCCGCTGGAAGTTGCATGCGCGTTTGGATTTGTTTACCAAACGCCCTAACAAAAGGAGGTATATGGACATAAATGATGAACTTTATCGGACAAATCAAACATTTATTGTGGAACTGGGATTCCTGGGAGTGCATTCTGATGAAGATCATCAAAGGAAAGTGAATATTTATAATGCTATTTCTGACTAATGTTGACTGCGCAACATGGCGGATATTTATTTTGGCTGGTTTGGGCTCTGAGCTCCGTACTCAGATTATTGCATGGTATGCTTTTCCGTAAAGTTTTTTTGAAATCTGACACAGAAGTGTATCTAAAGTTCCATGCATAACACTTGAATTTTCATCAACATTTATAATGAATATTTCTGTGAATTGATGTGGCTCTTTGCAAAATCACTGCATGTTTTGGAACTACTGAACACGCCAATGTAAAATTTGATTTTTGGTTATAAATAGGCACTTTATCGAACAAAACATACATGTATTGTGTTATATGAAGTCCTATGAGTGTCATCAAAGGTTGGTGATTAATTTTATCTCTATTTGTGCTTTTTGTGACTCCTCTCTTTTGCTGGAAAAATGGCTGGGTTTTTCTGTGACCTAACACTCGTTTGTGGAGCATTCGCTCTAAAGCATTTTTTAAATCAGACACAGTGGCTGGATTAACAAGACTTTTATCTTTAAAATGGTGCCTAATACTTGTATGTTTGAGAAATTTGATTTATGAGATTTCTGTTGATTTGTATTTGGCGCCCTGCAATTTCATTGGCTGTTGGCGAGGGGTTCCGCTAGTGGAACGGGGTTCCAGTCCTAGACAGGTTAATGTCCCGTTGGTAGGATAATGCTAATAGTAGGTCATCAATGGGCATGTTCCAATGAAAGCAGGATATCCTTCTCGTCGGACTCGTTAAAGGAAAAGGTTTCTTCCAGTCCGCGGTGAGTAATCGCTTTTCTAATTTTCTGATGTCCGGAAGTTATTTTCAGTCTTAAGAGACGGTACCAGCAACAATATGTACACAATAAGTTAAAAAAATAAGTTACACAAAACGCAAACAAAAATTAAAATTGGTCAATTGGTAGGGAGAAAGTAAAACGTCAGCCATGTTCTTCGGGCGCCATCTTCAGTGTACCATGTATGCAGTCTTTGTTCAAGGTATGACAAGCCATGTTTTTGTTTACCTGGACACGGTTTCAAATGCTAATTATTTTGCATTTGTGGCACAAAACCAAAGCATTGATTGCTGTCATACCTTGTCCATAGACCGCTTATATGGTAAGGAAACCAATATGTCATTTTGTAATTCAGATGAACTATCCCTTTAAGTAGGCCTACACAATATTTTTCACGGCACGAGAATTGATATATACTGTTTTAACCTCTTAAGTCGACCCTCTACTTTTTTGAACATTCTGTTAAAAATCGCGCAACATTTCAGCGCCCTGCTACTCATGCCAGGAATATAGTATATGCATTTGCTTAGTCTGTGTGGATAGAAAACACTCAGACGTTTATAAAACTGGTTAAATCACTGCTGTGGCTTTACCAGAACGGCATTTACATCGAAAAGCACAGGAAAAACTGATCACTGAAAATGGGAAAATATATCCATGCGCTACTTGAACCCATTGATAAAGGTGAACCACAATTAATTGACTGAGGTTGCAGTACCTACAGCTTCCACACGGTGTCTAGAGTCTTGTCATTTCCCTTCGAGTTTTTTCTTGGTCAAACACATGCGAGGCACCGTATTTCTTCAGGTCTAGGACCGGATATTTTCGTTGAGTTTCTAGCCGGACATTTTTCCAGACGGACAGCTAATGATCTTTACATCGCCTCCTGATTAATTTTATCGCTTATTAACGTTTACTAATACCTAAAGTTGCATTACAAAAGTATTTCGAAGTGTTTTGTGAAAGTTTATCGTCGACTTTTTGAATTTTAAAAAATGTTACGTTTTGAAACGATGTTTTTTTTGTTTATCACACAGTCTACATATAACGATATCTAGGCTTTATATGGACCGATTTAATCGAAATAAAGACCCAATAGTGTTTATGGGACATCTAGGAGTGCCAACAAAGAAGATGGTGAAAGGTAAGGACTGTTTTCTATTTTATTGTGCGGTTTGTGTAACGCCGAAATGCTAATTATTTTGTTTACGTCCCCTGTGTGGCTTTTGTGTTGTAGTGTATTGGTGCATGCTATCAGATAATAGCTTCTCATGCTTTCGCCGAAAAGCATTTTAAAAATCTGACTTGTTGCCTGGATTCACAACGAGTGTAGCTTTAATTCGATACCCTGCATGTGTATTTTAATGAACGTTTGAGTTTTAACTAATACTATTAGCATTTAGCGTAGCGCATTTGCATTTCCAGAGCTCTAGTTGGGACGCAAGCGTCTCAGGTAGAAGCAAGAGGTTAAACAACCGATGTAGTTTTGTGGATAGGTGTGACAGTAGGACTTCATGTTTGTATAATGTTGCATGCATATTAAAGTGGAAATCGATATATATATAAATAAATAACATCTTTACAGACAACAAATCTATTGTGTTATGAAAGACACATTTTAGTCAATAGGTTTCATATTTTGGTCTTAATCTTATAATCTTTCTTAGTCCGCCCCATCCCGCATGCGGTATCGTTACTACAGCCTCAAGCTCATTAGCATAATGCAACGTTAGCGATTTTTAAAAATCGCAAATGAAACGAAATAAATATGCATGTTCTCAAGCTTAGCCTTTTCTTAACAATCCTGTCGTCTCAGATTTTCAAAATATGCTTTAGAACCAGAGAAAATCACTAATTTGTGTAAGAGTGGTGATAGCTAGCTTAGCGTTAGCATTAGCATTTAGCACGCAACATATTCACAAAAACCAGCCAAGGAATCAAATAAAATAATTTACCTTTGAAGAACTTCAGATGTTTCAATGAGGAGACTCTCAGTTACATAGCAGATGTCCAGTTTTTCCTGAAAGATTCTTGTGTAGGACACATCGTTCCCTTTTGTTACTATGCATATGGCTACCGAAACTAACCGAAAATTCAGTCACCTACATGTCGAACTTTTTTCCGAATTAACTCCATAATATCTACTGAAACATGGAAAACGTTGTTTGAATCAATCCTGAAGGTGGTTTGTCATATTTCTCTCCATTGAAAGCACCGTCCTTGTAGCCTGGTTTGTTCTGAGATTTGAATGGAAAAATACCGGGACCTGACTTTTGCGCACCAATTGGCACGCAGACACCTAGCGGGACACCTGGTAAATGTAGTCTCTTATGGTCAATCTTCCAATGATATGCCTACAAATACGTCACAATGCTGCAGAGACCTTGGGGAAACAAGAGAAAGAGTCCGTTTATTCCTGTCGCATTCACAGCCATATAAGGCGATCATGGAAAACGTAGCCTCAGAAATCCTGTGCATTTCCTGGTTGGTCATACATCTTGGTTTTGCCCGAAACATTTGTTCTAAGGGACTCACAGTGAAAATCTTTGCATTTCTGGAAACGTAAGACTGTCTTCTTTCCAAAGCTATCAATTCCAAGCATATTCGAGCATCTTTTCGTGACAAAATATTGCGCTTAAAACGGGCACGTCTTTTTATCCAAAAATGAAATATTGCCCCTATAGGACTAACAGGTTAACCAATAACCTTCATTGTATTGTTCATATTAAATCAACCCATTTTATGGAATCTGAAATGATTTGTCACTAAAAATATTACTAATAAATTGATAAAATTTGTTTGAAATAATCCCATGTTTGTCATTGGTTTCATTGCATTCTAGAAAGTCTGAACTGTCATCTAAAATATAGGTAACACCAGTGACAAAAAGGCAGCACAAGCTTTTTTTAATGTAATGTAATGAAAATATACAATTATGTTAAGCTGTCATTTATGTTGATTTATAATGTTAAGATGTTAACTAATATCTGACTATAAGTTTACATTTAAAAAAAGAATTACAATTTGTAAAAGTTGGCTGTTCAGAAAGCCACTATTTTCATAGAATGACCCAGTTACCAAGCAACAAGATATGCCAAATAAACATCTTAAAACCATGTGAGGGCAAATAAATCAGATTTGTCCATTCAGACAGAAGTCGCATGGCCAGGAATCAGATTTGTATCTGGCTTCAAACCACCCAATTCCATTTGAAAACATATTAGAATCAGATATGCACATTTTTTTTTATTTGAGTCACTCAAACTGCCAATGTAAACAAGGCTTTATATACTTGAGCAGAACGACTCAGATGTAATCGCTGCCAAATGGGCTTCGACTAAGTATTGACTCAGGGGTGTGAATACTTATGTAAATGAGATAAGTCTATTTTATTTTCAATAGATTTTCAAAAATGTATAAAAACATGTTTTTGCTTTGTCATTACGGGGTATCATGTGAGAAATCAATTTTATAAATGTGAATTGAGGCTGAAACAACTAAATGTAGAATAAGAGGTATGAATACTTTGTGTGATATTTCTGCATATTTATTTCCTAGCATATTCAAATCTCTTTTGATATGTTGCCTTATAAAGACATAGGGCTTGCCTATAGGTGCACCACAGAAAAATCACATTCCATATGCCTTCTTAGAGCTCATAATGCAATATTTTAACAATGTTTCCTGCTTTGACAGGCACTGTCTGACCTCTCACCTCTTCTGGTTCTGCGGTGGCGGCTGCCAGCCGACCTTGGTGGGCTAAGTGGCTGTAGTCTACAGTCACCTGAGAGGCCAGGCCACCCAGCTCCTCTGGACATGTCACTGACTTAGTCATCTGTAGACAGTCAGAACAAGGCCATAACATGACATGTTAGAGTTTTGATAATAAGGATAATATAAAAACTAATATAAGGACAATGACATATTCAGGGAGTAGTTGTTTGTGCTCACCATCTCCTGAGTTGTGATGGCGATGGCCTTGGAGTATTTCACCATGGTGGTCTGGTAATCCACAAAGGATCCTTCTGGTTCAGGGGGAGTGCCCTCATTCAACTGCAGAGGGAAAACCATGAGTAATTTAATATATTAACTTTAGCTACCTATTATTGTACATAATCTACACATATGAATACCAACCATGCATGTACCCCGCATTTGAATAAATATTTGATTTATAAAGACATATGGCTTGCCTATATTTGATTTATTCAATGAACTCTATGCATAAATATGTTGCAGAATGCAGATATCCACAAAAGGCCGGATGATGTGTTAGTTTCAATGCAGAAGTAGAAATGGAATTCACTGGGGTGGAAACATGTAGAGACCAACATCTGATAGAAGCAATCAGGCAATCACATATAATTCATTATTAGGAGCGCCATCATCAAGACTGACAGATCACAGTGGATGGAGGGTGACAGCCAGTGGATAAGTGACAGCTGTCAGTTCTGAGGTCTGGAGCCGACACTTCCCATCCCTCTCACTAATGAATGTCAGTTAGAGGGGCATGTTTTTACACTTAAAATTCTGTGGCACCCCGCAAGTTGTGCTGCAGTACGCCACGACTTTTAAAGGAAGAACCACTGTACACACACAACTATACAGTACGACACCCCCAGCTGTATAGTACACCAGCCCCCACTCACCCTGCCCATGGCCTCAGCAATAGCCTCCACCATGCCTCCCACCATGCCGCCTTCGCTGGCCGCCTCATTCAGCGTCACCATGATGTCGTCCACCGCCTCCTTCATCAGCTGGACAGCCTCTGCTATGGCGTCGTGGGTGTGGGCTGCCTGGACACGCAGTAAACCCACCAGACCATCGTGAAACTCAAAGATCTTCATCATATCAATATACATGGCGATGCACACGACAATAAACAAGATATATTGTAGAATAAGGTGCACAGAAATCCATACTAATTTAGTACTGCTCCATTGCTCTAACATGGCTTTGTGCCCAGTAACATTACCTTAGGATTTCCACCTCCCTCCTTGGCTGCATAGAGCATCTGCAGGGCGGACTCTGACAGGGTCTTAGTCTGGTCTAAGATGTTCATCTGCTGCTGTTGGTCCATGATCTTAGAAGCCAGGCCAACAGACGCCACAATCAGTGGCTCAAAGTAGCTGGCCAGCTGGGTCACCTGGGAGAAGCAGTATCATGTAACAGTATAAGACACAGATTGGATAATTGGAGTGGATCTAGGAAACAGGAATTTCTCCCTATAGGGCAGTGGTCACCAACCGGTCGATAGCGATCTTCAAGGAATTCCTAGTCGATCACCAAACTTTTCTGTAGAAATGCCAACGATAAAGGCTGTGATAAAGGCTTGTGTATTTTATTCGTGTTGTGCTGCTGTCGGTAGGTGCACTTGATTCAGAAGCCCTGCCAACCGGGTAAGCAAAATGTTCCCATTTTGAACCATTTCATTTGTCTGAAAAGTCAAACTCCGCCTGTGGAAAAATCGAGTGTCCCCACTGCGCTGGCCAATCAGATAACTCAAATCAAATCACTGTGCCTACAGAGCTTCCATGAACCCGGCCACAGTAACATTTGATACTAGCCTACATAAGATTGAATAACTTTTAAAACCATGACTACAGAGAGACTGTCAAAGAATACAGCAAAGAGCTGTTGTTTTTATAAAGTGAGTTCATGTCAAAGTTTTTATTCAACACTATTACAAAATATAAAACGTGCTTCTACCTACTTCCACTCGCGCTGCAATGAATGAGTAGCCAAGTGTATCGATAGCCCTGCCCTTTTATTATTAGCAGCTTGTCATGTCTATTTTAATTTTGAGGAATATTTCACTTTCTCTAGCCACAGGAACAACATAAATGTGTGCATGAAGCAGATGCGGTGCTACTCGAGTTACACCATCAGGTGGAAGATGGTATTCCCTCTCTCTGGTCAGTCTCACCAGGGGAAAGGAAGTAGAGACTCTGCTGCGCTCTCCCTCCTTTTGCTGAGATTAACAACTGGGAACTTGTAAATCTCCAACTTCTGACTACAGTGTGTTCAAGACAACTGGGAACTCAGGGGAAAAAACGAGATCTGCCAGGATTTTGGGGGGCATTGGCATCCATCTCAGAATTCCAAGTCAGAAACTCTGGCATCTTTCCAGACCTCCGGCTTTCAGACCTGAAGATCACCGACATCATGATTTGACTTAGTTCCCCCCAGAGTTCCCAGTTGTCTTGAAAGCACCATGACCATCAGATGCTGGTACCATCAGTCCAGTAAAATAAGAAAGCAAATGATTTGCTAATTATTTAAATTTATGCTTGCAAGTGCTACCGACTGATCTATTTTGTAATCAAAGCTTGAGTTTTGAAATAGAATATGGTCTGAGAAGAACAACATTGGCAGGCAAGGCATATAGCCAACATGCTGTGATAATATTAGGCATACTGCACAAACCTCATTCCCACAGAACTATGTTTATTAGGTTCATGTGAACGTGATCTTAACTTAGAAAAGGTTGCTATAGGGGAATTGTCGTAGCTGAGTACCTTGTGTCCCAGCTGGGCAGCTTCACCCCTGGCTGCAGTATTGATGGGATCGATGAGATGTCCAATCTCCTGCACCGACGATGTCAACTGCTCTTGCAAAGCCTGGGGGAGTGGCAAAGAATTATGAAGTGGAAACTGAAAATGAAAGCTCAAGAAACCAATTATATTGACCATTTGAACTTACTTCTAAAGAGATGTCATCCCTACATCCCTGTAGGCTCTGTCCGACAGCAGCTAGAGAAGCCTGCTCGATGTCCCGGATACACTTGTTGATGTTATCAATGGAGTAGTCACACTCCCTCTGCCCTGGTGCCTTGTCCCTAACAGTATCATGATACATAGGAACAAGGCAGTACTTTTACAAGCAGGTTATGAATGTAGCATCACAGTTAGGGTTGCAAAGTGAGGGTATATTACTGGAAACCAGTAATAGGGCTCCGGGCAGCCGAGCGGAAATGGAGGAAAACTCGCCTCCCTGCGGACCTGGCATCCTTTCACTCCCTCCTCTCTACATTTTCCTCTTCTGTCTCTGCTGCTAAAGCCACTTTCTACCACTCTAAATTCCAAGCATCTGCCTCTAACCCTAGGAAGCTCTTTGCCACCTTCTCCTCCCTCCTGAATCCTCCTCCCCCTCCCTCTCTGCAGATGACTTCGTCAACCATTTTGAAAAGAAGGTCGACGACATCCGATCCTCGTTTGCTAAGTCAAACGACACCGCTGGTTCTGCTCACACTGCCCTACCCTGTGCTCTGACCTCTTTCTCCCCTCTCTCTCCAGATGAAATCTCGCGTCTTGTGACGGCTGGCCGCCCAACAACCTGCCCGCTTGACCCTATCCCCTCCTCTCTTCTCCAGACCATTTCCGGAGACCTTCTCCCTTACCTCACCTCGCTCATCAACTCATCCCTGACCGCTGGCTACGTCCCTTCCGTCTTCAAGAGAGCGAGAGTTGCACCCCTTCTGAAAAAACCTACACTCGATCCCTCCGATGTCAACAACTACAGACCAGTATCCCTTCTTTCTTTTCTAGCCAAAACTCTTGAACGTGCCGTCCTTGGCCAGCTCTCCCGCTATCTCTCTCAGAATGACCTTCTTGATCCAAATCAGTCAGGTTTCAAGACTAGTCATTCAACTGAGACTGCTCTTCTCTGTATCACGGAGGCGCTCCGCACTGCTAAAGCTAACTCTCTCTCCTCTGCTCTCATCCTTCTAGACCTATCGGCTGCCTTCGATACTGTGAACCATCAGATCCTCCTCTCCACCCTCTCCGAGTTGGGCATCTCCGGCGCGGCCCACGCTTGGATTGCGTCCTACCTGACAGGTCGCTCCTACCAGGTGGCGTGGCGAGAATCTGTCTCCTCACCACGCGCTCTCACCACTGGCGTCCCCCAGGGCTCTGTTCTAGGCCCTCTCCTATTCTCGCTATACACCAAGTCACTTGGCTCTGTCATAACCTCACATGGTCTCTCCTATCATTGCTATGCAGACGACACACAATTAATCTTCTCCTTTCCCCCTTCTGATGACCAGGTGGCGAATCGCATCTCTGCATGTCTGGCAGACATATCAGTGTGGATGACGGATCACCACCTCAAGCTGAACCTCGGCAAGACGGAGCTGCTCTTCCTCCCGGGAAGGACTGCCCGTTCCATGATCTCGCCATCACGGTTGACAACTCCATTGTGTCCTCCTCCCAGAGCGCTAAGAACCTTGGCGTGATCCTGGACAACACCCTGTCGTTCTCAACTAACATCAAGGCGGTGGCCCGCTCCTGTAGGTTCATGCTCTACAACATCCGCAGAGTACGACCCTGCCTCACACAGGAAGCGGCGCAGGTCCTAATCCAGGCACTTGTCATCTCCCGTCTGGATTACTGCAACTCGCTGTTGGCTGGGCTCCCTGCCTGTGCCACTAAACCCCTACAACTCATCCAGAACGCCGCAGCCCGTCTGGTGTTCAACCTTCCCAAGTTCTCTCACGTCACCCCACTCCTCCGCTCTCTCCACTGGCTTCCAGTTGAAGCTCGCATCCGCTACAAGACCATGGTGCTTGCCTACGGAGCTGTGAGGGGAACGGCACCTCAGTACCTCCAGGCTCTGATCAGGCCCTACACCCAAACAAGGGCACTGCGTTCATCCACCTCTGGCCTGCTCGCCTCCCTACCACTGAGGAAGTACAGTTCCCGCTCAGCCCAGTCAAAACTGTTCGCTGCTCTGGCCCCCCAATGGTGGAACAAACTCCCTCACGACGCCAGGACAGCGGAGTCAATCACCACCTTCCGGAGACACCTGAAACCCCACCTCTTTAAGGAATACCTAGGATAGGATAAAGCAATCCTACTCACCCCCCTTAAAAGATTTAGATGCACTATTGTAAAGTGGCTGTTCCACTGGATGTCATAAGGTGCACGCACCAATTTGTAAGTCGCTCTGGATAAGAGCGTCTGCTAAATGACTTAAATGTAAATGTAAATGTACCAGAATATTGGAACAGTATCTTTCAAGGATTTTATGTAAGTTATCACAAGACATCTAGTGGCCCTTTTGGGAACTTCAGATTATCACAGGTGTCTGTAATTATCTCTGGCCCCCTGTGTGGTGTTATCACATGTAAAATATATGAAACAATTAAATAAGATAATATCAAAACAAATAAAAATATGACAACGCTGTAAAACATTATCCTAAATATAAACCAACTTAGTGAAAACCATTGGTGTTAAATAGGAGGGTTTCATCATGAAATAACCTTTTTTTTTTTTTTTACACACCTTTATTTGTTTTACTATGTCAATATGTATTTGTTGTCAATGTTTCTGCGTCAAACTGGTGGCAGTAGTTGGAAGAGTTGCAGAATTAATTGAAAATAATACCAATGTTGATTAGATGCTTTTTCATTAATTAGCCTATTTTCTCTTGAACCATATGGTCTATCTACTAGAAACTCATTGACAATTTGGACACAGATATAAAAAAGAAATGTAAACTATATATGAATACATTTAAAAAAAAGTTATTCAAGTATAAATGACCAAAGTTACCATAGATGTTCAGTTACTTATCAAAATAACCAAAGATATATTAAATTAACAATAGCTTTGCAGCCCTAATCATGATACATATGTGACCCGTTTCAGGAAACTAGGCGTATGTCATGGGTCACTACTTCACATGAGAGCCATTTGAACATAATCCAAATGCGCTTTTTGGTCAGAAATGCCTTCTGGAACATGTGAACTTCCATGTGCCTTAATAACAAACTTGTTAAATTATGAGCCTTGTTGGTTTAGCAACAGAAAAAAAAAGCAACCATCCCGCTAGCCATGATTGGCTAATGAGTGGGCTGGACATACCGAGAGATGAGTTTGGATTGGTCTGTCATATAGCATGCTTCTCTCTATTTGAGCAAGTTAGTATTTGTAGGTAATCCTGTCTGACGCGGCTTAAAAATATATATATATATTGCCCATAGAACTGCATCAGTGTTGCTCTCCACTTTCTGGAGGACCGAGTTTTGAAATCAGTGGAATTAGAGTATGATATCTTAGGAGATGGAGAAAACACCTGTCTTTGGATTACATCTTCAAACTAGCTAACATTAAACCTGGATGGTTAGCTACCTGCAGATTCATGCAAGTGTCCATCTTAATAGATTGTCACTGTGACAACTGTTAGCCAGTTAGCTTGGGTGCTTGACTGCTGTTATTAGGACAGAATGCTTGGATCAACCCTTAAAGAGATTGGTGGAGCTAAAGCTGAAGAGGGTGTGAACGATGCTGAATGGGTGTAGACAAAGTAGAGCTCTCCAATAGGTACCAAAATATTCAAAGGCCATTTCCTCAAAAGTGAGGTTTACAAGTTTATCAACTTTCAAAGCAGAATTACTTTCTCATTGTTCCTCAAATGCAGTGTGTGATATACCATTTTGTAGCTCTGTGTCTCTGTTTTTATCCAATGTAAAAAACACAATTTCAAATGTTGCTACATAAGACCGAATCAAAGCATATGAACAAGGCAGTACTTCTACAAGCAGGTTATCAATGCAGTTTTACAGGACCTCAAAGAAGGGAAATCATGTAGCGCATTCAAGAGCTCCTGGACTTTCTCCACATTTTGCTACATTAAAACCTTATTCTAAAATGGATTAGATCTGTGCCTTGACACAATCATGTCTCGGAGCCAAATCATGTACAATCAATTGAATTGACCACAGGTGGACTCCAACCAAGTTGTAGAAATATTTCTGGGATGATCAATGGAAACAGGATGCACCTGAGCTCGAATTTGAGTCTCATAGCAAAGGGTCTGAATAATGAAATATGTTATCTGTTTTTTATTTTTTATACATTTGCAAAAATGTCTAAATACCCGTTTTCACTATGGGGTATTGTGTGTAGATTGAAGAGGAAAATGTTTATTTAATACATTTTCGAATAAGGCTGTAACGTAACAATGTGGAAAAAGACAAGGGGTCTGAATACTTTACGAATGCATTGTATACTACAGTAGGTGCATGGTCTCTAGAGGTTGACCAGATGCAAAATGTGCTGGAGCTGAGGGGCAATTTACTGTCTGTGTGTGTGTGTGAGATAATGAGGAGAGAATCCTCAATTCATAACAGCAGGAGGGACTTTCTCAATATAAGAAAGCTTTGTAACCAGCATCAGCAGCACAGCAGATCCTCCACGGAACTCTACCTATTCATCTTTATAATGCCCTAGAGCGTTCCTCTTCATAATACATGGGAGGTGGAAACCCAGCCACCATAAATTACCATGACAACGCACTGCTCAGTCGAACCGACACTTACCCAGAGCTAGCTGAACTCCCCCCTCGGCCTCAACATAATAATATCCAGAGCACCATAGTTTATTACCAGAGGGGTCAGTGCTGACCTGATGGAGGTGATGAGGCTCTTGATGGAGTCGGAGACGGTGCGGGAGTGCCCAGCCAGGATGGACCAGGTGGGCGGGTCTTTGGGGTTGATGATGAGTGAGCGGGCGGTCTCCAGGAGCAGGGTGGAGCTGTCCAGCATGGAGCTGGCTGAACGCACGATGGGCTCCTGGGCTGCCGAGCCCTGGACATGGAAGAGAGGGTGGGAGGGGAGGACAGTGGAGTTGATAGAAGATCTTTAACCTGTGGTGTTCTAACTAACAGAACAGCTGAATAGCAACACACTACACAGCTGTCCCTGATCTCTTATTATTCAGCCCAACTTCTGATGGATCAAAGGTGTAATCAGAGCCGCGTATCACAGGGGGGATGAGATTAGAGACCCAGCTTTACACGGAGACGCAGAGGCACACCTTCAGTCTTTAAGATGCCAGCCAAAGCCTCCCTCGACAATTAGATTAACAAGCTGAAGATTAGAGCAGCTGTGCTGCGAGAGAGCGGTTAAACACTGCCCTCCAACATATTAAAGTCATAAAGCTTTCAGGGCTGTGTGAGGACTCTTTCTGCTAGACTAACATAAAATACACAACATTTCTCCTTGAGCCACATCAAATAAACTAGAGAGAAATGGTATATCAAACCAATTCCCCAAGCTTTCCTGGAGAAACAACTCTGTGCTGGCTCTATATTTGAGGTTCTATTTCAAGAGGCTTGAATGCCGTAGTTACCAATGTATTCATGGATACTGTAGGGGTAGCTTTGCCATTTCATATATGAGGAATCAGACAAATAAAACAAATGTGACAATATATGCTAAAGAAACCTCGTAGGAGATCAAAAAAATGCCCTCTGAGCAACACCTGCATTTTCATTTTCATTGAAGAGCTTACATACAGATCCCTTGACTTTTTACACATTTTGTTAAGTTACAGCCTTATTCTAAAAATAATTGTTTTTTCCCCTCATCAAAATACACACAATACCCCATAACGACAAAGCAAAAACACATTTTTAGAAATGTTTGCAAATTGATTAAAAAAATAAATAAAAAATATCACATTTATGTAAGTATTCAGACCCTTTACTCAGTACTTTGTTGAAGCACCTTTGGTAGCGAATACAGCCTCAAGTCTTCTTGGGTATGACGCTACAAGCTTGGCACACCTGTATTTGGGGAGTTCCTCCCATTCGTCTCTGCAGATCCTCTCAAGCTCTGCACAGCTATTTTCAGGTCTCTCCAGAGCTCTACACCTTCCTGAATATTGCTCCTCCCCCAATTGCTCCCTTTGGCCAGGCAGCCAGCTCTAGGAACTTCCATTTATGAATGGAGCCCACTGTGTTCTTGGGGACCTTCAATGCTGCAGAAATGTTTTGGTACCCTTCCCCAGATCTGTGCCTCGACACAATCCTGTCACGAAGCTCTACAGACAATTCCTTCGACCTCATGGCTTGGTTTTTTATATAGAGGTATGTGCCTTTCCAAATCATGTCACCACAGGTGGACTCCAATCAAGTTGTAGAAACATCTCCAGGATGATCAATGGAAACAGGATGCACCTGAGCTCAATTTCGAGTCTCATAGCAAAGGGTCTGAATACTGATGTATTTGTATTTATTATGGATCCCCCAATGTAAATAAGGTATTTCTGTTTTTTATTTTTAATACATTTGCAAAAATGTCTAAATACCTGTTTTCACTTTGTCATTATGGGGCATTGTCTGTAGATTAATGAGGAAAATGTTTATTTAATCCATTTTAGAATAAGGCTGTAACGCAACACAATGTGGAAAAAGTAAAGGGGTCTGAATACTTTCCGAATGCACTGCTGTATCGCACAATACAAAAGTCACCCCCTGAACAAGCAGCTATACGAACCTCATTGCTGATCTGTGCAGGGATACTAGCAAACTCTGGGTTGGAGGCAAATGTGGATAGATTCTCTACAGCTTCGATGAGTGGAGTTGTAGCAACACGGCACCTGTCTCTGTTCTCCTCTGAGAAGTTACCATCCAAGGCCTGGAGGAAAATAACAGGACATGCCCTAAGTCCCCCATACTCAACTGGTGGACCGGATCTGGACCCAGAGCGGGGTCAATACGGAAAGCAGGTCCGGAAACAAATGAAAATCATTTTAAAATAATAATTATGTTCTAGGTCAGGCTTTGACCCCGGTATCATATAAACACACATAAGTCATGGAAGAAAGGGTAGAATTGCAGGAAATTAGCTTTAAATTAGCAAAATGTTCTCTCTGCCAACAAGATGGGTGTGAACAGTTTGGGGTCACATGGGTTACGAGGTGGGGGTTTGTTACTATGCCGATAAATGTAATTACCCATCTGGACCTTTGCCACCTAGGAAATGTGTGTCACCGGACCTTCTCAAATAGTACTCGAGTACCCCTGCCCTAAGCCAACACCCCAATGCAGATACATCATTAGTAATGAAGAAATATGTCTGAATTGTGTAACTATTTTAATTGGAAACAGAGAACATTAATTAATCTAGTGTTGCTGAAGGTACAAAGGACAAGACTCCCATTTATGACTGGACCACGGCAGAGAGAACACATACCTTTATAGTTTTGACAAGGTTGGCCGTGGTGTTTGCAACTTCTTTGGCAGACTGAACAAAGTGTCTCCTGGCCACAGGGTTGGATGTCTTGGACGAGGCCAGGCGGCAGGCATTGCAAAGAGCTGAGGTATGCTTGGCTACAATTGTTGCTGCGGACAGAACCTAACAAACAGCCAAACACACAAACAAACGACAAACAAAGCAGTATAAACATGGGACATTTCTCTAAAGAGGCGTATGTTGAGAAGACGTTTGATGTTACGTTGATGTTCAAATTGACCAAGTAACTATTCGTATAATAGACTAAATACGTCAACAAATGTCCCTGTATGTGTCCCACTACATCGGTCTTCTCACCTGAGAAGGGCTGCTGGCAGGGTCCACCAGGTTTTGACAGGCCATCTGAATAGCTTGGTTGGCCCGGGCAAACTGGATGGGATCCACCAGCCCCTCATGACCCGATTGGCTGTTTGGATCAGACACACCCACCAGGTAGGATGCCTGCAGTGTGGAGAGAAGGAGAAAGAGAAAAGAGGAATGCCACATAGCTTTAGTTTATGTTAAGGAGAAATATTCTGTTATTAAACATGAACAGAGGGTGAGAGGAATGCTCATGGCTTAGTTTCTGCTTTAGAGAGACAGCTAGCTGCTGTTATTAAACATGAACAGCGGGTGAGAGGAATGCTCATGGCTTAGTTTCTGCTTTATAGAGACAGCTAGCTGCTGTTATTAAACATGAACAGCGGGTGAGAGGAATGCTCATGGCTTAGTTTCTGCTTTAGAGAAACAGCTAGCTGCTGTTATTAAACATGAACGGAGGTTTAGAGCTGATAGAGACTGTTGGTTGTGTGCCAGACCCAGGCCCAGGACTGATAGCAGGAAGGAGTGGGAGGGAGGCTGGAAGCTCCAGGCAGTACACGTCAGTGCTAGGTTGGGATCTCACCTGTCCAGCCGCCTCCGTCAACCCACACAGGGCCTTGGATGCCACTCCCACGCAATGCCCAAACGCTGGCACGTCGCCCGTCTTACAGTGCTGGGAAATCCCCGCCATGGACTCTCCAAGAACCTGTACATGGAGAAATGGAAATAAACTGTAAGTTTACTGCAATTTAAAGTCTATGGTGCATGTGATTGTTTTGTAAGGCTTTACCTTTGAGTTCTCCATGACACTCTCGATGCAGTCAAAGTAGGAGAGCTCACTGACAGGCTCACTGGGGTTGTCCAGCAACCCTCTCACAGCCTGTACACAGAGGGAGAGGGGCTCAACAATAAGGACAGCACAAACCACTTTACCAATCTGATACCTACAGTGTTGGGGCAGTAAAATGTGTGCTATATGAAAAACAAGCCCAACTGTTTTTAATCTGACTGTTTTGAAGCCATGTTAATCTTTAACTTATAGTCATTACTTGGAAAAGAAACCACAGATCTGTTAGTTACATAACAGTATCATTAGTGTTACTCAAGGGGTAGAAATGAATGGGGACTGTCATTAAATGTTGAGCAGACTCTGTTGATGGATGGATAAAGACAGAGACAGGTAACAATTTTCAGAGCGGGTGAAGAGGAGGGGACGTGGGCTGAAGGAACAGAGGAAGTAAATGACTTGGTCATTATTTCCCATAGAGACAGAGCACTGCTGTGCATACAATAATGTCCACACAGAAACCCACAGCGACATGCATCTCATTCAGACATTAAATATCATCCCATTTCATCCATCCTGAATGATATGTACTGGTAAAACATTGGTAAAAAAGGGGGGAAAAAAACGTTTACATCAAAACCCTTTATTTTGTCGAGACTGAAATAAACATTATCTAGCCTGAACATAAAAAGGTCTGTGTAGTGTTTGGTAAAAAGGCTACCTCCAGTTCTCTTAGAGCGTTGTCACACTCCTTCTGGCCCGGTGCCTGCTGGGTACACAGTGTGATGAGCTGGTTAATACTCTCTGTCACCGTTCTGAAACACAAGGGCAGCAGCATAGGGCTTTTTAGCTCTCACATCTCTTTCCACATGTACACACAGCACACACTCTCAGCCTTTTACTTTACACACGCATGGCAGAGCCCATTGCCCCTATCTCCCTGTGACAATTTAACACTGCACAGGAGTGTCGAGGCCACGCTCAGCCTCAGTGATCACAGACAAGCTCCAGCCATGGCTTCCATCCATCTGCCTAATTAAAGAGAGGGAAGTCAGTCAGGCTAAAATCCCAGTGCGGCCAGCTGCCTGCCATGTCTCCAGCAGGAGGGATTCTACCATACTATCTCTGTCTATCTCTCAGCCTAGCAGCATGCTGTGAGGAGGGCCATACAACCACAGTCACAGCAGATGTTGCAGTACATGGGTGGCTTTGATTGGAAACTGGATCAGAATGGCTCTGAATATTGAGTATGTTTTTTGTTCTAACTAGCTAACTATAGCCACTCCTTACGCTCTTACTTTGTGCAAACGTAGACCGTCCTTATACTCACGAGCTTGTGACATCCTTACACAATGCCATTCAACTCCATATTGAGTGGCCTCACCTTGCAGCAGCAGCTAACAGGTTCTTGGCGTTAGCTGCTCCAGGATCCACTGACAGGGACTTGGCTGCCAGAAGGAGCTTGCTGGATGCCATGGAGATGTTCTTCAGGTTGCCAATCACTTCGATTTGGTCCTCTTGGCACTATAAAGACAACATCACAATACAACTCAGCTGTTCCTTCAAGAAACATTTTATGACGTTTTTTGAGAGACACCTCTTTCCAGGAAAATGAAACTGTACTTATTGCCACACAGTCACGCTGTCTATGCTCTCGAATGGCCAATGAAATTGACATCAAGTGAACCGTGTTCCCCACCTCAGACAGCCAATTCCCTTTCAACCGGATTAAGGCCTGTGTGTCATGCTACATCAACTGCACTCTCACACGATCTATCCAAATTAATTAGCAAAATAACCAGAACAAGATCATCAAAGATCTCCTTACGTCTGACCGTGTTAGTGCTCTCGGGGATAATCATGTACCTAAGTGAATTAGATGAAAAGGTCTAATTAACAAATACATATAAATAGCTTAAGTGTTCAAGTGACAGAAACATCTGAAATCACTCAACATTTGACTACCTCAGAGGCATTTTCATTTTATCCTATTTAACCTAAACTGTCTACCAACCATCCACATTTATTTCACAGGGAGACGAATCAGATATATGGGGCTGTTGGGATCTTCTACAGTTAATGATACCTACTTGAGTGTGTCCGGCCATCTCAATGCCAGTGTCCAAGAACTCGTCAAAGTCCTCGCTAAATTTCCCAGAAGCCATGGCCAGCTGGCTGCTGGTACCCCGGGAGGAGTGGACCACGTCCCCTGCGGAGTGGTTGAGCTCAGCTGCAGTATGGTTTAGCTCACTCTGAGCCTCCTGGAAGGACTTACTGCATGTAGGGAGCTGGAGACACAGAGGAGAAACACAACTGTAGGCCTCAGTACTCCTTCTCACTATGAGTACATACTGTAAGTACTCATTATCAGTATAATTTGTAACATTTAAGGCCCAGGCTGTGTCGCAGCAGGCCGCAACCCGGGAGTCCCATGAGGCGGCGCACAATTAGCCTAGCATCGTCCGGGTTAGGAGAGGTTTTGGCCGGCTGGGATGTCCTTGTCCCATCGCACTCTAGCAACTCCTTGTGACCTGCTGGGCGCATGCACGCTGACTTCGGTCGCCAGTTGTAAGGTGTATCCTCTGACACAATGGTGTGGCTGGCTTCCGGGTTCGCCTCTCCCGAGTCTGTACGGGAGTTGCAGCGATGTGACAAGACTGTCACTACCAATTGGATATCACAAAATATTTGTTTACGTTTTAAAAATACATCAACGTGATTGTGTTTGAGGGGTTGGGTTAAATGCGTAAGACACATTTTGGTTGAATGCATTCAGTTGTGAATATATATTTCCACAATATGAGGTTGGAAGGAAAGGAAAGAGGAAAGCCCATAAAATTGTCAGAGACTCCAGTCGCCCAAGTCATAGACTGTTTTCTCTGCTACCGCATGGCAAGGACCAAAAGGCTCCTTAACAGCTTCTACCCCCTAGCCATAAGACTGCTGAACAATAATCAAATGGCCACCGGTCTATTACATTGACCCCTACACTCCATTTGTTTTTGTACACTGCTGCTACTCGACAGTAGCATAAAACAGCTTCTATCTCAAGGCCATCAGACTGTTAAACAGCCACCACTAACTTTGAGTGGCTGCTGCCAACACACTGACTCAACTCCAGCCACTTTAATAATGGGAATTGATGTAAAATATATCACTAGCCACTTTAAACAATGCTACTTAATATAATGTTTACATACCCTACATTATTTATCTCATATGTATACGTATAAACTGTACTCTATATCATCTACTGCATCTTTATGTGATACATGTATCACTAGCCACTTTAACTATGCCACTTTGTTTACATACTCATCTCATATGTATATACTGTACTCGATACCATCTACTGCATCTTGCCTATGCCGCTCTGTACCATCACTCATTCATATATCTTTATGTACATATTCTTTATCCCTTTACACTTGTGTGTATAAGGTAGTAGTTTTGGAATTGTTAGCTAGATTACTCGTTGGTTATTACTGCATTGTCGGAACTAGAAGCACAAGCATTTCGCTACACTCGCATTAACATCTGCTAACCATGTGTATGTGACAAATAAAATTAGATTTGATTTGCATAGTCACTTCACCCCTACCTACATCTACAAATGACCTCAACTAACCTGTACCCCCGCACACTGACTCGGTACCCATACCCCCTGTATATAGCCTCGTTATGTTATTGTGTTACTTTTTTAAATTATCATTTACTTTAGTTTATTTGGTAAATAGTTTCTTAACTCTTTCTTGAACTGCACTGTTGGTTAAGGGCTTGTAAGTAAGCATTTCACGGTAAGGTCTACACTTGTTGTATTCGGCGCATGTGACAAATAAAGTTTGATTCGAATAACACTGTGAAATTGTGTAAAATATGATAATGCCCTTTTAGTTTAAGAGCATTTGAAAAGAGCGCTTGACATTTAAGCCTGTTTTGCTGGGATGGTGTTTTGGCCTGCCTGATTAGTTAAAAGACCAATAAGAAAGACCGTTCCAAACCTCACTGCCAATAACAGCTAGTTTTCAGTTCCCCCCTTCCCACTCAGACCACTCCCAGACAGTCCGAGCAACATTTTTGCTTGAGAAATTTCTCTTCGCTAAGAAGCTATTTTTGTTTCTTTTTGACCATTTTAATTAAAAACAATACTTGAAAACAGGCACTTAATTGTTACCCGAGAAATAAATAAAAATGGCTGCAGATCATAATCCATATTGTATTTGTTCTTATGTTTGTTAGAATTTGTTTGTTAGAAAATGTGTGTTAAGGACAGCATTGCCATGCTCTTCTATAACCCCTTATATTTAGGTTGTGTATAAGATATCAACACTCCAAACTGCAGCCTCGCGCATCTGGCAGCAGGACTCACAGTGTCCACCAGCAGTTTCTTGCTGGCCTCTCCTATGCTTCTCAGGGCCATGTCCACATCCTTCTGGCCAGGCAGGCAGTTGACACAGTTATTCAGAGAGTGGGACACTGCCCTGGCCACCTGAAACACAGCACAGATAAGCCTGTCAGTGTGCTGATATTACAGATTCTAACAATTTCCCACAGTACTTGGGCACAGCTATGAAAAGGAAAAACATCTCAAATGCAAATCAGCCTGCAAGCGGAGAACGACAATCCATGTCACTAATTTATGCTACTGTCACAGACATATGCCAACCAATATGTTGATCTCCCAAAGGGCCCTGCTGCAAATAAGCAGTTTTCCGGCAGCTAGCGTTCCTGTGAGAGGATCGCTAAGCAGGAGACAGAGGAAAGAAAATGGCAACACTTAAAGTAGATAATTGTTATGGAGAGTAGCAGTGTTTACAAATCGGTTATCAGCCAGACAGCAGAGGAGAGGAAAGAGCCTGACAGAAAACACTGTGCTTGGAACACGAACCCAGTTGTCTAGGAGTAAGATGTCAATACAGTCAGTCAGCAAGTTCCTCACCTGTGCTAGCCTTTGCTGACTCTCTGCGTCGCCTGGGGAGACCAGGGCCTGGTGGGCCTCATGGATGAGCATGGCAGATCCCTCCATGACGTACTGGGCAGAATCCAACATGGCCGCCGCAGATTGGGGTTCCTTGGTGCTGGCCGCCACACCTCTGGCTGCCTGGGCCAATGTCCTCAAGGCCTGGGCCGTCTCCCTGGCAGCTACGCCTGCACACAACAGACAGACAGATAAGGAAGGAAGTGGAAGTGTTGGAGTTGGAATAACAAAGCTAGTCCAGGAAATAATGATGGAAAACCTGGTGTCAACGTCCCACTGTGTCTCATTAGTGTTCTTTAAGATGGAGCTAAACAACCTACTCTGCCTCTGGCTAGCTACATCATGATTTATTCACTAGCCAAACTCCAAGCTGAATCCTACCTCATTTCAATCTCATTATCCCTTCACTAAATATGTCCTTACACAAAAATATGTACATACACACATTCAGGGGTGCAGCTTTAGTGCTCAGAATGAATAGAAAGAGTTGTTGGTAATGTGTAACTGAACAGTAGGAACAGCACGGTGAGCCCAACCTAAAGCGCCCCTGTTGTTAAAACAAATGAGTTAGATAGGAGAACGAGGCACCATGTGGGATTGGGGCTTTACTTATTACACACAAAGCAGAGATGCGGGAATGCAGCAAATCGCATCAAATTGCATTATCCAGCCGAGTGGAGCCCATTGCTGATGGAATGTTAAATCTAGTGAAAATAAGATGAATGAGAGAGAGAGAGAAAGAGAGAGAGTAAGAGGGCAGGAGAAGCCATTGTTAGAACACACTATTCAAAAATGTGTCTTTATCAATTCTCCTGAGAGACTAAATGGAGCTAGAATGGAGGCTAAAGAAAATGCCCGGCTTTGCAGCAGAACCCAATCAGGTTTATTCCTCCCTCATAGGCAATAGTGATAACATCAATAAATCAAGAAATTAATTAGACTTGTACATCTATTGGTGGAGGGAAAGTGAATGCCTGTCAGAGTTTCTGCTGTCTACTTTATCCTCTTTCACCCCACTTGGTAGAGCTTTACTGGGACCCTTGAGCTAATCGTCACATTAGATGATATTATAGTATTAGTTATAGTATTAGATGATATTAGGAACAGTTAGCACTGTCTAACCAAAATCCCAGAAACGAATGAGTCTACCTTGAGTTTAGGTAAACATTGCTCTTGTACTGCTCAATCATTTGCAGTGCACACTCTCTCTGTTTGAACTCCTACCTGTGTAGTGCTCATTGCCCTGGGCAGCACAGGTCAGCAGCTGAGCCATGGAGGAGCCAACAGCCTTGGAGGTACTACCCAGGTCCTGGGCACACTTCTCTAGCTGTAGGGACGACACATGAGCACAATGTCACGCCTTCTCACACATTCGCAGATTTGCTTTGCATGATTGGCGCAAATCACTGTATTCCAAATGCTCTAATATGGATTTAGTTATGTTAATGTACTGACCGATTCCCCAGGAAGTGGTTTGAGCTGCCCATCGTGTGCAGCCATCCTGGCATCTTGAAGCTCACTCCTCAGAGTTTGGACAGCATTGAGGGCATAGTCTATCTCCAGTGGGCCACAGGCTTCATGGGCCTGCAGAAGCACACAGACACAAACCTTTCTCACACAGTCCAGAGGATGTCTGAGCTGTATGAAAACATGACCTTCAGTAGCTGTGGATAGGGGGTTAAAGGACTTACCTTTTGGGTGGCTGTCCGCAACTCAGCTAGGCAGGTGGCCAGGTTCTTGGCACATTGGCCAAGTTGCATCGCTGCAGCCTGGTCCATCACTGTGGGGACGGTTGACTTTGCAGACGTCACCATCTTACTGCCAGGCTGTAGGAAGCTCTGGCTGGCCATGATGAGCGCTAGCTGGGAACTGAGCTCCTCTGGTTGGGCCTGGTTACTCCTCATCCCCTGGACCAGCTGAGGGATGTGGTCTGCCACTGCCTACAAGTACACATATCATTTGCTTAAACCAATGTAATGAAATCGGCAATATAAATGCTGCCAATATAGCAACCGGCTAGTGATAGTATTGGTTCAATACTGTACAAATGTAGGATCTTAATTTGATCATTGTTTAGTTGCTGAGAATTTTTCTGCAACGCATGAAATGCAGATGAGCTTCGAGATTTACATACATTAATTGAAAACCCATACTAACACACAATTATATTAACAGTATTGCAATTTTCATGTAGCCTAATAGCTAATAGCCTAACCACCGATCAAGCCACATTATGGACTAAATGTTCAAATCCTGTTGCTTCAGGATTATTTTGCTATGACAATATAAGTCAAATTAAGATCCTACATCTGTAGGTATTTCATCATAGTGATCCAAGAGTGATCTTGTTTGCTGTGGGTCATTATTACTGTACCTTGCAGCTGTGTACTAGTTGTTGATGAGAGGCAGTGTTCTTATTGGACGCAGCAGCGTTCTGGGCAGCTGCGATAGTCTGAGTAGCAGCAGCCGCAGCCTGCTTAGCAGCAATCTGTTCCAGAAACAGAGAGATATATTGACAGAGGTTTATTGTGGGTAAATGTCTTACATCAGATAAATAGATGAGGGTAGTGTACTACTTGTATACAGTATCAGATTGAGCTCCTCAGAAAGATCAAACTAAATAGGGGCGGTCACAAACTAAGCTAAAGAGTTATTTCAGAATTTCCCAGTGGACATCGCCACCTGACAAAAGAATCCAAGTCATTGAACCTTTCATACTACTGTATTTTGGGTCGAGTACTACATTGTCTCAACATGCAATGTTGACAATTCATAAAATACACAAGCACTGTACAATACATGTTTTCTACTTCCATTAATCCACACAGAGGTGACTTCCTTTGAAGTGTAAACTAAAATGGAAAGTGGCAAGAGGAAAGACATTCCAAGTTTTGTGGGCGGAAGGATGGAGGATGAAACAAGAACCTGAACAACAATGCTATCTTTGTCCTGGGGAAAACAAACAGACAGCACAACGTAAAACGCAAGAGGAGAGGATGGAGATGAGTGGTGGAGACACAGAGAGAGAGAGAGAGAGAGAGAGCGCGAGAAAGAGAGAGAGCATTCCTTTCTTGCTGGTGAAACATACACACTACATGTATTATGCTCCCAAGAGCACAGCATGCCATGGCCATGTGTTGAAACCTAAACAGATAAATAAAGCTTTAGGTGATCAGTAGGAGAGATTTCAGCCATATGAATTGGCAGGTGGAGGTGTACTCTCAGTTAACCTAAACCCATTACATTCTAAATATTTTTTATTATCTCTGTATCCTGTTTGGGGTGTAACTCATTACTACTACAGGCTACAGAGACAGAGAGAGATGTGCATCTATGATAACAAACTGATTACAGCCTTGGGTTAGTGAGCAGTGGAAGCTCCAAATGACTGAAGTGAGGGTCTTGTCAGTAGGGACTGAAATACTAAGGGCTAAACCCAAATCTTTACACTACGATTTGAACTCATTCACACAACTAATGGACTTCACATCTTCTGTTGCAGGATAATAAATAATGTAGAGAATATGCTAAATATGCCTCATTTGTGCAAATTAATTCAGAATTATCTGAGCCTTTTGCTATGCACTTCCCAAGGCTTGGGGGGAGATCCGTCCATCTTCACATAGATCTAGGTAGTTCTATCTGACACGGTCTCCTCTTTAATGGTGTGTCATGGTGTTGGATGGACTTCTGTGGTTTGTGAAGAAGGGCAAATGCTGATTGCTACAAAACTACAGCAGGACAGGGTCTCAATGGTAGCACAACGGTTACAATGTGCTGTCATTGTCCCTCCCACCCACCTCCAGCCTGTTGACCAGCTTCTTTTTGATGGCGTTTTGAGCTGCAGCGTTAGTGGCAACGCGTAACCCCTCTGCTGCCTCTCTCAGCCTCTGCTGCTGGTCCTCATTCTCTGGGTACGCTGCAGCCCCCTGTTCACAGACATGCACACACAGACATACACACAAGCACGCAGGCAGAAATGAGAGAGGGTTTGATATTCCCATTCCCATTGCCACTGCAGAACTACCATTGTATTTAGTGGCGTTTAGTTGCTTGCAAGCAAAAACACCACTAAATACAATCGTAGTTCTGCAGTGGCAAAGGGAATATCAAAACCGCTCTCATAGTCTCAGTGGCACTCTACACATTTCCCCAACACTGTGACTGTATATTAAATGCAGAGGCATTAGGCTCTGTCTGTTTTCTGACAGTTTCCAAGGAAACCGTCAGAGCAAGATTCCCATTTCTTCTTTGTAACGGCAGTGGATTCGTGATGAATGTGTCACACGTTTCACTTGCCTGGCGTTTTCACATTGATAATATCCTGCTCATTTATACTTGTCTACAGCGCCATGGGCTTATTAAGAACCATTGGTGCTGCCCTTTCATTATTTCAGCTCTAAAGAGACGCAACGGCTCAGACTACAGCAGGAACATCTCATTTCCATCAAATGATATCAGTAGAGTTCCAGTTTTAGTTGCAGACATGACACTAATGATAATACACTAATATGACATATCATAAACTAAATGGCATACACTAATCCTTCCTAGGATTATAATAAGTACAGTGTAGTGGTCGTCCGTCTTAGTACCTTAGCAGCTTCTACCATCCTGGCCGTGGCATCAGCCAGGAGTTTAGCTGCTGCTAGCAGCTTCTTAGAGTTGTCCACGTCAACCTCAGCCTCAGCGTCTGACCTCATGGCATTGACCAGGTCCGACGTGGCCTGAGCCAGCACCCTGGCCTGACGCACCATCTCCCCTACACACGGTCACAGAGAAAGAGAGCGATCAGAGAGAAAAGAGAGAGAGACATCAATACCTCCCCACTGTGCTATCACCACAGAAACATGGCCTAGATTATTCTCTGAATGCTGATCCCTCATTGAGCCTCACACAATACACTACACGGCTTCCTTTTCACCTTCTGGTGTCGTACTCACAGTAGTTTCCCTTTGGCATTCTCCACTCTGGTTATAAAAATATATATTTCTTTATTCCTTCACAAAAATGCACAGAAAAGAACTAGAAAGCTGCTATAGTGCTGTTTAGAAGCTACCATATTTCCCCAGTCAGCCTATAAAAACCTTGCCTACAGCTAGACATACCTAGAGAGAAGACTATAAAACACATGACATCTAGGCTACGTTACATCCCGCAGTATTTACAGGCAAAATGGTCAGTGAAATGGGACTTTTTAGAATACTTGGCTGAATTACTGCAATTTATTTTTACAATAATTTATTAAAGTTAGCATGTTAAAGGGATACTTCGGGACTTTGGCAATGAGGCCCTTTATCTACTTCCCCAGCAGATACCCATAGACTTCCAGTCATTGCGCTAACGCTAGGTAGCACTGGCTTACGAAACGACCTCTAACTTCCATCATACTGGACACAGAAACATACAAATGATATGCACAAGTTCATCTGACTGGTGAAGTAGATAAAGGGCCTCATTGCTAAAATCTCGAAGTATCCCTTTAGCCCTCCAAAAATGTTCAGGTCATATGTTTTCTTTTAAGTTTCAAAGCCCCATTGAACAGTGATTGAGACCAGATTTGAAGCTCTGTAGTGGTTTTCAATGACATGTTTTCTACAACCCCTTGAGGATTGGCTGGGGTTAGGAATTCTTTAGACTCATCGGCGAACCATAACAAATACTTCAGGCTTTGAAAATATTTCAACAGCAGAGTTTTGAAGGTCAGTTAATATAAACCATAACCTGACAACATCTTTGGTCCCACTCAGTCAAAAAAAAAGACAAGAAACACAGGCTAGATACTGGTACCTACTTCCATGATAGTAAGTAAGAATTAAGTCCTTGGATAATAGCTAGCTAAACTTTTTAAACTCAAACTGCTTGAAGCCAGAACTGACCAGGAATGTGAAAATACTTGCAAGATTAATCAAAAGAGTGAAAGGTTCTCTCACCATAACCACCAAAATTGTTATCAACCACTTCCCTTCCCTCCGCACTACACCAGTCTCTCCCCTTATCAACCCTACCTGCCCCCTCCCCTCTCCCAGAGCTCACCTGCGTCACCCATGGAGGTGAAGATGCTCTCAGTGACGGTCATGATGGTGTCTGTGGCCTGGTCGTAACGTCCGATGGGCTCACCACAGCTGGCATAGTGGCGTACGTGCTGCAGCAGGTCACTGAGTGCCTGGCTCACTGTGTTGGCCGCGGCACCCACCTGCTTCAGCAGCTCACCTTCGTCTGTGGCCGCCAGACAGGCCTCGACACAGTTCTCCACCGAGCGATCCACCAGCTTCCCTGCCTCAACCAGCTGCTCCTGGCACACCGGGGAACTGATGGTGGGGCTCACCACCTGGACAAACAAAGTCCACAGTCAATCTCTAGTGGCCACTCTCAAAATACAACACATTTAAAGATGCTAGGCCTAGGGCTATGGTCAACAACCTTTTTTGAGTCAAGATCACTTTCTGAGTCAAAATGCAAACCAAGATACAGTGGGGCAAAAAAGTATTTAGTCAGCCACCAATTGTGCAAGTTCTCCCACTTAAAAAGTTGAGAGAGGCCTACACTTCAACTATGACAGACAAAATGAGAAAAAAAAATCCAGAAAATCACATTGTAGGATTTTTTGTGAATTAATTTGCAAATTATGGTGGAAAATACGTATTTGGTCAATAACAAAAGTTTCTCAATACTTTGTTATAAAGCCTTTGTTGGCAATGACAGAGGTAAAAGGTTTTCTGTAAGTCTTCACAAGGTTTTCACACACTGTTGCTGGTATTTTGGCCCATTCCTCCATGCAGATCTCCTCTAGAGCAGTGATGTTTTGGGGCTGTTGCTGGGCAACACGGACTTTCAAATCCCTCCAAAGATTTTCTATGGGGTTGAGATCTGGAGACTGGCCAGGCCACTCCAGGACCTTGAAATGCTTCTTATGAAGCCACTCCTTCATTGCCCGGGCGGTGTGTTTGGGATCATTGTCATGCTGAAAGACCCAGCCACATTTCATCTTCAATTCCCTTGCTGATGGAAGGAGGTTTTCACTCAAAATCTCACGATACATGGCCCCATTCATTCTTCCCTTTACACGGATCAGTCGTCCTGGTCCCTTTGCAGAAAAACAGCCCCAAAGCATGATGTTTCCACCCCCATGCTTCACAGTAGGCATGGTGTTCTTTGGATGCAACTCAGCATTCTTTGTCCTCCAAACACGACGAGTTGAGTTTTTACCAAAAAGTTATATTTTGGTTTCATCTGACCATATGACATTCTCCCAATCTTCTTCTGGATCATCCAATGCTCTCTAGCAAACTTCAGACGGGCCTGGACATGTACTGGCTTAAGCATGGGGACACGTCTGGCACTGCAGGATTTGAGTCCCTCGCGGAGTAGTGTGTTACTGATGGTAGGCTTTGTTACTTTGATCCCAGCTCTCTGCAGGTCATTCACTAGGTCCCCCCGTGTGGTTCTGGGATTCCGGGATGAGATCTTGCGTGGAGCCCCAGATCGAGGGAGATGATAAGTGGTCTTGTATGTCTTCCATTTCCTAATAATTGCTCCCACAGTTGATTTCTTCAAACCAAGCTGCTTACCTATTGCAGATTCAGTCTTCCCAGCCTGGTGCAGGTCTACAATTTTGTTTCTGGATTTTTTTTCTTCCTATGATGCAAATTACAGGCCTCATCTTTTTAAGTGGGAGAACTTGCACAATTGGTGGCTGACTAAATACTTTTTTGCCCCACTGTATATCACTCAGATAATAAAATAAAATAAAAAGCCTATGCAACATTAACCTATTAAAAACAGTTCTTTAGCAATGAGGTTTGTGCGGTAGGCTATACGCTCAATACATTATCACTATTACATATTGGCTATGGTTGAATTGCCCTGCCATTGCATTGCTGTTCTTCATAGACCATTTAAAAATTATATTTCAAAACGTATTTGATCACACCAATAATAGATCAGTTGTTGTATTAATTGTGAGGCACAGCTGAGTGAGCATACATTTAAATAAGTTGCTTTTATATTTTTATTTAACTGGGCTTGTTCCTGCAATGCATCTGATGGTGACTCTCAGCAGAGGGAGAGAGTAGCAGAGGGTCCGCCTCTCAACATCACTCTGCTCTCCCCAGATCAGATTGGCCAGTGGTAGACCAATAGATGCACTTGATTTGCTCTCGGGGCCCACGAGGAAGGCAGAATTAATTAACTTCAGACACATGAAATGGTTCAAAATGGGAACACTTCGCCTACCCGGTAGCTGAATTTGGTGCACCTACCACCAACAGCGCGAGACGAAATAGGAATGCAAGGCTTTATCGTGGGTTTCTTAAAGAAATGTTTGGTGAGCAATTAGGAATGCTTTGGAGGTTGTTGACCACTGGCCTCGGGACACATCAAATTAAATGTATTTGTCATATACACGTGGTTAGCAGATGTTAATGCGAGTGTAGCGAAATGCTTGTGTGTACAAGACTGATAATCCTATTCTTGACATAACTCATTTAGAATAGGATATAGTCTGTGCCGGAAATCAAGAAATCAAACAAACAGCCATTTCAGTTCAGTAAGCCAGCTCTTCTCCTTCACCATTCCTTGTCCTGAGCTGTCCTCCATGGCTACAGGAGACGGGGAACTGGGGTGTGGGTGTCAGTTGGAGCAGTACCTTGGTGCAGGCCACCAACTGTGAAGTGGACAGGGCACACCGAGTAGCAGCTGCAATCACTCGGTTCTGTAGCACCGTGTCCTCTGCCACCTGGGCCACGTTCTTGGCCTTGAGAACCATCATGGCAGCTGCGTTGGCCACTGCTTTGGCCAGGCTCATCAGAATGTCCTGAAAGACATTCATCACCGTCACTCACTGAGCCACAGCAGAGCTAAGAAAACGTGATTGGACGGACTGAATAAGGACATTTCCATTATGTGGTCTCAACTCTGGTAGCTATATAGCTGCATAGTCAGTATGCAGAAACAGTAGAAAATACCGGCTTTCTCTAGTGAGGGATTTGCTGTCCACTCAATTACAATAGCTAAAGAAAACAAAGCCTGATACCGTTACATAAGTGTGTGTGCAGCTTTAAACAGGAACTGGGAACCAGCGTGTTTTCCTGTTTGGCAGCGGAGCTATAGAAACAGAGTAAAGTGCAGACCAACCTGAAACCTCTCGTCAGTCTCGCCCTCCCCCATGTGACGCAGCAGGTCCCCGCTGGCCTGGCCTATACTTCCTGCTGCAGTCAGCACCGTCTGTCTGGGCTGAATGGGAGAGGATGACATCACCACGTTCACAACACTGACCCCACCGCGGCAACACAGACCAATCACAGCACTTGGCTGCTCTCAGACACAGTTCACATCACAAATCAAAACAGCTCCCAGTGATTATATCTACAGGACACATAATTATTGTGTCCTTCAACCATTTTAGAAAACATACTATAGAAACAGACTAGTGGATTTGTTAAAAAGGCAGTACACATCAATATATGAGAATAGAACAGATGTGATGGGTAGAACAGTGCTGTGTTGTGTCTGTACCTCTCCAGCCGCTGGCTCCACAGACCTGAGCAGGTCAGAGACGGCCCCTGTCAGGGTCCTGGCAGCTCCCATCAGGTTCTGCCCGCTGCCCACCTGGTCCTCCACCAGCGCTGCCAGCAGCTTCACCCCCCTAGACATCTCTGTCAGGTTGGAGGAGATGGTGGTGATAGCACAACCCACCGCTGTGTAGTCTGTGTCTGTGGGGTCACCTAGGGAAGAGAGAAAGTCCTTGTTAACCCTTTCCAGTGCCTTCTGCTCTACCTCTGACACCGTCTCTTCTCTCTCAGCCCAAACCACAAATCAGCAACCTGGGTGGTGTTATAATACACACATCCGTGTCACTATCATAATGAAAACACATTGGATATGGTACAGCGGAGATAAGTACAGAGAAAGAGAGAAGTGATAGTTATTTGTGGAGAGGTAAAAGGTTCTACTGGATGATAACAGGGAGCCTCAGTGCCATCCAACAGATGGCTGGGAAAGATGAAAACTTATCGAACGGCTGGCAGGGAGCAGTGTGGAGCAGCATGGCACAGCTCCAGCCAGAAGGCAGGGAGAGGCTGCCAGCCAGTTCAGATTCAAGACAACACGCTAACTATTTATTCCATCAATGGAAAAATGTATTATGGCAAATGGTAAATGCTCCATTATGTAAAGGGAACTCAGAGCCCCTCCTCTCTGGGCGTTCCACATTGGCTAGGAAAATGTGTGTATTGATTCTATCCCTATGGATTTTGCCCTTGAAGATGAGCGCCTATTATTTTTTCTCTCAAGCTAGAGGACTAGAGGCCTTTTGTCAGAAAAGGATTCCAGTGCAAAAATAACAGACAACTCAAAATGTCCCTAGGTAACCTCTTGCACTCACCTGCTGTAAGATTGACCACAGACGCCGTTCCGGCGGTTATGGCATCTACTTGAGAGTGGATTTCATGTTTGGACTCATCCACTTTGTTCTGAACCCAAACTCTGGACGCCTTTCAGGAGAGGGAGAAGGATGGGTATTGGCTTTCATCACAGTAGGAGATTTTCAACCCAGATAAACTTTACTATCAGTGATTAAAGGACTAGCGCTTCTTCACAACTCCTACAGCTTTTGAAGCACCAGTCTCAAGCTTTAAAGTACATCTTCCATATTTAGTCAATTTCAGTCAACAGTCAATTTCCACCACCTAATTACACGTGGAACATGGGAGTTCAAATGGACTTTAAAAAAAACTGAGTATCTCTACACTTAACAAATCAATACAGAGGGAAAACGCCAAAATTGCATCTTTAAAAAAATAAATACATTCAATGGGATTAATAATTTAATATATTTTCCAAAAACACACTAAAATAACAAATTAATCTTCACTGACCAGAATGCATGGACCAAAAGATTCTGAGTATTGGAAAAGTTTTGAATGGTGAGATTTAGTGGCTGTTGTGTATAAAGGGGGATTAGTCTAGTAAATGGGAGGTGGGAACTCACCATGTCCTGGCCCAGTGGCGGCAGGTTATCTACTCTCCCCAGATCATTCACCATAAATTGTTTAAATACATTTGGGAAATAAAATGACTAATTAGTATTTGCAGCATTCACTTTAAATTGGGGTAAAATGTTTTGGGTAGCAGTGGCGGCAGGTTATCTACCTCCCCCAGATCAGCCTGGGCCTGCTGCACCGCCTGCATACTGGTGTTAATGGTCCCCATCAGGGCCTGCTGGGCCAAGCTCTGACAATACATACAGTTGAAGTCTGAAATTTACATACACCTTAACCAAATACATTTACATAGACTCAATTAGTATTTGGTAGCATTCACTTTAAATTGTTTAACTTGGGTAAAATGTTTTGGGTAGCCTTCCACAAGCTTCCTACAATAAGTTGGGTGAAATTTGGCCACTTCCTCCTGACAGAGCTGATGTAACTGAGTCAGGTTTGTAGGCCTCCTTACACGCACACGCTTTTTCAGTTCTGCCCACAAATGTTCTATAGGATTGAGGTCAGGGCTTTGTGATGGCCACTCCAATACCTTGACTTTGTTGTCCTTAAGCCATTTTGCCACAACTTTGAAAGTATGCTTGGGGTCATTGTCCATTTGGAAGACCCATTTGTGACCAAGCTTTAACTTCCTGACTGATGTCTTGAGATGTTGCTTCAATATATACACATAATTTTCCTGCCTCATGATACCATCTATTTTGTGAAGTGCACCAGTACCTCCTGCAGCAAAGCACCCCCACAACATGATGCTGCCACCCCCGTGCTTCATGGTTGGGATGGTGTTCTTCGGCTTGCAAGAGTCCCCCTTTTTCCTCTAAATATAACAATGGTCATTATGGCCAAACAGTTATATTTTCGTTTCATCGGACCAGATAACATTTCTCCAAAAAGTATGATCTTTGTCCCCATGTGCAGTTGCAAACCGTAGTCTGGCTTTTCTATGGCGGTTTTGGAGCAGAGGCTTCTTCCTTGCCGAGCGGCCTTTCAGATTATGTCGATATAGGAACTCGTTTTATTGTGGATATAGATACTTTTGTACCCGTTTCTTCCAGCATCTTCACAAGGTCCTTTGCTGTTGTTCTGGGATTGATTTGCACTTTTCGCACCAAAGTATGTTCATCTCTACGAGACAGAACGCGTCTCCTTCCTGTGCGGTATGATGGCTGCGTGGTCCCATGGTGTTTATACTTTTGTATTATTTTTTGTACAGATGAACGTGGTACCTTCAGGCATTTGGAAATTGCTTCCAAGGATGAACCAGACTTGTGGAGGTCTACAAATGTTTTTGAGGTCTTGGCTGATTTCTTTTGATTTTCCCATGATGTCAAGCAAAGAGGCACTTAGTTTGAAGGTAGGCCTTCAAATACATCCACAGGTACACCTCCAATTGACTCAAATGATGTCAATTAGCCTATCAGAAGCTTCTAAAGCCATGACATCATTTTCTGGAATTTTCCAAGCTGTTTAAAAGGCACAGTCAACTTAGTGTATGTAAACGTCTGACCCTCTGGAATCGTGATACAGGGAATTATAAGTGAAATAATCTGTCTGTAAACAATTGTTGAAAAAACTACTTGTGTCATACACAAAGTAGATGTCCTAATCGACTTGCCAAAACTATAGTTTTTAACAAGAAATTTGTGGAGTGGTTGAAAAACAAGTTTTAATGACTCCAATCTAAACGCATGTAAACTTCCGACTTCAACTGCACACACAGAAAGTACAGATTTTTATACACAAACAAAGATCATAGTTAGTGATGGTGTAGGCAAGGTTCTCTGCACATCACGGCTCCTACTGTGTGTCACTGGCATGGGTGCCAGGGGCATGCTCACCAGTGGGGGCATGTGTCCTCTGTGCATCTGCCCTGTGGTGATCTGCTGCTGGGCAGAGGGCATGGTGCCCATGTTGAAGGTGTTGTCAGGGCAGCCGATGGACCCAGAGCGGATGATACCTGGCAGTGCTACCGAACCATGCTCCACACGACCCACCCTGTTGAACTGCTGCTGTAGGATGGTGGACCTGGATGAGGGAAGGATAGAGAGAGAGAGAGAGAGAGAGAGAAAGAGACAGAGAGAGACAGAGACAGAGACAGAGAGAGAGAGAGATGGAAAGAGTGATGGAAAGAGAGAGAGAGAGATTCAGACCTTTACAAGACAACCTCTGACAAGGTTGAAGTTGATGCTCAGTATTTTCTCCCTAACAATGGGACAGTAGTACCAAAACCTTTATAGTGAGTTAGCGACGATAGGCACTGAAAGACATGAAAAGCACTGTTTTCCTGCCCTTGTAAACAGATGCCACACTCACTATTGGTTAATTACTGCTTATTTTGAGAGGCAGCAATTATGTTCTGTGCTGAGAACAAAAACATGAGTCCATTCGCACCTAAACAGCAGGGAGTGATATGATGCCCAGTGTCTATCACAGCAGGATCCGCTATGAGACAAACAGGTTTCCAATAACAACCGGTGTCTGGATTCGGCGTAACAGGACAAGAGTCCATCTGTATTATGGAGTCTTTAGGAGTCTGGCTGCAGGCCAGGAGGAAAACTAGGCAACCGGGATCAAAAAATATAAAAGACAAATACTTCCAAGAACACGATATCTTCCTGATGATTTTGTGGGTTTTTTGCAGAATAATATAACCGTCTTGCTCTGGGGTCTTTTTCTTATGGAGGTTAGGAATAATGAAAAGCTAACATTTCTTATTTAACTAGGCAAGTCAGTTAAGAACAAATTCATATTTTACAATGACGGCCTACCCTGGCCAAACCCTAACCCGGATGACACTGGGCCAATTGTGCGCCGCCCTAAGGAACTCCCAATCACGGCTGGTTGTGATACAGCCCGGGATCGAACCAGGGTCTGTAGTGACACCTCTAGTACTGAGATGCAGTGCCTTAGACCGTTGCGCCACTCGGGAGTACAAGGATAGTTACTACATTCCTGAAGGAGAGGGACAGAGGGAATTCTAGGATAGTGTTTCAGAGAACACGTTAATCTCACATATACTATACAGTATGTTATAGGTAAATTCAGTTTAACTCCTTTTATGTTTCTTTTTCTCAGGGCTGTAATGCATGGCAGGCAGAAATGTGATTATATGCCACAATTAAACTAAGGTTTACATTCACATGAGGAATGAGGAACTAGCCTGTAGTCTCTGAATATGGCTGGTCAGCATTCTCAACGTGAATAGGACTGCACCTTATTAAGACCATGTGCATTATGAACCTTTCTTACTTCTTTGGAGAGACTGACTCCTCCAGCATGGTGGACTCCTCATCTCCCTCCAAGCCAAAACGATCCTTACTCTGCTTCTGTGGAAGGGAATGTCATAATAAAGAAAATAAAGTACTTGGGAAGTGTCATTTCTGGTTTGGTCATCTCTGGTTTGTCTTGATTTACCTTTTTGAGGATGATGTCGATGTATCCTGCAATTAGCTGAGAGATCTGTTCCCCCTCTGTGGTCTGAACAGAGTAGTAACTCTCCTGGTACTCCCCAAAGTCCTGCAGCATACAAGCAGTTAGTCAGGAGAGATACTGAAGTTATAGCACAGGTCCACCTGGTGATACCTCTAGGAAATGGAGAAGTGTGTGTATGTCGTATGGAGAGTACAGCAGCTTTCTCAGAGGTCAAGGTTGAACCAGGGCCTTCTACTTTCACATGCCACAGCTCTTTGCCATGCTGTGCTCTAAGTTCACAAAGTTTATTTCCATCCACACAAGCATAGAAAGATGTGGGAGTACTGAGAAAGAAGCTTAGAATGGACTAAAGGTATGTTGGCAACACCTTTACCATTCCTTCTCCGAATGAACAGACACACTTTGACTCCCTTCCACTACGAATTGCAGTCCTCAAAGAGCTGATTAAATATGAGAAATACACATTTTCAATATCAATATCACACACTTCAAAGGCTGCCTATGTGAGACAGAAAAGTAATATATCATTCAAATCAATGTTGGCAAATGCACCTTTGAGTATGTTGCACTTCTTATTAATCTTTAAATGGGTTATTCCGTTGAGTGAGGTCTGGCTTAATAAAGCGAGACGAAACAAAAAACAGCAATGTTGACAACAAACAAAATACTAAATTGAAAAAGCACTCAAATGAATAAAACATCCAAGTGCTTCACATTCTTCCAGTAAAATCACTTGTATATATACACAGTCTAATATATACAAGAACTGCTTATTAACAAGAAAGCACAATAACACTGTGGATTAGAGGTAGTAACAACAACGCATACTATTTCGCAGTTATTTCTGTTGCTATATGGAGATGGGAGGGACAGAAGAGAGGTCAAGAGAGTGGAATGTGTTCCTGTGAACGTGGGATTGGAGTAGACGGAGGGCAGTTCATACCAGGGTGAAGCTCTTGGGAGAAGCAGCCCATCTCTTCACCGTGGTTAGGGGCCACTCCTGAACCACGTCTTTAGTCTTCTCTTCTACCCGCATCACCGACTCCTTGGTTATCCCCAGTAACCGAGGGACCAGCTTATTCTTGCTTTTCATCTTTTCCTAACAGACAAGACATAAGACAATATTTCCATAGGTGTTAAACACCTACACAGATGACTCACTGGGGGCATCTTTTTATTCAGAGAAATTAAAACCGCAGCGGAGCAGCACTGCGTGCCATAGATAGCACACATGCTCTGTTCTGTTTGTCTGTCCTGAGTCAGAAGCCCTAGTGGAGGAGGAGGGTTGATGGGGAGTGACCTTGCAGAGTTCAGGCTTGTTTAACCGGGACTCCCTGCTGTTTTGCTGAACAGGCCTTCCCCAGTCCCTCCTTCCCCAGGCCTCTGTTGCTAAGGGAGCCTCAGCCTGGCTGTCAGTTCGTCAGGATGGCACTTCCACCAACAGCAGCACTCTGCCTGGCTCTAGTGCCCTCCCCCTCTCTACCCACACACCATCCATTATGCCTCACTTCAGAGCATAAGCCGACTGTTGGCTCCACTCCAGCAATGCTGAACACTACGCACAATTAACGGTTAGGGGGACCGGGGAGTTGAAAAATACCTTTTCACGTCTCCAGGCAAATACTTTTATTGTCAGGTTCTAAAAGTATAGCTCCTTGACAGGAACAAGGGAACCGCTTTAGAGCAACGTGTACAGACTCATTGTTATTCATCCAAGGTCAGATAACATTATGTTGATTATCATGGTAGCTATGTTTAGAGAACTATTCCAATTGTTCGTCTTTGCTTACTCAAGAAGTTGTTCACAGTGTATACAACTCAGGAAGTCAGATTTTGAAATCTTAATGGGTTTGACATGTTAGAGAAATGATCTTAAATCTGTAACCTTTTATTTCAGACATAGCAGGTGGGTGAGGTTTTGTAACATCTTCTGGTCTGGGACTCACAGCACAGGTGACCTGTCAGAGAGGTTTTATTGGCTGTAGTCCCACCATCACAGACAGGCTGAATTGCTTCAATATCATATTTAGGAGCCTTACAGTTATGAAAAGCTTGTTCTGGAAACACTGAGCTCGTTTAAGAGTGACAAATAACAAATGAAAGGTTGCAATAAACTTCCAAATTGTGCATTACCTACAGTATATCTATGTTTTTGGCTGTGGTTGCTGTGTGAGAGAGTGCTGCTAAAATGTATTATTTATCATGCTCTTAAAACTCCCAACTCCCTCTCCTCATCTCTCTCTCTCACCCACTCTCTTTCACTCGCTCTCGCTCGCATACACACAGCTCTCAAGGCTAATCTTTACCTTGCAGTCAGCTGTATTTACATTGTAAATCCTTCAGTTGACTTCCTGTTGGAGAACACAATCCTCTCTTGTTATGTCTTACCTTCACCAGGAAGAAGGAGACCCCATATGTCGGAAGGGACCGTGCTAGTTTCGCATACTTCACTTTAGACTCAATCTCCGTCATTTCTCCGCAGGTTTTGTGATCCTGCGGGTCAGAGGGAAATAGGTGCAGCAATATGAACTTTTCAGAGACTTAAAATTTTCAAATGTTCTGAAAATTATTGATTTTAATTCACAGCTTTTTTAATTTCCCTTTGATAACATATAAATCCATACGCTTACAACATACCACAAATATTTTCTTCTCCGACCCTCTCTGCTTGATGTACTCTTTGGGTAGAAACTCCTTCAGGCTATGAGATAAATCACATTTTACAAATGTACACTCATGAGGTATTTCCCTTTCCAAAACATGCTTTCACACTTGAGATCATTCTTACCTCAGCACCTACATTTTTCAAGTGTTAACATTATTGCATGCACTCAAATGGGTATCCCAAAGAGAAGGATTGCATCTAAACTAGGATGGGAGGATTGAGACAGAGTGTCTAAAAGAATAGTAGTGTTGGAAAGTACAGTATAGTGTTGTTAATGATATCTGATAAGAGGACTTACTCTAGGAATCCAGGCTTGTGTTTGTGTTCGACATGGGGTCCAAACTGGATCTGAGCCTGAATTCCAGCAAACTCACAGGCTTTATCAAACGAAACAGGGTGGGAGCCGTTCAGTATGTCATCTCTGGCCTAGAGGAGAGAAGGAGACAGAAGAGAGAAAAGAAAGAGTGTACTTTACACTGAGTTCAAGCTAGAGAGTAATGCAGCTTTTTCTGTCTTGAAAGTTGCTTCAGAGAAGAATGCCTGCTAGGTGAAAAAATGTAAACCATCAGCAGGGATACAACATAAACACTTTACTTAGATGAATGGACTCAGAGGAGCTAAACAAGATTAGTTTGTAGCAATCCAAGACATTTGCTAACATATGAAATGGAACAGCCTCAACCATTCATCATTATAGTCAGTGGTGACATATTAACAGAAACAAAGACGTCAATAAACATGCACATTTCTCAGAATATTGCATCAACATAGCAGAGGGATCCACAATGTGTCATTAATAAACTGCTTTGAAAATGAAAGAGCAACTTTCACTGAGTGGTTTTTAATTATTACAATATGAACAATTTATATACAAAACAATAAACAGGACATAGTGCAGGCCTAAATAAAGTCCAAATGAATACTTATTGTCAGGCCTCACTAATGCTTGATAGCAACCATGTAGCAACCTGTCCCCTGTCTGGCCACAACAGGAATGACTATTTCAATACACTTCCATCAAGGCTTCAGTTGGAATATACAGTTCCATTTTGCACCAATAATCTAAGGTATCTGTTATATTTAAATGTCTTGTCCATCAAAGCATTAGCATGTGGCCTGTGTTTCCTCATAGAGCGTGTCAGTTATGTCTTTCTGTGTGTGTGTGTGTGTGTGTGTGTGTGTGTGTGGCGCTCTCACTCACTCGCTCGCTCTCAATTCAATTGAAGGGCTTTATTGGCATGGGAAACACATGTTAACATTGCCAAAGCAAGTGACGTAGATAATAAACAAAAGTGAAATAAACAATAAAAATGAACAGTAACATTAACAATCACAAAAGTTCCAAAAGAATAAAGACATTTCAAATGTCATATTATGTCTATATATACAGTGTTGTAACGATATGCAAATAGTTAAACAGGTTTGGTTGTATTTACAATGGTGTTTGTTCTTCACTGGTTGACCTTTTCTCGTGTCAACAGGTCACAAATCTCTCTGCTGTGATGGAACACAGATATCTCTCCCAGTAGATATGGGAGTTCATCAAAATTGGGTTTGTTTTCTAATTCTTTCTGGATCTGTGTAATCTGTGGGAAACATGTCTCTCTAAAATGGTCATACATTTGGCAGGTTAGGAAGTGCAGATCAGTTTCCACCTCATTTTTCTCAATAGCAAGGCTATGCTCACAGTATGTACATAGTCAAAGCTTTCCTTACGTTTGGGTCACTCACAGTGGTCAGGTATTCTGCCACTGTGTACTAGAGCCAAATAGCATTCCAGTTCTTAGTTTTTTTGTTAATCCTTTCCAATGTGTCAAGTAATTATCTTTCTGTTTTCTTATGATTTGGTTGAGTCCAATTATGTTGCTGTCCTGGGGCTCTGTTGGGTCTGTTTGTGTTTGTGAACAGAGCCTCAGGACCATCTTGCGTAGGGTACTCTTCTCTGTAGGTGATGGCTTTGTTATGGAAGGTTTGGGAATCGGTTCCTTCTAGGTGGTGTAGAATTTAAAGTCTCTTTTCTGGATTGTGATCATTAGCGTGTATCGGCCTAATTCTGCTCTCTCTCTCCCTGGCTCTTGCTCTCTCTCTCTCTCTCTCTCTCTCTCTCTCGGTGGCTCCCTCTCCCTCGGTGACTCCCTCTCCCTCGGTGACTCCCTCTCCCTCGGTGACTCCCTCTCCCTCGGTGACTCCCTCTCCCTCGGTGGCGCTCGCTGGCTCTCTCTCTTGCTGGCTCTCAATGGCTCTTTCACTCACTTGCTCTCCCTGGCTCGCTCTTTCTCCGTGGCTCTCTCTCTCTGGCTCTCTCTCTCTCCGTGGCTCGCTCTCTCGCGATCCATATGGGTGGAGCCATCTGTCCTCTAGCATTGAGCCAATGGCCACCATACCCCATACAAATGATGATTACATTTTGTTGCATAATAGTATTTTTTGGCAATGTGTCATACATTTTTATTGACAGAGCATACATCATCATGCGCTGTGAATACAAACGTAAAACAAGCTGGGGTTTAGCTCCCCTTGAGGTTCTTGAGAGAGCAGCCAAGGAAGTGAGAGAAGGGAAGAAGCCCATTTGAGCAGCAGCAAGGGATGCATTTTTGTTTTACTGAATGACACTGACAAAAAAAGAAAACAAACATGTACCTGTGTGAAAGAGAGGCTATGATAGAATATCAGAGGTACACAAGGTCTTATCTGATGACATGGAATTTGCTTAGCATAATATTAACAATCTTGCGGACCAGTTTCATGGGCTTAGTGGCCTCAAAGAGCATGGACTCTACAGTTCTTGACACAAACCGTGCGCCTGGCATCTACTACCATACCCCGTTCAAAGTCACTTAAATATTTTGTCTTGCCCATTCACCCTCTGAAGGGCACACTTATACAATCCATGTCTCAATTGTCTCAAGGCTTATAAATCCTTCTTTAACCTGTCTCCTGAATGTTTTACATCCTCCTAACCAACTATGCTATTTTGTTAGGTTTTTTGCATTGTTAGTAACTTATTTTGTACATAATGTTGCTTCTACCGTCTCCTCTTATGACCCCAAAATAACTTCTGGCCATCAGAATACCGATTACTCACCACGAACTGCAAGAAGCTTTTTCCTTTAACGCGTCCGACGAGAAGGATATACTGCTTTCCCGGGAACAGGTCCAAATCCCGGTAATTTGCGTGAAGAAAAGACGAAGGAAAAGGGGGCGCAGGTTTGGCTGCCTTCTAAGAATGCGTAGGCGAGAGAGTAAACTCCCACTGCCATCTGTTCTAATGGATAACATGCAATCATTGGAAGATAAAATTGATGACCTACAATTATCCAAACAATGGGACAATAAAAACAAATATCTTATGTTTCACTGAGTCGTGGCTGAACGACAACATGGATAACAGAGAAGAAGCTATGTCTGGTAAGATGAGGGGCGGGGGGGTGTCTATTTGTCAATAACAGCTGTTGCGCAATGTCTAATATTAAAGAAGTATTGCTCACCTGAGGTAGAGAACCTTATGATAAGCTGTAGACCCCACTACCTACCAAGAGAGTTCTCATCTACATTATTCGTAGCAGTATATTTACCACCAAAGACCAATGCTGACACTAAGACCGCACTCAACCAACTCTATAAGGCCAAAAAGAAAACAACAAAATGCTTATCCAAAAGTGGCGCTCCTAGTGGCCGGGGACTTTATTGCAGGCGAACATAAAAATAGTTTAACCAAATTTTTACCAGCATGTCACATATGCAACCAGAGGAAACAAAGCTCTAGACCACCTTTACTCCACACCCAGATATGCATACAAAGCTCCCCCCCGCCCTCCATTTGGCAAATCTGACCATAACTATATCCTTCTGATTCCTGTTTACAAGCAAAAACTAGAGCAGGAAGTACCAGTGACTCTCTCAATACGGAAGTGGTCAGATGACCTGGATGCTACTACAGGACTGTTTTGCTAGCACAGACTGGAATATGTTCCGGGACCACCTCAGTCATCGGCTTCATCAATAAGTGCATCGGCGACGTCGTCCCCACAGTGACTGTACGTACACATCCCAAACAGAAGCTATGGAATACAGGCAACATCCGCATTGAGCTAAAGGCTAGAGATGAAGCTTTCAAGGAGCGGGACACTAATCCGGACACTTGTAAGAAATCCCGCTATGCCCTTAGACAATCCATCAAACAAGCAAAGTGTCAATACAGGATTAAGATTGAAACCTACTACACCGGCTCTGATGTGGCAGGGCTTTTACGGACTACAAAATTAGTACGGACTACAAAGGGAAACCCAGAAGCGAGCTGCCCAGTGACGCGAGCCTACCAGATGAGCTAAATGCCTTTTATGCTCGCTTCGAGGCAAGCAACAGTGAGCACCAGCTGTTCTGGATGACTGTGTGATAACGCTCTCGATAGCCGATGTGAGCAAGACCTTAACAGGTCAACATTCACAAAGCAGCGGGGCCAGACGGATTACCAGGACATGTACTCAAAGCATGCGCGGACCAACTGTTAAGTGTCTTCACACTTCTGACATTTTCAACTCTCCCTGGCCGAGTCTGTAATAGCAACATGTTTCAAGCAGACCACCATAGTGTTCTTTGGCACAGGAACTAAAGGTAACCTGCCTAAATGACTATCGACCCGTAACACTCACGTCTGTAGCCATGGAGTGCTTTGAAAGGCTGGTCATGGCTCACATCAACAGCATCCTCCCGGACACCCTGGACCCACTCCAATTTGCATACCACCACAACAGATACACAGATGATGCAATCTCAATTGCGCTCCACACTGCCCTTTCCCATCTGGACAAAAGGAATACCTACTGTATGTGAGAATGCTGTTCATTGACTACAGCTCAGCGTTCAACATCATAGTGCCCACGAAACTCATCACTAAGCTAAGGACCCTGGGACTAAACACCTCCCTCTGCAACTGGATCCTGGACTTTCTGATGGCCCCCGGTTGCTAAGGGCTGGCAACAACACATCTACCACACTGATCCTCAACACTGGGGCCCCTCAGGGGTGTGTACTTAGTCCCTTCCTGTACTCCCTGTTCACCCATGACTGCGTGGCCAACACACAACTCCGACACCATCATTATTTTGCTGACGACACAACAGTGTTACCGACAACAATGAGCCTGTCTATAGGGAGGAGGTCAGAGAACTCGCAGTGTGGTGTCAGGACAACAACCTCTCCCTCAATGTGAGCAAGACAAAGGAGCTGATTGTGGACTACAGGAAAAGGTGTGCCGAACAGGCCCCCATTAATATCGACGGGGCTGTAGCAGGGCGGGTCGAGAGTTTCAAGTTCCTTAGTATCCACATCACCAACGAACTATCACGGCCCAAACACACCAAGACAGTTGTGAAGAGGGCACCACAAAACCACCAGACTTTACAATGACACCCCACTTCCCCATTTGTTTTGTACACTGTTGCTACTCGCTGTTTATTAGTCACTTCACCCCTACCTACATACACAAATGACCTCAACTAAACTGTACCCCCGCACACTAACTCGCTACCGGTACACCCTGTATATAGCCTCATTATTGTTGTGTTTTTCTGTTACTTTTCATTATTTTTCACTTTAGTTTTTTTGGTAAATATTTTCTTTACTTTTCTTGAACTGCACTGTTGAGTAAGGACTTGTCTAGACTTGTTGTACTCGGTGCATGTAACAAATAAAGTTTAATGTGATTTGATTTAAATATCAATAAGGGATCATAGTTTTCAGCTGAATTCATCTGGTCAGGCTGTGTCATTGAAGGAGCTGGTGTCTTTAATGTTTTATACACTCAGTGTGTATCTGAAAGTAGGCATGCATTTGAGATATACAATATACCACACCCCCATTTCATTAACTACACTTTGACCTACCAGCACCATCATCCACTGTCAAAGGACACCATCACCCACTTACCCTGTGTCTATGCTCAACATACCCCATAACCGGTGTAAGTTGTGCCAAGAAACCACTTTGTTTGGACCAGCTATGTTTTCGAAACTATTATGTTTATTATAAATTCAGATTTTATTTCCAGGGATACACAACATTCTGAAATATATGTAGATATCTTTGTTTGATAGAATACTATATTTCCCTTGAAGTAGTAATGCTGAATGCAAAACATAGCTCAACATACCTCACTCTCTGTTAGCACTAATGTCAATCAGTCTACTACTGAACCCTAAATAGTTCCACCATTAACCTGGGGGGAATATTACAGCAATGAACAAACGCTGACAATGAGATAATTGCCTAATTCATACCACCGTAAATCAAAAAATGGAATGTTTGTTTACAAAAAGTACATGGAGCAAACGTGACGTGCCGATCAGCACAAGAGGTGATCAAGATACACTTGAAAGTCACTACTAATGTCTGCCAGCTAAATATCATATAATTATAAAGTTAACTATCTTAGATGTGCTAAATACATTTTCTCTAGCTCAGAGCTCTACGCATTTGGTTTGGTAACTTGCAAGCTATAATGTTCGGTGGCTAGCTTAGAATATTTAAGCTTATTGGTTACAGCAGAGACACTCAATCCACCTCTGGATTAAATGTGAGTGTTGCCAAGTGCTGAAATCCATACATTTGAATAAAAAGTTAATCAAATAGAACCACTGACTGTTTTCTCATTGCTGTTGCTCTAAGTTGTGCCAATTGAATCTCAAGGAAACAGTCAGTGGTTGAATTTGATTAGCATTTTATTAAAAAGTATGGATTTGAGCAAAGAAAGGCACGCAACAACAGATGATAAATATAGGTACATGGTAAGGATTTAAGAATTTACTTTATTTTATTATCACCGCATAGCGACTCGAAGGAGTCAGAGGTTAATTAAAAAAACTATAATCTGTGTTCAACAAGGAGTTGAGGTACTTGGCAAGAGTGAGTAAAGCCTTTTGGGATATTTGTGGGCATTCATTAGCATTTCGCTAGTGTTCACAATGGGAATTAGTTAGTACTTTGCTAGCATTTTCTAGCATAACAAACATTTCAATAATACATTGGAAAGAAATGGTGCCACTCGTGTGCAGGAACAGTATGAAGATGTGGAAATGTGGATACCGCCCAACTCAATACAAAGGTTGTTGCTATGGCGCTGTATTTCCTGTAGTAGTGGAGTAGATAGATGTGTGAAAGGAGTGGATTGTCTGGTGTCTGGTTATGAATGTTGGGGCTGTAACTGCTGGAGAACCCCGCTGGGTGGAGGGGAGCGGATGAGATCATGGAAGCTGCACATCATTAATAAACATTGGGGCTCATCACTAAGAGGCTCTCCCTAAAGAATGCCAGGGATGATACTATAATCTACACTCACTAAATGAACCTACTAAGTCAGTCTCCTATGGTAATGGTTGCATGGTGAATGAGGACTATTCCATCATAGCAGAATAGAGACATTGACAAGAAGCATGTGTAGTACGGTCATGTTCCTTAGACGCATCTGAGAGCACTGCAGAGGGAGAAGTCTTGGAAGGAAGGAGTGAGAGAGTGGATGTGGGGCCTGGGGTGTGTTCCAGCCAGAGAATGCTCCCTCTCTTCTTGCTCTGTCAGGCCTTTTTAATATTGTGACAAATTAGAGTAACTGGAGTCTGAGGCAACGCCATGTGGGGGGGCTCTGATCAGCATGTGTGAGTGTGTGTGTATGTAAGTGTGTCTGCGTGGTTCTGTGTGTGTGACTGAGTGAAAACAAGAAAGGGAGGGGGAAGGCAGCAAGAGGAGCAAAAGGACGAATAGCTAGAGGAAGGAAATGTGTTTTTGTGAGAAAGAATACAGGCTTGTGTTTGTGAGAGAAGGGAATGCATGATGGAACACTGCAATGTATGCCAGAGTAAGCGGGTGTGGATGTGTCATAATTTTTATGGGATTGAGAGGGCGTGAGGAAAAAAAACAGAGAGAGGGAAGGAGTCAGGGCAAGAGAGAGAGAGATAAAAGAGTGAAGGGGAGGATAGGGAGAATGGATAGTGTTAACTATAGATGTATTTATGGACTGTAGCTCAGATGCAGCATGTAAGACAAGGAGGGAGTTCACAATGGATGTACAGTACAGTATTTATGTAGGTGTCTGAGTGAGTGTGTGTGTGTGTGTGTGTGTGTGTGTGTGTGTGTGTGTGTGTGTGTGTGTGCGCACGCGTGCATGTGTATTTATGGTGGTATATATGTGTATACCGTATATATACACCGCCATAAAAAAGACAGACTACGGTTTGCAACTGCACATGGGGACAAAGATCATACTTTTTGGAGAAATGTCCTATGGTCTGATGAAACAAGTAATAGAACTGTTTGGCCATAATGACCATCGTTATGTTTGGAGGAAAAATGGGGAGGCTTGCAAGCCGAAGAACACCATCCTAACCGTGAAACACGGGGTGGCAGCATCATGTTGTGGGGTGCTTTGCTGCAGGAGGGACTGGTGCACTTCACAAAATAGATGGCATTATGAGGCAGGAAAATGATGTGGATATATTGAAGCAACATCTCAAGACATCAGTCAGGAAGTTAAAGCTTGGTCGCAAATGGGTCTTCCAAATGGACAATGACCCCAAGCATACTTCCAAAGTTGTGGCAAAATGGCTTAAGGACAACAAAGTCAAGGTATTGGAGTGGCCATCACAAAGCCCTGACCTCAATCCTATAGAAAACTTGTGGGCAGAACTGAAAAAGTGTGTGCCATCAAGGAGGCCTACAAACCTGACTCAGTAACACCAGCTCTGTCAGGAGGAATGGGCCAAAATGCACCCAACTTATTGTGGGAAGCTTGTGGAAGGCTACCCGAAACGTTTGACCCAAGTTAAAACATTTCAAGGCAATGCTACCAAATACTAATTGAGTGTTTGTAAACTTCTGACCCACTGGAAATGTGATGAAAGAAATAAAAGCTGAAATAAATAATTCTCTCTACTATCATTCTGACATTTCATATTCTTAAAATAAAGGGGTGATCCTAACTGTCTTAACACAGGGACTTTTCACTAGGATTAAATGTCAGAAATTGTGAAAAACTGAGTTTAAATGTATTTGGCCAAGGTGTATGTAAACTTCTGACTTCAACTGTATATGTGTACAGTACTGTGCATAGAATGCTCCCAGGTGTCAGCGGGGAGCCCTCCTCTCAACCTCAAGGCAGGGGAAGCTAATGTGGATACAGTGAGGTGTGCAGTGAGCAAAGCATGCCTGGTGTAGTGCAGGCTCAGCTGACCCCCCCCCCCGGGTACTCCCTGTGTCAGCAGCCCTCTCTCTTACTCCAACTCCATTCACACTCTAGTGTAGAACAACCCTGTAGTGTACCACCAGCCTTGCAAGGTTGACCCAATCCCCACAGCACAGCAACATAAGATAGCCTGTCTGTGATCCACATACACATACCCCTGTAAGCCAGGCCCAGCTCATCCTCTGAGAACTGCAGTACCATCAAAGCTGCATTAGCCAGCGAGCTTGTGATGCAACAGTACCAGCAAGGATGTAGGACAGAACGCTGCATAGGAGCTACAGCCCCATAGCTTTGGGCAGCAGATTCAGCTTTGTTTGTGCTGATGTCTGTTTTATTGACCGTAGGGCTACAGGAAGAGTCAGGGGAGGGAAGAGTAGAGCGGAATTGAAGAGGCTAGTTTATTACAGCTGTATTACTGTATGCCGGGCAGCAATGAGCATAGAGAGAGAAAGAGAGAGAGAGAGGGGGGGGTCTGACCTGTACATAGAGAAGGTTGAGCTGGACAGGGTCTCGTGAGTCCACATTCTGGTCGGAGTAGAAGAACTTGCGTCTGAGCAGCAGCATCTCACTCTCTTCCACCCCCTGCTCTCTGAACGTCCGGCTGTGGTCCAGCCAGTTCACTGACAACAGAAAAAAAACACATTCACGTACAGTACCAGTGAAATGTTTGGACACACCTACTCATTCAAGGGTTTTTCTTTATTGCTACTATTTTCTACATTGTAGAATAATGGTGAAGACATCAAAACTGTTAAATAACAGATATGGAATCATGTAGTAACCACAAAAGTGTTAAACAAATCAAAATATATTTGATTCTTCAAAGTAGCCACCCTTTGCCTTGATGACAGCTTAGCACACTCTGGCATTCTCTCAACCAGCTTCACCTGGAATGCTTTTCCAACAGTCTAAGGAGTTCCCACATATGCCGAGTACTTATTGTCTGCTTTTCCTTCACCCTGTGGTCCAACTCATCCCAAACCATCTCAATTGGGTTGAGGTCAGGTGATTGTGGAGGCCAAGTCATCTGATGCAGCACTCTACTCTCCTTCTTGGTCAAATAGCCCTTACACAGCCTAGAGGTGTGTTGGGTCATTGTCCTGTTGAAAAACAAATGATCGTCCCACTAAGCGCAAACCAGATGGGATGGCATATTGCTGCAGAATGCTGTGGTAGCCATGCTGGTTAAGTGTGCCTTGAATTCTAAATAAATCACAGACAGTGTCACCAGCAAAGCACCATCACTCCTCCTCCATGGTTCACGGTGGGAACCACACATGCAGAGATCATCCGTTCACCTACTCTGCTTCTCATAAAGACACGGTGGTTGGAACCAAAAATCTCAAATTTGGACTCATCAGACCAAAGTACCGATGTCCACCGGTCTAATGTCCACAAATTAACTTTTAACAAGGCACTCCTTTTAATTGAAATGCATTCCAGGTGACAGCCTCATGACGCTGGTTGAGAGAATGCCAAAAGTGTGCAAAGCTGTCATCAAGACAAAGGGTGGCTACTTTGAAAAATCTCAAATATAAAATATATTTAGATTTATTTAAAAAGAAATTGGTTACTACATGATTCCATGTGTTATTTCATCGTTTTGATGTCTTCACTATTATTCTACAATGTAGTAAATAGTAGCAATAAAGAAAAGCCCTTGAATGAGTAGGTGTGTCCAAACTTTGGACCGATACTGTACAGTAGGTATACAGAGAAACATACACTTCTGCTACTGGGATTAGGGATGCTGACAGTCAAATAAAGCAGATTAACTTTGTATGTCTCAAAAACTAATCACCAAGTGAAGTTCGACTAAACACGAGGGCAGTAATTTGCATACTGTTCTGCTGAGAATAAGGAGACATTTTGAAGATGATTTATGAATTCAAACTTTTCAAAATACAATCTCTGTCCAGGGCCGTCAGAGTTTCGTAACATTCAGGCTTCAGTCCTGAAGTCCAGGGGCTGAGGGGTTTAATGGTCCGAGAAAAAAGTTGTATTTTCTCAAATAATTTCCTTGCAATCCAACGTTAATTTTACATGACTGACAATACAATAAAAAAATATATATACCACATAAAATGACAAGCTACTCTGATATTGACATACTGAGATCAATAAAATTAATGACCAATGTCTTAAATGTAACCAACAGCCAATGAAAAGAGTGGATTCACTGATCTTAAACCTACAATATGAGGAGGAAATTATAGTCCAGCAACTTTCCAGCGGCACTCACTTATATGTCTTCTGCAATTGCATTTGGAAATATTGCAAAAGACCTATTAGCTGCTGCCTGCTGTTCATTGACATCCACATTGACAGCCATAACTTGACATTGCTGGCAACAGCTGTTTAATATATTTGAGGCGCAGGCTGCCCAATGGCAGGATTCCCGACTGTAGGCATACAGTATGCGTTTAAGTGACAACGCACAATATACAGGATTTATTTTATTTTTTAAAGCTATTGACCCTCTCTGGCAAAATGATGCTCTCCGGTGTAGTATTTTCAATGATTTCATTTATTTCTGTAGAGATTGGAGTAATTATATAATTTGGTACATTTATTTACATTTATCTGCAACACCTCCGGCACCCTTTCCTGTGGTGCTAGGTTTTCCTCCATGTTGCTGTGCTCTCCCCAAGGCCAAATAATCAACACGTATTATTAATAATTCAATGGATTGTGGTCAGCAACCCCATGAGGTTATTGTGTAGGTAGGCCTACTGTTACAATAATATTTTAAATAATGTATCAGCAAGTAGCCTAGCCTGCAATTACAAAATAATATAATAAATACAGTAAGTCGAAGAATCCAACAGTGGTTACAGCTACAGTGCATTCGGAAAGTATTCAGACCCCTTCCCTTTTCACACATTCTGTTACGTTACAGCCTTATTCTAAAATGTATTACATTTACTTTTCTCATCAATCTACACATAATACCCCATAATGACAGTGAAAATCGGTTTGTAGAAATACCTTACTGACATAAATAATCAGACCTTTTACTATGAGACTCAAAATTGAGCTCAGGTGCATCCTGTTTCAATTGATCATCCTTGAGATGTTTCTTCAATTTGATTGGAGCCACCAGTGGTAAATTCAATTGATTGGACATGATTTGGAAACCATATCTGCAGCACTCCACCAACCAGGCATTTATGGTAGTGGCCCGACGGAAGCCACTGCTCAGTAAAAGTCACCTGACAGCCCACTTGGAGTTTGCCAAAAGACACCTAAAGGACTCTCAGACCATGAGAAAAAAGATTATCGGGTCTGATGAAACCAAGATTGAACTCTTTGGCCCGAATACCAAGCGTCACGTCCGGAGAAAACCAGGCACCATTCCTATGGCAGCATCATGCTGTGGGCATATTTTTCAGCTGCAGGGACTGGCAGACTAGTCAGGATTGAGGGAAAGATGAACGGAGCAAAGTACAGAGAGATCCTTAATGCAAACCTGCTTCAGAGCGCGCAGGACCTCAGACTGGAGTGAAGGATCACCTTCCAACAGGATAATGACCCTAAGCACACAGCTAAGAAGTGCCTACACAGAAGTGGCTCAATAAAAAAAGCTTCTTTTTTTTTTAAAATCCTAAAACATCAAATTAGGCCTACCTAATTATACATTATGCAATCATCACTGACAATTGTGAATGATAATTCTTCATGTTTTACAGGTGAAAAGTCCATGCTGCATGCATGCCAACCATTTGATCCAAATCAATTTCATGGGAAAATGCATTTCGACCTTCTTGAATGATGTAGGCTAAGTAGCCTAACTAATGTTTAATTTCATTTTAGAGCAGATGGCGTTAAACACAGCCACCTGTATTTTGTTTCAATCAAAGCATATGATGTGTGCTGTTGAGTTGTCCTAATGAGATAAAAAAAATATATTAAAAAATAAAGCACAATCATCCTACTCTCATAAGAAATTATGTGGTATTTTTGGTCTAACAGTATCTTAACTATCTACAGTGGGGCAAAAAAGTATTTAGTCAGCCACCAATTGTGCAAGTTCTCCCCCTTAAAAAGACGAGAGAGGCCTGTAATTTTCATCATAGGTACACTTCAACTATGACAGACAAAATGATAAAACAAATCCAGATAATCACATTGTAAGATTTTTAATGAATTTATTTGCAAATTATGGTGGAAAATCAATACTTTTTTGCCCCACTGTATGCTATTATATTTGGTTTGTTATGTAGAATACTAATTCATCATTAAGTGATCTTGCGAGGCATTGCACCATTCTGAGAAGTGGCGGCGTGTCACTCCGCTGAGGACACTATACACCCCAGATTACAGTGCCTTGCAAAACTATTCATCCTCCTTGGCATTTTTCCTATTGTGTTGCATTACAACCTGTAATTTAAATGGATTTTATTTGGATTTCATGTAATGGACATACACAAAATAGTCCAAATTGGTGAAGTGAAATGAAAAACAACAACACTTGTTTCAAATAATTCAAAAAAATAAAAAACGGAGAAGTGGTGTGTGCATATGTATTCACCCCCTTTGCTAGGAAGCCCCTAAATAAGATCTGGTGCAACCAGATGTCACATAATTAGTTAAATAAAGTCTACCTGTGTGCAATCTAAGTGTCACATGATCTGTCACATGATCTCAGTGTATACCTGTTCCGAAAGGCCCCAGAGTGTGCAACACCACTAAGCAAGGGGCACCACTAAGCAAGGGGCACCACCAAGCAAGCGGCACAATGAAGACCAAGGAGCTCTCCAAACAGGCCAGGGACAAAGTTGTGGAAAAATACAGATCAGGGTTGGGTTATAAAAAAAATATCTGAAACTTTGAACATCCCACAGAGCACCATTAAATCCATTATAAAACAAATGTAAAGAATATGGCACCCACAACATACCTGCCAAGATAGGGCCGCCCACCAAAAACCTCACAGACCAGGCAAGGAGGGAATTAATCAGAGAGGAAACAAAGAGACCAAAGATAACCCTGAAGGAGCTGCAAAGCTTCACAGTGGACATTGGAGTATGTCCATAGGACCACTTTAAGCCGTACACTCCACAGAGCTGGGCTTTACGGAAGAGTGGACTGAAAAAAGCCATTGCTTAAAGAAAAAAATAAGAAAACAAGTTTGGTGTTCGCCAAAAGGCATGTGGGAGACTCCACAAACATTTGGAAGAACGTACTCTGGTCAGATGAGAATAAAATTGAGCTTTTTGGCCATCAAGGAAAACTCTGTCTGGCGCAAACCTCTCATCACCACGAGAACACCATGTTTTACATCGGCAGGGACTGGGGAACTGGTCAGAATTGAAGGAATGATGGATGGCGCTAAATACAGGGAAATTCATGTGTGAAACCGGTTTCAATCTTCCAGAGATTTGAGACTGGGACAGAGGTTCACCTTCCAGCAGGACAACGACCCTAAGCATACTGTTAAAGCAACACTTGAGTGGTTTAATGGGAAACATTTAAATGTCTTGGAATGGCCTAGTCAAAGCCCAGAACTCAATCCAATTGAGAATCTGTGGTATGACTTAAAGATTACTCTACACCAGCAGAACCCATCCAACTTGAAGGAGCTGGAGAAGTTTTGCCTTAAAGAATGGGCAAAAAGCCCAGTGGCTAGATGTGCCAAGCTTATAGAGACATACCCCAAGAGACTTGCAGCTGTAATTGCTGCAAAAGGTGACTCTACAAAGTATTGACTTTGGGGAGGTGAATAATTACGCATGCTCAAGTTCTCAGTTTTTTTGTTCTTATTTCTTGTTTGTTTTGCATCTTCAAAGTGGTAGGCATGTTGAGTAAATCCAATGATACAAACCCCCCAAAAATGTATTTTAATTCCAGGTTGTAAGGCAATAAAATAGGAAAAATGCCAAGGAGGGTGAATACTTTCACAAGCCACTGTATTACAGTTAGATGACTTCAGGAGTTTCATGTAATCACAGCTTGAACTAAGCAGCTCATTCAGTTGACCATACAACATTTTTTACACCATCACAGCAGTACAAAAGATTCGGGGCTGACCCAAAATCAGTCGGGGCTAAAGCCCTGAAAGCCGGGTCCTGGTGACGTTCCTGTTTCTGTCACATTGTGGTAGAATAATTCAACATTGATACAGTACTATGACTTTGAATTTAGAGATAAAGCACATGTTAAAATGAGATGATACTGGACTTACATGTACTTATTAATGAGACATTGCTAGGGGCGTTGACAGGGAGCATGTAATATTGGACAATTAACAACACATTTTGTGCTCTTATGGAAGTGCTCTTCAAACTCACAGTCATCGTCTGTGTGGAGCTTGGCTTTGAGCTTTTCCATCTTCCTCTCGTCTCGGAGCAGAGTCCTGTCCTTCTTCAGGGTGCCTGTCCCATGACCGTCCTCCTTCTTCTCCTCCAACCCCTCCTGGAGCAGGGAGTACTCCTCGTAGTTGGTGATTCCTGAAGAGGAGACACAGCCAGGAAACTCAGAGAGGGAGTCGTTTAGAACACAGAGCCAGCATGTTGAGCTGTGCCATATTAGAGAAACCATCCCCTGCCTCCTACGTCCTCCCTCTCTACCTCCCTCTGCCCAGAAAAAACAGTGGGGGAAACTGGAGAGCAGCCAGAACACTAAAGTGGGAACTCAGAAGAGGAGAAGCCAAGCAGAAAGCCGTCTCTAAACAAACACCAGCCAATAAAGACATCTACCAGACATCTCTCTTCTCCTCACCCAATTGAGTTTGGGCACAGGCAGCCCAGCATAACTGAAATATATGGCTTTGGAATGAAACACCTCCATGAGAGGAGAGGACAGCACAGTCTATGGCTACACAATTACCACCCATCATTTTAACAGAGGAGGAAAACATGTTTTACACCATCAGACATATCTATATAAAACCTGGACTATGCCAGTACCATAGCTAATTCTTATGTTCTGAAAGCTAGGGGGCGTGCATCCATACTGTAAGGTAGTGAGCTAAAAATAGGACCAGGTTTAATAATTTAAGGCTAGTGGATTGGTTGACTGGGTTTACATTGCAGTTGGAGAGAGTTTACCCACCTATTCTACTGCATATGGTAACAAGCAGCTCTCCCACAGTTTTAGAGTCATCCACCATGATAGTTTTAACTGCCCCATCCAGCATCTTGATCTTCTGGGGCCTCTGTTTCTTCTTGTACTCCAAGACATCCTGGGAAACAAGGGGAGAGGTGAATCAGACGCAGTACCTTTGATGGAATGTGACATAAACCAAGAAGAGAACACCTAAACATCTGTATGTAAGTAGAACATCTAAGTCACAGACTTCTCAACACCTCTTCAGATTTAAATAGAACTGAATGAGGTGTGATCCAGGGGTCTGATTGGGCTCTATGATTGGGCTCTATGATTGGGCTCTATGATTGGGCTCTATGATTGGGCTTTACCCCGTTCCGGAGCATGTAGTAATCCAGAGTCCTCCCAGACTCCAACCAGATTCCTTTTCTGGGATCATCATCAGAGAGAAACAGGCCGTAATCAGAGGCTGAAACAGAGACACAGAGAACTTACGTATATTAGAGTAGTAATGGGAACAGTTGCTTTATTGACTGTTTAAATATTATGAGTCAACTAAGAGTACACATATAGCTGGCAGTCCAAATGAAAGATACTGTCTATTTTGACAAAACAATGTTTTGACTGCATCTCGTGTAGTTACTGTTTTATGATGTAGAGGATGTCTCTTCTTCTGATCTCATTGACATTCATATGAATTATCCATATAATGACATGCAGTTGGGAAAGAAGGGTAATCATGCTGCCCATCAGACTCTCTAGCTGATATAAATCTCTTCTAAAGTCTAATGAGAGCTCACAGCTTAAAGAGCGTCTCCAACCTGCCTAACTAACGCCACAGAGAGCCTATCCAGCCTGCTTAGCTAACACCACAGAGAGCCTATCCAGCCTGCTTAGCTAACACCACAGAGAGCTTATCCAGCCTGCCTAGCTAACACCACAGAGAGCTTATCCAGCCTGCCTAACTAACGCCACAGAGAGCTTATCCAGCCTGCTTAGCTAACACCACAGAGAGCTTATCCAGCCTGCCTAGCTAACACCACAGAGAGCTTATCCAGCCTGCCTAACTAACGCCACAGAGAGCTTATCCAGCCTGCCTAGCTAACACCACAGAGAGCTTATCCAGCCTGCCTAACTAACGCCACAGAGAGCCTATCCAGCCTGCTTAGCTAACACCACAGAGAGCTTATCCAGCCTGCCTAGCTAACACCACAGAGAGCTTATCCAGCCTGCCTAACTAACGCCACAGAGAGCTTATCCAGCCTGCCTAGCTAACACCACAGAGAGCCTATCCAGCCTGCTTAGCTAACACCACAGAGAGCTTATCCAGCCTGCCTAGCTAACACCACAGAGAGCTTATCCAGCCTGCCTAACTAACGCCACAGAGAGCTTATCCAGCCTGCCTAGCTAACACCACAGAGAGCTTATCCAGCCTGCCTAACTAACGCCACAGAGAGCCTATCCAGCCTGCTTAGCTAACACCACAGAGAGCTTATCCAGCCTGCCTAGCTAACACCACAGAGAGCTTATCCAGCCTGCCTAACTAACGCCACAGAGAGCCTATCCAGCCTGCTTAGCTAACACCACAGAGAGCTTATCCAGCCTGCCTAACACACCACAGAGAGCTTATCCAGCCTGCCTAGCTAACACCACAGAGAGCTTATCCAGCCTGCCTAACTAACGCCACAGAGAGCCTATCCAGCCTGCTTAGCTAACACCACAGAGAGCTTATCCAGCCTGCCTAGCTAACACCACAGAGAGCTTATCCAGCCTGCCTAACTAACGCCACAGAGAGCTTATCCAGCCTGCCTAGCTAACACCACAGAGAGCTTATCCAGCCTGCCTAACTAACGCCACAGAGAGCCTATCCAGCCTGCTTAGCTAACACCACAGAGAGCTTATCCAGCCTGCCTAGCTAACACCACAGAGAGCTTATCCAGCCTGCCTAACTAACGCCACAGAGAGCCTATCCAGCCTGCTTAGCTAACACCACAGAGAGCTTATCCAGCCTGCCTAACTAACACCACAGAGAGCTTATCCAGCCTGCCTAACACACACCACAGAGAGCTTATCCAGCCTGCCTAACACACCACAGAGAGCTTATCCAGCCTGCCTAACACACCACAGATAGCTTATCCAGGCTGCCTAACACACCACAGAGAGCTTATCCAGGCTGCCTAACTAACACCTCCGCAAGAGAGGAACACCACCCACAGACCCAGATAGAGAGAGCATAGACTGTAAGGCTTTGAAACAGTTTCCTGTCTTTCTGTGTCAGAAAGCCATGCTGTGGGTGACATGGGGTTTTATCTCCTGTTTAAACAGTTTTGAACCATTTGTATCCTTTTCATGCACTCTGAAACAGAATTGGAGATCAGAAACTTATGCCTTTTTTTTTTACATTCGTATTTTTTAGCAGACATGACTACAGTATTCAGTACAGAGTGACTTACACAAGTAATTATGTCGTTTTTGCATTTATATTTTCTCTTAGTGCAACTGAGCCTTATGCAAGTGACGATTTCTGACATTCAAAGAGGCCCCATTACCAGTAGTTCGCCCCATTTTGAGGTACTTCTCACCTTGGCCTGTCTGGGCTTCCGGAACCCTCTCCCTGATGATCCTGCAGGCGTCATACACAGGAGTGGAGGGCTCAAACTGCATGGTCTTCACCACATTGCACTGACGGACACATATCTTGAGTGACAGGGCCACCATTTTCACTGGTGGTGTATTGGTGTCACCAACCTACACACCTGAAAAACACAAAAATATGTGTTTAGATATCTGTGGCTCAGAGAAATGTGAATAACATGACAGTGGATATGTACACCAGAACAGCATACACAGGATATGATCATAATTGTCCTCAGGTATATTGTAGAAGCGCTGCTTTGAATTAGTCTAATGCATCAGCTACTTTCCATCTCTCCTGATTTCTTACAAGGGTTAAGAAGTAAGTAGAATTGTTGACTGGCAGTGTTTAGCATATGCTGAGCCGAGCCAAGGTGAGCAGGTTAACCTTTCAGCAGAAAGCAAACGTCTCTGTAGTCACCTACATACAGAAGATGCTACAGAGGAAATTACATTCAGGAGCAGCATCATTATCTGTGTTTACAAGTACAACCCCTTACAAGCAGACACCAGAGTCAAACCAGTGGGTGTTATGTCATCTGTTAAAAGGCAAACCAATTTTAGTACACTGCAGTTCCTATTCCTACAAAAGAGAAAACACACAGACAAAAGTTAACTCTAATGATACCATTTTATGTTTTTCTTTCTCTTAGCTGGGAGGGAAAACCATTTACAATGGATCTCTCCAACAGTTAAGCCTCTTTTTTTCCAGAATTTAGTTCAGCAATTCTTTCCTCTACTCGGTACACTGTCAAATCTGGATGACAAGACCATTTTCAGACAACCTTCAATTTTCCCCTTTATGGTAGAGGGAGTGCATATACAGTGCCTTGCGAAAGTATTCGGCCCCCTTGAACTTTGCGACCTTTTGCCACATTTCAGGCTTCAAACATAAAGATATAAAACTGTATTTTTTTGTGAAGAATCAACAACAAGTGGGACACAATCATGAAGTGGAACGACATTTATTGGATATTTCAAACTTTTTTAACAAATCAAAAACTGAAAAATTGGGCGTGCAAAATTATTCAGCCCCCTTAAGTTAATACTTTGTAGCGCCACCTTTTGCTGCGATTACAGCTGTAAGTCGCTTGGGGTATGTCTCTATCAGTTTTACACATCGAGAGACTGAATTTTTTTCCCATTCCTCCTTGCAAAACAGCTCGAGCTCAGTGAGGTAAGGATGGAGAGCATTTGTGAACAGCAGTTTTCAGTTCTTTCCACAGATTCTCGATTGGATTCAGGTCTGGACTTTGACTTGGCCATTCTAACACCTGGATATGTTTATTTTTGAACCATTCCATTGTAGATTTTGCTTTATGTTTTGGATCATTGTCTTGTTGGAAGACAAATCTCCGTCCCAGTCTCAGGTCTTTTGCAGACTCCATCAGGTTTTCTTCCAGAATGGTCCTGTATTTGGCTCCATCCATCTTCCCATCAATTTTAACCATCTTCCCTGTCCCTGCTGAAGAAAAGCAGGCCCAAACCATGATGCTGCCACCACCATGTTTGACAGTGGGGATGGTGTGTTCAGGTTGATGAGCTGTGTTGCTTTTACGCCAAACATAACGTTTTGCATTGTTGCCAAAAAGTTCAATTTTGGTTTCATCTGACCAGAGCACCTTCTTCCACATGTTTGGTGTGTCTCCCAGGTGGCTTGTGGCAAACTTTAAACAACACTTTTTATGGATATCTTTAAGAAATGGCTTTCTTCTTGCCACTCTTCCATAAAGACCAGATTTGTGCAATATACGACTGATTGTTGTCCTATGGACAGAGTGTCCCACCTCAGCTGTAGATCTCTGCAGTTCATCCAGAGTGATCATGGGCCTCTTGGCTGCATATCTGATCAGTATTCTCCTTGTATGAGCTGAAAGTTTAGAGGGACGGCCAGGTCTTGGTAGATTTGCAGTGGTCTGATACTCCTTCCATTTCAATATTATCGCTTGCACAGTGCTCCTTGGGATGTTTAAAGCTTGGGAAATCTTTTTGTATCCAAATCCGGCTTTAAACTTCTTCACAACAGTATCTCGGACCTGCCTGGTGTGTTCCTTGTTCTTCATGATGCTCTCTGCGCTTTTAACAGACCTCTGAGACTATCACAGTGCAGGTGCATTTATACGGAGACTTGATTACACACAGGTGGATTGTATTTATCATCATTAGTCATTTAGGTCAACATTGGATCATTCAGAGATCCTCACTGAACTTCTGGAGAGAGTTTGCTGCACTGAAAGTAAAGGGGCTGAATAATTTTGCACGCCCAATTTTTCAGTTTTTGATTTGTTAAAAAAGTTTGAAACATCCAATAAATGTCGTTCCACTTCATGATTGTGTCCCACTTGCTGTTGATTCTTCACAAAAAAATACAGTTTTATATCTTTATGTTTGAAGCCTGAAATGTGGCAAAAGGTCGCAAAGTTCAAGGGGGCCGAATACTTTCGCAAGGCACTGTATGTTATATATACTGTACAGGGGAATACTGTATTATGGATAATATGAGTTGACATTCACTATGTCCTTCTTGCGGACAAAGGTCACATTTAAACTGTTCTTGTGAATCATCAAATTGACTCCATTTAGAGAAATATAGCCATGACAAAATGTTTTCCCATACAATCATTCTGTGAGCAATTTCAGAGAAAAAGTTTCTAATGATGTGGTTATGAATGAGGTCCCTTCTGACTAGCAGTGTTTCATAGTAGTGACTCTACCCTTCTCCTGCAGCCCACACAGAGCCTCTTCTCTCCAGATTGTGCTAAGGGACTAAGAGCCAGAGGTAATGGCTCTGCATGGGGCCTGCTCCATACAACCTGCCACAGGAGTCCTGCTGCGCCTTTGTGGCTCAGATATGTGGTTAGTATCTGTTAGAAAGGCCACATGAGGACCAGCTTGCTCAGGCAACACATACACAGGCATGTGCACACACATAGAGGATGGGTTATGCTACACACAGCCCTGATTCAGGGAACATTATAAGGGCAGTAGGGTGTAACATGGCCTTTACTGTGTGGTGATAATGAAAGTGTAAATATGTATTTTGAAAGCAGGAACTGCATAGTATATTCCGTTGCAACCTTGGAATAGAAACAATGTGGGAGGAGGAGCTGAAGACAACCAGAATCATTCAATGGAACTCAGCCGTTGCGTAAAGGATAGAACACCCGCTCCTTTCCATCAGGGTTTCGCTTTATATCCATCAATAATAGCTCAAAGCTCTGCCATGTCGGCTTCAAATGCGATGAATGAAAAATTAGAACATTCCTGTTCTAGGCAGTAAGGATATATTTTATTCCAAATCAATGAAATTCTCAAGTGAAGGCCAGCAGTCACTCCAGAAAGAGAGCGCAAGACAGAGGGAGCATCCACATTATGAAACCCATGGGGATAATCACTACTCTGGAGCGGAGCTAACAGTAGCAGCGTGAGAACCCATTTCTCACCGAGTTCCTCTCCTCTCTCTCTTCTGGCAAACACTCAACAGCAGCAGTAGGCTTCACATTAGCTCAGCTTTCAGACCGAGCAGAGACGACACAACATGGAGCAAGCAGATCGCAACCACAGATATATCAACACACAGAACGAATTGGTTTCTACTGTGTCCACCGAAACATTATGCTTCAAAGTGGACTTAAATTAGTATTTATTTCCAGACCCCTGTCCTCTCATATACCATTACCAGGGCTTTCTCTCATCTATCCAGAGGGCTTCCAGTATTAAGTTACTGGTAGGTTTGTTTACTACTCAAAACATTAGAGAAGAGCAGCTTGGAGGGCAGTGTAAACATGGACAATTAAATAAGAGCTGAAGTCAGGAGCCATCTGGAGGGGATTCATGTCTAATGATTTGTTGTAATAACAATAGCAGAGAGCAGACCCTCGACGACAGCCAGCCACTGTCTCCTACTCAGCCTGGATTAGTACAGCACCAGTCACAGAATCAGACAGTCAACAGTGAGCTGGATGGACATGTTGGACATGATCACGTCATTGGAGACAATGTGATCGCTGATCACTACGTTTTGTGGAATTGGGTCATCACCAACAAACCTCCATTGCCACAATGGATTTTTTTTGGGGGGGGGGGGTTAAACAGAATAGGCCCAAGTAAACCATTTAAAATATTTTCTCATGCCCCATCAAAATGAAAGTCAGACAGTGTAGGCTACAACACAATCTGGAATTAGTTCTCCAGAATTCCAGAGGTACATGGGAAGCTAGCTGTGGCTATGACTTCCAGCTGTGTTTGGTCAAATCTTACAGCTGCTTGATGGCCTAATATAGCATCTTTAAAGTCAAAAGACAAGTCAACAGTAAAACATATAGTAGTGATGAACCATCTCAATGTGTTCAAACCAAAATAGACTGGGTGCATAATGCAGACAACACAATGTGCAGTGATTATAAACACACTAATAAAAAGAAGCTGGTGAACATTCAAATACTAAGTAACAATGTATCTACATACAGTTGAAGTTCGAAGTTAACATACACTTAGGTTGGCGTCATTAAAACCCCTCCAACCATTTCTTGTTAACAAACTATAGTTTTGGCAAGTCGGTTAGGACATCTTCTTTGTGCATGACAAGTCATTTTTCCAACAATTGTTTACAGACAGATTATTCCACTTATAATTAATTGTATCACAATTCCAGTGGATCAGACGTTTACATACATTAAGTTGACTGTGCCTTTAAACAGCTTGGAAAATTCCAGAAAATGTCATGGCTTTAGAAGCTTCTGATAGGCTAATTAACATAATTTGAGACAATTGGAGGTGTACCTGTGGATGAATTTCAAGGCCTAACTTCAAACTAAGTGCCTCTTTGCTTGACATCATGGGAAAATCAAAAGAAATCAGCCCAAAAAGACCTCCAAGTCTGGTTAATCCTTGGGAGCAATTTCCAAACTCCTGAAGGTACCACGTTCATCTGTACAAACAATAGTAAGCAAGTATAAACACCATGGGACCACGCAGCCGTCATACTGCTTAGCAAGGAGATGCATTCAGTCTCCTAGAGATGAATGTACTTTGGTGCAAAAAGTGCAAATCAATCCCAGAACAACAGCAAAGGACCTTGTGAAGATGCTGGAGGACACAGGTACAAAAGTATCAGTAAAATGAGTCCTATATCAACATAACCTGAAAGGCCGCTCAGCAAAGAAGCCACAGCTCCAAAACCGCCATGAAAAAGACTACGGTTTGCAACTGCAAATGTGGACAAAGATCATACTTTTTGTAGAAATGGCCTCTGGTCTGATGAAACAAAAATATAACTGTTTGGCCATAATGACCATCGTTATGTTTGGAGGAAAAAGGAGGAGGCTTGCAAGCCAAAAAACACCATCCCAACTGTGAAGCACGGGGGTGCCAGCATCATGTTGTTGGGGTTCTTTGCTGCAGGAGGGACTGGTGCACTACACAAAATAGATGGCATCATGAGGGGGAAAGATGATGTGGATGGAAAATGATGTGGATATATTGAAGCAACATCAAGACAGCAGTCAGGAAGTTAAAGCTTGGTCGCAAACGGGTCTTCCAAAATGGACAATGACCCCAAGCATACTTCCAAAGTTGTGGAAAAATGGCTTAAAGACAACAAAGTCAAGGTATTGGAGTGGCCATCACAAAGCCCTGACTTCAATCCCATAGAAAATTAGTGGAAAGAACTGAAAAAGCTTGTGCGAGCAAGAAGGCCTACTCAGTTACACCAGATCTGTTAGGAGGAATGGGCCATTTCACATTCTTAAAATAAAGTGGTGATCCTAACTGACCTAAGACAGGAATTGGAACTGACCTAAGTCAGGAATTGTGAAAAACTGAGTTTAAATGTATTTGGCTAAAGTGTATGTAAACTTCCGACTTCAACTGTACACATTAATTAATCCCACAAGCATATGAAACCTAAATAACCTCCTGACCTATATTATTGCAAGTGCCTTAATAAAAGATGAAGGTTTACAAACAAATGAGGTCAGGCAGCAATAGAAAACAAAAATGATACCACACCTATACTCTTGCAATACCAGAATCAAAATGTTGTATTCTTGCAACACCCTTGTTAGGCTACATAGATAAAAAACACCCCCATCAGCTTATCTACTAAGTGAATTTCAAGGTCATGGCAAAGAAAGGGCTAACATAAATCTTAATGGGCTACCAAAACATAGATAATGATCATGCCATTTCTCTAAAATGCTAGTCCTCTATTAGAAAATAAGAGGAAAACATGCGGGTTGAAGCTAAAAATGCATTAGTCTGGCTTTACTAATGTTACGGATACAGTTATCCTGTGTGTGTGTGTATCCTGTGTGTTTATTTTCTCTCCTTCTCCCCTCACAGGTGAAAACCATCACTCCCCAATCAGTCAACAATCAATCATCAATCAGAAGACACACCTCCTCCTATTTCCTACCCTATCACAGTTCCTTCCCCATGGTTTAAAAACCCCATCATTTGTTTGATCTCTAGCAATCTCTAGCTCAATCTCTCTGTAAATGCCATGTCTGTAGGTCTCTGTGTTTCACTCTCGCTTTGTGTCTTAACCTCTCTTTTGTTTAAGCACCTCCATAGCACTTTGTCATCACCTGTGAGTATTGTTTTTGGGTTATGGTGTTTGTTTGTTTGTTTGCTGGTGGGAAAAGGGGAAACCAAGACAAGTCGCCCATGGGCATACACTACCCGTAGGTAAACTTTGTTAAATACACTAGTTAGAACTGGGCGGACCACCAACTGTATTTTTGGTTAGTTAGTTAGCTGTTGTTAAAGTAGGCTAGTCTAGCTTAGGGGTGTTTTTGAATACTTATTGTTTCTTTCCTTGGGTCCAGCTCAGCCCCTTTTCCTGCTCCCCCCCATTACCGTGTGTTTATAAATAAACCTAGAGTTTGACGGTAGATTTCTGTTGTCGTGGTTATTTCGTGCACACTTTTACTTTGTCACCATAATAATTTGCATGAGTTATGTTACGGGTCTCATTACCATCCCCCCTAGACTGTCGGGCCAAAAGGGATTCGTAACAACTAATATAATCAACCCTCTCATGCAGAAGCACTAGCTGTAAATAGTAGAAGCAAAGCCCTATAAGGATCAAAGGTGGATTAGCATACCAGCTCCCCCTATCCCAGCCTAGTCAGGGTGAGGAGATTTTAACAAGCTCTAATAAGATTTAAAACAACCTCAGACCTATAACTGATTCCCTTGTCTAAGAGCATGCAAAAACCTAAGCTGTACATGAATTCATTGGATAGTCTTGCTGAAAGCAAAGCATAGCTCTTGACTTCTTACATACTCTTATTATTATGATATAATTTATACTTTTGTACTTAAACAATATTTAAATGAGCTCTCAATGCATTACAATGGCAATAAAAAGGCCCATAGAATTATGTACATTGGGACATTTAAAAAATAAATATATATTCTGCCATGCATCTCCTCCTAAGCTATCAACACCAAAACAACATTGAGGTGTTCTGTCTGACCCTACTTAGATTGCTTGCCAAAGGCTTTTTGATACCATTTATACTTTTGTAACTACAGTATAACTCTTTTTTAATGTGCATAAATTAACATGGTTTGAATGAGAATCATAGACATTCAGTGGTAGCTATTCAAAATGCTCCTGCACCAAACCAACTTGCTCATGTTCAGGCTATCCTAAACTTCAAATTATGTAGAAGGTTGATGAACTATAACTATATAAATCTGCATATATTAGAATAACATAACTCACCAACAGTAACTCTTGAAACCAACTTCACATGTTCAAACTATCCTATCCAATCAATCAATCAGTCCATTTAGCTATTTTTCTACTATAACCAGTCACTACCATTACTACTGCAGTCACTTCCACTACTGTAATTTATTTCAAAACCATAAATGCCTTTAAAAAGTTAGCAAGCAGACACATTTTCTTCAGTAAATGTACTTCTTTAGTTATGATTGTTAATTAAACAAAACAGATGTAGGGTCTTAATTTGAACTATATTGTCACAGCAAAATAATCCTGCAGCAACAGGATTTGAACGTTTAGTCCATAATGTTGCTTGATCGGTGGTTGGGATACTAGCTGGCCAAACGTAGGCTACATGAAAAGTGCAAAATTACCACGTTAGTGTGGGTTTTCAGTGAATTTATGTAAATCACAAAGCTCATCTGAAAATTCTTAGCAACAAAAGACTGATCAAATTATTATCCTACATCTGTAAGTGACTGGCATGAGGAAGTAGGGGGAAAATAAATCCATCATCAGCATTTTTCTGAGAAGGTGGGAGAGAGAAGGATGAAAGGTGTCATATGCTGATGAATGCAATCTTTCCTTGGGTTCCTTTCTCTCATCTTTATACCCTCCACTTGTGCTCCACATTCATCCCCCCTTTCAATCCCTGTCTGATTAAAAGACAGGTCAATCTGCTGCAGGCCTGGGGCATGTCTCCTGGGGTCACCTCTAGTGTGTGCTTTCCAGGCCACCCCCACCCCTACTGTGTGCCTAGAGGTGACCCCAGGCAATATGCCCCGGGCCTGCCTGCCTGCCTGCCACACACACACACACTCTGTCGTATGTGAAGTGATGCTTAGGGGCACTATAAAAGAAATTGTGTACACATCAACAGAATATATATTGTTGGCCATCTGGTAAAAACATGACAAGGATAGGGAGGATATCCCACTTTACAATATCCTTCATGTTCTGGTCTATACCATTACACTTATGAGGCTTGAACAACATGGGGCTAATAACCCTCTGGGAGTTGCAGTCACATCCACTAAAGATGACCTGATATATTCCATCCAGATATCATTCATTCCAAATCATATAAACACCAGCTCTCAATAGCAAATAACATTCAAGCCCCATGACTACAATACAACCTACCACAAACATTAGCACTTTACTAAGGCAGAAAGTCAAGGTCAGGACTGTTAATTTAATCTGATTTCAAGGCCGCTAAGCCGCATGTGCTATTTCTGAATTTAATGACATTCGAGTGTAACGTGTCTTAATTGGAAAAGAGTAAATCAGAGGTTTGAAGAACAGCTTGCTAGCAGAGAGGCATTAATCAGCCATCATAAATACATCCTCAGTTAAGAGCCAGGCGTGATTTATCCACAGAACATGCAGCAGCAAATGATGACCCATCTCTTTAACTACCCAGGGTTGTGAATACCAAACGAGACAGGAGATACATCACTCTGTCAGATGCATCATCACACTTATCATACATCTACAGTACATGTTTCACATAAATATCACATCTATAGCGCAGCCAGTGAGATGGTTAATTAACCTTAATCATAAAAAACTGCACTTTTTGTATGAGTAGGATTCCCAGGCTCCCGTGAGCAGATATAAAGTAGAGTAAACATCCTGTAATTACACAATGTAATTATTTGTTCCTCTAATGTGCATTAAATACAAACCTGCTCTACATACAACTAAAGAAGGAACCTGCAAGTATGAATTTCGTTGGACGGTGTACACCATGTAGCCTGTACATACGACTAATAAAACTTTAAACTTGGCTCACACACAAGCAATGACAATCTACACATCACCTTCCTATTCTTTACATATCAAGATGTCCTTGTTACACCCACTTCTGTTCTCGGAAAACAGCCATAGTTTGGCCTATTTGTGGGCTGAACTAAATACAACCACCATGATTAATCATCAATCTGAGGCCTTCACTCGAATTCTCCGCTCTTCTAATACAAAGGCATCTTCAGACTGGCCTTGTGCCCAATGAACAATGAACAGAGCAATAACAATAATAATAATTTTGGGAGTGCTTATATTTGTCCTGTTTAACTCTTGTACAAGTGTTCATTGTTCCAAGTGTGTAATGGAAATGTGTTTCTTGCATATCCCAACTCCCGAGACACCCGCAGGGAGTGGGGTTACAGCCAGGGTCACCATTGTCCAGTGCCCCAGGGCAATTGGGGTTAAGTGCCTTGCTCAAGGGCAGTGACATGTGTCACCTCGTCTGCTCTGGGATTCGAAGCAGCAACCTTTCGATTACTGGCCCAACCCACTAACCTCGCGGCTAACTAATGCCTCCATGTTTGGCCTTCTCTACAGACAATGCATTGCACATAATTTTACTCAGTACTGGGATATTTTAAGGTCATCAGGAGAGGCTTTGAAATAACTGTCATACTTCGTGTTACAGTATGGAATAAAAGTCCCTAAGTAGGAGTGTTCTTGGTTGTGAATGCCGATTGTACTATAACTAAGGCAAACAGTTCAGCACTTGCGACGTTAAACCACCGGCAAATTCACTATTTGACCCCTGCATATAAGTAATATGTCTCAAACAGTAACGAGGAGCAGGCTGTTGTGTCTTCACTGATGCTGGCTCAGAGAGGATATAGGCTTTCCTCTAATGTCATTTGACGATACAGATGCTGACAGAAATTGTAAATCTTACCCTTGTCGCAGGGGCAGGGAGAAAACAGCTCCTTTTACTCTAGCTAAAAATACCCAGAAAAGTAGAACGTCCTCCAGCACTGCTTCACAGGGATCCAAATAGACTCCCGTCTCCCTAAGCATTTAAGAGGAAACCACTCTGCCATTTAGTAGAGCTAATATGATGGTTTCCCTCTACAAGAACCTCCACTTATACTTAAATTGAGCCAAAAATCTTTATTCCTAAGTCATGAGGATAAATACTTTAAATTAAGCTAATATAAAACAGAGGGTTTTGTAAGTATTGAGTAAAACAAAGTGTAAATCCTCTACAATCATTATGTAAGTGGCTCTAAAATGATACTTGCTCCACTTTAGACTACTTTCAAAAAAGGAGCACAGCTTATTCTTTTACATTTCTCCAACTATAGTGCCTTCAGAAAGTATTCATAGACTTATTCCACATTTCGTTGAGTTACATACTACATTTGTAATACAATACATTGTTTTCTCTCACCCATCTACATGTTATACCCCATAATGAAAAACTGAAAACATGTTTTTAGACATTGTAGGAAATTTATAGAAATGTATCAAAAACATAAACGTAGGGTCGGTCCCATGTTTCATGAGCTGAAATAACAGATCCCAGAAATGTTCCATACCTACAAGAAGCTTTTTTTCTCTCAAATGTTGTGCACAAATTTGTTTACATCCCCATTGATGAGCATTTCTCCTTTGTCAAGATAATCAATCCATCCACCTGACAGGTGTGACATATCAAGAAGCTGATTAAACAGCATGATCATTACACAGGTGCACCGTGTGCGGAGGACAATAAAAGGCCACTCTAAAATTTGCAGTTTTGTCACACAACACAATGCCACAGATGTCTCAAGTTGAGGGAGCATGCAATAGGCACGCTGACTCCAGGAATGTCCACCAGAGCTGTTGCCAGAGAATTGAACGGTAATTTCTCTACCATAAGCCACCTCAAACATAATTTCAGAGAATTTGGCAGTATGTCCAACAGGCCTCACAACCGCAGACCACGTGTATGGCATTGTGTTGGCGAGAGGTTTGCTGATGTCAATGTTGTGAACAGAGATCCCCATGGTGGTGGTGTTAAGGTATGGGCAGGCATAAGCTATGGACAATGAATACAATTGCATTTTATCGATGGCAATTTGAATGCACAGAGATACCGTGAAAAGATCCTGAGGCCCATTGTCATGCCATTCATCCGCCGCCATCACCTCCAGTGCCTGTGCCCAAGAACACTAAGGCAACCTGCCTAAATGACTATTGACCCGTAGCACTTACATCTGTAGCCATGAAATGCTTAGAAAGACTGGTCATGGCTCACATCAACACCATTATCTCAGAAACACTAGACCCACTCCAATTTGCATACCGCCACAACAGATCCACAGATGATGCAATCTCTATTGCACGCCACCCTGCCCTTTCACACCTGGACAAAAGGAACACCTATGTGAGAATGCTATTCATTGACTACAGCTCAGCGTTCAACACCATAGTGCTCTCAAAGCTCATCACTAAGCTAAGGACCCTGGGACTAAACATCTCCCTCTGCAACTGGATCCTGGACTTCCTGACGGGCCACCCCCAGGTGTTAAGGGTAGGTAATAACCCATCCACCACGCTGATCCTCAACAAGGGGGACCCTCAGGGGTGTGTGCTTAGTTCCCTCATGTACTCCCTGTTCACTCATGACTGCACTGCCAGGCACAACACCATCATTAAGTTTGCTGATGACACAACAATGGTAGGCCTGATCACCGACAATGATGAGACAGCCTATAGGGATGGGGTCAGAGACCTAACCGTGTGGTGAAAGGACAACAACCTCTCCCTCAATGTGATCAAGACAAAGGAGATGATTGTGGACTACAGGAAAAGGAGGACAGAGGATGCCCCCATTCTCATCAACGGGGTTGTAGTGGAGCAGGTTGAGAGCTTCAAGTTCCTTGGCATGCACATCACCAACAAACTAACATGTTCCAAGCACACCAAGACAGTCGTGAAGAGGGCACAACAAAACCTATTTCCCCTCAGGAGACTGAAAAGATTTGGCATGGGTCCTCAGATCCTCAAAAGGTTTTATAGCTGCACCATCGGGAACATCCTGATGGGTTGCATCACTGCCTGGTATGGCAACTGCTCGGCCTCCGACTGCAAGGCACTACAGAGGGTAGTGCGTACGGCCCATTACATCACTGGTGCCAAGCGTCCTGCCATCCAGGATCTCTGTACCAGGCGGTGTCAGAGGAAGGCCCTAAGAATTGTCAAAGACTCCAGCCACCCTAGTCATAGACTATTCTCTCTGCTACCGCACGGCAAGTGGTACCGGAGCGCCAAGTCTAGGTCCAAGAGGCTTCTAAACAGGTAGAAATAGGAGGAAGGGAAGCGCTACTATTATTCAACCATGCTGGTCATTTATGAACATTTGAACATCTTGGCCACGTTCTGTTATAATCTCCACCCGGCACAGCCAGAAGAGGACTGGCCACCCCACATATGCTCTCTCTAATTCTCTCTTTCTTTCTCTCTCTCGGAGGACCTGAGCCCTAGGACCGTGCCCCAGGACTACCTGACATGATGACTCCTTGCTGTCCCCAGTCCACCTGACTGTGCTGCTGCTCCAGTTTCAACTGTTCTGCCTTATTATTATTCAACCATGCTGGTCATTTATGAACATTTGAACATCTTGGTCATGTTCTGTTATAATCTCTACCCGGCACAGCCAGAAGAGGACTGGCCACCCCACATAGCCTGGTTCCTCTCTAGGTTTCTTCCTAGGTTTTGGCCTTTCTAGGGAGTTTTTCCTAGCCACCGTGCTTTTACACCTGCATTGTTTGCTGTTTGGGGTTTTAGGCTGGGTTTCTGTACAGCACTTTGAGATATCAGCTGATGTACGAAGGGCTATATAAATAAATTTGATTTGATTTGATTTGATTTACTAAGGTACACAATAGTACATTTTGGTAGACAGAATGTGCTCTTTGGTTAAAGGGAGTCCCTGACGAAGGCCATGCAGCCGTAACGCGTCGGATTTTAAAAACCTTTTCCCCCATTGAACATGCCATACAAATAAAGGCATTTGAATTAATTATATGAAGAGTGCCTTGGTCCTCCTTTCTTTTTGAGGCTTCTAAACAGCTTTTACCTCCAAGCCATGAGACTCCTGAACAGCTAATCAAATGGCTACCCAGACTATTTGCATTGGCCCCCCTTCTACGCTGCTGCTACTCTCTGTTATTATCTATGCATAGTCACTTAAACAACTCTACCTACCTCTACCGAGCTGACAAGGTACAACATCTGTCGTTCTGCCCTTGAATAGGCAGTTAACCCACTGTTCCTAGGCCGTCATTGAAAATAAGAATTTGTTCTTAATTAACTGACTTGCCTAGTAAAATAAAGGTAAAAATAAAATAATTAAAAAGTACATATCTCGACACCGCTGCCCCCACACATTGACTCTGTACCAGTACCCCCTGTATATAGCCCATCTATTGTTATTTACTGCTGCTCTTTAATTATTTATACTTTTCTTTTGTATTAAAAAAATATATATTATTTTTTTTACCCCTTTTTCGTGGTATCCAATTGTTGTAGTAGCTACTATCTTGTCTCATCGCTACAACTCCCGTACGGGCTCGGGAGAGACGAAGGTTGAAAGTCATGCGTCCCCAACCAGCCGTACTGCTTCTTAACACAGCGCGCATCCAACCCGGAAGCCAGCCGCACCAATGTGTCGGAGGGTACACCGTGCAACCTTGGTTAGCGCGCACTGCGCCCGGCCCGCCACAGGAGTCGCTGGTGCGTGATGAGACAAAGACATCCCTACCGACCAAGCCCTCCCTAACCCGGACGACGCTAGGCCAATTGTGCGTCGCCCCACAGACCTCCCGGTCGCGGCCGGTTACGACAGAGCCTGGGCGCGAACCCAGGGACTCTGATGGCACAGTACAGCGCCCTTAACCACTGCGCCACCCGGGAGGCACTTTTGTATTTTCTTAAAACTGCATTGATGGTTAAGGGCTTGTAAGTAAGCATTTCACTGTTGCAAGGATCTGTACACAATTTCTGGAAGCTGAAAAAGTCCCAGTTTTCAAAGGCCTGCATACTCACCAGACATGTCACCCAATGAGCAGGTTTGGGATGCTCTGGATCAACCTGTACAGCAGCATGTTCCAGTTCCCGTCAATATCCATTAACTTCGCACAGCCATTGAAAGAGTGGGACAACTTTCCACAGGCCACAATCAACAGCCTGATCAACTCTATGTGAAGGAGATGTGTTGTGCTGCATGGTCACACCATATACTGACTGGTTTTCTGATCCAGAACCCTATCTTTAAAAAATATATATATTTATGTGACCAACACATGTATATCTGTATTCGCAGTCATGTGAAATCCATAGATTGGGGCCTAACCAATCTGCATACCACTGCTGGCTTGCTTCTGAAGCTAAGCAGGGTTGGTCCTGGTCAGTCCCTGCATGGGAAACCAGATGCTGCTGGAAGTGGTGTTGGAGGGCCAGTAGGAGGCAGTCTTTCCTCTGGTCTAAAATAATTATAATATCCCAATGCCCCAGGGCAGTGATTGGGGACAATGCCCTGTGTAGGGTGCTGTCTTTCGGTTGGGACTATAAACGGGTGTCCTGACTCTCTGAGGTCATTAAAAGATCCCATGGCACCTATCGTAAGAGTAGGGGTGTTAACCCCGGTGTCCTGGCTAAAAATTCCCAATCTGGCCCTCAAACCATCATGGTCACCTAATAATCCCCAGTTTACAATTGGCTCATTCATCCCCCTCCACTCCCCTGTAACTATTCCCCAGGTCGTTGCTGCAAATGAGAACGTGTTCTCAGTCAGCTTACCTGGTAAAATAACAGATAAATAAAACAATAAAAATGTAATTAAACTGACTAAATGTCCTTATATGAACTGAAATTTAGTAAAATCTTTGAAATTGTTGCATGTTGGTTTATATTTTATATATTCGCACCTCTGAGTCAATACATGTTATTGTATTGAAAATATGAAGAGTGGTACTCAGTGATGAGTTATGTTGGATTTTCCTCAAACATAATGCTTTGTATTCAGGACATATTTACATATTTAATTTCTTTGCCACATTCTTTGCAGTTTTACTTTAGTGCCTTATTACAAACAGGATGCATGTTTTGGAATATGTTTTATTCTGTACAGGCTTTCTTCTTTTCACTGTCATTGAGATTAGTATTGTGGAATAACCACAATGTTGTTGATCTATCCTCAATGTTCTCCTATCACACCCATTAAACTCTAACCATTTTAAAGGCACCATTGGCTTCATGGTGAAAACCCTGAGCAGTTTCCTTCCTCTCTGGCAACTGAGTTAGGAAAGACACCTGTTTCTCTGTATTGACCATCCAAAGTGTAATTAATAACTTCACCATGCTCAAAGGGATACTCAACATCTACCAATAGGTGCCCTTCTTTGCGAGGCATTGGAAAACCTCCCTGGTCAACATACAATCATTGGATAACAAAATAGACAAACTACGATCACGAATATCCAACCAACAGGACATTAAAAACTGTAATATCTTATGTTTCACCGAGTCGTGGCTGAACAATGACATGGATAAAATACAGCTGGTGGGTTTTAAGCTGCATCGGCAAGATAGAGCAGCTGCCTCCGGAAAGACAAGGGGTGGCGGTCTGTGTATATTTGTAAACAACAGCTGGGGCACGAAATCTAATATTAAGTCTTGAGGTTTTGATTGCCTGAGTATCTCATGAAGCTGAAGACCACACTATTTACCAAGAGAGTTTTCATCAATATTGTTCGTAGCTGTCTATTTACCACCACAAACCGATGCTGGCACTAAGACCGCACTCAATGAGCTGTGGAAGGCCATAAGCAAACAGGAAAACGCTCATCCAGAGGCGGCGCTCCTAGTTGCCGGGGACTTGAATGCAGGGGAACTTAAATCCATTTTATCTCATTTCTACCAGCATGTAAGATGTGCAACCAGAGAAAAAAATGAAAAAGACTATCTAGACCAACTTTACTCGACACACACAGAGATGCGTATAAAGGTCTCCCTCACCATCCATTTGGCAAATCTGACCATAATTATATCCTCCTGATTCCTGCTTACAAACAAAAACTAAAGCAGGAAGCACCAGTAACTCAGTCAATAAAGAAGTGGTCAGATGACACAGATGCTAAGCTACAGGACTGTTTGCTAGCACAGACTGGAATATGTTACAGGATTCCTCCAATGGCATTGAGGAGTACACCACATCTTTCACTGTCTTCATCAATAAGTGCGTTGATGACGCCGTCCCCACAGTGACTATACGTATATACCCCAACCAGAAGCTATGGCTTACAGGCAACATCCGCACTGAGCGATTATGTGACTTGTTAAGCACATTTTCACTCCTGAACTTATTAGGCTTGCCATAACAAAGGGGTTGAATAGTTATTGACTCAAGACATTTCAGCTTTTCATTAATTTGTTAACATTTAAATTAAACAATTTCAATTCAATATTATAGATCATTGACTATAGGCCAGTGACACAAAATCTAAATGAAATACATTTTAAAATCAGGCTGTAACAACAAAATGTGGAAAAAGTCAAGGGGTGTGAATCCTGTCTTGAAGGCACTGTAATTGCAGAACATTCAAAGAAAGTATAATATACTATTTACTGTTAAAATAATTCTAGAGGGAATAGATCAGGCACTTACAGGATACAGTATACTATAATAAAGCCTTGCTGGGCTCACTGTTAGACGTGAAGAACCAGCATGTGACTTGGCCAAGGTAGGAGGAGCTACAGTGCCTTGCAAAAGTATTCGGCCCCCTTGAACTTTGCGACCTTTTGCCACATTTCAGGCTTCAAACATAAAGATATAAAACTGTATTTTTTTGTGAAGAATCAACAACAAGTGGGACACAATCATGAAGTGGAACGACATTTATTGGATATTTCAAACTTTTTTAACAAATCAAAAACTGAAAAATTGGGCGTGCAAAATTATTCAGCCCCCTTAAGTTAATACTTTGTAGCGCCACCTTTTGCTGCGATTACAGCTGTAAGTCGCTTGGGGTATGTCTCTATCAGTTTTACACATCGAGAGGCTGCCATTTTTTCCCATTCCTCCTTGCAAAACAGCTCGAGCTCAGTGAGGTTGGATGGAGAGCATTTGTGAACAGCAGTTTTCAGTTCTTTCCACAGATTCTCGATTGGATTCAGGTCTGGACTTTGACTTGGCCATTCTAACACCTGGATATGTTTATTTTTGAACCATTCCATTGTAGATTTTGCTTTATGTTTTGGATCATTGTCTTGTTGGAAGACAAATCTCCGTCCCAGTCTCAGGTCTTTTGCAGACTCCATCAGGTTTTCTTCCAGAATGGTCCTGTATTTGGCTCCATCCATCTTCCCATCAATTTTAACCATCTTCCCTGTCCCTGCTGAAGAAAAGCAGGCCCAAACCATGATGCTGCCACCACCATGTTTGACAGTGGGGATGGTGTGTTCAGGGTGATGAGCTGTGTTGCTTTTACGCCAAACATAACGTTTTGCATTGTTGCCAAAAAGTTCCATTTTGGTTTCATCTGACCAGAGCACCTTCTTCCACATGTTTGGTGTGTCTCCCAGGTGGCTTGTGGCAAACTTTAAACAACACTTTTTATGGATATCTTTAAGAAATGGCTTTCTTCTTGCCATTCCATAAAGGCCAGATTTGTGCAATATACGACTGATTGTTGTCCTATGGACAGAGTGTCCCACCTCAGCTGTAGATCTCTGCAGTTCATCCAGAGTGATCATGGGCCTCTTGGCTGCATCTCTGATCAGTCTTCTCCTTGTATGAGCTGAAAGTTTAGAGGGACGGCCAGGTCTTGGTAGATTTGCAGTGGTCTGATACTCCTTCCATTTCAATATTATCGCTTGCACAGTGCTCCTTGGGATGTTTAAAGCTTGGGAAATCTTTTTGTATCCAAATCCGGCTTTAAACTTCTTCACAACAGTATCTCGGACCTGCCTGGTGTGTTCCTTGTTCTTCATGATGCTCTCTGCGCTTTTAACAGACCTCTGAGACTATCACAGTGCAGCTGCATTTATACGGAGACTTGATTACACACAGGTGGATTGTATTTATCATCATTAGTCATTTAGGTCAACATTGGATCATTCAGAGATCCTCACTGAACTTCTGGAGAGAGTTTGCTGCACTGAAAGTAAAGGGGCTGAATAATTTTGCACGCCCAATTTTTCAGTTTTTGATTTGTTAAAAAAGTTTGAAATATCCAATAAATGTTGTTCCACTTCATGATTGTGTCCCACTTGTTGTTGATTCTTCACAAAAAAATACAGTTTTATATCTTTATGTTTGAAGCCTGAAATGTGGCAAAAGGTCGCAAAGTTCAAGGGGGCCGAATACTTTCGCAAGGCACTGTACTAGAGGACAAGAGACTAGAGCAGAGCACCCAACAGCTGCAGTCAGTCAGTCACTGGACTGTACACCAAGGATGGTGGATAATTTAAGATGTGCCACTCGGGTCATCCAAAAAAAAAAGCTCAGTTCTGGTCTTCTTAATGAGGTTGCTCTCCAAAAGGCACCAATGCATTAGCAGCTGGGTCTGGTCTGCTTACTTCATTGACTGTATATGACCCAGAGAAAATTAGGGTGACGCTTCTTCAGTCTCTGTGTCCAGCCACACATTGTTGCCATGGCCTCCAAAACTGGCTGGATTCCCTGGCTCCACCCATCAAGACTGTGGGAGGGTACGTTTGGATTCCTCTCTTCAAGCCTGAGTGGTCCCTCTGGTCATAAGAGGGTAGAGAAAGAGATGTTTTCAGAGCCCCTTAACTGGCTGATCCCTACGGAGCATTAAAGTATGAAATCGATTTTTCTTGATATAACATCTGGGATCTTGGATCCTCCTGAAGTTGGTTTGATGTGTAAGTTCTGACATAGTGAGTATGAGTGAGAGTCAGGAGTTCAGCTTGCATCTGCCATGCTATCTCGCCTTGCAACTCAGCCCACTCAGCGTAGGGTGGGGTCATAGTCTCTCACAGTCACACACAAACTAACACATTTCACAGATTACAACCCATTCAAAAGCTGACAACACCGGTATACCGTACATATGTAGCAGGTGAATAATACCCTTTGTGAGCGGGATGATAAAGGATGTGGATGGATAGGTGTCTGACAGCTGGCAGTATTAGTCAGAGTCAGTGGTACAGTAGGACTGACACAGATCATCCCCCCTCAACTAGGGCTGGGTGGTAAATCCATATTTTACTATCTACCAGTATTGATGCATGGACCAGTTTGATTTTTACCTTACATAATAGTATTTCAATGTTTGGTTTGTTAAATATAATACACATCAAATAACAGTGATGAAACTTGATTATGGCAATCATCTGTTCTTACCGGCAGTAAGAGAGTGCTTATTTGCGCACATGTAGTTTTTTGATATGAATAGTGCCTATGATGCAGCGCTGGTGCTGAAGGTGCACACATGAAAGTAAGCATGCATGGGGCAGATCCAGTGCTGTACAGTATCTGCCCGCTGTTCGCTAGAGCGCACGTATAGCCTTCACAATGAGACAATTATGGACAAAAGAGCAAAAGTATTTATTAAAACGGCAAACAAGTATCGATTCCCTTCAAACATTTAGAAATGATATGCTCTTTCACCTAGCAAGTTATGCATTTACAATATCCATGTTTTGCTTTCCTATTGTACTAGCTTTTGCTGGTTTGACTCAGAAAATGTATTACTCTTTTGTATTATTTTTTTAAATTTTTAGAAAGGAAAGTATTGCTGATCATGTCGCCAGAATAAGATCCATGATATTTGTTGGAAAGGAGCATCAGGCTCATCACCTTGCACTTTCACCACCCTGAAGTTCGTCATCATTTATTTCATCTGTAGTCTCATAACCTGCATGATTTCCAGACAAGTCGTAGTAGGAGGACCACACAACATTTCATCACGCGACCCCAAGTTTATTTCGATATGATGGTTATTATATCAATATTTGCGCATAAAAGCTTTCCATCACGATATGATATTTTGTCCATATCACCCAGCTCTGCCCTCATCCTCAGGCCCTTGTCAGGATGATGTCAGCCAGTCAGGGAAAGTGCTGCTGTCTGCGAACATCACTGGGTTGGAGCAGCCCAGATATACAGTATTTGTAGGGCTTTATTTACCGCCGTAACAAAACGCTTAGAGAAAATGTGTGTATTTTGAGAAATTCAAGATCAAAACAGCCATTTTATGTTCCAGGCTATTTCCGTCATTGTTTGAATCTTCTCGGAAAAAAGAAGACTTAAGTAACAAAATGATGTTGCTCTTTTCTCTGGTCCTGCAGTGAATCTGACTGGTGCGTGCTACACTAACTATAGTATGACACAGGTTGCAATTGGAGTAATATGCGCTATTATCACCAGAGGAAGAGGATAGCCGGAGAGAGGAGCATCATGAAATGGGATTGTAATTAAGGAGAGATCATTGCTATGGCGAGCTTACAGAAACAAAACTTCAGTCTAAGATTTCTCTTTCTGAAAAGAAAGCAGTTCTAGAGCAAACATGCTTTTCCTCTGGGCTGATTCAAGTGGGCGTATGAAATCATTGCGCTGCTGCTTCCAAAGGCTAACAGACCATTGGGATACTCCCTCTTCCAGTCTCTCACACACAGTAAAACCAGTACAGATGCCATACAAACTCAATGTGCATACAGAGATTTCCCCTGCCCTCAGGGCACATCTCCCTAATAAAAACACATACTGTACAGTACATTAGTGATTTACAAACAACAAAGCTTAGAGAAAATTATTCAGGGAATCATATACCAACTACTACAGTATGAATTGATAGTTTGATTGACTTACTAGTTGTTCACTGTTAAACATATGGGGATAGTCATTAATACGGCATTAAATGTATTAGATTAATCTGTGGGAGAGATGAACTTCCTCCTGCCTTTGGATCAGGATACTGGGAGCATCAGAGCATTAGTATTTAGCAACATGCTCAGAGCATTGCCTCCCAGTCATATAAATCCTGGCCAACGTTTAATGTCCTGCAAATCAAGTAAAAGCAATCTCAGGTCCAGCCTCTCCTCTCCTCAGCTCACAGCCATCCTTCCTCTCTCGGTCTCATCCGTCAGAAGGCCAGAGGAGGCAGGTCCCGGACTACCTGCTGTCTGCTACCAGCAGCATACTAATTGTATTATCAAGAGCACTGGAACAGAACTTATAAACAGTGGCTGCACCCCAATGTGTGATGGACTAGGATATTTTCTAAGAATGTTAGCTAGATATCCTTACACGAGGAAAAATAAATATCTACATCACAATCACACTACTTGCGCGATATCAGCCCTGAGCATATTGCACTGCTTCGTTTCTCCACTACATCACCAGATTCCTGCTGCAAGCTCTGGACCATTACACCGGATCGTCGCAGCTAGCTAGCTGCTACAGAGTGGCTATTGAGGCTAACGCCCTTGCCCAGAAGCATGCACCAGTTAGTCTCGAGCTAGCCTCGAAGCTAGGTCCATCTCCCGGCTAGCAAACTAATTACACCAACTACAATACCCCTCTTGTCAATTTGGCCTGGACCCTTTGTCGACATGGAGCCCTGCCGATCCATCACGACTGGTCTGCTGATCTGCTTACTCACCCGGCCTCTGCGTTGCGGATGTGGTGAAGATCCATCTGCTATCCCCGGTCCGCTAGCTTCCTGAACACTGTATCCCGCTTGCCTAGCATAGTAATCGACTACCGAACGGCTCCCTGTTCCAGCTATTGCTGCACATTGGACCCTATGATCACTTGGCTACACAATTGATGCCTGCTGGACCATTCATTAACACGGACCTTCATTTTGTTTATCTGTCGACCCCAGCCTCGAACTCAGGCCCTGTGTGTAGCTAACTGACCCTCTCTGCCCATTTATCACCATTTAACCGTTATTGTTGTTGTCTTAGTTGTTTATCTGTTGTTGTCTCACCCGTTGTTGTCTTAGCTATCCCAAACAACACCTGTGATTTCTTTATGCCACTCTATAATGTCTATATGCCTTGTATACTGTAGTTAAGGGCAGCTCTCATTGTTTCATTTTACTGCTGAGCCCCTAGTCCTGCTCAACATGTTTCAGATAGCCCCCTTGTCCCACCTCCCACACATGCGGAGACCGCACCAAGCTTAACTAGCGCCTCCAGAGATGCAACAACTCTCATTGTCACTCAATGCAAAGGTTTACCCCCACTGTACTCACACCCTACCATACCCTTGTATGTACACTATGCCCTGAATCTATTCTACCACGGCCAGAAATCTGCTCCTTTTATTCTCTGTTCCCAAAGCACTAGACGACCAGCTCTTATAGCCTTTAGCCATACCCTCATCCTACTCCTCCTCTGGTAATATAGAGGTTAACCCAGGCCCTGTGTGTCCCCAGGCGCTCTCATTTGCTGACTTCTGTAACCGTAAAAGCCTTGGGTTCATGAATGTTAACATCAGAAGCCTCCTCCCTAAGATTGCTTTATTCACTGCTTTAGCACACTCCGCCAACCCTGATGCCCTAGCCGTGTCTGAATCCTGGCTTAGAAAGGCCACCAAAAATTCTGAAATTTTATATCCCCAATTACTACATTTTCCGTCAAGACAGAACTGCTAAAGGGGGTGGAATTGCAATCTACTGTAGAGGTAGCCTGCAGAGTTCTGTCATACTATCCAGATCTATGCCCAAACAGTTTGAGCTACCTTTAAAGATCCATCTCTCCAGAAATAAGTCCCTCACTGTTTCCGCTTTTTATAGACCCCCCTCTGCTCCCAGCTGTGCCTTGACCACCATATGTGAATTGATTTCCCCCCATCTATCGTCAGAGTTCGTACTGCTAGGTGACCTAAATTGGGATATGCTTAACTTCTTCGAGATAGGGGGCGCTCTTTTAATTTTTGGATAAAAAACGTTCCCGTTTTAAACAAGATATTTTGTCACGAAAAGATGCTCGACTATGCATGTAATTGACAGCTTTGGAAAGAAAAAACTCTGACGTTTCCAAAACTGCAAAGATATTATCTGTGAGTGCCCCAGAACTAATGCTACAGGCGAAACCAAGATGAAGTTTCATACAGGAAATGCCCCAGATTCTGAAGGCGCTGTGTTCCAATGTCTCCTTATATGGCTGTGAATGCGCCAGGAATGAGCCTGCCCTTTCTGTCGTTTCTCCAAGGTGTCTGCAGCATTGTGACGTATTTGTAGGCATATCATTGGAAGATTGCCCATTTCGCCACTATTGGCCTATTTGTTGCCTTACCTCCTTACTTCATTTGCACACACTGTATACAGATTTTTTCTATTGTGTTATTGACTGTATGTTTGTTTATCCCATGTGTAACTCTGTCATTGTTTTTGGCCCACTGCTTTGCTTTATCTTGGCCAGGCCGCAGTTGTAAATGAGAAATTGTTCTCAACTGGCCTACCTGGTTAAATAAAGGTGAACAAATTAAATACTGAAATACTGTTGTGGATCCCTTTCTTATCTACATGTCTGTTTTTGACCAATTGTATTTGGATATAGTTAACATATTGTATTTGGAACACTCAAAGACAATGTCCTTGTGAATGTTTTATTAATCATAAAAACCATCATAACTGAGTCAAACCTTCTTAGTCTCTGAAGGCAGAAGTTCAGGGGGAGGGCATGTTGTTGGCCCATTGTTTCCACATCACTGACTTTGCATTGCCCACCTTTTCCTGGACTTATAAGGATGGACAGCAGGAGCAGGCTGGGCCACTTCTGTTACCACAGGTTCAGAGCTGCCACTGCCTGCAAGGTCATCCTTATAAAAATATTCACTGCTGTGCTTTTAACATTTGCACCAAAGTCTGCTTTCAAATGTCAGATAAACAATGTCACTATAAACAGCTATATTCACTGTAAAAGCACTAAAATGAGCACTTAACTGTGTACGTTCAGTATGAGCCAACTTGCTATAAAACAATAGAGGAAAGCAGAGGCAGGAAAATAGATTGAAAAGGATGACTGATCCAGTTTCACAAAGTGTGCCTGAAAAATTAAAAAACACCCATCAGTAAAACTGCCATATTGGTTTTACTGCTTCAGTGAGGGTGCTTGGTGAAGGAGTGCATTATAAAACTGTAAAGTTTATACATTGTATTAATAACCTGAGACCTTCTGCTATTTCTGTACTTTGAACAAACTGAAGAAGTGAAAAGGTAACAGTAACAACCACTGCTTTGAGAGGATCCTTGTTCATTTGGTGTTCGGCTGGTATGACCTGTCCTTTTATCTAGACACTACTACTGCTTGTACAGCCATTCCAGCCTTGCTACAGACGATTACTGCTGTGGAGTAATTATCTTCTCACAGGACTCACTTGGTCCGAAAACAAAGTAAAACTTTCTTACACATAGTTGGAGGCTAAGTAACCAAACAAAACTTCACAAGACAGCCAGCCAGCCGGCCAGCAGATAAAGTACTCAGGCAAGACTCCTTTCCACACACGCAATTAGGAAGACAGCTATTTACTGTATGTTCCCTCTCCAAATGATTCATGATTGGTCAACAAACACACAGTATCTCTATGCCACTTCTAGCAGCTTTGTTTTCCTCTCAGCAGCACGGTCTGAGAGCAAAGGAGAATCAAATGTTTAAATTGTCTGGGAAAGGCGTAAACAAACAGCTTCTCCTGCTACAAAATATGATCCACTTCAGAAAGTTCTCCTAAAGGGTACCGTGTGCTGGAGGCCTGCCGACAAACTGGAAGCCGTTTCTGAAGATAACTACGCAAAGACACACTTGGCTGATTTATTTCTCTCCAATATTCTATATACAATCCCTTTAGAGGACACACAAAATATCAAAAGACATGTATTCCCATTCCTACCATGACAGCTCGATATTGCCAATACTCTCATTTGAAATAAGGACTTGTTTTATGTAACATGAATGTTTCGTATTCAGTGAAAACTAGCACCAACCATGTTCATCAACATCTGACAACACACGTTTTAGCAAAACATCAAGAACACAATATGGCAGAAACTGCGTGAATGAGGAAGAACATAGCCTTCTCCCAATTACTGAGCATTTCACCCATATGATTTCACCTCTTTTTCTTATCATTAGTCTCAGATGGGGTCTGGGTGTGTCATTTGGCGGACATCTGAGAACCATTAACTCCACTGCCAGCATCCACGCTTTCCCTCTGATTCAAGCCCACCAACCAGAGCACCAATGACCTGTGCTGGCCACATTTCCAAACATACTTTATGAAAAGAACAGAGAAACTCCCTAAAAATATCAGCTTCCACAATGTAGCAGAGAGGAAAGGTAATCTACTTGATTGTGTTAACTCCTTGGCATACAGCTCCATCACATAATTGGATACTGTCGTGAACTGCAATTCACACATTTTGAGAGTCATCTAGGTCATCAGAACTATCTTTTAAGCACTTTTCCCCTCAACTGCATTTATGCCCTGCGACCAGACCCTAGCCCTAGCCCTGTTTCTGATTAAGAAAAACAAACATCCAGCAGAAATCCACCGAAACATCTGATCACCATGATTAGACTCCCACAGTCATTGTGCAACACCTGCTTTAGATCTGAAGAGTCATCTGAGGAGAGCTAACGTGTGGTGATTACGTGGATGTGCTATAGGGGAGAGTACAAATGAGCCACTCCAGGACAGGGCTGGTGGCTGGACCGAGCTACAGGATTAGTTTCAAGTTTTATTAGTCGTATGTAGAGGATACACATGGTATTTACCATCCAAATAAATGCTTACGAGGCTCCTTCTCGACACCGCAACAAAAAATTCAAGATAAGAAAATTTAAATAAAGTATAAATGGCTCAGTAGAATACACAGTACCAGTCAAAAGTTTGGACACTGACTCATTCAAGGGTTTTTATTTTTACAAATTTTCTACATTGTAGAATAATAGTAAAGACATCAAAACTATGAAATAACATGTATGGAATCATGTGCTAACCAAAAAAAAGTGTTAAACATATCAAAATATATTTTATATTTGAGATTTTTCAAAAGGAGCCACCCTTTGCCTTGATGACAGCTTTGCACACTCTTTGCATTCTCTCAACCAGCTTCACCTGGAATGCTTTTCCAACAGTCTTGAACGAGTTATGTTGAGCACTTGTTGGCTGCTTGGCATCTTCCGTGGATCTGTTGGAGCGGTAGGGAAATTCCGGTGGGTCCAGTGTGCCTGGCATAGATATGGGCCATGACCAGCCTCTCAAAGCACTTAATGATGACAGGGGTGAGTGCAATGGGGAGATAATAATTTGGGAATTTCACCTTGGTTTTATTGGGGACTGGGAGGATGAAGAAAGTGGGGACTACAGCTTGGGACAGGGACAGGTTGAAGATGTCTGAGAAGACGCCCGCCAGCTGGTCAGCGCGCACTCTGAAGACGTGGCCAGGGATGCCATCTGGGCCTGGGATTAGTGAGTATTCACGCAAGGGTTTTCCTCATGTTAGCCTCGGAGAGAGAAAGCACCTGGTCATCCGGAACGGTGAGAGCCTTCCCGAATGGCTCTATTTTCTGCCTTAAAGCGAGCATAAAATGTGTTAAGTTCCTTGGAGGGAGGCTACGGTGGGAACCACACAGCTGGATTTGCCTTTGTAGTCAGTGATAGCCTGTAGTCCTTACCACGTGTCGAGAGTCTGAGTTGGTAAATATTGATTAAAGTTTGAGTTTGCATGGTCTTTTTGCACCCCTAATGGATTTGCGTCGCTCGTACCTGCTTGCCCTGAGCCACCGAGTTGTCAGGGTTCATTCTGCTGACACTGAATGCTGCAGTATGGGCTCACATCATGGTACGAATTTCATTCAGGGTTTTTGGTTGGGGTATGTCCGGATTGTTATTGTGGGTACAACATCATCAACACATTTCGTAATGAAGCCTGTGAGATTCCTGTGATATTCCTCAATGTTTGATGGATGAGTTTTGGTGGGATGAATCTTTGAACATTTTCCAATCAATATTCTCAAAACAGTCCTGCAGCATTGAGTCTGCCTCCTCTGTCCAGCGATTAGGGATTCGAGCACATGAAGGATGCTGCCACGCTTAGTTAAGGACTCGCAGGCACACTATTTCATGCTTCACATCTGAAGGTTACCATAGCAACAACATTTTGGGGCAATTCCCAGGTCAGGTGGCTTCTGTCAGCGCCGTGCAGTGAGACAACCCTTAAAGGCTGTGCAGTCAGACATTCACTCACAGCACAGGCCCAAGCAAAGACTAACAAAAGCCACTTAATATAATTCTTGACATGAGTCAATTGTCAGTGTTTCCCCTATATGCAAATCACTGCCATTTAAAAAATAATATATAGAGTGTGTACAAAACATTAAGAACACGTTCTCGTTCCATGACAAAGACTGACCAGATGAATCCAGGTGAAAGCTATGATCCCTTATTTATGTCCCTTGTTAAATGCACTTGAATCAGTGTAGATGAAGGGGAGGACACAGGTTAAAGAATCATTTGTAAGGCTTGAGACAATTGCGACATGGATTATGTACAGTATAGTATGTGTGCTATTCAGAAGGTGAATGGGTAAGATAAAATATTTAAGTGCCTTTGAACGGGGTTGGTAGTAGGTGCCAGGCGCACCGGTTTGTGTAAAGAACCTCAACATTGCTGGGTTTTTCACGCTCAACTAGGGCTGGGTGGTATACTGTATTTTTTAACGATATACCGGTATTGATGCACGGACTGTTTTTTTTTTTTACTTTACCTTCTATAACTGTATTTGAATGTTTGGTTTGTGAAATGTGATACGCCGTGTGTAACGTCCATTTTTATAGTTTACTTCGCCCCATTCAAGGAGCGCATTTGTTGTACCTTGACCATGAGACACTTGCGTTTGGTCTGCATGGTCAATGCACCACAGGCAACAATGTCGATGACAACAATGCTGTTTCCACTTTACTTCTTAATATAAATCCCCTAGCATTCTATAATTACACTATTAATTTGTGTTTCTTTATTCTGCAAACATCTAGTTTGTCTTTTCTTAGCAAGTTTGGCCTAAGTCGTGTAAGCCACTAATGCTGATTGCTAGTGAGCTGGCTAGTCAGAACAAACATAATTAGCAATGCAGCCTGATAACACCAGTGACGGTGTAGACCTAAAATCAGCATGTTTGTGCAACTGTATCTTCTAAATCAAAGAGGAATACGCAAAGCATGAATATGTTAGCATGAACTAGGTAAGATGAAAACATTCAAATGTAGCCAAAGATTATAGTATCCCCTAGAAAACACTTAACACTTTGGTTTCTACCCTAACTTGTCTCTGGCATTTTCCTTGGTTGTCATGTCAAACAACACCGTATTCAATGTGCCCAATATTATATTTTAACTATAGAATTAGTATAATCATTCTATTTCCATGATTCCAACAGTTCACCCAAATCACAATTTCAACTTTGAGAAAAAAAACTATGTAGTACTAAAAACAACATAAGATAGAAAACACACTGAAAAAATATGTATAAATAAGAATAACACGAGAAATAAGCTAGCTATATACAGGGTCAGTTCCAATACCATATTTGCAATGTGCAGGGATACTGGGGTGAGAGGTAAGGTATAGACGTATAGGGGTAAGGTGACTAGGCATCAAAATATGATAAACAGAGTAGCAGCAACGTACTGTATATGATGACTGTATGTGAGTGTGTATGCGTGTGTGGAGTCAGTATAAATATGTGCATGTTATGTGTGAGTAAATGAAGCGAGTGTGAGTGTGTGTGTGTGTGTGTGTGAGTCCTCTGAGTGTGCATAGAGACAGTGTATCCATTTTGTTAGCTATTTAGCAGTCTTATGGCATGGGGACAGAAGCTGTTGAGGAGCCTGTTGGGTGTCAGACTTGATGCACCGGTATCGCTTGCCATGCAGAAGCAGAGAGAACAGTCTATGGCCTGAGGTGGCTGGAGTCTAACAATTTCCGGGCCTTTCTTTTACACTGCCTGATAAAGAAGTCCTGGATGGCAGGGAGCTAGGCCACAGTGATGTACTGGGCTGTCCGCAACACCCTCTGTAGGGCCAAGTGATCGAGGGTGGTGCTGTTGCCATACCAAGCCGTGATGCAGCCAGTCAAGATACGGTCAATGGTGAAGCTGTCGAAGGTTTTGAGGATTTGAGGACCCATGCCAAACCTTTTCAACCTCCTGAGGGAGAATAGGCGCTGCTGCTCCTTCTTTACGATTGTGCATGGAACATTTTAAGTCCTTAGTGATTTGGACACAGAGGAACTTGAAGCTGCCCCCTCTACCCCTTTCCTGTAGTCCACGATCAGCCCCTTGGTATTACTGACGTTGAGGGAGAGGTTGTTGTCCCAGCACCACCACCTGCCAGGTCACTGACCTCCTCCTTGTAGGCTGTCAAATTGTCACCGACCACCGTCATGTCATCAGCAAACTTGATGATCGTGTAGGAGTCATGCGTGACCACGCAGTTGTGGGTGAACAGGGAGTACAGGAGGGGACTAAGCACACACCCCTGTGGGACCCCCGTGTTGAGGATCAGCATGGCGGAGGCGATGTTGCCTACCTTCATCACCTAGGGCCGGCCCGTCAGGAAGTCCAGGATCCAGTTGCAGAGGGAATTGTTCAATTCCAGGGTCCTAAGTTTGGTGACAAGCTTGGGAAGGGACAATTGTGTTCAATACTGAGCTGTAAATGAACAGCAACTAAGGTATTCATCTTATCTAGGTGGGTGAGGGCAATTGAGTGCAACTGAGGTTGCATCATCTATAGATCTGTTGGGGCGGTATGCAAATTGGAGTGGGTCTCGGGTATTTAGGATGATGGAGTTGATGTGTGCCATAATCTTCCTTTCGAAGCACTTCATGAGCACTTCACGTCTTTTTGGCATGAGGCCTCAGTTCTTGGGAACAAGAATGATGGTGGTCAGCTTTAGGGATGTGGGGAATACAGACTAAAACAAGGAGAGATCGAAAATGACCGTGAATATGCCTGCCAGCTGTTCTGCGCATGCTCTGAGAACACACCCTGGAATACTGTGCCAGTGTTGACCTGATTAAAGACAAGATCACCCAGTCCTCTGGGTCACTGAGGGCCTTCATGCACAGCACAGTGTTGTTAAAGCGTGCATAAAATGCATTGAGTTAGTCTGGTAGAGAGGCATTGTTGGGCAGATCATGTCTGTGTCTACCTTTGTAATCCGTATTGGATTGTAGCCCCTGTCACATGCGACAGGTGTCAGAGCCTTTGTAATATCATTTCCCCTTATTCCTATATTGTCCTTTTGCCCGTTTGATGACTCTGCAGGGGTCGAAGCGGGAGTTCTTGTACTTGTTCCTGTCCTCAGCCTCAGGGTTGTCTGTATATGTATAGATGTATGCCCCAGGAAGACCCCAACTGCTGATTTCCCTTGAGAGAGAAAAAATACCAAAGCCTTACCTTATTGCTGAATCATAAAATGGCCAAGTATTTAAGCAGGTTTTTACAGCTGGAAAGAAACAAAGACCCAGTAAGCTACAGGAAGGAAATATACACGGCTGACAATGTTGCTGAATCACCACTTCTCAGAAGAGCAAATTCTCCTACTAAAAGACAACCCATAACCATTCCATAAGAGCCATAATTGTCTCAAAACATACATTTAATGATCAAGCAAAGCAGTGTGTGGTTTATCTTCAGTGCATTCTTAGATGACACAGTAACATAAAATGGAAAAGTAATTACTATATACACTACCGGTCAAACATTTTCGAACACCTACTCATTTCAAGGGTTTTTCTTTATTTTTTACTATTTTCTACATTGTAGAATGACAGTGAAGACATCAAAACTACGAAATAACACATGGAATCATGTGGTAACCAAAACAATTGTTAACAAATGAAAATATATTTTACATTTGAGATTCTTCAAAAAGCCACCCTTTGCCTTGACAACAGCTTTGCACACTCTTGGGATTCTCTCAACCAGCTTCATGAGGTTGTCACCTGGAATGCATTTCAATTAACAGGTGTGCCTTCTTGAAAGTTAGTTCGTGGAATTTATTTCCATCTTAATGCATTTGTGCCAATCAGTTGTGCATTGACAAGGTGTGTGTGTGTGTGGGGGGGGGGGGGTCAATACAGAATATAACCCTATTTGGTAAAAGACCAAGTCCATATTATGGCAAGAACAGCTCAAATTAGCAAAGGGAAACGACAATCCGTTGTTACTTTAAGACATGAAGGTCAGTCAATACGGAACATTTCAAGAAATTTAACATCTCTTCCAGGGCAGTCGCAAAAACCATCAAGCCCTATGCAGCTCTCTGCTCCAGAGGATACGTTTGTTAGAGTTTACAGCCTCAGATATTTCAGCCCAAATAAATGCTTCACAGAGTTCAAGTAACAGACATCTCAACATCAACTGTTCATAGAACACTGTGCAAAGAAACCACGACTAAAGGACACCAATATGAAGAAGAGACTGCTTGGGCCAAGAAACACGAGCAATAGACTGGTGGAAATTTGACCTTTGGTCTGATGAGTTCAAATTGGAGATTTTTGGTTCCAACCACCGTGTCTTTGTGAGAAGCAGAGTAGGTGAACGGACGATCTCCGCATCTGTGGTTCCCACCGTGAAGCATGGAGGAGGTGGTGTTATGGTGTGGGGGTGCTTTGCTGGTGACACGGTCTGTGATTTATTTAGAATTAAGGGCACACTTAACCAGCATGGCTACCACAGCATTCTGCAGCGATACGCCATCCCATCTGGTTTGGCCTTATCATTTATTTTTCAACAGGACAATGACCCAACACACCTCCAGGCTGTACAAGGGCTATTTGACCAAGAAGAAGAGTGATGGAGTGCTGCATCAGATGACCTGGCCTCCACAATCCCAGACCCCAACCAAATTGAGATGGTTCGGGATGAGTCGGACCACAGAGTGAAGGAAAAGCAGCCAACAAGTGCACATCATGTGAGAACTCCTTCAAGACTGTTGGAAAAACATTCCAGGTGAAGCTGGTTAAGAGAATGCCAAGAGTGTGCAAAGCTGTCATCAAGGCAAAGGGTGGCTATTTGAATAATTTTTTTGGTTACTACACATTTCTATACGTGTTATTTTATAGTGTTGATGTCTTCACTATTATTCTACAATGTAGAAAATTGTACAAATAAAGAAAAACCCTTGAATGAATAGGTGTTCTAAATCTTTTGACCAGTAATGCATACTGAGACAAAAACAAAATAAACAACAGACATATTACATTAAGATTTTCCAACAGCTCAAAAGGTAACATCACTAGGTAAGCTAAAAGCTTAGCTGTGAAATGATCAACGGTTTATCAATGATTTAATCTGTGCAAGATAAACATTTTCACTGAATGCTGAGTTGTTGCCATGTGTTTCTGTCCTGCTGTGATATCTGTTCTCCTTGTGCTGTAACTGTTCTCTATTAACTTTTGTGTTTATTTATTTACCCATCCTTCTGTGTTGTGATGTCTATCTTATCCTGTTATTTCAAATATTTTTTGTTATATTATTTTAATGCACCGTACATCCCAGTTGTCATTGGCCATGTGGTAATTGTTAATAAGAATTTGTTCTTAATTGACCCTCCCCCCGAAAAAAGGATGTAATTACAGAGGATAATATTGCGTATTTACTAAATGTGTCACTGTGAGTGGGTAGTGTTAGAAAACAATCACACACTTGCGGAGGAATGCCTGATTCCGAGGGGCCTTACAATTACAAGGCAATCATTATGACAGCGTGGGTGCAGTTGAATGTCACAGTGTGCATGCTTCACACACAAAGGCTGTTTGAGGTGATCATTAGAAGTTGGACAGGGCCAAAGCAGGACAGGGTTCTCCACTGGGTCAGAGATAGGAACTCCCCTCATCACAGGTTCAGGCACACAGGCTGCAGGAAGAATGCCTGAGGCCAAGTGCTCCCCTGAACCCCTCTATTTAACCTGATTACTGTAATGAGCTTAGAGACTGCTGAATGCACAGCAGCAAACACACATGCAGACAATCAGGCTGCCTGCCTGCCTTCCTCTCTCCATTACTCCCTCAGAGGCAGATGAAAAGGTCTCATCAGAGCTGGGGGAATTCTATGCCTCAATGGTGAGAATGCACTGGCAATGGATGCTAAACTCCACGTATGAGATATAAAGCACATAAATGCAAACGGTTTACATGCACAATTCAGTATGCAAGACAACATTTCATAAACTGGCAAAATTACATTAAAAATTAGGTAGAGATATAACAGTAATGGACTAAATGTGCTTGGTTAGAGAGAAATGCAACAGTCTCCAGGATTAGTGTGTCACATGCTATAAGAGGCAGAAGTGGCAGGACAATGCAATACAGTATGTTTATGTTAAAACAATATAACAAAACTGGGGACACACATTTTGCTCATATTCTGTATTGTCCAAATATGAAAAATAGCAAAGAGGTGCTTCTCTCCCAAGTTGTTTTGTATAGGCTATAATTAAGCAATACGGCCCGAGGTGGTGTGCCTGGACCCTTAGCCGTAGTATATTGGCCATTTATCACAAACCTCCAAGGTGCCTTATTGCTATTATAAACTAGTTACCAAAGTAATTAGAGCAGTAAAAATAAATGTTTTGTCATACCTGTGAATATGGTCTGATATACAGCTGTCAGCCATTCAGCATTCAGGTCTCAAACCACCCAGTTTATAAAGTCCTATATACATTCTAAACAGTATTCTTAGAGGAGGGCTCTCAATAGTACTACTGACAATTCCTGATGGTCAACAGAACAAACATTTTACTTGGGCGTAGGGGATTTTTACCCAAAGATCTATCCAAAGAACTATGTTGGCTAATAAGTATACATAGTGGACCCACTAGGTAAAAAAATGTAATAAACACACACTAAAATACTATGTCAACAACCCTCAAAGAAAATGAAAGAGGTAGAGACGATTATATTATGGCAATTATTTTGTTCTCCAGAAGAAACAGTGCAGTGTCAATAAATTCCGCACACTGCCTCCTCTGCACAGTGAAGCACCCATTGAAGTGGGGAATAAGTTTTCAAACAGTCCACTCCTCACATCTGCAGAATACCAGAGGCTTGCCTGCCCATGGTGCACATTCTGGAAGCCAACTTCTCATCATCTCTAAGATAAATCCATAAAATTGTTAGGATTTCTAATTCCTTTAATGTCCCTGGGAGGGATAAAGAGCCATCATGGAGAAAGACACGTTCGTTAAGCACTAAAAGTAACGGAGAAAAATGGGAGAAGAGCCCAGTCTTGACATGGGCTGAATGGAGCTAACCCAGGAGAGAACAGGAGTAGTACATCCTGATATGGGAGGACATCTCTGATGGAATTATCCCCCATTAGAAAGACTGATCAATGTTTTATAACATTGCCTCAATGTATTTTTCAGCAGTCAATCCACAACCCTTAAATGCACAAACTGGTCATTAGAATGGTTCCCAAACTACACCACAATGTGTCTTTTCTATGCATTTCTCTTAAAACAAAAACAGCTGCCTGATGACGGGACGGCTGGGCATTCGTGCGGTTGAGTCAGTTTCTGCAATAACATGGCCTCTTAACGTGTTTAAACTTTGTTGCCCCTTGCTAAAACAAGCAAGGTGTTGGAGCACACGATTGATATAATGGGCTTGGAACCTCTAACACTGGCAATTTGACTGGTAAACTCATTAGGTACACTTGCAATAGACGTGGTAAAGGAGTCAATGGAATGCATACATTCCATTGGCCAGATTGGACAATATTCAACAAATCTAATCTAACAAAGTGGATATTCGTCAAATTCGTCATGATTTATGTATTGTAAAAGGCCCACAATGTGGTCGCTTAGGACCGATTTGGATATATTTAGCTGTTTTCGCTGCATAACCTGTAGAAGTTGTCCCTTCTCAGGTTAAGAAGAAATTACTGCTAAATGCTAACTCTCGTTCGTATAAGCTGGTTAGCTTTAATTTTTTATTAATTGAACCTTTATTTAACCAGGTAGGCAAGTTGAGAACAAGTTCTCATTTACAATTGCGACCTGGCCAAGATAAAGAAAAGCAGTTCTACACATACAACAACAGAGTTACACATGGAGTAAAACAAATATACAGTCGATAATACAGTAGAAAAATAAGTCTGTATACAATGTGAGCAAATGAGGTGAGAAGGGAGGTAAAGACAAAAAAACAAAACAAAAATGATGGTGGCGAAGTAAATACAATATAGCAAGTAAAACACTGGAATGGTAGATTTGCAGTGGAGAATGCGGAAAGTAGAGAGAGAAATAATGGGGTGCAAAGGAGCAAATAAATACAGTAGGGGGAGAGGTAGTTGTTTGGGCTAAATTATAGATGGGCTATGTACCGGTGCAGTAATCTGTGAGCTGCTCTGACAGCTGGTGCTTAACGCTAGTGAGGGAGATAAGTGTTTCCAGTTTCAGAGATTTTTGTTGTTCGTTCCAGTCATTGGCAGCAGAGAACTGGAAGGAGAGGCGGCCAAAGGAATAATTGGTTTTGGGGGTGACAAGAGAGATATACCTTCTGGAGCGCGTGCTACAGGTGGGTGCTGCTATGGTGACCAACGAGCTGAGATAAGGGAGGACTTTACCTAGCAGGGTCTTGTAGATGACCTGGAGCCAGTGGGTTTGGCGATGAGTATGAAGCGAGGGCCAGCCAACGAGAGCGCACAGGTCGCAGTGGTGGGTAGTATATGGGGCTTTGGTGACAAAACGGATGGCACTGTGATAGCAAACTGGATGTAGTCTGAGTAGGGTATTGGAGTCTATTTTGTAAATGACATCGCCGAAGTCGAGGATCGGTAGGATGGTCAGTTTTACAAGGGTATGTTTGGCAGCATGAGTGAAGGATGCTTTGTTGCAAAATAGGAAGCCAATTCTAGATTTAACTTTGGATTGGAGATGTTTGATGAGAGTCTGGAAGGAGAGTTTACAGTCTAACCAGACACCTAGGTATATGTAGTTGTCCACATATTCTAAGTTAGGACCGTCCAGAGTAGTGATGTTGAACAGGCGGGCAGGTGCAGGCAGCGAATCGGTTGAAGAGCATGCATTTAGTTTTACTTATATTTAAGAGCAATTGGAGGCCACGGAAGGAGAGTTGTATGGCATTGAAGCTCGTCTGGAGGGTTGTTAACACTGTCCAAAGAAGGGCTAGAAGTATACAGAATGGTGTCGTCTGCGTAGAGGTGGCTCAGAGACTCACCAGCAGCAAGAGCAACATCATTGATTTATACAGAGAAGAGAGTCGGTCCAAGTATTGAACCCTGTGGCACCTCCATAGAGACTGCCAGAGGCCCGGACAACAGACCGTCCGATTTGACACACTGAACTCTATCAGAGAAATAGTTGGTGAACCAGGCGAGGCAATCATTTGAGAAACCAAGGCTATCGAGTCTGCCGATGAGGATGTGGTGATTGACAGGGTCGAAAGCCTTGGCCAGGTCAATGAATACGGCTGCACAGTGTTGTTTCTTATCGATGGCAGTTAAGATATTGTTTAGGACCTTGAGCGTGGCTGAGGTGCACCAATAGCCAGCTCTGAAACCTAATTGCATAGCGGAGAAGGTATGGTGGGATTCAAAATGGTCGGTAATCTGTTTGTTGATTTGGCTTTCGAAGAAAGGTTCCAGATTGTCTAGCCCAGCTGATTTGTAGAGGTCCAGATTTTGCAGCTCTTTCAGAACATCAGCTGACTGGATTTGGGAGAAGGAGAAATGGGGAAGGCTTGGGTAGAGTTGCTGTGGGGGTGCAGTGCTGTTGACCGGGGTAGGGGTAGCCAAGTGGAAAAATGCTTATTGAAATTCTCAATTATAGTGGATTTATCGGTGGGGACAGTGTTTCCTATCCTCAGTGCAGTGGGCAGCTGGGAAGAGGTGTTCTTATTCTCCATGGACTTTACACTGTCCCAGAACTTTTTTGAGTTTGTGTTGCAGGAAGCAAATTTCTGCTTGAAAAAGCTAGCCTTGGCTTTTCTAACTGCCTGTGTATATTGGTTTCTAGCTTCCCTGAAAAGTTGCATATCACGGGGGCCGTTCGATGCTAATGCAGAACGCCATAGGATGTTTTTGTGTTGGTTAAGGGCACTCAGGTCTGGAGAGAACCAAGGGCTAGATCTGTTCCTGGTTCTACATTTCTTGAATGGGGCATGCTTGTTTAAGATGGTGAGGAAGGCATTTGAAAAAAAAAACAGGCATCCTCTACTGACGGGATGAGATCAACATCCTTCCAGGATACCCCGGCCAGGTCGATTAGCTTACCTAGCATACAAAAATATGTGGTTTTAGTCGTTTTTAACTGTAAAGCAGTTGATTGGTAACAATGACATGAGCATGTGTTGGGGTTCACCTCCATACATGCATCATACTCCAATTTTTACCTCAACATAGTCTTAAATACACATACATTATAAACAATAGCCTAAATGTAGGCACATTTTGCTGGGGGGCAATGAGGAGACTCAGGATCTTTCCCCCACGGCCCTTTCCTCCACGTATTTCTATGGCAATTCCATTGTTTTGGTCGAGTTCGATTGACCTTTACCGCATCTATGGCTGCCTGCATGTACAATAATTTAATGTAGAATGTTCATTCAAATTTTTTAAAGTGATGGGGCTCATTCAATGGAATGTATTTTTTGTAATGTCAGTTGAGTTGTATCAACTAACCAAAGCACATATTGATTGGTTCACTTCCTGGACCTCCACATCTGTCTTCTCCCCCTCACCACAGGGGCATGCAAAATGTGTAGAACTGAAAAAAACTTCCTTTAAAAGTGCATTTTCTTTACGCCCCATGGCGAAATGCAGAGGTGGGACCAAGTCACTATTATTCTAGTCACAAGCAGGGGTAGGAACTGGTTCAGGGAACAGAACTGAAAACCGTAAAATATCAAACATTTTAGAGGAACAGAATGAGAACCTGGAACAAAGGTGATCTATACTGTTCCAGAACATAAGTTATTTTAAAAGCATGGGAACCAGTTAATAACGTCATTTACATTCCGGGATATTTTTCCCAGTCTGACAAAAAAAAACAACAAAGCACCTATGCAAAGCCTCTCACTCTGTCACTCAGAAACATATTGACCAGCGACCCCCAAAAAGGAGTGATTTAAAGCTTGCGACCCCCCTACACACACGCGCACATGCAATGACTTGTTCAACTACACTCTTAGAAAAAAGGGTTCCAAAAGAGAAAGCCTCGTGGGTTCCAGGTAGAACCCTTTATGGAAAGTGTTTTCCACAAATGAAAGCTTCATATGTAAAGTATCAAGTTCAAGCAATTTTGACATAACAAAATACCAGCATGCCTATGCTAGTAATTGTAGCTTGATGCCCCATTGCTGGTGAGCTTGTAAAAGTAAACAGGTAATATTCTTAATCACCAACATGTTTTGGAGCTACATATTTATTTATGGCAATCCACTCTCCCTACATTTTGACATTTGCATATTGCACCCGATCCTATAGCTGTACAGCAAATCACCAATCTGTTTGCTAACTCAGTGGTTCTAAAACCTTTTGACCGACGACCCCAAATTAATAAGTGGTTCAAAGCTTGTGACCCCCAACGCACATGCATGCGTGCACCTGCACTGAGTAAATGTAGCCTGTCATTACAGCCATAAACAGTGATGCATTAATGTAGGCCTAACAACAAAACCAATGGAGCAAATCCCATAACATTGGAAAAAGATTTTGATTTCTATGATATAGCCTACAGTAGCTTATATGCAGTGTTCAATGAAGGACTATATTTTACATTATGCATTAATGTAATGATTTTTTACTTTGTCTATAACACCATGGGTAAAATAGGTGAGTGTAAATTGCATTGTATTGTGTTGTATGACACAAGAAACCACTTTTCAAAATAAAAATAATCATTATTACCATACAGAGAATTAGACAATGTAGGCAACCCCTCGGCCTATTGCCTTATTTGCATATTCAAGCCATCTCAAAATAAAACACTGCCCCTTGACTTGCTTTACAAAGACAGCTTGAAATTTAGCCTATACCTTTTTCTGCTTTTGTAGGAAGCAGTAACTACACATTGCTGACCTATACTTAACTGGGCTAATAACTCGCTAACTAGCAAAGAATATCAACAAAATGTGCACATGTATGGATATGTGGTCTGATCAGAACTGAAGAGCATATTCACTGGCGAGTTATTGAAAGACCTCATGGGCTACCACCGCCAATAGAATTCTACTCTGTTGCGCTCTGCCTACAACAAAATCACAGACTCAATTTTGCAAAGTTAGATTTGTTTTGGTTTGTTGCATTGAAAAGGGGCTGATTTAACGTTGATTCGATCACAGGAAAAACTTTAATCTATATAGTGCAAACTAATGGAGAAAACTCAGTGAAGTTCAATATCTTGCATCTTTGCGCGGCCTGCGTGGCAGTCCTAGAGGAGGTGCAAGGCCCCTAAGGTTTAGAGGGAACATTGCCGAGTGTGCGTTTCAATAACCAATCTGTTTTTTTTGCAAGTGTGATACGGTCTCTGGCTTCGTGGAGTCATCCACAGAGACACTGAGCCACAAAAGGAGAGACAAAATGTTACAAAACCTGGCCAGATCATTTGAAGTCAGTCTCAAGTCGAAGTCAAGTTCAAGTCTTGAGGCTCCAAGTCAAGTCTCAAGTTATTTTATTTTCTATCAAGTTGTCAAATTTGTGACTGAGTCAGACTTGATTCTAAGTCATGTGACTCGAGCAAAATGTGTAGAATTGCAGGAAATTAACTTTAACCGAGTTCAACAACTACAACTTCCTCCCCATCTGAGAATTGAACCCCAGTCTCCCGCATGCCCGCAGGACACCGGATTCTTTAGCTAAATAGCCCAGTACTGTACTCCCGACCGTCACTTTGTACAGCACCACATTATACTTTCCATCCTAACAAAAATTCAGAGGGTTTTTCAGTTTCCTTGGAATAGAAACACCATAATATTAATCAAATTAATCCCAAACTACCTTTCCAAAGCAAAGTAATTGGAAAGGTAGTTTGGAATTAATTTGATTAATATTATGGTGTTTCTATTCCAAGGAAACTGAAAAACCCTCTGAATTTTTGTGGCATTTTGTAAAAAGGTTTTCAAACACTTGTAGCCCGATTAGCAGGATAACAGACTCTTTATAGCCCGGCTACTGTAGATGTGAACATCCCCCTACCTGCAATGTATTCGATGCATAAGTACTCTGAAGTGTTATAATTCTAACTCAAAACAGCAATACAGGATACCTTCGTCAACATCTTCATGCTTTCATTAATAAAATAATGATAAAAATACTCTTTCAAAATACTAATGTGTATTTAGTTATGGAATTACTATGGGAATAAATATCACTGAATTACAGAAATATTGGAACAAAGTAGTCTAATGAAGGTAAACAAATTGTTGCTTACTGGAAATACACTTTCAAACACACGGTCACGTGGTACAGCGCCATTATGGCTATTAGCAGGGCTATATTTTGGCCTTCATGGGCAGCGCACAATTGGCCCAGCATTTCTCTCCCTCTAAAAACAGAAATAAATGTTTTGGCATTTACAAATATTATTTTGGCCTTTATTCAGATTACAAATCAATCTTTATTTTTTGGAAAATGAAATAACCTCCAAAATATCGTTGATGACAGTCATATAGCGGCACCAACATAATGCTGAGTGACACACTCATTCATGGCTTTGGATCAAAATAAATAAGTATCAACATTATTTCTGATAGTCTTTAATAAATAAATGGTTTTGGTTATCCTGACCTGGGCACCATGTACATTATTATACTTGCCCATTATGGGCTATTAGCAGCACAATATACCTTTAGTAACAACGCTCTGTATTTTGATACTTTGTGGATGGGGGCTCCAGAGTTGATGGGGTTCCCACAGAGCAAAATGCATTGCTACAGATGCAGGTTCGATACCAGTGCCAGCCGCCACCGGGAGACCGATGAGGTGGCTTTTGATTTGAATTTAGAATCCTCTATATGTAATTACTGGTGGAGAGTCACGTCATGTTTGGCATACTGTAGGCCTACCATAGGCGACATGAGTCTCACTAGTGTTGAGTAATGTGCTGTTACAAGTGTTGTAGGTCTTATTTATTTAAAGAGCATATTGAAGTTAGAAGCAATAGGATTTGATGCAAAAGCCTACAACTTTTATTAGCACAGTTTCGCGCTGCTATGAGACAAGCATGAGGACTGGTCTTGATAAATTAATGAGTTTTATTTTCACTGAATCTCTATTTGGGTATTGGTTGGACTAGAATTTGAGAATTATGATGCAGAAATGTTATGCTCTTAGTGTAACCTTTATTTAACTAGGCAAGTCAGTTAAGAACACATTCTTATTTACAAGGACAGCCTACTCCTTCCTCCACGTCGGGGAATTGAACCCCGGTCTCGCGTGTGCCTTGCCCAAACGACACAGAGATTCTTTACTTAAAAAGCCTAGTACTATACTACCACCCATCACGTTGTACACCGCCATATTTTAAGCAAAAAAAAAACAGTCATTGCCAAATCATTACTTAGCTTTTTATGGCTGCAGGGGCAGTATTGAGTAGCTTGGATGAAAAGGTGCCCATTATAAACAGCCAGCTCCTCAGTCTCAGTTGCTAATATATGCATATTATTATTCGTATTGGATAGAAAACACTCTAAAGTTTCCAAAACTGTCAAAATATTGTCTGTGGGTATAACAGAACTGATATTGCAGGCAAAACCCTGAGGAAAATCAAAACAGGAAGTGGCTTATATTTTGAAAACTCCATGTTCCATAGCCTCCCTTTGCTGGATTTAAAGGGATATGAACCAGATTCCTTTTCCTATCGCTTCCTCAAGGTGTCAGTCTTCAGACATAGTTTCAGGCTTTTATTTTGAAAAATGAGCCAGAACGATAACATCGCGTCAAGTGGTCACATGAGTTTTGCTCGCGCAACAGAATTTAGGTTAGCCATTGTTTTCCCCTCTCCTACTGTGAAAGACATTTGCTGTTGATATATTATCGATTATATATTTTAAAAACAACCTGAGGATTGATTATAAAAAACGTTTGACATGTTTCTGTGGACATTATGGAAACTATTTGGAATTTTCGTCTGCGTTGCCGTGACCGCTCTTTCCTGTGGATTTCTGAACATAACGCGACAAACAAACTGAGGTATTTTGGATTTAAAAATCATCTTTATGGAACAAAATAAACATTTGTTATGTAACTGGGAGTCTCGTGAGTGAAAACATCCGAAGATCAAAGGTAAACGATTAATTTGATTGCTTTTCTGATTTTCGTGACCAAGCTTCCTGATGCTAAGTGTACTTAATGTTTTATCGTGCGATCGATAAACTTACACAAACGCTTGGATCTGACACGACAGGTGGATTAACAAAAGGCTAAGCTGTGTTTTCCTATATTGCACTTGTGATGTCATGAATATAAATATTTATAGTAATATTTATTTTATGTAGCGCTATGCTATTCAGTGGTTGTTGATGACACTTATCCCGATATCGGGATTGCAGCCATAACAAGTTAAGCAAGTACCAGTCAAAAGTTTGGGAAACACCTACTCATTCCAGGGTTTTTATTTATTCTCTATGACAGCCATTATTGAAGGCTATCAAATGCTTCTCAAAGATGCCCCTGGTGGTCAAACTAGCACAAACTAGCATTAAAATGGTAGCAGTGGTTCAAACTTAACCTGTTGCGTCGAGCAATCCCGTATCTGGGAGCGTATTTATAGCCTCAAGCTCATTACCATAACGCAACGTTAACTATTCATGAAAATCGTAAATGAAATGAAATAAATATATTGGCTCACAAGCGTAGCCTTTTGTTAACAACACTGTCATCTCAGATTTTCAAAATATGCTTTTCAACCATAGCTACACAAGCATTTGTGTAAGAGTATTGATAGCTAGCATAGCATTAAGCCTAGCATTCAGCAGGCAACATTTTCACAAAAACAAGAAAAGCATTCAAATAAAATCATTTACCTTTGAAGAACTTCGGATGTTTTCAATGAGGAGACTCTCAGTTAGATAGCAAATGTTCAGTTTTTCCAAAATGATTATTTGTGTAGGAGAAATCGCTCCGTTTTGTTCATCACGTTTGGCTAAGAAAAAAAACAGAAAATTCAGTCATTACAACGCCAAACTTTTTTCCAAATTAACTCTATAATATCGACAGAAACATGGCAAACGTTCTTTAGAATCAATCCTCAAGGTGCTTTTCACATATCTATTCGATGATAAGTCATTCGTGGCAGTTTGGTTTCTCCTCTGAAGCAAATGATAAAATACACGCAGCTGGAGATTACGCAATAATTGCAACGGAGGACACCAACCGGAGCACCTGGTAAATGTAGTCTCTTATGGTCAATCTTCCAATGATATGCCTACAAATACGTCACAATGCTGCAGACACCTTGGGGAAACAACAGAAAGTGTAGGCTCATTCCTTGCGCATTCACAGCTATATAAGGAGACATTGGAACAAAGCGCCTTCAAAATCTGGGGCATTTCCTGTTTGAAATTTCATCTTGGTTTCGCCTGTAGCATCAGTTCTGTGGCACTCACAGATAATATCTTTGCAGATTTGGAAACGTCAGAGTGTTTGCTTTCCAAAGCTGTCAATTATATGCATAGTCGAGCATCTTTTCGTGACAAAATATCTTGTTTAAAACGGGAACGTTTTTTATCCATAAATTAAAAGAGCGCCCCCTATATCCAAGAAGTTAAATAACGTGCCATAGAATTCTGCGGCAACATGCAAGCTGCGCCGCAGTACGCTACAACTTTTAAAGGAGGAACCACCGTAGGCCTATACCTCCATTCCTATTCTATACAGAATTTAGAGAAATTAATCAAAATTGGAAATCAACTATTATCAGGCTGGTTAATGCGATACATGAATGTTGAATTTGGAAAAATCCACCCGCAGTCGGCCCCATCTTACCTACTCAGCCAATCAGGAGCCGCTACTGCGTTGACACCATGGCATACTGCATACTTTTAACAAAACAGTATGTGCTAAATAGTATGCGAGTATGAGTAAACAGTATGCAGTTTAAGTATGTAGTATGGGTATTCTGACTCGACCAGTGATTCTGGAATATGAGTTGCAGCTTGATCAGCTGGATGGTCAGCATTCTATTATCTCCCTGTAAACATAGCACACATTCATTCCAAATCATTACTGTGTTGAATGATATCTAATGATACTTTTCCGTCTTGACCTTGTGATTGTCTAGAAAGCATTTTTTGACCTGTGTGAGATATCATCTTTGTCATTACTAGTATAAATCTATTCTTATTCACCCAGTTCAGTGAGTAGTGCCTGTGAGACCTGGTGCCAAGAGAATAAACAGCTGCCAACTCTGGGGGTGTAACAGTGAACCACTCTGAACAGAGTCTTCACAGCTCTATCCAAAAACAATACACTGGGGTGAAAACAAAGAATATATAGACACCACTCACATTCCTTTAGCAGTGTAGACAAATTATCTGCCCCTGATTCTTTGCTAAAAGGTAACCCAATTCACCAGTCAACTGAGCTAATCCCTCTCTTTCACAACAAGCCCACACTTAAATGCCACACACACTTCAGGCTCAAGCACTTGAAATCAACATTTCCCACCATAATCCATGTAGTAAACATGCACCTAGTGCTGTTATGTGTTGTCAAAGTCTATATAACACTGGCAGCGGTCATGATCGGGCTTAGCCCATAGCATTAACCTCACACCTCTCAATCATACAGGTCTCAATATTTAGAGCTCAGCATTTTTCTGGAGCTGCTTACTGAGGCTACTAATTGCCTTAATGAGTTTTCCCACAGTTTCACAATTCATTAACGCCGACACAGTCTTCTAATTAGTTAAGTGGGGGGCATCGAATGCAATACATTTTAGCATAGCATAGTGACATTTAATTCTCTCGACCACACACAACCATCTACTGTTAAATCAATACATTCATTCTAGGGCATGGAAAATATCTAGAGTGCATAACACACACAGATCTATTAGTGTGAGACAAATTGACAACACCTCCGCATTTCATTCTGTTACATAACTGGAATTATGTTACATAAGATTTCACATCAGATGAAAATTGGACAGAACTGAAAATGGTCAAGTTGAACTAGTCAACAGAATAAATTGGGTAGAGTTCAAATGGTACAAGTTGGCAATAACAGCATTCTTCCCTTGAGATGCAATGAAAATGGCGCCGGAGGAGATGGACGCCGTTTTACTGTCTCCTAACCAATGTGTTTTTTTTGTGCAATATTTAGAAATGATTTTGTACATAATGTTTTTGCAACCGTATCTTAAGGAAGAAAATAGCTTCTGGATATCAGGACAGCGATCACTCACCTCGGATTAGACAAAGATTTCAACAACAACAGCAGCAGCAAGCAGGACTCACACGATATTCTCCAAACATCCCACAGGGCAGACATCCCAATTATTCGCAAAAGGAAGCGACGCAGAGGACGAAGAGCCAGATGCCTCGTCCGGATCCGCAGAAGACAACTAGGAAAGCTGCCGTTACCGTCAATATTACTCGCCAACGTGCAATCATTGGAAAATAAACTAGACGAGGTAAGATCACGAATATCCTACCAACGGGACATTCAAAAACTGTAATATCCTATAACTTCACAGAATCGTGGCTGAATGACGACATGGATATTCAGCTAGCGGGATACACACTGCACCGGCAGGATAGAGCAGCCCGGGGGGGAGGGGGGTCTGTGCAGCAGGCCGCACTACTTGCCAAGAGAGTTCTCAGCTATACTTTTCGTGGCTGTTTATTTACCACCACAGACAGATGCTGGCACTAAGACCGCACTCAGTCAGCTGCATAACGAAATAAGCAAACAGAAACCACTCACCCAGAGGCTGCGCTCCTAGTGGCCGGAGACTTTAATGCAGGGAAACTTAAATCAGTTCCACCAAATCTCTATCAACATGTTAAATGTGCAAACAGAGGGAAAAAATTCTCGATCACCTGTACTCCAAACAGAGACGCGTACAAAGCTCTCCCTCACCCTCCATTTGGTAAATCCGACCACAACTCTATCCTCCTGATTGATGCTTACAAGCAAAAATTAAAGCAGGAAACACCAGTGACTCGGTCTATAAAAATAATGGTCAGATGAAGCAGATGCTAAACTACAGGACTGCTTTGCTATCACAGACTGGAACATGTTCCGGGATTCTTCCAATGACATTGAGGAATACACCAGTCACCAGTACGTACATACCCCAACCAGAAGCCAGAAGGACTCTAACCTAGAAGCTTACCAGAAATCCTGCTATGCCCTGCGACGAACCATCAAACAGGCAAAGCGTCGATAAGGGGCTAAGATGAAATCAAACTACACCGGCTCCGACGCTTGTCGCATGTGGCAGGGCTTGCAAACTCTTACAGACTACAAAGAGAAGCACAGCCGCGAGCTGCCCAGTGACACGAGCCTACCAGACGAGCTAAATCACTATTATGCTCGCTTCGAGGCAAGCAACACTGAGGCATGCATGAGAGCATCAGCTGTTTCGGACGACTGTGTGATCACGCTCTCTGTAGCCGACGTGAGTAAGACCTTTAAACAGGTCAACATTGTCTACAAGGCTGAGGGGCCAGACGGATTACCAGAATATGTGCTGCGGGCATGTGCTGACCAACTGGCAGGTGTCTTCACTGACATTTTCAACATGTCCCTGATTGAGTCTAATACCAACATGCTTCAAGCAGACCACCATAGTCCCTGTGCCCAAGAACACAAAGGCAACCTACCTAAATGACGACAGACCCGTAACACTCACGTCCGTAGCCATGAAGTGCTTTGAATGGCTCACAGCAACAACATTGTCCCAGAAACCCTAGACCCACTCCAATTTGCATACCGCTCAAACAGATACACAGATGATGTAATCTCTAGTGCACTCCACACTGCCCTTTCCCACCTGGACAAAATGAACACCTACAGCTCAGCGTTCAACACCATAGTACCCTCAAAGCTCATGACCAAGCTAAGGATCCTAGGACTGAACACCTCCCTCTGCAACTGGATCCTGGACCTCCTGACAGGCCGCCCCCAGGTGGTGAGGGTAGGTAGAAACACATCTGCCACGCTGATCCTCAACACTATGCGTGCTCAGTCCCCTCCTGTACTCCCTGTTCACCCACGACTGCATGGCCAGGCACGACTCTAACACCATCATTAAGTTTGCTGACGACACAACAGTGGTAGGCCTGATCACCGACAACGACGAGACAGTCTATAGGGAGGAGGTCAGAGACCTGGCCAGGTGGTGCCAGATTAACAACCTATTCCTCAACGTAACCAAGACTAAGGAGATGATTGTGGACTACAGGAAAAGGAGCACAGAGCACGTCCCCAGTCTCAGGGGCTGTAGTGGAGCAGGTTGAGAGCTTCAAATTCCTTGGTGTCCACATCAACAACAAACTAGAATGGTCCAAACACACCAAGACAGTCGTGAAGAGGGCATGACAAAGCCTATTCCCCCTCAGGAAACAACAAATATTTGGCATGGTTCCTGAGATCCTCAAAACGTTCTACAGCTGCAATATCGAGAGCATCACTGCCTGGTACGGCAATTGCTCGTCTCCGACCGCAAGGCACTTCAGAGGGTAGTGCATACGGCCCAGTACATCACTGGGGCAAAGCTGTCTGCCATCCAGTACCTCGACACCAGGCTGTGTCAGAGGAAGGCCCTAAAAACGATCAAAGACCCCAGCCACCCCAGTCATAGACTGTTCTCTCTACTACCGCATAGCAAGGGGTACCAGAGTGCCAAGTCTAGGACAAAAAGGCTTCTCAACAGTTTTTACCCCCAAGCCATAAGACTCCTGAACAGGTAAACAAATGGTTACCCGGACTATTTGCATTGTGTGCCACCCCCCCCCCCCAAACCCTCTTTTACGCTGCTGTTACTCTCTGTTTATCTTATATGCATAGTCACTTTAACTATACATTCATGTACATACTACCTAAATTGGCCCGACCAACCAGTGATCCCGCACATTGGCTAGCCAGGCTATCTGCATTGTGTCCCACCACCCACCAACCTCTTTTTACGCTTCTGCTACTCTCTGTTTATCTTATATGCATAGTCACTTTAACGATACCTACATGTACAGACTACCTCAATAAGCCTGACTAACAGGTGTCTGTATATAGCCTTGCTACTGTTTTTTCAAATGTCTTTTTACTGTTGTTTTCTTTCTTTACTTACACACACACACACACACACTACACCTTTTTCTTCGCACCATTGGTTAGAGCCTGCAAGTAAGCATTTCACTGTAAGGTTTACACTTGTTGTATTCGGCACACGTGACAAATAAACTTTGATTTGATTTTTATGCATGTTTTACGCAGAGAAATTCAATGGAATATATTGTACATAAAGGTAACTGCCAAAATAAAGGAAAACACTTGAGTAAATGCAGGATACAGAGTATATTAAAAGCAGGTGATTCCAAACAGGTGTGGTTTAGGCTTGGACGGTATATTGTATATACTGTATACTGGGGTATTTGGAAATAGCCATGGGAGGGTATTAAAATACCTTCAATACTGTTGAAACTATTTATTTGTAGTTTTTTAAATACATTTGAATATTTGTAGCTATTTTCTAGTAAATACCTGCAGTCAACTTGTGCAATACATTAGGAGATAAAGAACATTGCATTGTTAATTTCACCTGTAACATTATTATAAGCTTATGGTAGTCTCCAGTCATGTGTCACGTTGTGTTTGTTTACAAGCACACAAAGACGAGAGACCAGAACTTTGTAAATAACTCACTGTTGTGCAGCATGCGCCAGGCAATCTAGTTACAATATGGAATTCACAACTAAATGTTTGCCAGCTAGATATATTATACCTATTAAGTTTAACTGTATAAATGCCCCTTTTCAAACAGCACATATAGTATCACAAGTCAGGAATGTATGGCATTTCTCAACAGGGTTATTCATATAGATGACAATCTCAAAAAGAGCAGTTGATACCATTTACAGTATGGGATTAAGATTTGAACAGTACCTTGAGGGGGAACTCAATGTGAAGATGTCCTTAGAACTGAGGAACCCAGAGAGAAGGAATGACGGTATAATAGAGGACGGTGTGTTAGCAAAGACATACAGTATCAAGTCTCTTTTCATGAAAAATACATTGGTTCTTGGATACTGAGAGGTGATAGGTAAACCATAGGGCTTTTGATACTTACTGTCAGGGTATGTAGTATTCTACTTAGTAATCTGTCACTCTCCATATGAGTTGTTGAAATGTCATTATAGAATGAGATCTAACAATATCAGAGCAGGAAAGATAGTAAGAGGAGCTGATAAGTTATCTTATTGAAGTTATATCTATACAACTTTTAAGTGTGACATTTACATATACAGTATGTACACCATCCATTCTGCAGATATACTGATTTATCAAAAGTACAAAGTTAAGTTACCCAATGCTGTCCTTATGAACAGTAACACACAGAATGTGATAACGTTAATGTGATAACGTGACATGTAAAGCAACATGTGAAAACATGAAACTACACGTGAAAACATGTGAAGTGTTGCAAAACCCATTTTCACATGAATTCATCTGACATTTCATGTGAAATCATGTGGTTGTATGTAAGGGACACCAGTGCCAGTACAGAGGCCACTGGTCCAGTGGAGGAGTGCTCTGCCAAGCCTGCCCTTCTCCCCTAGCTACATCAGAGAGACTAGGCAGGCAGAGAGAGAGGCAGTGGATTGTTTTAGCGTTGGCCTATGATAACTGGCCCGGCCTCAGTGAGGTCCAGCTCAGAGCTGTGAGGGGAAAGATCCCTGACAGGGATTAGCCTAGACTGTCAGATGGCCTCCATTGTCCAAACGAGCAGAGCCTGCCACACCATACTTCAAACTGTATCTGAGGATAGGTTACGCTCCAGAGGTCTGGACGAGCCAGAGGAAGAGTAGCTAATATCTCTTAAACTTCCACATCTACTTGTGAGGCAGAGAACAGAGACCCATCTCCTCCAGACATGCAGTTGATTATTGAATCTCTCCATTTAGATATGACATTCCCATGTAATCTTCTACCTAGTACCCTGAGAGTAACACAGACGGGCAGAAAATTAAATCAATGCCATTTCTCTGGGCCGGTGGTACTTTATTTGCATGGCTTCTACAGATGTAGTAACAGTTAATGTGATTTATGACAGACATACGGCCCTATAAAATCTGTTATATTGTTTGCCTTATTCCGTTTAGTTTTTTTCCCAAAATTCCATTTAGTTTTTCCAGATTTCAGTTTTTACTCTCAAAATCACACTTTTAGAAAAACAACACAATTGGATATTCCATGTCCACAACAACGCTTCAACCACATCAGGAGACCACTTTTGAGGTTTAGGAAAAATAGAAGAAATTCGATTTTTGGGTGTAGTTGCCCTTTTATGCAAGTGGGCACCAGCAAGAGACCATTGTTTGGTTAGCAATGTTTCTGTAGTGCTCATGTGATTTCAGAGTTTGCAAAATGAATGGCCACTAGATTGATGCAAATAATCATATTCTGCCAGGTACTGTAGGCATAGGCTACTGTGTAGTTAACACTGAAGGATTGTGGGAAAGCCTTTCCATCGGTACCAGAAGAAGGCTGTCATTAGCATCATTACTAACTGCTACATGAAGTGTAGACGCGCACACACACACGTGCCATTTCAGAAAGATTAAGGAAAATACAAATCACTGAAGCATTTAGTTCATGTATTTTGATTTTTCTGGGGAAATATTGATTAATTTAATTTTAAATTTTGGATTCCATGATTCCGCATTCTCCCCCACGTGGATTTAATAGGGTCATATAAACATCTCCCAAAACAAACCACAGCAGACAAACAGGGTGAATGCTGCTTAATGTTAGGATGTTAGCAATAATAACATCAGACCCATGCGTACCCACAACTTTACCAGAGTCAGTCAAAGGTCAAGGAGAAAGAAGCTCACTCCCGCCTGGCAGGTTGTTGTTCCCATTATAGCAATTACAATACATCAGGAGAACTCCAAATTGTTTTGTATGTGTCCCTTTACAAGTGAGTACAGACTACAGGTCGACCGATTATGATTTTTCAACGCCGATACCGATTATTGGAGGACCAAAAAAGCCGATAACGATTCAAATCGGACAATTTTTATTTATTTATTCGTAATAATGACAATTACAACAATACTGGATGAACACTTATTTTAACTTTATATAATACATCAATAAAATCAATTTAGCCTCAAATAAATAATGAAATGTTCAATTTGGTTTAAATAATGCAAAAACAAAGTGTAAAAGTGCAATAAGTGCCATGTAAAAAAAAGCTAACGTTTGAGTTCCTTGCTCCGAACATAAGAACATATGAAAGCTGGTGGTTCCTTTAAACATGAGACTTCAATATTCCAAGTAAAGAGGTTTTAGGTTGTAGTTAATATAGTATTTATAGGACTATTTCTCTCTGTACCATTTGTATTTAATATACCTTTGACTATTAGATGTTCTTATAGGCACTTTAGTATTGCCAGTGTAACAGTATAGCTCCCGTCCCTCTCCTCGCCCCTACCTGGGCTCGAACCAGGAACACATCGACAACAGCCACACTCGAAGCAGCGTTACCCATGCAGAGCAAGGGGAACAACTACTCCAAGTCTCAGAGCGAGTGACATTTGAAACGCTATTAGCGCGCACCCCACTAACTAGCTAGCCATTTCACATTGGTTACACCAGCCATTAGGCTGATAGGCTTGAAGTCATAAACAGCACTGTGCTTGCAAAGAGCTGCTGGCAAAATGCACGAAAGTGCTGTTTGAAAGAATGCTTACGAGCCTGCTGCGGCCTACCATCACTCAGTCAGACTGCTCTATCAAATATCAAATCATAGACTTAATGATAACATAATAACACACAGAAATACGAGCCTTTGGTCATTAATATGGTCGAATCCGGAAACTATAATTTTGAAAACAAAACATTTATTATTTCAGTGAAATACGGAACCGTTCGGTATTTTATCTAACGGGTGGCATTCATAAGTCTAAATATTCTTGTTACTTTGTACAACCTTCAATGTTATGTCATAATTAAGTAAAATTCTGGCAAATTAGTTCACAATGAGCCAGGCTGCCCAAACTGTTGCATATACCCTGACTCTGCGTGCAATGAACGCAAGAGAAGTTACACAATTTCACCTGGTTAATATTGCCTGCTAACCTGGATTTCTTTTAGCTAAATATGCAGGTTTAAAAATATATACTTCCATGTATTGATTTTAAGAAAGGCATTGGTGTTTATGGTTTGGTACAGTCGTGCAACGATTGTGCTTTTTTCGCAAATGCGCTTTTGTTAAAACATCCCCCAGCGTTGCATCGATTATATGCAACGCAGGACATGCTAGATAAACTAGTAATTTCATCAACCATGTGTAGTTAACTAGTGATTATGATTGATTGTTTGATTGTTTTTTATAAGATAAGTTTAATGCTAGCTAGCAACTTACCTTGGCTTCCACTTCATTCGCGTAACAGGCAGGCTCCTGGTGGAGTGCAATGAGAGGCAGGTGGTTGGACTAGTTTAACCGTAAGGTTGCAAGATTGAATCCCAGAGCTGACAAGGTGAAAATCTGTCGTTCTGCCCCTGAACAAGGCAGTTAACCCGTTCCTAGGCCGTCATTGAAAATAAGAATGTGTTCTTAACTGACTTGCCTAGTTAAATAAATGTGTAATATATATATATATATATAATTTTAGTAATACATTTTTTTTTTTTTAAATCGGCATCCAAAAATACAGATTTCCGATTGTTATGAAAGTTTGAATTCGGCCATTCCGATTAATTGGTTGACCTCTAGTACAGACTGTAGAGTTCTCGTAACAGCTCTCTAAGCCACGTAGCGTACAGGGCACATTATATAAATGTCTCAAACAAATACAAATTCAACATGGTCAAATATTCAAACTGAGCAGTGCACTCAATTAATACTTCTGTACAAAACACACCAAAACCACCACTCAAATGCTCAGACAGACATGTGAAACGTGCCATTAAGAATTGTATCATAAGAGGCATCACGGGGCTCTTTCTATCATGTTCTGAATGTCAAATCATCTTTCATTAGCGAACTAGAAGTTGGGTACATCTGTGGAGCATCTGTTGCCAGCCCGGCCCAGATGTCCTTAGAGGTCAGTAGGTTAGTGTCCTTCTGGAGAGACGCCATCTAATCCCAACCTCAGCCTGCCCTTCTGCTTACACACTGGATAACCACGCCCCTACTCCCACCTCCCCTTTCCTGAAAAGAAGAGATTCCAAATGATTAGTTGTGCCTCCCCATGGGGCAGAGAGGAATAGAGAAGGAATATGGAGGGGGTGTAATTCAATTAGCCCCTTAGCTCCAGTGCTGAGCTGTGAATGGGGTGTAGTGGACGTGTGGATCTAGTGTACACAGAGGACAACTGGCACCAATGTCGCAGGTGATAGTGCTGAGCATTAAAGCCACTCTGACATACTATGGATCCCTCGGGCACTAAACACAAGCTCTGAAAAACTGTTCTGCCACCCGGGCAACCTAAACCTGAACCTGATACACTGACAATGTGCAGAGATTGCATGCTATGGCCATCAAAGCACAGAGAAAACTGCCATGGTCCTTTTGTTGTCACATGAAAAGAAGAGGCAGCCACCTTATCCGGTAAGCCTACAGCACAGCAGCAAGCTTCCTCCATGTGTCAGTAGTAGAGAGTGAGAGTTGGCTCTCTCTCTCTCTCTCTCTCTCTCTCTCTCTCACAGCACAGCGGTCCCTTTCAAAACCCTCTCTGCACTGCTCCCTCTTTGTCCCTCATCCCTACAGGGAATTCATACAGCTCTGCAGTGCCTCTCTGCATGACACTCCTATAATTTATTACAGTCTTTTCCCAGGCCCAGAGAAATCAAATCAAACTGTAAATATAGTGCATGTTTCCCCAGTATGAGCTACTCACATAGGCCAGTAGATCACTAATAAATGCCAGAGATCCTGGCAGTCATTAAATAACCGCGTCAATAATTACATTCTTATGGATTATGAAAAAGAAAGAAACGTGAGCATAGATAATGAATGAGAAAGCTGCTTTACATGAGGAACTATAAGTGGAATAAAGCCTTCCATCAGCCAGTCTTGTACAGTATATCAAAAGGAGAGCCCTACCAGCCGTGTTCATAGTGATGCTGTGACCTATGACCCTAGACTGGCACACACACCTGGTGGTGTTACATGACACCCTCTGGCCCTGACCGATCCAGGCTGGATAGGAGCCATCTCCTGGGGATGGCAGAGGATAGCCTGTCTACCCCGGGTGGCCCACCACCCATCACTGGGTAAAGTGCCATTTCACGTCTGTGGAAACTGAAGACCTGCATGGAACAGACTGCAGCTGCCATGCACTATACACAGAGCAGATGGTAAAGGTGGCAAAAAGTTCACACAGTATCATTTGAAACCTATAGACAGCATTTCCATTTCGGTACTAGACAAACTGCTTCTGCATATACTTTTTAATATTAATAGATTTTTTAAAATGTTCTGACTATGCCTTGCACTGTTAGTCGGCTACTGTACATTAGACCTCCTCTGGAGAAAACCATACAGGCAGTCTCAGTAGTTTGTGCCTTGCAGGTGGTGCATGAGTAGGCAGTGGTAAGGTTTCTTGGTATAGTAACAGAATGAACTGCTGTGTGAAGAGGCCCTCCAAAGTGACAGCTACTGTAGACACCATGCCATTGTCACTGTGTGTCCACTGATGCTGTTTTTAGCACACTGCTCTGCACACAAGCATTTACTCTGACACGGTAGATATCTACAGTAAGGCCATTATTGGTTGCTGAATGGACCTTTTTATGCCCTTCAATCTTAATTCCCCTTTCCTCCTTATTAGATAGTCTTTAAATATCGCATTTCAGTTTGTGTATATTACAAAGATTATGAGAGCGCGAGCGAGAGGTAACAAAGACAAGAGAACGAAAGGGGGGGGGCATATTTAAGTAACTAATGATAAATTCACAGCCATGATTGAATGCAAGCAGAGATTTAAAAAACAGACTAATGAAAATGTCTTCCACCAAAATCCATACAAGATGAAATAGCATGATCCATCCTTGTACATTACATATCCCTGTACCCAAGTCTGAACCAAAAACCCTACAATCTGTATTGTATGATTGCACAGTGGGTCAGTATCTTTGGTTTTCAAATTGTACCTTTCACACCCATTACAGAACTAAATGAATGGTTAGAACTAAAACAAACATTTTTTTAATCCTCTCTCGTTATTTAATACATCTGGCACAAATGTGAATAGATCCTGACATTCTAAATACGCTACTTCTAACAAACAGACAACAGAGCTGTAGTGTCTCTGGTGAATGTTCTGTTCATATAGGATATGTGGAGAGAGCTGAAACCCATACTGCGGCTGATTCGTTGCATAAATATTGCATAGTGAAAGAGCAGACCATCCCACACAGAGGATGAACAGGAGACAGAGTGTAAGCATGGACGTGATTGCAGTGGAAATGGAGGATGAAGCTATTTAATTGGGGCATGTTCGTGTGGCTGTGAGGAGAGGTTAGATACATTAGAGAGGTCATTTCCCAGAAACAGGTCTGCTTTTACACAGAGGAAAAGCACATCTCACAGAGATTATTACATTGTGCTGAACAGTGCATGAATGCACCAACTGTCTGGTGTATGATGAAAATGTTCCATGTGAAAATGTTTTGTTGATGACCAATATAATAATAATAATCAATGCTGGTATTTATGGCTTAAAATACAATAAATCTATAAATAACTAGTATAATTAAACAATAAGGCCTGTGGAGGTGTGCTATATGGCCAATTTTCCTTAGCTAAGGGCTGTTCTTAGATAGAGCTCTTAGCCATGGTTTATTGGCCATATATCACGTGATATTATGGCCAATATGCCACAAACCCCCGAGGAGCCTTATTGTTATTATAAACTAGCTACCAGCGTAATTAGAACAGTAAAAATACATGTTTTGTCATACCCGTGGTATACCACGGCTTTCAGCCAATCAGCATTTAGGACTCAAACCACCTGGTTTGTAATCTACCATAGAAGAAAATAACCTCATATATAATGTAGAGAAATATGATAGGCGACCATTGTTGAACAGTACCTCTAAAAATTGTATCTTTCTCCTAGAGGTCAGAATCATACCCGTGGTAAACCACGGCTTTCAGCCAATCAGCATTTAGGACTCAAACCACCTGGTTTGTAATCTACCATAGAAGAAAATAGAAGGAAAATAACCTCATATATAATGTAGAGAAATATGATAGGCGACCATTGTGGAACAGTAGCTCTAAAAATGGTATCTTTCTCCTAGAGGTCAGAAGACTAGAAGAGTCCCATGGATATAGGCCTATACTGGCAGTACAGTACTGTTCTTAACCTCTTTACAGCTGCTGGGATTGCACCAGCCAGGTTCCTAGAGATTAACACTCAGTCCAGTTTCTCAGTTACACAACAAACTATGAGAGTACTGTGATGTTGCTTAGAACCCTGTTGAGACAAGAGTCAGAACAGCACAGAGCACATTGTACACAATACAAACAATCTGCCAATCAGCTCCTCGGTGTACTGTGACTGTCAGACCAAAGCTGTAGACAACGAGGCGATGCATGCTCCTTTGTAAGAGAGGGAAGACCACACAGTGAGTCCAGTTATGATGGTCACCAGAGCTGCAGTGATAGAAACAAACACGTTGAACACACCCATGTCAGAAGAAATAAACTATGGCTTAATTAAACACTGTTAACAGGAAATGTTTCAAATTGATGGTACATGATAATATTTTTCATTGTTGAAATGCATTGCTTATCAATCATTAGAAGGCCTTGTCAGTCTCTTGAATTAATCACTGTTATAGATCAAAACTACTGATGCGACTCATCTTCCCCATCGGGTACACTGAGAATCCCTATGACATTACTGCTGGTTATGCTGATGAGCTGAACGCACAGGACTAAAACAAGGCACTCACTCAACACAGCTTCTAGCAGCCAAATGCATTTCCGTTCCAAATGTGAAATAATTTGCTGTCTGCCAAAATGGCCCACTCTCTCCCTGTGAGTCAAGGTGCTGACGCCGTAGCTGTGAGACAGAAGTGGCTGACTAGCTGGGCTAGCCTGAAAGGGCGCTGGGCTCTGGAGAGGAGAGAGTGAGGGGAGAGAGAGAGGGGGCTGGAGCCTGGTATCGCTGGGTCAGCAGCAAGCTGCAAAGGATCTCACTAGAGGACAGCACTATTTCAGAGGTGATCTTTAGACAGGATGGTCGTCTCCAGCAGACAGACAGCCATGTAAACATCCTGACAGCTGCCCTGCACCAGGAGCCTGACGAGAAGGAACCTATTGACCTTGATCTGATCGGGAAGCATTGGCTTGTCCTTAGCTAATCAACTGTGTAGTTCAACAACAATATCATTGTTTTGGTTAATTTGTTGTTGTATTTACATCCAAGCTCCCTGCTCCCCCAGCCCTTGGCGTCATCTGTTGTCCAGGGAGTCTGGCTTTAAAGCCACTGGCCCACTGCCATCATGTCGTAGGCTACATACAATGGGATGATTTTCAAACTATACAGTACCATCACCTCTACCAGTCTGATAAACAATGTAATCTTGAATATAGAGAGAACAACATTCATAAAAATTAATCGAATCCAAATGTCCTCTATGTCCAACAGCTCTCCTGCTCTGCCATATTTAGCAGTGATGTTTCATTAATGCGGATCGATGAGCAGCTTGATCAGCAGTTCTCAGCGTTCCACCGTCATTGACCTTTGGCTCCTATGGGCTGCTGTGGTAGACCCTGCCAACACAGAGCACTCCTAGCGTGGTGATGGGGGGGGGGCAATGCCCTCAGGAACCCACAGAGACAGCTCCTAATTCTCCTAATGTAGGCAGGTTTCCATTGACCCAGGTTTATTCGCCAAAAGCAATGTTGTAATGGAAACGGCAGATATAGGATACATTTTCTTAAGATAAACACTATTTGTATCTGTTCGAATGTGTTGTCTAACTTTCTTTGCGACAATAATGATTGAAACAGTGTTTTTCAAATAAATGATGAGTTGCCCTTTTTTAATTATTACCTACTGTTTGCTAAATCTTGCATTTTACCAGAGAGAAGTAGGTTGGCTATACCGAGAAAAGTACCAGAGAAAAGAATAACTGAATTGCTTCAACTTGCTTTTCTAGTTGGCTGGATGCAAGTTTCACCATCCAATTATTTCAGATCTACAGGAGTGCAAGATTCACCAGGGCACGGGCCGTGGCGATACATTGGCACATGACAATAATTAGAATATGGCAAATATTCTAGCATTCTATCCATGCTGACTTTTGCAGGCTACCTGCAACATGAAAGAGATAAGTGGGAGGGCATGCAGGCTGTCTGCAATTTATTAACGCAAAATGTTCCTAAATGGGTAATGGAAACACTTCAACTACTTGTATTCGACATTCTAGGTTTTTGCTGAAAAGTTTAAACAATGTAGGTGTGACGTCATTACGTCCAGCTGTTTGTATCGACACATAACAGTTAAATGGAAACGCACCATAGCAGGAAATTGTCACATTTATTTTCTATGCAAACGTTCTAAATGTCGACAACAACAAAAAAAAATCACTGGACATGATGGAAATATAGCTATGGTCACATTGGCCCGGTCTCTCTCTCACACAGACACACAGACACACACACTGCTTCAACAGCACATATGGGCCCCATGTGTAACAGACTACCGTGGCATTTGTTCACCAACAGTAAAAATGATGGAAGTGTAAACATGAGTGAAATATAATCCTAGTTTTAGAGGGGCTAACAGAGTGACAGTAGACCACTACACTTGAACAAAAAACACAGGCATGTCACAACAAGATAACCATTATTCACTGGGAACAAACAGTCATTATGGGGTAATGACAGCCAGGTGTTTTTCTATGGGCGTCAGGTAGCCTAGCGGTTACAGCATTGGGCCAGTAACCGAAATGTCGCTGGTTCGAAAACCCCAGCCGGTGAGAGAAAAAAATTCTGTGGATGTGCCCTTGAGGGAGGCACTTAATCTTAATTTGCTGTAGGGGCATCGTATAACACATTTCACAGCACCCATCCTGTGTATGTGACAACACAACATTTATTGTTCTTTTTGTTTTTTTATTCTCATTAAGGCTGTCAATTTGAGTCTTCCGGACTTGCGATAAACATCTTTAAAAGAACTGCAGTAGGATGATAATCAGAGTGCAAACTACAATCCTACTGTACACTTTGTAATGCTCAGCCACCTCAAGTCAAATAACAAATACGCAGTAGAGTAGTGGTACATGGAGAAGTGGGTACATTCACATTATTTCTTTATTTTATTTGTTTTTAACCGCCCACTCGGCAAAGTAAAATTCTATGAGAAATGGTGACATTTAGAATGACCTAAAATAATGGCAATGTGAAATTCATTCACCATGATATCCAGCAATAATAGACCTAGCACTTATGGCTGGTATGTTAGGGTAAGGGATCAGATAAGCACAGGGGTAAGAAAAGGAACAGATTTCAGTGGTAGTGCGTTGCATGAGAACGTATACCTTCCGCTGTTTCCCAACCCTGGTCCTCGAGTACCACCAACAGTACACATTTTTATTGTAACCCTGGACAATGGTTGGGAAACACTGCACTACACCACTGTGCATATGTGGTCAAATCAGATGATTATAAAAATGCACATGAAACTAGGTAGTATACCGTAAATACCATATACTGCGGAATTTGGAAATAGCCACGGGATGGTTTGTCAACATTTTGCTACTTTTTAAGTAGATACTTGCAGTCAACTTGTGCAATATGTTAGGAGATAAAGCAGACCACGTTAATCATTTCACCTGTCACATTATGAATCTTACCGTAGCTCCCCAGAACAGTTGAGCCAGTCACATTTGTGTTTGTAAATGGCACAACGAGAGAAAGCAGGAGCAGGTGAGTCCAGCTATGTATTGACAGAGGTCTTGTTTTATATTGAAAGTCAGTGTTTTTTTTGTTTCAATAGAGTGATCAGGGACGTACAACTATAGTTATTCTTCACAGAAAATAAATGAGTGCAACACATTCAGCAGAAAATAGCTTCATTGTCATCAGGCGACAACAGAAGTGCAACATTATTTGGCTAGCAGCTAAATGAGCTTACAATTAAAAATCAAGGTATTTTTTGCAAAAAATTATGCATGGCCATTATATTTCTAATGTTCATTATAGAAAGAATGTAATCAGCTACATTTACTAATGTTTTTCCCAAAGTTAATCTGGCATTTTACCAGAGAGAAGTAGGCTGGCTACACCGAGAACAGTACCAGAGAAAAGAAGCTACACATCAGTCAGAGCGCGGTCTTTTGATAGAAGGCTCCTTCCGGAATTCTAATCCAAGTGCAACTGAAGCACAAAATGTGTTTGATGCTGAGTAGAAATTACAATATGAAGCATTTTAGATTTGCATTAACAAAATGCAACAAGATATTTCTTACGCATTTAATAGTTTTTTCCTGCGTGAAAACAAAGAATTCTGCGTTAGGGCGACCCCTAAGTTTAACATGCTAGTTATCTAAGTAAGTGGCTGAATTAATAAGGTCACAGGGCATTATATTAGGTTAGTTTTCTGCCATGGTTGAGAAGTCAAAGGCCTTTGGATGAGTTATATGTACAGCTGCCACTGCAGCTTGATTTCCTTGCATTTTTTATCCTCTCAGTTCTGGGCCCGTCAGCTCCTCCCCTATCTTCTCTGAGCAGAGCAGGCATGCCTGTTGCCCTAGCAACTCCCAGACTCCACACAAACACAGTGTTTACACAGTACTGTCCTTTCTTCAAACAAGCGTGCCTCAAAAATGTGTTCATTAAGCACAATGTCTCCCGATCACATTTGCTTGTAAATGTCCAAATTAACAAAACATGACATTCGGTAGCTCCTACCTATATATGTATAACTTTATATGCTGGACTGCCGGTCTTTGCAATTAGTTTATTTTCATTTGCCCTTATTTAGTTAGCAGCCTCTATCGAAATTTGCTATTACTTGTGCTAATTTTGTTAGCATTCTGGTAATAGACACCAAATGGTCTTTAAAAAAATAAATTGTGCCCCCTTGTGTACTAAACCGGTAATACTGTAAATCCAAGTGTGAGAGAAGGAAGGTATGCAGATATGAAAATCTGGATACCACCCAACTCTACTACACCAAACAAACCTAAATGACAGAGTGAAAAGAAAGAAGCCTGTATAGAATAAAAACATATTCCAAAACAAGCATCCTATTTGCAAATAAGGCATGAAAGTAAAACTGAAAAAAATGTGGAAAAGAAATTAACTTTATGCCCTTACCACAAAGCAATATGTTTGGGGTAAATCCAACAACAAATCATTGAGTAACACCACTATTCATATTTTCAAGCACGGTGGTGGCTGCATTGTTATGGGTATGCTTGTTATCGGCAAAAACTAGGGAATTTAATTAAGATAAAAAAATTATGGAATAGAGCTAAGCACATGCAAAATCCTAGAAGAAAACCTGGTTCAGTCTGCTTTCCAACAGACGCTGGGAGACAAATTCACTGTAGGCTATTTGGCATCACATGCACTTACAGTACCACTACCAGACCAAGACCATATTATGGCAATAACAACTCAAATAAGCAAAGAGAAACAACAGTCCATCATTACTTTAAGAAATGGAGGTCAGTCAACGCAGAATATTTGAAGACATTTTAAAAGTTCTTGAAGTGCAGTCGCAAAAAGCATCAAGCGCTATGATGAAACTGACTCATGAGGACCGCCACAGGAAAGGAAGACCCAGAGTTACCTCAGCTGCAGCCTCAACATCAACTGTTTTCAGAGGAGACTGTGTGAATTAGGCCTTTGTGGTCGAATTGCTGCAAAGAAACCACTACAAAAGGACACCAATAAGAAGAAGAGACTTGCTTGGGCCAAGAAACACGAGAAATGGACATTAGACCAGTGGAAATCTGTCCTTTGGTTTGATGAGGCCAAATTTGAGATTTTTGGTTCCAATCGCGGTGTCTTTGTGAGAAGCAGAGTAGGTGACCGGACAATCTCTGCATGTGTGGTTCCCACCGTGAAGAATGGAGGAGGAGGTGTGATGGTGTGGGGGTGCTTTGTTGGTGATTTATTTAGATTTCAAGGCACACTTAACCAGCATGGCTATCACAGAATTCTGCAACGATACACCATCCCATCTGGTTTGCGCTTAGTCACACTATCATTTGTTTTTCAACAGGACAACTACCCAAAACAATCCTCCAGGCTGTGTAAGTGCTATTGGATCACAAAGAAGAGTGCTGCTCCAGTGAAAAGCTATGATGTAGGAGTTCCATCAGTGTCTCATATGAGACAAGCCACATGCGCCATACTCAAACTAGTGGCATGTGGACAGAACATATTAAACCAACAACAACAAAAAATGTATTTTCTTCTCACTGTCTAAGTCTAATAATGTCTTGCTCCTTTAACCTGAACACACACCCAACAACCAATCACCAAACAACCACACAGACAATCTTAACTTAATAAATAAGATAAACCACCAATTCTCCACACCCAAGCTTTTCATTGCCACAGAATCAAAGGGATAGTTCATAGTACCCATGGTTAGTCATTGTAAAACCCATCCACCATGCTAGAAATACTTATGGTTGGCCCAAAGCATAGGAAGAATAAAGAATAACATACTTGAGTTCCTTGAAAAAACAGGGGAGGATGAGGCAAGACCTATGGAAGCTGCTGTGCGTGACCATATAGACATCAGTGAAAAGGAGAGATCTACTTCAGAGAACACAAATACAGGGTCAAGAGCCACAGCAGTACAGTATAGCACAGGGTGTGCTGCAGTTTCCAACTCCCACACAATCATCATCATGCATTATTATGGTTCATCAATCACACTCTCTGATGACTCCAAAACCCTCACTTCCCCAACAGTCCCAACCCCTTACTTCCCAACCCTGCGACTAAACATTTCCTGGGGAATTCCGTCCAGGAATGTTATGTTGGTGAAGGAGCAACTGCAACAGCTGGGAGGAAAACCACATTCTAGTGGATGGCAGAAACGCATAGGTCAAATCTCACACACAGTAAATAGCAGCTTGTCCTCTTCACTGGCACTAGACCAAGAACAACTCCCTGTTTTTAATTAACCATTGTCATTATGACCTGTGTTGCATTATTGGACTGCTTTTTTGCAGATCAAATGATTGAGAGACTATACATCGACGTCTTAGAACAGTCTTATCCCACATTTCACCTCAAACTAACATTTGTTAAGAGTTGGTCCCATGTTTCATGAGCAGAAATAAAAGATCACAGAAATGTTCCATACCTACAAAAAGCTTATTTATCTCAAATGTTGTATACAAATGTGTATACATCCCTGTTAGTGAGCAGTTCTCCTTTGCCAAGATAATCCATCCACCTAACAGGTGGCATATCAAGATGCGTATTAAACAGCATGATCATTACACACTTGCACCTTGTGCTGGGGACAATAAAATGGTACTCTAATATGTGCAGTTTTGTCACACAACACAATGCCACAGATGCCTGAAGTTGAGGAAACGTACAATTGTCATGCTAACTGCAGGAATGTCCACCAGAGCTGTTGCCAGAGAACATAATGTTAATTTCTCTACCCTAAGCCGCCTCCAGCATCGTTTTAGGGAATTTGGCAGTACGTCCAACTAGCCTCACAACCACAGACCACAGACCACGCCAGCCCAGCACCTCCACATCCGGCTCCTTTACCTGCGGGATCGTCTGAGACCAGACATCCAGACAGCTGATGAAACTGTGGGTTTGCACAAGCAAAGAATATCTGTACAAAATTTCTGAAACTGTCTCGGGGAAGCTCCTCACCAGGGTCTTGACCTGACGGCAGTTTGGCATCGTAACCGACTACATTGGGCAAATGCTAAACTTCGATGGCAACTGGCACGCTGGAGAAGTGTACTCTTCACGGATGAATCCCGGTTTCAACTGTACTGGGCAGATGGCAGACAGCATATATGGTGTCGTGTGGGCAAGCGAAGTGCCCCATGGTAGCGGTGGGGTTATGGTATGGGCAGGCATTAGCTACGGACAACCAACACAATTGCATTTTATCCATGACAATTTGAAGGCACAGAGATACCGTTACGGGATCCTGAGGCCCATTTCCGTGCCATTTGTCCGCCACCATCACCTCATGTTTCAGAATGATAATGCACAGCCCCATGTCGCAAGGAGCTGTACACAATTCCTGAAATCTGAAAATGTCCCAGTTCTGGACTGCATACTCACCAGACATGTCACACATTGACCATGTTTGCGATGCTCGTATAAGGCAGTGTCATCCAGTTCCCACCAATATCCAGCAATTTCACACAACCATTTTTTTTTATTTTACCTTTATTTAACTAGGCAAGTCAGTTAAGAACAAATTCTTATTTTCAATGACGGCCTAGGAACAGTGGGTTTAACTGCCTGTTCAGGGGCAGAACGACAGATTTGTACCTTGTCAGCTCGGGGATTTGAACTTGCAACCTTCCGGTTACTAGTCCAACACTCTAACCACTAGGCTACCCTGCCGAAGAGGAGTGGGACCACATTCAGCCTGATCAGCTCTACACGAAGGAGATGTGTCGCGCTGCATGAGGCAAATGGTGGTCACACCAGATACTGACTGGTTTTCTGATCCACACCCTTACCTTTTTATTTTAAGGTATAAGTGACCAACACATGCATATCTGCATTCCCAGTCATGTGAAATCCATAGAATAGGGCCTAATTTATTTATTTCAATATGTGAACTGTAAGTCAGTAAACCCTTTGAAATTGTTGCATGTTGCGTTTAGATTTTTGTTCAGCGTAATTGGACTTATTCAAGCCTTTGATCATGAGTGATGAAGAGAGTAGCACAGTTCATTAGACTGTCAGTAGCACCTGTTTATCTAAAACACATGCCACAAAATGCCTTAATTTGCCAAAAATGAAAAAATATATTTATCTAGCATGGGCCACTGGTAATTGGAGTGTGCCGTCTCCCAGTCCCATATGGGATCTCAAATACTAGTAATTCCCCAGAACACAATAAAATTTAATAATTTACACAAGGAGGGCACTTTTGACTGAATTAGAGTGTGTTATAACAGAGACCTTAACAGCTTCCCATAATCCAGAGTAATTTTCATAATGGCCTCTTAAATGGATGGCTTGTGATTAGGCAAAGGCAATGTCCAAATGATTAAAAAGATAGCTGAAGTATATGTACTCCAGCTAGATGAGGATAAGTCAATAAGAGGTAAACTGATAGTAATTACTATATGACCTGATACCAGGTTTCAGTGCGTATTGACAGCACTGAATACATGTTGAATATAATCTGATGTGTGCACACATGACAGAGACAGGATTACTTCACTTGTCTATTGTCTAAACCAGGTGGTCTACTACTGTAGGTAGGCCTATATATTGTTTTGTGATGTCTATTGGCTAGATCAACAACTGATAGAATATAGGGTAGAATGAGACCCATGGACATGACTACTCTGTTGGGATCTAGAAATATGCTGTGTGCCTCAGACAGTTTTAAGAGTGGTACAGTGCTGCTGATATTGTAACCTCTGGATCAATATCTGCACAATTCCCCTTTGTGTTTCCATGAGGTGATGTTTGATTAATTGAATATGATTTTATCAGTCGTCGTTGGCAAGTGCGTGCTCCATCTGAGCTTGTGACACTTGTGGTAATGTTAGCTAAATATAACTGTGTACAAGACAGACTGACGGAGCACAGATTCTCTGTACTGTAGAATCATTGGGAGGTCCCACTATCTCTGAACATGGACTGGCCAAGAGTTTGCGCTGGAATGGTTCAGTGTGGATGCATAACTAGGAACGGGCATGAGAAATCGAGTATTCAAATGGATGTCAAAGCTCGATCTTTAACTAGCGATCAATTCATTTTCAAATACTGTATAACTATTTAGTGGAATGTGTTTTGTGGCTGCCCGAACAGGCAAGTGAAATGTTGTTTTGAAGACAATGTTCATTTGCATTTGACTCTAGTGTTCCATTTGTACATGTGCATTTGCAGGGCACAAAAACAACAAAAAAAAACAAAAAAAACAAGCCAAGCATCACGTTCTTCTCCCTAATTTCCTTTACCCTCCGTGTCTCTCTCTCTACACGCGTGCTGAGTGCGCACACAAGCTCCCGCTAGGCCTACAGTAATAAATCCCTATAAAAACGTATCCAACTGATGGGATACACAAGCAACATTCCTTGACAATTGAAGACAGTTTTATCACAAATTCAACATGGACTGGTTGATTGAAGTAGGAAAATATGTGTTCCAACAATGAGCTGTAGTTTTGGAATAATTCTGGCCCTTCTATTTTCCGCTTAAGCTACTTTGCTAACTGTTACTGTCATTTAGAATTTGTTAGCATAGGCTATAACCCACTAAACATAGACAGCTTCCACACTGAAAAGAGATACGCTCCGTGTCTTCATCAGAATCATTAAGCATATGCCTACTCACCACAATTAATTACCATGCAGTGTTCAATGTGGAATTGTTCATCCATTTAGAAAATTACAAACAGGAAAAATAAACTAAATAAAACTTCTGTATGTTGAAAAGAAGACAGATTTAGGCTTGAACCCTGAAAAAAGTTGTCTTTCAACTCGCCAAATTGAGCCCCGTTTCAAATGATCACTCAGAATAACTGTTCCAGGCATGAGATTTGTACTGGCAACTCTTTTACAATTGGAAAAAAATATGGTTCTATTTCATTTTGTTATATTACATCATGTTGTTTTTTATACTATAAAATAGGCATCTTCACTGTGATAAGGGCTCAGGAAATAAGAGTGTCGGTCTTGTCTGCTAAATTAACAAAACAAGGCAATGCCATTGCACAGCCATAGGCTTCTACAAGCAAGCGTCACTGCTGAGGTTACTGCCTTATTGAAGATTGTGTTCTACGTTATAATATAAGCAGTTGATGTTTAAGGTTTCAATAAATTAATCTTACAGTACAACAGCAGTGTGCAGAACGGCTTCTCGGAAATCACAACTTGTCTGTCCTTGTCACGGATGGGCTATTGCAGCAGACAACCACACTAGGCTCCAGTCCTATCAGCTATAAACAAGAAGAAGCGGCTCCAGTCGGCACGTGATAACCAACACTGGACAACTGAGGAGTGGAAAAAAACATTGCCTGGTCCGTTTAATCCCGGTTTGTGTTGAGTTATGCCGATGGCAGAGTCAGGATTTGGTGTACGCAGCATGAGTCCATGACCCCATTCTGCCTGGTGTCAACGGTACAGGCTGTTGCCGGTGGTGTAATGGTGTGGGGAATGTTTTCCTGGCACACTTTAGGTCCCTTGATACCAATTGAGCGATGTTTCCATGCCCCGAAGAATTCAGGCTGTTCGTGAGGCAAAAGGGAATCCGACCCGGTACTAGATGGGTGTACTAAATAAACTGTCCGCTGAGTGTAGACAAATGCATACAGATTTTTTCCCAGTGCGGGCCTTCGAAAAAAATGTATAATTTGTTTTATTCAAGTACTCAAACAGTCAAAATATGTCAAATGCCCATCCCTATGAATAACACCTGAACACTCTAGACATACCCTTATCCTTCAATATCACATTCTTCAAAGAGTATATGACATTCAGATATCATTACTCTATGCAAAGTCCTGGAGTGTATTTTAAGTCTGATTATGGCACACATCAGTTTAGTGGCTAGGGTGAAATTAACACACACTCATCAATTGACCCATCCAGCACAATCACTTTGCAAAAAGAGGTTTAGAATTCTTCAATCCTTTCCAGCAGCCTACAGTCTCAAGCGCATCTTTCTTGGCACATCATGTCAACGTGATCTTCAGAGAGCCCTTCCTCTAGCCACCAATAGTGACTGACATACATTATAGAGGACTTGTGTTCCAGCTCCTCCAGTGGCAATGCAGAGATAGACAGCTGACTCATGGGAGTAGGAAGGCACACTGCCAACTGACATGGGGAGTGGGCAGGCAAAGAATCTGCATGGAATGTCTATGTGATTGATAAGGCCAAAGATGTACTTTAGACATTTTAGTCTCGGCCTAATTAAACCCCCAGCCCCTAAGGCACTTACGTAGTTCTGAAAGGGCTGGATAGCTTTAAGCAATATGTTAAAAACTTGACATTACACATAAGCATTCCTTTCAGATCTACAGGAGTGCCTGGGGGGTAAGGGTCAATTTGGAATTCAGCATGTCAGACTGGTGGGAAACCTGTCACATGAATGGTCCACATATAGCAAACAATGAAGCTTACTGTGGAGCAGAATGCCCTGAGGCATATCAACTATGTACCATTTTGACAAAAGCTGAGCACAAGATATCACACTTATAGGCTACGAAGATATTTCCTTTATTTTGTGTCTATGTTGTGCCTCTATTATCAATTTCACATCTTGATATATGGAGCATGCTAATATGGGCATTCATACTAGTCCAAATGGTTTGATGGACAGAAATGTAAAAATGATCCCTGATTGGTAAATGTGGACCTATTATTTATGACTGTCCTGGAATGCACCTTTGGACACTATGGTTTAAAATCTCTTAATCTGTAGCCTTCTGATACCAAATATGGGCGCAACTCGGGTTTGGAAATGCATGAACAAGAAGGCAGGAGTAGCAGTAATCGCAACCGGTCTTCTGCTTCTGACATGGACTCAGCATCATAGGCTATTGATGTAAACTGCTAAGCTTATGCTATGAGTGGGAGGCTCGTTGTTTAAAGTCATTCTGCAATCAAACTACATGTAGGCTACAGGAAAACAATCAACCTTGATAAAACATTTAAATCATGTTCTTATTTTAACCACTGATGCGCCTATGGACACGATTTATTGGGTTACAGCCGAATATCATAATCTGATTTTGTTTTGTCTTGTCTTGATGTAAACTAGCAGTAGAGCAGCCCAGTCGTGTATTGGGTTACAGTAATTATATTACTGGTTAATTTTGATAACATGGCATTGATAGGTTTCAGACATCGGCTACCATTATGATATGGCGGCAAATTCACACTAGCGATGACAGTACTGACTATGGAACCTTCAAAGTAGCCTACAGAAAACGTTAGCAACACCAATATGGGAATGCCTCTTAAATTCGCACATCCTTCCGATAACAGCACTGGAGACTGGACTGAATGTTTTTCCATTAGCACGAGGTTCAGGAAAACAGTCCACATTTACTTAAGTTTGCCACTTATGTCTAATGAAGTTGTATGATTGTCCCATATTAAATAACGTACATGTTTGCAGTGTCAGGTGCAATTATATCAACAATAATCAATGATGCAATTATGGGCAAACGACACATGAAATTGCAACGTACCCTAGTCAAAAATAAAACTGGTTAAATATTGAATTTATGCGACACCCATAGACAAGATAAATTAAAAGTCAGTTCTGAGTCTGAATCAGAACGACTGAACATAGGTTTTCATTATGTGTAATGCATTAGAACGCTCGAATCAAATACCGTAATGACATAGGCTACCATACAGCCCAGTTGGCCAGTACACATACCAACCTAAAACGTCAGTGTTAAAACACGTTAGAACGATAAAAGAACGTTAAATCCTACCTGAAATCTGTCACTCGTTAGTGCGTTCGAGCTGAATTGGATGTACACACACACACTGTGCAGCAGCAGTCCTGCCTCCACCGTATCAAGCCCCTCCTACTTCTGTGCGCAGAAAAGAGGAAGCGCGTCACACACTCGCACTCCATACGTTTGGATCCAGCCTCTCTTTACCATAAAGTAGGTTGACAATTGTAGCAGTATGTATGTATGTATACCAAAGCACTTGGCGCATCTTCATCTTATACAGTAATGCAATGCGTGTGTGTGTGCGTTTGAGGGATGGAGGGAGGGAGAATGAGCAGGTGAGAGCGTGAGAAAGAGAGGGGGCGATTATGTGCACGTATGATGCATGTATTTCCCCTCAAATGGATGGAATTTGAAACATAATGAAAACACTCCCTGGTAATGGGCTAGAAAATGTAGCGTTGGTTGGAGTCATTTAGCATTCTATTAGTAATGTGTGTCATTAGTTTAGGCATACATGTCACACAAAACGTAAATTGATTTATTTAGAGAAACCATTGCTCATATCATATTATTTAAATGTCTGCTGTAATGAATCTGGCATGGAAATGGCAAAGCAACTTATGATTGCACTCCATTTTGTAAACTTAAGCCCACTCCACAATAGACCTACAATATGTTTAGACAGTTGCCCAAAACTCCAGCAGGTAACTATAATAAACACTTTGCAGTATGCTGTGCTATAACTTACCTGTATAGTAATGGTGTAACAGGAATGGCATTGTATTGTATGAGTCTTGTTATTATGTAAAACAATAGGGGGCCCAGGGTAGCCAAGGGAGATGTAGGAAGGCAGGCTTACAACGTCTTCAATTGCATAGGGGCCTAATGGTTTATTTATGGTGACAGGGTGCAGAGGGGTAGACTACAAAACAGGATCAAGGAGTTAGCCAGCTACCTTGGCAAAATATTCTGAAATAACATGATAAGCTTGAAATAAGATAAGCTTCAAATTGGCATGGTCTAATTGACTCAACAGCCATCCAAATTTGGCTTGGCCCCCTTTGCCACAGCCTGTTCACCGCTATACCATCTATAAGGCATAGACAGTACAGGTGTATCAAAGCTGGGACAGAGACTGTTAAACAGTCATCACTAGCAGGCCTCTGCCCAGTGCCCTGCCCTGAACTGTATTCACAGTTACTAGCTGGCTACCACCTGGTACTCAACCCTGCACCTTAGAGACTGTTGACCTATGTACATCGTCATTGAAACCTGGTCATTTTAATAATGTTTATCTACTGTTTTATCCCTTCACATGTACTGTATGTACTGTATTCTAGTCAAGGCCTATCATATATAACTACTGCTGTACACACCTTTTCTATTCATATACTGCCCATAATGTCTATACACAATCATCATATACACTGAGTGTACAAAACGTTATCAACATTAGTTGTATAAACATTTTAAGATACTTATACAGCGCAATACAAACGCCTATGCGTCATGGCACAGCTCACAGCAACTATGTACATTAGGCCTATAGCCCCTCTCTGTTACAGAAACTATAGCAGACTGCCACACAAAAGGGAAACTGCCTATCCCTTCCTTGGGCAATGCCGTCCGATCCAAATAACATGGGTACATTTTCTTCAACCTCACAATAGGTAAGTAGGCTAGCCTATAATGATAAAACCTTTATAATAAATATGAATCATCTCAAAATATTTCCAGTAATTATTTAGGCCTTATTCATTTAGGCCTCATTATTTAGGCCTTAGTATTCATATCTATTAACGTATAAACATTAAACATAATTTAATATTAGGCAAAGTGACGTTCTCCAATGACGTCACACCAATCAACACCAATCAATAACAGTGAGCACCTGTGGTTAGGAAGCCCTTTGGCAGTGCGCGTTGGGATGAATAGCTGTTCCGATCCAAAAGTAACCAGGAGTTTGAAATGTTCTTCAGACAGAGTTAAAGGGAAAATCCACTCAAAAACTATCTTTTGGTATTTGATTTATTTGTCCACTGTTGATACAGTCCCAAAACGTTTTGCATGTCAGACGTCAAGTTTTCAAGATATTGGACTTTCAAGCAGCAAAATGTCACCGGCCGCCTCTCCATATCATGATGATGTGGCCGGTGACAGGATGATGTAGCTGGTGGCCTAATATACTTGTTTGTAAGCCCATTTCTGTTTTGTGCAAGGGCTTTTGCCCGCTGTACTCGGTTTTTGTAGAGTGGAGTGTCTCCAGTTGTTTTTTAGCCTTCCCTGCTTTCTCTTTCCTTGTGGGTTGTAGTAGTCCAGTTAATGTATGTCCATTCTGTTTTTCATGAGTATGTATCTATTTTAAATGGCCATTATATCCTCCGTACATAACGTAGGCAGTTGTCAATGAAGACTTGTAGTTTATTGATTAGGGGTTGTGTGGTTTTTCAGGGTTCGCATCACATTTGTGCTAAAGATGTGGATCTCCGTGTTAGTGGAGAGCTGTGACGAGGCCTGGTTACAGAACACCCCCATATTGGCCCCTTCTATGTGAACCATTGCGGCATCCCTTCAGGATATGAAAGAACAGTATCCCTGATATAGTAGTACTTCCTCAGGTAGGTCAGGTAGAGTTTCCATCATTCTACATAGGGATCTGAGACAAATTTAAGACAAATGTGTGTTTTCTACCTAGCTAGATGTTGCCCTCTGTTGGCTGCAGTGAATGAACACACGGACAGCCTGGTGACTGAAAGCCTGTTACATACTCTGAAGGGGGAATACATTATCCTACAGAATGTAACCCCCTGTTTGGAATGAAAGGGCATAGTATTACTTTTAGATGGAAAACAGGTTATGTTTTGAGGTGACCCTCAAACACATGTACATTATTACCTGGCAGCACTGGATGATTATTTCTGCCAGATCCAGCTCACTGGGGCAAGGGTCACATACATTTGGTTAAGCTAATGAGACAACTGGTATCACACTTCAGTTTCTGAGGCAAAAAAACCCCTCATTAACCTTAGTTCAGCTAAAAAGATAACATTTAAGTGAACTATGAATCGGATTAGTTTTAAAAAATAAATTTGATCGAATAGGATGAGACGATGAAAAGTATAGGCTTTGAAACCCAAAAGCAAATCTAAATAGATCATAAGGGATGTTGACTTGATTTGATCTTGAAACACTCTCCCCTTTTTCTCCGCTGTCTGAAATCCGTGTAAAAGGTGCAGCTGACGAAACCACAATAAGTTTGGACCTTTAAAAAGAACATTTCTAAGAACTTCCACTCTTTACATTTTATCTCTTGAGATAGCATTAGGTATGATCCCACCATCTGTCTAATGGCGTGGTTGCACATAGTTGCTAAGCTACTCCACTTGAACTTTGGCCATTAGAGAACTGAGCTTTTCTAAGAAACCCAGAGAGGAAAGTCAAAGGGAATATTGAAGGTGTACTGCAGCTTTATACTGTATACTAATCAACCTACACAATGTCAATTACCATTTAACACCATGCCTTTTGAGGTGTGACATGGTTTTAATAAGAATTGAATGATCCGTGATCTCTATGGGTAAAGTATTGGAGGTGTCCATGCTGCTCCACTGGCTCTCATCTTCTTTTACTGTCCAAAATAGAATAGTTTTTATGGCATAAAAGCTTATCCTTCTCCCACCACAAGAGGGTATCCCTGGCATGAATTAAGGCAGGTTCCATTGTGTAGACCTGTTAGACTTGTGTTTTAATTTCAAAGTGACTAAAATAATGTGAGAGCGTGATCTGTTTTGTCCTCAAAGTAGCGTTGTGTTGTAGAGTTGCTCAACAAGTCCAGTTATAACTGTTGTAATCTTCCAAGAGGTGTCACTACAGTCCCTGGTTCAAATCCAGGCTGTATCACATCTGGCTGTGATTGGGAGTCCCATAGGGCGGTGCACAGTTTGGCTGGGGTAGGCTGTTATTGTAAATAAGCATTTGTTCTTAATTAACTGAATTGCCTAGTTAAATAAAGGTTACATTTAATACAAATACATGTGCTACAGTAAGGTGGTGACCTGTATAGAAAATACTTATAGCAGGCTATTGAGTATTCATGTGATTTGAAATGATAGTGTGTTGCATTCAAAATCGATAAAAGAGGATGACAAACAAACCTGTCGGATATTGTGATTCAGTGTGTGGCTTTGCAACATCTATACACTTAGGCTATTTTTACAGTGACTCAGTTCTTTCATAGCAAAACTGTAAGTAGTATTGATATGAAAGGGACGTGTATGTGGATTTAACAAATATTCTCAGCAACATAAATGGACAAAGATTCACTTGACTCAAAGACTACGTATTGACGTCAATAATAAATCAAGCACATATTAAAGTGTCTTAAGCAAGCAATAGTTTCTTCCTGTAATTAATTGATGTAGAGAGGTTTGACTCCTATTCTATTCAATAAAATTCACCAATAGGCCTCAGCCATAATCTTACCATTTCACTTTATTTGTGTGAACAACCCAAAGTTACATTTCCTTGCTCATCTGCATAAATGGAAATCAAACAAACAATTAACATGTATTCCTTTGGTCAAATACATGTGTTCAATTTGAAAGTAGTTCAGTTGTCTTATCATGCTGGCCTTTCCCCCTGCTGTTGTGGCTTGGGTGTCTCCATGGGAACAGGTGAGCAAAGAGAGAGGGAGGTTCTTGTCCGAGCACTGAAGGGTGTATGGAAGTCATCCGGGTCTCCTCCCCATCACCCGGCCATATTTAAACAGCCTGCATCTCTCTGTCAGTCGCTTACAGAGGAGCTGGTCTTAACAAGAGAGAGCCTGAGCCTGCTACTTATAGAGAGCCTCAGATATTGCTTATAAAAACTTTACTATTACAATAATTATCTATTATCTATGTCACAAGCCTGTCTGTAAGGACACAGTGTTGGATTTGCTCACATCTCATTCACAAAAGGTAAGCTTTTTTTTTTCAATATTGACCTTTTCTCAATGCTTTCAATATAAAGTTGAATTTGTGTTTATAAAAAGTATTTAACTTGTTTTTTTATATATCATTTTTGATTGCCTGTGATTTGGGTCCATTTCTGTTATCGAATGAGGATTTCCTTTTCCTTTTGCAGTTTCCAAGCCCTGTCACAGAACTAATGTGGGTGGTGGAGAAGATCCGTGTGTCCGCGGAGAGACCCAACCTGCATCTCCCCTCAACAGAATACAGCTTCAGGATTGGAGACATGTTTGGAGAGAAAGTTAACAAACACAAGAGACTTTCCCTGTGTGCTAACGTCATCACCCCAGACACTATACCAGAGTTCTGCATCCCTCCTAAGATCCCTCCCTTACAGGAGGCAAAAGGTAAAGAGCAGAGCCGCCAGGCCCCCACCATCAGAGTGTCACTGTTTGAGCGGGAGAGGGGGATCCCTAAGAGGGAGGCCCCAGTACGAGAGCTCATCAACCCACACATCATCCAGGTGGAGAGTGTGGACGAGAGCCCCTATGACTGTAATGATGAGGAGACCACCAACGCAGACCCTCAGAGCCAGGCAGCCCTCTCCCTGCCCCACATGGCCAAAGCCCAGACCTGCTACGGCTTCTGTACCCTGCTGGAGAGCCCCCACACCAGGAGGAAGGAGTCCCTGTTCCACAATGACCCTGGGTCCTGTGGCACACCGCTGCTGCTCCCCAGGAGCAGGTCCAACACCGTCCTGTCATCCTCCCCTTCCTCCTTCAATCTCCACACCCTGACCTCCAGACTGTCCCCCAGAGGTTATACCCTCAACAGACAGGGCACAGTGGACAGCGACACCACCTCGTCAGCTGAGTCATCCCCTTTCAGCTCCCCAATGCTGAGCAGGTCCCCACCCAAGTCTTCCCTCTTCAAAACACTGAGTCATGAAAGGCTTCTCTCCAGAAACATCAGGAAGACTGTGGTGTCCAGAAACAACTCCCTGTCGACAGACGAGGGCAGCTCCACGGACAATAGCCCCAATGTCATAAGGAGGGCGTCAGAGGGGCTGGTAGAGGGCCTTCCACCAAGCTTCGGTCTGGCTCCTCCTACCATCTTCCCCACAGACTTGGTTCTGCACAAGGAAAGGGTGATGAGGGAGAGCTTGATCCCAATAGGGAAGGATGGCCTCCTGCGTCTCTCTGCAGAATACTGTCCTGATAACCAGAGGCTGCGGGTGCGGCTCATCAGTGCTGAGGGGCTATATACTCGTTCGGTGGACCCCAAGAGTATAAACTGCAGTTTCAGCCTCTCCCTGGTGCCTGGAAAGGTCCAAAAGCAGCGTAGCACAGTCATCAGGAAGTGTCATAACCCCATATTCAATGAGGACTTTTTCTTTGATGCCATCTCAGATCTCGGCCAACACTCCCTGAGATTTAAAGTTGTCAATAAAATGTCCACTATGAAAAGAGACTATATTCTGGGGGATGTTGAACTTCCACTAACAAGCATTATCACTTTATAAGTTAAATAATTTCTATTAATTATTGACTTGAAATGTATTTATTTATATTTTATTTAGTGAGTAGAGATTTTATTAAACCATTTAAAAATATCTGTTTCCTCATTATTATTTTTTATATAAAAGGACAGTCTTGGAGTACATCTGATGCAAGCAATAATGCATTTCATATGGCAACTGAATATTGAAAGGCCCATGTCATCCTTTTACCAGAGTTCATACCACATCGTACACAATATCTTGTAGACCTATACATTTTTTTTGCATACTGGCAATAATCACTCTAGGTTCCTCTTACTATCCATCCTCATTCAGAAACATGGTTGACAATCTATTTTTAGTGAACCTCTTTGTCAGCAGGGGAAGGTGTAAACATGACCATCATGTGCTAATGTGACAGACTCAGTTTCTTTTTTTTCCCCTAAGCCTGTAGTTTCTTACTGACCTTTCCATGGATTAGAATATCAGTGGATAGCCAGGAACCTTGCTGGGCAGTGCTAATGACCAATTCTGAAAACGCATATCCACTTATCTTGTACAAACCCTATTTATTGGAAATCTATGAGTTAATCAGAAAATACCACCCATCTTTTAATTGAGATGCTGCCCCCTTTTTATTATTAATGTATTCTGGGATAACACGACTCTGTGAACGCTGTAATTTTCCAGGGCACAAGCACTTTGATCTTAAGTTACACTGGTCTGGAGCACATGCCATTACGATGTGCACCACCACAGCCCTCTGCCGTCTAGGTATTCAAGCAGCAGGAAAACCTGGAATGATGTTGAGTGTTTAGCAACCCCATACGCTTTTTCTGCTTCCTATGCTAATGTCTCTCATGATCATGGGTGATCGTGGGTTCGATTCCCGCTGGGTCCATCCATACGGAGATTGTATACTCATAGGAGTACATTTCTTTGGATAACGAAACGCTAGCTGACATGGGCGAGTTGATCCAGACATTTCTGACAAGTTATAAATAACGCACTAAGGTCTGCAGTGACTGACATGACAAGAAGGAAACTGTTAATGCACTCCCCAATTTCAAAATTGCACCCTGTAAATAAGGTATTTCTGTTTTTTATTTGTAATACATTTGCAGAAATTTCGAAAGGTGAGGATTCAGTCCGGCATTCAACATACTCCTGAAAGTTCAACTATTGAATCCCCACCCTTAGAATTTTTTGCAAATTTATTACAAATAAAAAACAGAAATACCTTATTTACAGAAGTATTCAGATCCTATGCGATGAGAATCGAAATTGAGCTCAGGTGCATCCTGTTTCCATTGATCATCCTTGAGATGTTTCTACAATTTGATTGGAGTCCACCTGTAGTAAATTAAATTGATTGGACATGATTTGGAAAGGCACACACCTGTCTATATAAGGTCCCACAGTTTACAGTGCATATCATAGCAAAAACCAAGCCATGCGGTCGAAGGAATTTTCCATAGAGCGCCGAGACACGATTGTGCCGAGGCACAGTTCTGGGGAAGGGTACCAAAAAATGTCTGCAGCAATATCCTATCTTGGCGCAAGAACACAGTAGTCTCCATCATTCTTAAATGAAAGAAGTTTGGAACCAACAAGACTCTTCCTAGAGCTAGCTGCCAAACTGAGCAATCGGGGGAGAAGGGCCTTGGTCGGGGAGGTGACCAAGTTCCCAATGGGTAATCCTCAGTAAAAGGCACAAGACAGCCCGCTTGGAGTTTGCCAAAAGGCACCTAAACGACTCTCAGACCATGAGAAACAAGATTCTCTGGTCTGATGAAACCTAGATTGAACTCTTTTGCCTGAATGCCAAGCATCACGTCTGCAGGAAACCTGGCATCATCCCAACGGTGAAGCATGGTGATGGCAGCATCATGCTGTGGGGATGTTTTTCCATGGCAGGGACTGGGAGACTAGTCAGGATCAAGGAAAATATGAGAAATCCTTGATGAAAACCTGCTCCAGAGCACTCAGGACCTCAGACTAGGGCGATGGTTCACCTTCCAACAGGACTACACAAGCGTGGCTTCGGGACAATGCCCTGAATGTCCTTGAGTGGCCTAAACAGAGCCCAGACTTGAACCCGATCTCTGGAGAGTCCTGAGAATAGCTGTGTAGCGACGCTCCCCATCCAACCTAACAGAGGTTGAGATGATCTGCAGAGAAGAATGGGAGAAACTCCCCAAATACAGGTGTGCCAAGCTTGTAGCGTCATACACAAGGTGACCTAACATAATCGTTTGTGGTGCTTTCGCAGTAAAGCCTATTTGAAATCGGACACTGTGGTGGGATTAACAACAAGATTACCTTTAAAACGGTATAAGATACATGTATGTTTGAGGATTTCTGTTGTTTTGTATTTGGCGCCCTGCACTTTCACTGGCTGTTGTCATATCGAGCCCGTTAACGGGATTGCAGCCCTAAGAAGTTTTAAGGGAAACACTTAAAGATGTTCTATGCAGAAATCGCAGAAATTAGAAAAGTTCGCCAAATTTCAGTTTGTGACAAAAGAAACTAGTACTGTATAGTGCAAAGAATGATTGTACCATCTAAACCACTGTGAAATATATTTTTCATAAATAAAAAATATAGTATTTTCTGCTGTTTTAAAGCTGGTGTACAAAAACGAAACTAAGAACGGGAAGCATAGAAATAGTGCACACAGAACATATCTACTTCTTCTTAGACTTGCTTTCAATGACAATGACACAAAATGTGAATTTGGTCGGGTCTCCCAAAAAGTAACATAATGTAGCTTTAAAGAGCGACTGCCTTTAAAAAGCAACCAATCTCGTTGAAAACGGACCATATGGCATTAATATGAGTCAGAAATATTTACTCTAGTGTCAAAATTAACTACAATGTGGAAATAGGATCATTTTGGTCATAAAGTGAGTCTCATCCAAAACTGAGTTTGGAACATCCATGCATCACTAAGGTAAACAAATGTTGAGTTAGTCCTCTTCCGCCAGCTGCAGTGATTGCAGTCTATTTGACTTTGTGGCTGTGGTAACTACTGAAAACTGTGATACAGACCTGCCCTTTGACTTTGTGGGCGTCTTATATAGTGACAACTCTCGTTCAGCTCCATGCATGGCTGAGAGCATTTTTTAATAAGCGAGCTAAAAACACAAGGCCAAATCAGGAAGTGTAGTCACTTTCTGGACACAGGCCTTAAAAGCATCAACTGTCACCTTAGATATACAGTGCCTTCAGAAAGTATTCATACCCCTTGACTTATTCCACATTTTGTTGTGTTACAGGCTGAATTCCAAATGGATTTTTTCTTAAATTCTCACCTCACAAAATACCCCATAATGACAAAGTGAAAACGTGTTTTTAGAATTTGTTTCACATTTATTGAAAGTTAAATACAGAAATATTACATTTGGATAAGTATTCACACCCTGAGTAAATACTTTGCAGAAACACCTTTGGCAGCTGGATTGTGCAACATTTGCCCGTTATTCTTTTCAAAATTATTCAAGCTCTGTCAAATTGGTTGTTGATCATTGCTAGACATCCATTTTCAGGTCTTGCCAAAGATTTTCAAGTAGATTTTAATCAAAACTGTAACTCTGCCGCTCAGGAACATTCACTGTCTTCTTGGTAAGCAACTCCAGTATAGATTTGTCCTTGTGTTTTCTGTTATTTTCCTACTGAAAGGTGAATTAATCTCCCAGTGTCTGGTGAAAAGCAGACTGAACCAGGTTTTCTTGTAGTATTTTGCCTGCGCTTTGCTCCATTCCAGTTCATTTTTATCCAGAAAAGCTCCACAGTCCTTAACAATTACAAGCACACTCATAACATGATGCAGCCAACATTATGCTTGAAAATATGGAGGGTGGTACTCAGTAATGTGTTGTATTGGATTTGCCCCTAACATAAAACTTTGTATTCAGGACAAAAAGTGAATTGCTTTGCCACATATTTGCAGTATTACTTTAGTACCTTGTTGCAAACAGGATGCATGTTTTTAAATATTTGTATTCTGTACAGGCTTCCTTCTTTTCACTGTGTCAATTAGGTTAGTATTGTGGAGTAACTACAATGTTGTTGATGCATCCTCAGTTTTCTATCACAGCCATTAAACTCTGTAAACTCTGTAACTGTTTTAAAGTCACCATTGGCCTCATGGTGAAATCCTGAGCAGTTTCCTTCCTCTCTGTCAACAGAGTTAGGAAGGAAGCCTTTATCTTTGTATTGACTGGGTGTACTGATACACCATCAAAAGTGTAATTACTAACTTCACCACGCTCAAAGAGAAATGCATTGTCCGCTTAATTTAAAAAAAATCCAATCTACCAATAGGTGCCTTTCTTTGAGAGGCATTGGAAAACCTCCCTGGTCTTTGTGGTTGAATCTGTGTTTGAAATTCATTGCACAACTCAGAGAGCTTACAGTTAATTGTATGTATGGGGTAAAGAGATGAGGAAGTCATTCAAAAATCATGTTAAGCACTATTATTGCAAATTGAGTGAGTCCATGCAACTTGTTATGTGACTTGTTTTACGCCTGAATTTATTTAGGCTTGTCATAACAAAGGGGTTGAATCAGCTTTACATGTTTTATTAATTTGTACAAATTTAGAAAAACAATATCCCACTTTGACATTATGGGGTTTTGTGTGTGTAGGCCAGTAACAAAAAAAAATCTAAATTTAATCCATTTTAAATTCAGGCTGTAAAACAACAAAATGTGCAAAACGTTGAGGGTTTTAAATACTTTCGGAAGACACTGTAGCTGCTACAGTAGGTAAGCATTAAGCTTGTTTTTTTCAGAGCCTGGGAAATAGGTGACAAAATAATTTTGGGAGAATTAAGTAACAGATCTGTCTAAAAATGTATATTAAAGCAACAGAAAATATCATAGTGATGCCCTGCTCCAGGTGCATAACAGGACTAAAGGCAGATTCACAGGGTAAATAATCAACCTGATGTTAAGGCTTGGATAGAGCTTTTAGTTCCCACAGAAGAAGAAAAAAGGACTCATGAATCATCATTTACATTGCAGATTGAAGCTTGCCATAAAAACCTGCAAACCCCACCCTTGTAATTGTCCAGATAGCATGTCACGCCCTGACCTTAGTTATCTTTGTTTTCTTTCTTTATTTGGTTAGGTCAGGGTGTGACAAGGGGTGGTTTGTTTAGTTTTTTGTATTGTCTGTTTTTTTTGTATGTCTAGTGGTTTTTCTAGTCTAGGTGTTTATATGTCTATGGTTGCTTAGATTGGTTCTCAATCAGAGGCAGCTGTTAATCGTTGTCTCTTATTGGGAACCATATTTAGGTAGCCATATTCCTTGGTTTATCTGTGGGTTATTGTCAATGTGTTTTTGCCTGTGTCAGTACTCGGTTTATTATAGCGTCGTGCTTCTTCGTTTATTAAAGAGTATGTATTCGTATCATGCTGTGCTTTGGTCTCCTCCTTACGATGAACGTGACATAGCAATGGGTGTGTGTGTCCTTGTACCCTTTTAAAACATGGGCTTTTTTATGGGAAAGTTTCTATCTGACACAGACATCCAATCCCCCCTCCAAACAAAATGTTGAACAATACTCGTGTGGGCTGGCTTTGTCTCTGGATCCTGTATAGCAGGGGTGTCAAAGTCAAATGGACGGAGGGCCAAATAAAAAAATCAGCTACAAGACGAGGGCCGGACTGTTCGAATGTTCATTGAAAAATTTTTAAATGACGCATATAGTCTAGTGAACCTAATTGAACCTACTGAAAACCTAACAAATATATTACAATATGATCAGATAAATAAAGCAATATTTTCTTATGGCTCTGTCAGTAATCTTTAATTTTCAACAGACACAAAAGACAAATTTCCTTTATATAAATATCCCCATAACATGAACATTAAATGAAAGAAACCGGTATTCAAGGCACCATCAGTAGACTATATTTTCTATTTTAGCAAAAGTGGGCTAAATTTACTTCAAAGAAAAAACAATAATAGCAATTTTCTATCATCCACTCAACTGAAATATTTTTAAAATATAATTGGATTGAAATACAAAAAAATAAAGTGCAAAAATCTATTAATCAAAAACAACACTTTGTTTAAGGAGAAGTAACATGCAGTGAAAACAAATATTAAATTTTAACTTTTAAACTTGAACTGAGTAAAAACTCTAAATATGTGATTGCACAGTAATGTTCACTTGTTTGAGGTTGAGGGTGATACTTGGTGGTGTCCCATCTTTTCCACAAGTTCATCAATGTTCGGGGTAAGGCTCTGAGCTGAAGAAATCCTCAGAATTGAGTGGAGGTGTTCAGCAGTAAGTCGACTTCTGTGTGATGTTTTGTTCAGGTTCATCAAAGAAAACAGTTGTTCACACAGGTATGTGCTGCCAAACATAGACAACGTTTGAGCAGCCTGGATGCGCAGCTGGGGCATTGTGCCGGGAGAGAAACGGGCGAACTCCGCAGCACCCACTGCCGCATATTTTGCCCTCAGTGCATCATTGCATTGGAGGTCAATCAACTCCATTTGGAGGTTTGGTGGTGAGCTTTCCACGTCAACAGCAAATGGGTTACCGAGCAGTTCCAACCTGCTTTTTTGTGCTTCAAAGTCAGCAAATCGGCGTCGAAAGTCAGCGGCAAGCATACCTATTTTATCAGCCAACTGTGTGCTCGGGAACGCACTGGTAGAGAGCTTCTCTTTCATGGTCTGGCAGCTGGGAAAGTGGCTCAAATTTTCTTTCCGCATCTGCGTCTCCCACAGAGTCAGTTTGGTTTTAAATGCCTTCACTGTACTGTACATATCAGAGATGACACGATCCCGACCCTGCAGCTGCAAGTTTATTGCATTCAGATGACTCGTAATGTCACACAGAAAAGCCATTTCACACAGAAACATTTCGTCTCGGAGTTGTGTTGTGTCTTTCCCTTTGCTGTCCAAGAACAGACAAATCTCCTCACGAAGCTCGAAACATCTTTGAAGCACCTTTCCCTGGCTTAGCCATCGCACCTCTGTGTGATAAGGCAAATCACCATGCTCCGTTTCTAACTCCGTCAGAAATGCCTTGAACTGGCGGTGATTCAAACCTTTGGCTCTGATAAAGTTAACTGTGCGCGTGATGATGCTCATTACATGCTCCATTTTCAAGGCTTTACCGCACAACGCTTCCTGGTGTATGATACAATGATAAGCTGTCAGCTCACCTGTCGCGTTTTCCTCTTGCATCTTTTCCCGTATCTTCGCCACCAGTCCGCTCCTGTGTCCACACATCGCAGGTGCTCCGTCGGTTGTCAAACCCACGAGTTTTTCCCAAGGCAGCTCCATCTCATTTACACATCTTGACACCTCTTCATACAAATCATGCCCCGTAGTTGTGCCATGCATAGGACGTAAAGCCAAAAACTCCTCTGTCACGCTTAGGTTGGAGTCCACTCCGCGGATGAAAATTGACAACTGGGCAATGTCAGAAATGTCGGTGCTCTCATCCACAGCCAAGGAATATGCAATAAAATCTTTTCCCTTTTTCACAAGCTGCTCTTTTAGATTGATGGACAACTGGTCTACTCTCTCGGCAATGGTGTTTCTGCTCAGACTCACATTTAAAAAGAGTTGCCTTTTTTCTGGGCAAACTTCGTCACAAACTTTAATCATGCAGTTTTTGATGAAATCCCCCTCCGTAAATGGCCGGGCTGATTTAGCGATCTCTTCTGCCAAAATAAAACTGGCCTTGACAGCAGCCTGGCCTTGTGATTTGGCTTTTTTGAACAGAGCCTGTCGAGATTTGAGGCCTCGTTTTAATTCCTCTGCCTTTTGTAGCCTTTGTTCCATGTCCATATTCTTGTTTTTGTCCGCGTGTTTCGTTTCATAATGTCGTCTCAGATTATACTCTTTCAGTACCGCCACACTTTCTCCACACAGAAGACACACAGGTTTTCCAGCTACCTTCGTGAACATATACTCCGACTCCCACCTTGTTTGAAACCCCCGGTTCTCAGTATCCACCTTCCGTTTGCCATTTTTGATGGGTATCTGAAAGTTAATTTTACTGTGATGCTGACGACTGCTGTGCCAATAAATATTGAAATGAAGCAGCCTACTGCTCGGTGCGTCACCTTTGCATTGTGGGAAATGTAGTATTGGTGCGTGTAAAAGATCTGCGGGCTGCCGGCTTGCTGCGGGCCGGTTCTAATAATAAATCAAGATCATCCCAGGGGCCGTAAAAAACCTTCTTGCGGGCCGGATGTGGCCCGCGGGCCTTGACTCTGACATATGTGCTGTATAGGGACAGATAATGTTGGACAGCTTTGTATCGACTGTTGACTCAGCTGTAACATGCCTTGAAATAAACCAACATTTCCTGTAATTCCCTGGGCTGACCATCCAGTGATAGCTTTTTCTAAGCGATTTTCATTTGAGTAACTTATCCTAACTGAAACTAACAAGGAAGCAGTATGATTATAATTACCACAAACGGAGGTCTTTAGCTATTGCTCTAACCACATACACATTACTTCAAAACAACAAAAACAGAGCTCTATGAAAGGCAGAAGTTGGAGTGCATGTAAAGAAGCTGCAGAAGTCAGAAGCCATGTAAAGGAGGGGCAGGGGCAGGGATTTCTCTCTCTGTGTTATACCTCGGGCACTGTGAGGCCTGCTGTGCATATCATGAATGTACAGGTTATAGTACAGGCTGTTACGAGGTAAAAGTGTCTGTAACCTGTATGATTGGACATGACACTCCAGCATGACAATGCCACCAGCCATACTGCTCGTTCGGTGCGTGATTTCCTGCAAGACAGGAATGTCAGTGTTCTGCCATGGCCAGTGAAGAGCCCGGATCTCAATCCCATTGAGCACGTCTGGGACCTGTTGGATCAGAGGGTGAGGGCTAAGGCCATTCACCCGAGAAATGTCCGGGAACTTGCAGGTGCCTTGATGGAAGAGAGGGGTAACATCTCACAGCAAGAACTGGCAAATCTGGTGCAGACCATGAGGAGGAGATGCACTGCAGTACAGCTGGTGGCCACTGGTGGATACTGACTATTACTTTTGATTTTAGCCCCCTTTGTTCATGGACACATTATTCCATTTCTGTTAGTCACATGTCTGTGGAACTTGTTCTGTTTATGTCACAGTTGCTGAATCTTGTTATGTTCATACAAATATTTACACATGTTAAGTTTGCTGAAAATAAACACAGTTGACAGTGAGAGGATGTTTCTTATTTTGCTGAGTTTCCTTGAAAATGTATCAATTGACCAATTTTGGGAGGAGTTGGACCGCAGAGTGAAGGAAAAGGAGCCAACAAGTGCTCAGCATATGTGGGAACTCCTTCAAAACTGTTGGAAAAGCATTCCTCATTGAACTGGTTGAGAAAATTCCAAGAGTGTGCCAAGCTGTCATCAAGGCGAAGGGTGGCTTCTTCATATAATCAAAAATATTTTAAAAACTTTTTTTGGGTTGAGTCTATACAGTATGTGTTATTTCATAGTGTTGATGTTTTCACTATTATTCTACAATGTAGAAAATAGTAAAAAATAAAGAAAAACCCTGGAATGAGTAGGTGTGTCCAAACTTTTGACTGGTACTGTAGCTATGTGGGAAATGCAGGGAGGAACAGAGAATGGTGGAGATTTACAACTCAGTTCCCAGGCCCTGTTTCTGCACATCTGCTAACTGTCACATAGATAAGAGGATGTACTTTCTATAAAAGGAGACGGCCAATCCAGTTCTTTGTTTTTTTAAAAACTGTGCACCATCAGTGGATTGTTAAAGTGCTCCATTTTTACAAATCTTTAAAAAAAATATTGTTTGACAGAATCTGTAGTCTCTCTTCCTATATAATTGCTACCTCAGGAACAATGGGAAAGTCATTCTTCTTTTGCTTTGAAAGCTGATAAATTTGTAACCTCACTTTTGAGGTAAGCCTACTGGAGAGCTCTTCTTTGTCTACACCCATTTGGCATTGTTCACACCCTCTTAAGCCTTAGCCTCACAAGAGAGATGCTGGGGCTATCTACTAAACAATCAAAGTCTGGTGTATACTATGTCTATTGACAGATATCGCAGTGACATCATGAACATTCTATTGTCGTCCGACTTTTTAAATTTATTTTATTTTTTTAACCTTTATTTTACTAGGCAAGTCAGTTAAGAACAAATTCTTATTTACAATGACGGCCTAGGAACAGTGGGTACTGTGACAAATAAACATATACTGTTCAGGGGCAGAATGACAAATTTGTCAGCTCGGGGGTTTGAACTTGCAACCTTCCGGTTACTAGTCCAAGGCTCTAACCACTAGGCTACCCTGCCACCCCTGACTTCAAACTTGTCATTGTCGTTATGAAACAGTAGAAACACAAAATCTAAAGGCTGCATGACATCAGCAGCCTGGTTGTCCAAAATAGAATAACTAGTGTATTTTAACACCAACACCCCCCCCCCCCCATTTAAAAAGGAATTCAGTATATTTCAATCTAGTAAACCAGGCAACTAAAAATAACTTTCTAAACAATGTTTATTTTTTCTAGCTTGTTCGCTAGGTAGCTAATGTCAATTTAGCTGGCTAGCCAATTCAAATAATGACCATATCATATAACTGACAACATCTTCACTTTAACTCATTTGTCTTCATTATTACAGGAAAATAAACTCACAACAAGATCATTATTTAATGGTGAGCCAATTGTAGAAAATCTCTTCGGGTTGTGAGTGTGACGAAATAAAAGCAGGGCAATATACCAGAGAATTTTCGAACTTGGAGAATGTCTCATTGGCCTAACGTTATATCCTAATTTGACTTTGGTGCAGGTCATGTTCTTCACATTACCGTCTCTGGTAAACACATACTATATCAAATAAAATCTATGTTTATTTGTCACATGCACAGGATACAGAGGGTGTAGTGAAATGGTTACTTGCTTATTTTAGACATGTAGCTAGCTAGCTAAACAAGGATCCATAATCATAATGTTACTACCCTGCATGAATCTGCAAGTAGCTAACCAACCAGGTTCATTGTTAGCTAGCTAACATTAGGCTATAACTAGCAATGCAAATGGCTCTGAGATACGAATAATATTACTACACAGACCATACACGTACTGTTAGCTAGCAAACCAGCCAGCTAGCGTTAGTTAGCTAGCTAACAGTACTCTTTAACTTGAAATGAAAACACTTTCTGACAAAATTATAACGTATAATATCTAATATCCTTCTGTGTGTTCTCTTTTCGACTCTCTCTGCATATTTGCCATCAAACGCCAGAATTTTCTCCATCTCCTTAGCTATCATACTCTAATTCCACCATGGATTCCACTGATTTCAAAATTCGGTCGTCCAGAAAGTGGAGAGCAACCCTTTTGCAGTTCTACTATGTGATATCTTTCAAAAAAATCTGCATTAGAAAGGATTACCTACACATACTGACCAGCTCATGTTATAGACAAGTGTGCTACATGGCAAACCAATCTGAACTCATCTCTCGGCATGTCCAGCCCAGCCATTATCTCAGCCAATCATGGCTAGCGGAAAGGTTCCGAACTTTGTCCATTGCTAAACCAACTAGGTTCATGATTTAACAATTGTATTGGTATTTACATATGGCATACACGTTTGTTATGAAGGCACATTAACGATCACATGTTCCAGAAGGCATTTCTGTCAAAAATAGTAAATAGTTTATGTTCAGTTACCTCTCCTGTGAGGTAGTGACGTGTGACATACGCCTGAAACGAGTCAGAAATACTTCTCGGTGGAGATGTGTTTATATTTTTGTTCAGTGTACAATAGATGGAAAGTTACTGAAGATGGTAGCTGACACTATGGCCACTCCTATCTGTCATATCTTTAATCTGAGCCTAGAAAAAAAGTAATTGTCCTCAGGCCTGGAGTGAAGCCTGCCCAAGAGTGGTAAAACAGCCTTCACTGGTTAATTGTGTTTGACCAAATACAATGCTATTTCTCTGTAAACAATTAACAGACTTTCAGCATGCTTATAGAGAAGGGCACTCAACAAGTACTGCACTGACATAAATTACTGATGATTGGTTGAAAGAAAATGATCATAAGAAGATTGTGGGAGCTGTACTGTTAGATTTCAGTGCAGCCGTTGATATTATCGACCATAACCTTTTGTTGGGAAAACTTATGTGCCATGGCTTTTCAACCTCTGCCAAATCGTGGATTCAGAACTCAGGAATCAAGATCTACATCATGCATATACAACTATCCTCAGAAGTAGAAATGTAGGCCTACTATTTATAAACACAGCTTGTAGTAAAGTAGTAAAGATATACATGTTTTTATCAAGAACGTGGTGTTTGATCCTAGGATCTTTACTGTACATTTCCAGGGCAAATGTGCAGTCAATTCTATTTGCCTCTGATTTAAGGTTATTTATCTGTAGTGAAATGGAAACCGGATGAAAATGTACTAAATGTTCACGTAGATTGTTTTCGTGCTAAAAAACACACCAGTTCCTTCCTCTTCCTTATCTCACATGTCTATTTTAGAGCCTCACCTGCTATAATAACTCTTTGAATACAAAGAGCCATACTGAGCTTTACTTTCTTATCATAAAGGCTGTTTTATCACACTTTGTTAAGCTTGCCAAAATATATACCACAAAATAATATCCCACAGGAAGAAAAAACAGTTCTTTGGAATTGGACATTGCAAGCAGACTGCAGTGACATATTTTGTTTCAGTTTCAGGTTTCACTTCCAAAGAGTTTCATTTTACTGGAATTCTGATGAGTTTCATCAATTCAAATAAAAACCGAGGTTTAAATTCATTCACCTGTGAGATAAGAGATGATGATAGTGACAGTATTGACATTTACAGAACAAAGCATGTAACATGGCTCAGTGACGTTGGAGCTGACAGACGTGGTTATTACAGAGGTGTTATAGTAGGATGTGGCTAGGATTGCCAAGAGAACATATGTTTCTGGGTTTTTTACTGTCAAGTCTTGCCAGGTCTTTGTAGAGGAGATGGAAAGAGGAATTAGTTTATTTCAATTAAATCATTAGTGTTTGCATCTATTACCCACAAACGCCTTTCCCTAGCTACATAAAGTGACATTTGACATTTGACAATAATGCATTTGTCATAATTAGTTTCCATTTACATTAAGTTCAGTAATAATGGTAGATTATTTCTAAGTTGTTCTTAAAATGTTAGAAATATGATCAACAATAAGCCTTTTGATTATCCTTGATTATCCAGTCAGACCCCCTAGCCTCTCCTCTCACAGGGAACCGAGGTGATGTGAGGTGATGATACTAGGTACTAAGCTCCAACCGGCTGCTCCCATTTCTCATTTTGTCCAATTCATTTGTTACATTGATGGAAGATGATTCATCTGTCCCCGGTCTAGGATGTAGTGATATACTCAACTGACCTTCACAGCATCATATAAGAACAACGTCATCTCTTGCTGACTTTGATCGCCCATGCCCATGAGTAGTACTGTGGTAACTAAACCAGATTTGAACCCCAAACAGATTGAAATCCAATTCAATGAGTGTTAAATAAATACAAAATCACTGTGTAGCTAGTGATGGAAAGGATGACAGGTGGTCATTCAATCACGCTGATATAACTGTTACCATGAGTTAGTGGTGGGCCCTTTGTTTATGGCACAGTCAGCCTAAATCACGGTTGCCAAAGTCAATCCATGTGCCCAGACTCAGGGTAATTCATTGTAAGTAATCAACGGTGTATAAAACCTACAGCTGCATCAGGGTCCTGCCTCACTTCATGTGAGCTGAAACATGATCAGTCATGCAGAGTGGCCATCGGAGACCGTGCCATGTCACTGTACAATGTCAGCGTGAGGACCTACAGTGTGTCAGCCCGCAGTGATGCTAATTTGTGGGGACTCTCCAATAATTTACATCTGGTGGGACACTGTGGATATAGATACTTTTGTACCTGTTTCCTCCAGCATCTTCACAAGGTACTTTGCTGTTGTTCTGGGATGGATTTGCACTTTTCGCACCGAAGGACGTTCATCTCTAGGAGACAGAATGCGTCTCCTTCCTGAGCAGTATGACGTCTGCATGGTCCCATGGTGTTTATGCTTGCGTACTATTGTTTGTACAGATGAACATGGTACCTTCAGGCATTTAGAAATTGCTTCCAAGGATGAACCAGACTTGTGGAGGTCTACAATTTATTTTCTGAGGTCTTGGCTGATTTATTTGAACTTTCCCATGATGTCAAGCAAAGAGGCACAGAGTTTGAAGGTAGGTCTTGAAATACTTACACAGGCACACCTCTAATTGAAGCTTCTAAAGCCATGAGGTAATTTTCTGGAATTTTGCAAGCTGTTTAAAGGTACTGTCAACTTAGTGCATGTTATTTTCTGCCCCACTGGAATTGTGATACAGTGAATTATAAGTTAAATAATCTGTCTGTAAACAATTTTTGGAAAAATTACTTGTGTCATGCACAAAGTAGATGTCCTAACCGACTTGCCAAAACTATAGTTTGTTGACAAGAAATTTTCAGATATTACACGTTTCTTATTTTGACAGAAAGTGGTTTTACTTCAAGTTAAAGTGTACTGTTAGCTAGCTAATGTTAGCTGGCTTGCTAGCTAAAGTTACATGTATGATCTTATTATTTGTGTCTCAGAGCCATTTGCTTGGCCAGTTATAACCTAATGTTAGCTAGCTGACATTGAACCTGGTCAGATAGCTACCTGCAGATTCATGCAGGGTTGTAACGTCATGAGTTGGGATTATGGTTCATTGTTTAGCTAGCTAACTAACTGATTACATGTCTTAACAAAAGAATCCACTATGCAAGTATCCGTTTCATTAGAATGTCACTGCAACAACTTGATAAACGTTAGCTGGTAAATTCATTCTGGCTATCTACTACGATTTCAGACCACGGGCAATATAGTCTAGATAGCTACATTTTCAGACATGACATGTTTCTAATTTTGACATAGTCTTTCCATTTCAAGTTAAAGTGTACTGTTAGCGAGCTAGCTAATGTTAGCTGGCTGGCGTGAGACCATTCACTTCCCTTCCCCGCCCCTATGACTGCGGGATTGACCTTCTCCCTAGAACCACGCCGCGCCTGGGACGTCTGTACTCTCTGTCGGGACCAGAGACCAAGGCTATGGAGACCTACATTGGGGACTCCATAGCTACAAGATTTATCCCTGCGCCCGTGCATTGACTACCGGGGACTCCATGACATTACTGTGAAGAACCGTTATCCGCTACCACTCATTTCCTCTGCCTTCGAGCCGCTCCAGGGGCCACTGTTTTCTCCAAGCTGGATCTACAAAACGCCTGCCACCTGGTGCGGATAGGAGAGGGGGACGAGTGGAAGACCGCCTTTAACACCGCCCGCGGCCACTGCGAATATCTCGTCATGCCTTTTGGCTTCACCAACACCCCTGCCGTGTTCCAGGCTCCGGTGAATGATGAACGCTTCCTGAACGCTTCCTGGGGTTCTCCAACTTTTATCGCCGCTTTATTCAGGGTTATAGCACCTTGGCCTCCCCCTGTCTGCACTCACCTCTACCAAGGTTCCATTCACATGATCCTCTGCCACTGACCGGGCAGTTTTCACTTTTAGATGAATAGCGTGCCCAGAGTGAACTGCCTCCTACTCTGTCCCAGATGCTAATATATGCATATTATTAGTAGTATTGGATAGAAAACACTCTAAAGTTTCTAAAACAGTTTGAATTATGTCTGTGAGTATAACAGAACTCATGTGGTAGGCGAAAAACCTGAGAAAAATCCAACCAGGAAGTGGGACATCTGAGGTTTGTAGTTTTTCAAAGCTTGGCCTACCGAATACACAGTGTCTATGGAGTCAAGTTGCACTTCCTATAGCTTCCACTAGATGTCAACCGTCTTTGGAAACTTGAATGAGGATTCTACTATAAAGGACGGGCTCATGAGACCTCTTTGAGTCAGTGGTCTGACAGAGTGCCTTGGTCTCCCGACAGAGTTACCTCTCGTTCCAGTGCTTTTCTTCAGACATAGGAATTCTCTGGTTGGAACATTATTGATGTTTTATGTTAAAAACATCCTAAAGATTGATTCCATACATCGTTTGACATGTTTCTAAAGGACTGTAATGGAACTTATCAAGTTTTTGTCTGAACGAAATGCTTGCGCCTCATGAAGATGGATTACTGGGCTGAACACGCTAACAACAAGTGGCTATTTGAACATAAATGATGGACTTTATGGAACTTTATAGAACAAATGAGTAATTTGTTGTCGAACTGTGATTCCTGTGAGTGCCTTCTGATGAAGATCATCAAAGGTAAATTAATATTTATGGTGTTGTTTCTAACTTTGATGACTACAAAATTGCGGATATTCCTCTGGCTGTTTTGGGTTCTGAGCACCGTTCTCAGATTATGCTTTTTCCGTAAAGTTTTTTTGAAATCTGACACAGCGGTTGCATTAAGGAGAAGTCTATCTTTAATTCTGTGAATAACTCTTGTACCTTTTATCCATGTTTATTATGAGTATTTCTGCAAAATCACTGGATGTTTTGGAATCAAAACATTACTGCACGTAAGGCGCCAATGTAAACTGAGATTTTTGGATATAAATATGCACATTATTGAACAAATCATACATGTATTGTGTAACATGATCTTCTATGAATATCATCTGATGAAGATCATCAAAGGTTAGTGATTAATTTTAATTTTGTGTTCCTATCTTTGGCTTGAAAAATGGCTGTGTTTTTTCGAATTGGCTATGACCTAACATAATCATATGTTGTGCTTTCGCTGTAAATCATTTTTTAAATCGGACACCATGGGTAGATTAACAAGATGTTTATCTTCCATTTGCTGTATTGGACTTGTTAATGTGTGAAGGTTACATGTTTCCCCCCCCAACAAATTGAATTTCGCACGCTGCCTTTTCAGCGGAATGTTGTCGGGAGGTTTCGCTAGCGGAACGCCTGCGCTAGAAAGGTTAAACACCGCTCCACTACTGCTCCTATCCTGGGCTGATGCTTCGGATGTCAGTGTGGGGGCTGTCCTTTCCCAACGTTCTGCCCTGGACCTTAAGCTACATCCCTGCGCCTTCTTCTCCCACCACCTCAACGCCATGGAGAGGAACTACGATGTGGGGAATCGGGAGCTTCTCGTGGTGAAGATGGCGTTGGAGGAATGGAGGCACTGGCTAGAAGGGGCGGAACATCCGTTCATTGTGTGGACCGACCACAACGCCAATCACCTCAACTCCAGGCAAGCGAGATGGGCCCTGCTGTTTACCCGCTTCAACTTTTCCCTGTCCTTCCGGTCCAGGTCCAAGAACGTCAAGCCGGATGCCCTGTCTCGCTGCTATAACCCAACAGTTACCACCCCGGAGCCTGAGACCATCCTTCCTACCTCGTGCCTGGCGACGGTTCTCAGCTGGGGTATAGGGAAACAGGTCCGGGAAGTGCAGCGGTCCCAATGGAACCCTGTGGGGGCCCCCAGATATCCGGATGTTTGTGTCTGACGCTGTCCGCTCTATCAGAACGTCTGCTATCTGGATTTGGGTGGAGGAGAAGCTGGGGAGGCTTGGGCAAGTAGCTGCGGGGGTGCAGAGCTGTTGGCCGGAGTTCGGGTAGCCAGGAGGAAAGCATAGCCAACCGTAGAGAGATGCTTATTGAAATTCTCGATTATCGTGGATTATCGGTGGTGACAGTGTTACCTACCCTCAGTGCAGTGGGCAGCTGGGAGGAGGTGCTCTTATTTTCAATTACAGTGTCCCACAACTTTTTGGAGTTAGAGCTACAGAATACAAATGTATGTTTGAAAAAGCTAGCCTTTGCTTTCCTGGCTGATTGCGTGTATTGGTTCCTGACTTCCCTGAAAAGTTGCATATCGTGGGGACTATTCAATGCTACTGCAGTCCGCCACAGGATGTTTTTGTGCTGGCCGAGGGCAGTCAGGTGTGGAGTGAACCAAGGCCTATATCTGTTCTTAGTTCTACATTTTTTGCAAGGGGCATGCTTATTTAAGATGGTGAGGAAATTATTTAAAGAACAATCAGGCATCCTCGACGGACGGTATGAGGTCAAAAACTTTCCAGGATACCCGGGCCAGGTCGGTTAGAGAGGCCTGCTCGCAGAAGTGATTTAGGGAGCATTTGGCAGTGATGAGGGGTGGTCGCGGACCCATAGCGGATGCAGGTAATGAGGCAGTGATCGCTGAGATCCTGATTGAAAACAGCAGAGGTGTATTTGGAGGGCATGTTGGTCAGGATAATATCTGTGAGGGTCCCATGTTTACGGATTTAGGGTTGTACCTGGTGGGTTCGTTGATAATTTGTGTGAGATTGAGGGCATCTAGCTTAGATTGTAGGACTGCAGGGGTGTTAAACATATCCCAGTTTAGGTTACCTAACAGAACCAACTCTGAAGATAGATGGGGTGCAATCAATTCACATATGGTATCCATGGCACAGCTGGAATCTGAGGGGGGTGACCTGGAAAGTATGACAGACTTTGCAGGCTTTCTCTGCAGTAGATTGCAACTGCTCCCCCTTTGGCAGTTCTATCTTGACGGAAAATGTTGTAGTTGGGGATGGAAATCTCAGAATTTTTGGTGGCCTTCCTAAACCAGGATTCAGACACAGCAAGGACATCAGGATTGGCGGAGTGTGCTAAAGCAGTGAGTAAAACAAACTTAGGGAGGAGGCTATATGGTATCGTGATCAATAAAGACACTGCAAACAAACCTAGATCCTAACAACAGCTTAGTAGATGGACAGAACAATTAGAGTATAAGAACAAACATCCTCATGTGTGAAATAATAAAGGGTAATGGTTTTACTGTTTGCTTTAGGTCACAGCTTATTAGATGTTCCAACAGTAGTATTATAATAACCACAAACTAAACATTCTCATTGGACTAACACTGAGGTCTTAGCTACTGCTCTAACCACGTACACATTAATTCAAAAACAACAAAAACAGACTTCTATGAGAGGCAGAAGTCGGAGTGCATGTAAAGAAGCTGCAGTAGCCAGAAGCCATTTAAAGGTGGGGGCAGTGGCGGAGGCAGGGATTTCTCTCTCTGTGTTACACCTTGGGCACCGTGAGGCTTGCCGTGTGCATATCATGAATGTAAAAGTGCATTAGGGGAAGAACAGGGTTTAGACTCCAGTGTCTCAAAATGAAAGGCCGCTGTTGTTTGTTACAGCAGTTGCCTGGTTACCTAGGTGTTCCTTTCTTCTTTAGGCACAATATGGAAATCACTGCAGGGTCTTGTGCAGCTGATGCAAGCAATGATTGCATTTATTGTCCATCTCAATCAGTCTGGAAATGTTTGGTTGTATGGACATGCCTTATTAAGGTTATATGCCAGATACCATTTTCTTTTGGTACCTTAAGGTCTAACTTGCAATTACAAGTATATAGCCTTCAAGCAAATTGAAAAACTATAAACCTATGCCACCAACTAAGGAATACTTTAGAGTTATCTGACACATGAAAGCATCCATGAGCTTTCTTTTGTCAGAGCAGACCACACATACAATTGAAGTCGAAGTTTACCTACACTTAGGTTGGAGTCATTAAAATTTGTTTTTCAACCACTTCACAAATGTCTTGTTAACAAACTATTGTTTTGGCAAGTCGGTTAGGACATCTACTTTGTGCATGACACAATTTTTCCAACACATGTTTACAGACAGATTATTTCACTTATAATTCACTCTATCACAATTCCAGTGGGTCAGAAGTCTACATACACTAAGTTGATCGTGCCTTTAAACAGCTTGGAAAATTCCAGAAAATGATGTCATGGCTTTAGAAGCTTCTGATAGGTTAATTGACATCATTTGAGTCAATTGGAGGTGCTTGACATCATGGGAACATCATGGGAAAATCAAAAGAAATCAGCCAAGACCTCAGAAAATAAATTGTAGACCTCCACAAGTGTGGTTCATCCTTGGGAGCTATTTATAAACACCTGAAGGTACCACGTTCATCTGTACAAATAATAGTACGCAAGTATAAACACCATGGGACCACGCAGCCATCATACCGCTCAGGAAGAGGACGCATTCTGTCTCCTAGAGATGAACATACTTTGGTGCGAAAAGTGTAAATCCATCCCAGAACAACAGCAAAGGACCTTGTGAAGATGCTGGAGGAAACAGGTACAAAAGTATCTATATCCACAGTAAAATGAGAGTTCGTACAAAGTTCGTACTTTCTGGAGAAATGTCCTCTGGTCTGATGAAACAAAAATAGAACTGTTTGGCCATAATGACCATCATTATGTTTGGAGGAAAAAGGGGGATGCTTGCAAGCCGAAGAACACCATCCCAACCGTGAAGCACGGGGATGGCAGCATCATGCTGTGGGTGTGCTTTGCTGTAGGAGGGACTGGTGCACTTCACAAAATAGATGGCAACATGAGTGAGGAAAATTATGTGGATGTATTTAAGCAACTTCTCAAGACATCAGTCAGGAAGTTAAAGCTTGGTTGCAATGGCCCCAAACATACTTCCAAAGTCAAGGTATTGGAGCGGCCATCACAAAGCCCTGACCTCAATCCCATAGAAAATTTGTGGGCAGAACTGAAAAAGCGTGTGCGAGCAAGGAGGCCTACAAACCTGACTCAGTAACACCAGCTCTGTCAGGAGGAATGGGCCAAAATTCACCCAACTAATTGTGGGAAGCTTGTGGAAGGCTACCCAAAATGTTTGACCCATGTTAAACAATTTATACGCAATGCTACCAAATACTAATTGAGTGTATGTTAACTTCTGACCCACTGGGCATGTGATGAAAGAAATAAAAGTTGAAATAAATCATTCTCTCTACAATTATTCTGACATTTCACATTACAATAAAGTGGTGATCCTAACTGACCTAAAACACAGATTTTTTACGAGGATTAAATATCAGGAATTGTGAAAAGCTGAGTTTCAATGTATTTGGCTAAACCGCCGACTTCATTTGTATAATGCATGAAGGAATATGAAAGTAGATGAAAAGGAAATTATACTTTTTGGAAGGCAACCCAACCATGTCTTGTATGGAATGACATGTGTTGAGTACAGAAATAAATCTAGACAAGGAAGAAGAAATGGTCTATCATTTATTTAAATACAAATAGTACAGGCTGTTACAAGGTAAAAGTGTCTGTAACCTGAATTGTTGATCTGGGTTTGGGAGGTGTGTTCCATTCCAAAGCTGCTTAGCAACCACTCTGTTGTAATCACACTGTCTGTAATCTACTGTAACAAAAATACATTGTGTCTTGATCAGTAAAGACACTGCAAACAAACCTAGATTTTACAAACAGCTTAGTAGATGAACAGAATAATTGGAGTAAAAGAATAAACATCAATATGTGTGAAAGAATAAAGGGTAATGGTTTACTATTTGCTTTAGGCTACAGCTGATTAGATGTTCCAACCATATCACGGCATATGCCATTAACAAAAGTTTGATTTTCTAAAACTGGCAAATATGCATGACAATCATGTTTCTGGGTGTTCCACATCAAAGTATTTCTGTCCTGTATTAATGATGCAGTGGTGAACATAGATGAGATTAAGGCAGTGGCACATGTACTAATGTTTCTCCCCTGGATATCTACTCGGTTTTATGACATCGTGTTTGACCTGCTCCTCTCAAATGGGACCGACTCAGGTATCAAGAGCTACATCATGCATATGCAACTATCCTCAGATATAGGAATATTCCTACTATTTATAAACACAGCTTGTAGTTATGTAGTAACATAGTAAGGACTTTTTTAGGGGTCCCGCTTTAAATAACATGCAGCTTATAAAGGTTTAATACAGCCTTCATGAACACGATATAAATGTGTCACAAATCATCTATAACCATATGTCATGCTCTATAAAGGGTTCATAAATGTGGCATAACTGTGTGACATAACCACCCATGTCAAATATGACATAAGCCTGTGTTTTATAAAAGGTGGCATAGGTACAGCTTAATGAAGGCTTTATCATTAATGAAGGCTTTATCAAATCTTTATAAATTTAGGCTTCACAAAAAATGTATAACCTTGTCATTTTTTTATTTGATTTTTTATTTCACCTTTATTTAACCAGGTAGGCTAGTTGAGAACAAGTTCCCATTTGCAACTGCGACCTGGCCAAGATAAAGCATAGCAGTGTGAACAGACAACACAGAGTTACACATGGAGTAAACAATTAACAAGTCAATAACACAGTAGAAAAAAAGAGAGTCTATATACATTGTGTGCAAAAGTCATGAGGAGGTAGGCGAATAATTACAATTTTGCAGATTAACACTGGAGTGATAAATGATCAGATGGTCATGTACAGGTAGAGATATTGGTGTGCAAAAGAGCAGAAAAGTAAATAAATATAAACCGTATGGGGATGAAGGTAGGTAAAATTGGGTGGGCTATTTACCGATTGACTATGTACAGCTGCAGCGATCGGTTAGCTGCTCAGATAGCAGATGTTTGAAGTTGGTGAGGGAGATAAAAGTCTCCAACTTCAGTGATTTTTGCAATTCGCTCCAGTCACAGGCAGCAGAGAACTGGAACGAAAGGCGGCCAAATGAGGTGTTGGCTTTAGGGATGATCAGTGAGATACACCTGCTGGAGCGCATGCTACGGGTGGGTGTTGCCATCGTGACCAGTGAACTGAGATAAGGCGGAGCTTTACCTAGCATGGACTTGTAGATGACCTGGAGCCAGTGGGTCTGGCGACGAATATGTAGCGAGGGCCAGCCGACTAGAGCATACAGGTCGCAGTGGTGGGTGGTATAAGGTGCTTTAGTAACAAAGCGGATGGCACTGTGATAAACTGCATCCAGTTTGCTGAATAGAGTGTTGGAAGCTATTTTGTAGATGACATCGCCGAAGTCGAGGATCGGTAGGATAGTCAGTTTTACTAGGGTAAGTTTGGCGGCATGAGTGAAGGAGGCTTTGTTGCGGAATAGAAAGCAGACTTGGAGATGTTTGATATGAGTCTGGAAGGAGAGTTTACAGTCTAGCCAGACACCTAGGTACTTATAGATGTCCACATATTCTAGGTCGGAACCATCCAGGGTGGTGATGCTAGTCGGGCATGCGGGTCCTGGCAGCGAACGGTTGAAAAGCATGCATTTGGTTTTACTAGCGTTTAAGAGCAGTTGGAGGCCACGGAAGGAGTGTTGTATGGCATTGAAGCTCGTTTGGAGGTTAGATAGCACAGTGTCCAAGGATGGGCCGGAAGTATACAGAATGGTGTCGTCTGCATAGAGGTGGATCAGGGAATCGCCCGCAGCAAGAGCAACATCATTGATATATACAGAGAAGAGAGTCGGCCCAAGAATTGAACCCTGTGGCACCCCCATAGAGACTGCCAGAGGACCGGACAGCATGCCCTCCGATTTGACACACTGAACTCTGTCTGCAAAGTAGTTGGTGAACCAGGCAAGGCAGTCATCAGAAAAACCGAGGCTACTGAGTCTGCCGATAAGAATATGGTGATTGACAGAGTCGAAAGCCTTGGCAAGGTCGATGAAGACGGCTGCACAGTACTGTCTTTTATCGATAGCGGTTATGATATCGTTTAGTACCTTGAGCGTGGCTGAGGTGCACCCGTGACCGGCTCGGAAACCAGATTGCACAGCGGAGAAGGTACGGTGGGATTCGAGATGGTCAGTGACCTGTTTGTTGACTTGGCTTTCGAAGACCTTAGATAGGCAGGGCAGGATAGATATAGGTCTGTAACAGTTTGGGTCCAGGGTGTCTCCCCCTTTGAAGAGGGGGATGACTGCGGCAGCTTTCCAATCCTTGGGGATCTCAGACGATATGATGAATATATTAGAGGCGAGGTTGAACAGGCTGGTTGCGACAATGGCGGCGGATAGTTTCAGAAATAGAGGCTCCAGATTGTCAAGCCCAGCTGATTTGTACGGGTCCAGGCATCTTGTTAGAGCATTGCAACGCCAGGATAGTGGGTTCGATTCCCAGGACCACACATACAAACAAATGGATGCACGCATGACTGTAAGTCACTTTGGATAAAAGTGTCTGCTAAATTGTATATAATATACTATATTAATCTAAAACATTTCTAGGATGGCCCACCCTCTTTCTCTCTTGGGGAGGGAATTCTAATATTCCAATATTGGACGTGACCTCAACTTTCCCCAAAATGCTTTGCTGTAGGATGACACACACTCTGAAGTGCAGACATGCACAGCAAAAAACGTTACAGTTTTATAGAAAAAGAAAAAATGATTTTCTGTGTTCACAACCACATCGGGACGACTTTTGAGGACTGGGAAAAATTGAAGAAACATACATTTTTGAGTGTAGTTGCCCTTTAATTCAGTTTGCATGCCATGCAATGTTGTTTGGTTAACAGTGTTTCTGTAGCGCAGTAATCGCACATGTGAAATGCTCACTTGTTCAAAACTGGTGCACCACTAGGTAGTGAAAAAACGAGTAAGGGAACCTTTATTTCTTGTAATTTAAATGAGTGTTTTAGTTAAGTGTTAGATTACATAGCTACCTCAATCGTTATTTTAAATAATTTCTGTAACTTCACAGAAATTGCTAGCTAGATACAAATCAAATTGAGTTCTCCATCTCCCCTTTTAGAGTATTTCTGGCACAGCACAGAATTGCCCTTATCCAGATGGTGTGACGAAGGTATCTTGACAGGTTGCATCACCGCCTGGTATGGCAACTGCTTGGCCTCCGACTGCAAGGCACTACAGAGGGTAGTGCGTATAGCCCTGTACGTCACTGAGGCCAAGCTTCCTGCCATCCAGGACCTTTATACCAGGCGGTGTCAGAGGAAGGCCCTAAAAATTGCCAAATACTCCAGCCACCCAAGTCATAGACTGTTCTCTCTGCTACCGCATGGCAAGCGTTACCAGTGTGCCATGTCTGGGACCAAAAGCCTCCTCAACAGCTTCTACCTCCAAGCCATAAGATTGCTGAAATAAAACGGTTAATAAAACAGCTATCCGGGCTATTTGCATTGACCCCCTTATTTTAATATTATTTATTCTTACACACACAGACACACACACACACACACACACACACACACACACACATACGCACACACACACACACACACACACACAAAATGCATATTGATGCCACATACACAGACACACACACAGCACATTTACCTAGTGTTCATGAAGGCATTATTAAGGCTTTATGAAATCTTTATAAGCTGAACGTTATTTAAAAGAAGGCCAGATAAATAAAACAAATAACCATGACCTTGGTGTTTGATCCTAGGACCTTGATATTAAATTTCTCTGGAAATGGACACCGGATCAAAACATACTCAATGTTCAAGTAGATTGTTTTCATGCCAAAAATATACACTAGTTCCTTCCTCTTCCTTATCTCACATTTTTATTTTAGAGCCTCACCTGCTATAATAGCACTTTGAATACAAAGAGCAATGCTAAGTGTTACTTTCTTATTGTAAATGCTATTTTATCACACTTTGTTAAGCATGCCAAAATATATAGTCGAAATAATATCCCACAGGAAAACAACTGTTAATTTGAATTGGACAATGCAAGCAGACTGCAGTGACATATTCTGTTTTGGTTTCAGGTTTCACTTCCTGTTGGGTTTTACTGGAATTCTCATCAGTTATATCAATGATCTACATCAAGTCAAATAAAAACGGCAGATTAAATTGAGCAGTGTTGTATTGACATTTACAGAACAAAGCATGTGACAGGGCTCAGTGACATCAGAGTTGACAGACAGGTGGTTATTACAGGTGTATCATTTTTACTCTCAGGTCTTGCCGCTTCTTTGTAGATGTGATGGGAAAAGTATTTAGTTCCTTTCAGTTAAATCATTAATGTCTGCATCTATGGGCCACATACACCTTTCCCTAGCTACATAAAATGAAATATGACAATAATGCATTTGTCATAATTAGGTTCCATTTACATTGAGTTCAGTAATAATGGTGAATTCTATATAAGAAAATGTTAGAAATGTGACCAACAACAAGCCTTTTGATTATTCTTGCGACCCCCTAGCCCCTACTGTCACAGTGAACCGAGGTGATGTGACCCCTACACTCAACATTTAGCCTATCTTTCTGGCCACAACCCATACTAAGTACTAAGCTCCAACCTGCTGCTCCCATTCCTCTTTTTTGTCCAATTAATTTGTTATATTGATGGAAGATGATTCCTCTGTCTAGGATGTAGTGATGTACTCAACTGACCTTCACAGCATCACACAATGACAATGTAATCTCTTGCTGACTTTGTTCTCCCATGCCCATGAGTAGTGTGGTAACTGAACCGGATTTCAACCCAAAACGGACCAAAATCAAAATTTAATGAGTGTTAAATAAATACAAAATCACTTTTTTTATCTAGTGATAGAGAGGATGACAGGTGGTCATTCAATCACATATAACTGTTACCATGAGTTAGTGGTGGGTCCTTTGTTTATGGTACAGTCAGCCTAAATCAAGGTTGCCATGTGCCCAGACTCAGGCTAAGTCATTGGAAGCAATCACCGGGGTATAAATATTACAGCTTGAAGCCAGGGATGATTCTTTATTGACTTGTTAGGACTGGGAATCAGGATGTTCCTCTTTTAGGTTTATGACTGACTGTGATTACACAGTCAAAGCAGATGCACTAAACGTACCCTTGTGTTAATTGATTGTTCCCGTATTGATGCAAGACTTACAAAACAATTACATTTTTCTCCCGTTGTCAGATAAATACAAATAAATGATTTGTATACATTAAATGATAGTGTTACATCTGCTCCTGCTATGCCCTCTACTTCTCATCCTGTGTCTCCCTAACCTGCTGCCACTCCCTAAGTGCTGTCTCCTTTCTCTCTGTGTGGGTGTATGTGATGGTGTGAGTGGAGACAGGTGTGCTGGAGGCAGAGCGGATCCCCACCAGCTGCAACCTGTTCCATAATCAAGACCTCTACAAATACTCAGCCCTGCCACTTCCACGCTGCCAGATCGTAGCCTCTGCTCATTCATTCTGCATTTCAAGCCATTTGTTCCTGCATAGATCTTGTTATCCTGTGGTGCCTGTTTTCCCTAGCCTGACGCTGCTTTTCTCTCCACTACAGTTCTGTCCACTCTGACTCTGGTCCCTGCCTCCAGTCCCTTGTCTCATCAGTCCTGCTTCCCTGCCCTGGACCCCCGCTCTACTGCTTCCTTGGATTCCGCTCCGCTCCGGACCTGCTTACACTGCCCCTACTCCCCTTTCCCCAGTCTCAGTTCCTGGTTCCCTGCTACCAGTCCGAATTTCCCCTGGCCTGCACCTCATCTCCACCCCACTTTTCAATAAATAGCTTTTTTATTTAGTATTTTAGTACCCCTGTAGGTATAAATAATTGATGAAACATTGAATTGAGCCTTACTGATATTAGATCATAGAAATATAAACAGATACAAAAAATATATATAAAATGGAAGTATAAATCAAAAGGCTGTATGTTTTGAAGTACAGTAGATTCAGAAAGTATGCAGACCACCAAGCATTTATGTTAAAAAAAACGACAACAATAAAGCCTTTGCACTTGCATTTTTCATTTAGTTCCAAGAAGGAAAGTGTTCCCATTTTGAACCATTTCATGTGTCTGAAGATAGAACTCTGCATACTCGGCAGGCCCAGAGAGCATGTCAATCAAATCAATCACATTTATTTATAAAGCCCTTTTTTACATCAGCTGATGTCACAAAGTGCTATACAAAAACCCAGCCTAAAACCCCAAACAGCAAGCAATGCAGGTGTAGAAGCACAGTGGTGAGGAAAAACTCCCTAGAAAGGCCAAAACCTAGGAAGAAACCTAGAGAGGAACCAGGCTATGAGGGGTGGCCAGTCCTCTTCTGGCTGTGCCGGGTGGAGATTATAATAGAACGTGGCCAAGATGTTCAAATGTTCATAAATGACCAGCATGGTCAAATAATAATAATCATAGTGGTTGTCAGTGCAACAGGTCAGCACCTCAGGAGTAAATGTCAGTTGGCTTTTCATAGCCGATCATTCAGAGTACCTCTACCGCTCCTGCTGTCTCTAGAGAGTTGAAAACAGCAGTTCTGGGACAAGGTAGCAGGTCCGGTTAACAGGTCAGGATTCCATAGCCACAGGCAGAACAGTTGAAGCTGGAGCAGCAGAACAATCATGTGGACTGGGGACAGCGAGGAGTCATCAGGCCAGGTAGTCCTGAGGAATGGTCCTAGGGCTCAGGTCCTCAGAGAGAGCGAGAGAGAGAAAGAGAAAAAAAGAGAGAGAATTAGAGACAGCATACTAGAGACAGCATAAGACAGGAGAAATACTCCAGATATAACAGACTGACCCTAGCCCCTGACACATAAACTATTGCAGCATAAATACTGGAGGCTGAGACAGGGAGATTCAATGAATACAGCAAATGATCGATTACCAGTGTGATCATATACCTAAAATGTTTAAATATAATTTCAAAATGGCCTGAATATACAGTGATAATTAATTGGGCCTGTAACCTACTGCACACGCCTCAATGCTACAGAACTGATTTTAATAGGTTAATGTTGCATAGGCTTATGTCATGTTTCATAAAAATCTGAGCGGTAGATCTTGGCTTCCTTTTGGACACAGAATGTGATCTTGACTCAGGAAAGGTTGCTGACCTTTGATTCAATATTGCAACGGTCTGACCTCTAGCTCATGATGTGGCAGCAGAAGATATAATGAGGTCTGGAAGGCTGCTTGAAGCATGATGTACCAGCACGTACTGGCTGTGTCTGGAAGCTTCTGCACCTGCCCTGAGTTATATAGCCATCTCAATCACCTCAGGCCCTGTATGGAACTGCCACAACCGTGACCTGCTCTGTACATAGCAACAGCACACATAGCTAGTTTGGACTTCCTCTGATTGGATCTAACTTATATAAGCAGGTATGAACTCACTCAACCGTACACAGTTCTTTTCTAGCACATTGGCTGTTTACAGTAAACATGGTAATGGAAAGTCCTAGAATGCACAATGTGATGGAGGGCACTATAAATGCATTCATAATATGCCATTTCTTCCACAGACAGTATTATCAGTTGTCTTAATAGGACCTGATTCTCTTCAGTATGTTTGAGGGTCCGTTCAAGTGCCGCATCTCTCTCCTCACACCACAGATCAGGTGTCTGCTGCCTGCCAGGTTAATTGTATTTCATGGGCTTACGCAATGTTGTCTTAATAGCCATTAAGCAGAGCGCAAACAGTGACTTGCTGTGTGACAACAGAGCTCTGACGTGTAAGTGGGTCATGTGACCTGGTTGGGTGGTCTGGGGTCTCTGGTAGAGGGAACTGTAGGAATGATCAATGTTGCTATAAGAATCTGGAGACTTGTTTACAGTAACTGTCATCCACCTTTCTCCTCTTCTCATGTTTCTCACAAAAAACAGTCCATGTGTGTTTATGCATAATGTGTTCGTGTATACATGAATTACATATGTTTTAGGCCTAAAACCATTGAATGGTTCACAAACAATGACCAGCAGCTGAAAGATCAAATAAAGTAATGAGTATTGGACAGAGGGACTGGCACATTGTCTTTCTCTGTGTTTTCCCCTTTTGCTCCCATGGCAATGAAGCCTAGCTCTAAGGAGAAACCATGGAGATCCTGTCTTTCATGTGTCATATCCTTTTATGTAGACACGTACACCGGTAATGCCTGATCCTGTCTGCTTTTAATCTGGTGCACCAAAACTCCCCATCACACTGTAGCTCCCAAACCTAAGAGGGCATGAGTTCCTTCTCCAAATATGAATCAGAAATGTATTGAATGAGTCAATGGATAAATGGCAACTCTTGATTGAACATGTTGAAGAATGAGTGCTCTCATGCATTGTGTTTTAATTTGATTGTTTTAATTAAAAAAAGCACCTTCCTCCCAGCAAGAACATGGACCACTGTGGGACTCATTGGCATTATCACATCGCATTATTATTATTCTGACTGACTAATTCATAAATAAAGTAAAGTACACTTTTTGGGGCTGAAACTGCAGTTTGGCCTTGATCGTATCAGTTAATAATATGCTCTACCTGCAGGTAGTCACTGGTGCAGTAGCAGCTTGTGATCCAGTTCCCGAGAGGCAGAAGCAGCAGAAGCAGTGAGACACATTTAGGTCTGTCTGTGTCCTCCTAACTGTCCCACTTACTGGGATCCACTTCTCAACCTCCAAACCACAGTGGACTACATCTTTCCTTACTATGTGAGCTGTTGTGCCAGTTCAGGATGAATGTTACAAGTTTGTCCTTGGTATTTATCCTAGTTTCTTAATAGAGATTATGTTTTTGATTGTTGTTATTAACACACTGTCTTATTAGTAGTATAATATCTGATACCGTGCTTAGAAGTATCCCATCCATAAGACTTGGGTGCACATGATTTAGTCATTTACACAGACTGTCTGTTGCTTTATATGTTTGATGACATTATGAATCCCGAAGAGCCCAATTAAGACCCTTATGTTGAGGTCAAACCTAGTGATCTAGTATTTTGTCTAGTGATCAAAGGAGATCTTCACTGGCTCTCATTTCATGTAGAATAGGTATCTTGTATCCACCACTAATCTCTACCTGGCCTGTTACTACATAACATCCTCCCCTCTTATGAAAATGACTGTATGTCCAGTATGTGTATTTCATTGGATGATAGAGAACACAAATAACCCACGCAGAGGAAGCTGCCATACACTCACACATACTAAAAGGTTTTATGAGGTTTGAAAGCATCACGAGTCAACCTTTGAGACTACCTTACCTCAGACTCAAGGAGATAATTTAAGTTTGATTACTAATCTTGTAACACAGCACTGTTTGATAATGATAACGTTCGGTACCACACAAGGTTTTTGCCAATGTTATGTGGTGCTAACTTTGCAGGCTAAAGGGTTAGCAGAGGGTCCATGTACTAGTTTGATTAGATGCCTCAAACCTGCAGCTTTGAAAACACTTACTAATTAATTAGCTACAACAACATCTAATATATTCATCAAGTGTTTTACTCTATTGTGTGCATTAATGATCATTGGTCTATCTGGAGACATGCATCAAGTTTGTGTACAGTATGAATAGGTTCCCATTTGCAGGGGTTGTCATCTTCTACGAAGCGCTACATGAGTACTTCAAACTGGATTAATTAAACCTTAAAGACATAATTAAACTGGAGGTTGTGCAAAAACACCTACATTAATGTAATGCAGACATAAAGTGGATAAGGGCGATTTTAAAGAGCGAGCGACTGCACTTGGACTTGTTTTTCATCCATGCTCAATAAATGACTGAAGGCAAACAAGTTGTTTTGGCGGTATGTTTTTATGTGGGTGTTTCTTGGGTGTGTCTATGCCATTCAATCACAACAAACAAGGACAGTAGTGAGTACAGCAAGGTAAGCTAAACTAGCTTTGCTATGGAGAGAACAAAGTTTTGAAGTTGAGGACTTCCCCATCATGACTGACTCACCTTCACAAGATGGTCGGCTAAATCAGTTCAATGTGTTGGCTAAAGCCTGCGCTGACCTTGTGTTTAGCCAAGCTGACAGTAGCTGGCTAGCATAGCTTGGTGACAGCTGCAACTGGCTATCCTATCTAGCTAACATTTTCTCTGTCAAACCAGTTATGGCAAGATAGCAAGAGCCAGTGTCTGGAATGTGCTTCATAAGACTTCCGTTCTACAACACCTCACTATGACAGTAGCTTACTGTGAAAACGGTATCCAATGCTAGTTGAATGCCTGGTCTTGAGTCAGCTCAGCTGTCCTACAATGCAATTTTCTATTACCAGCAACTTTTGTCTCGTCTCTTCTTATGTCCTCTGTTAGATCTTTCCCAGGGGACAAATCCCAGAACTTCTAATATCCTTACAACAGGTGTAGGCTACATGTGGACATTGTGCAAACATACATTTATCAACAAAAGATATATAGCTGTGTTCGAATACTTATACTAACCGTACTATTTGTGACATGAATTGAGTATATTGTATGCTTATTGGTCATAGTATGGATTTAGTTAGTATGCCAAAAGTTCCCGGGTATCGAACTAAATTTGCCAAAATATGAAGTATACATGCAGAGGACACTATTTCCGTACTTTAGGGCCCATAATGCAATTCTTCAGGAAATGGGCGTTGTCGCGCCTGCTCCTGCTCTCCCTCTGGCACTCGAGGGTGCCAGACTGCCTTAATTGCGCACACCTGTCACCATCGTTACGCACACCTACTCTTCATCAGTGGTCACCATCACTTGCAGCAGCGCATCATTGGACTCACCTGGACTCCTTTAATTTGTTGATTGCCCCTCCTATAGCTGTCTGTCTTTTTGGTTAGCTCCCTGTGTCAGCATTAATGTCGTTGTGTGTTTTTGTCCAGGCGCTGTCCTGGTCCATGTCCGTTGCCATTAAATGTTCACTCCCTGTACCTGTCTCTACCAGCATCGACCCTTACAGGCGTGGCTTCACATCGTTTTCAGATTTGAAGAAAATGTTGGAAATTATACAGCCGAAGTACAACGATGACAAATGTTAAGAAAATGTTGAGAAATGTAATGAAGTAATGCCTTTTCAAATAAGTTACCTTACATATTATGTTGGCTGACAATTTGTTAGCTACGCTGTCCTTACGAACCACATAGCATATCATTACAGCAGTATGTACCGTTATGTTAGCTAGTTACTTAATGTTAGTTGGCTACTTACACATCAAACTTGCCAGTATTTTAACTACAGGTTATCTAACTATGCAACGTTTGACTTGATTATTCCCGTCATTCTTAGCTTAGTATAGTCGTTGTGTGTTATCAATGGACATTCGGGTGCTTTCAAAATTTCGTTCTGGCTATCTGCTCTGATTTCAGAGCACTCTCCTCTGAGTGTACCAGAGCACAGAATAATGAATTTACAAGGGCTCAAAACCCATTGAATATGGCCGGTGTCAGTAAACGTCGGCAAAAAAGCTAAATATATATATTTTTGCCAGCAGCACAGTTAGTCACCAACGCTCTGGATAACATGAAAACTGCCTGACCAGCTCTGCTAGGGCGAGTAAAATATTCAGAGTGTTCTCATTTGTATCTGGAAGTAGCTAGCAAGCTAGCCAATGTTAGTTTGGGTGCTTGACTGCCGTTGTTAGGTAAGAACGCTCAAATCAACCCTACTCCTAGGCCCGAGCGTCCAGTGTGAATTCACAACGGACAATTTGACAACGCTCTGAATTTACTAGCGCACTCTGGCACTGAATTTAAGAACACACCCAATGTCGTAAAATGTCTAACTAGTCATTTGTTATGCTAACTAGCAAGCAATGTCTGAGCACTGATCTAGGGATTGTGCGTTCCTGGTGTAACTTAAGCAGTTGTTGTTGCCATCCTGTACCTGTCCCGCAGGTGTGATGTTCGGATGTTCCGATCCTGTGCAGGTGTTGTTACACGTGGTCTACCGCTGCGAGGACGATCAGCTGTCTGTCCTGTCTCCCTGTAGCGCTGTCTTAGGCGTCTCACAGTACAGACATAGCAATTTATTGTAAGTCGCTCTGGATAAGAGCGTCTGCTAAATGACTTAAATGTAAATGTAAATTGCCCTGGCCACATCTGCAGTCCTCATGCCTCCTTGCAGCATGCCTATGGCACGTTCACGCAGATGAGCAGGGACCCTGGGTATCTTTCTTTTGGTGTTTTTCAGAGTAAGTAGAAAGGCCTCTTTAGTGTCCTAAGTTTTCATAACTGTGACCTTAATTGCCTACCTTCTGTAAGCTGTTAGTGTCTTAACGACTGTTCCACAGGTGCATGTTCATTAATTGTTCACGATTAATTGAACAAGCATAGGAAACGGTGTTTAAACCCTTTACAATGAAGATCTGTGAAGTTATTTGTATTTTTACATATTATCTTTGAAAGACAGGGTACTTAGTATATACTCATTAAGTATGTAGTATACCGTATGTTAGTATGGGTATTGGAACAAAGTTTATGAGGGTGTTCATGTTAATAAGATGTCATGAGATGGATTGGTAGATAAGTGGATAAGTAGGTATGATCAGATTCACCTGTAGTGAGTTAGCTAATCAGACAGGTACCTGGGGATTGGCTGTCATTTAATTTAAAAACCCTGTGTTTTGTGGTGGGATTTGAACGGAGAATGTCTCTGTGGTGGAATCTGCCTTCGATGCAGGTCTCATGTCATGGGTGACCGCACCGCACCGCACCGCACCGCACCGCACCGCACCGCACCGCACCGCACCGCACCGCACCGCACCGCACCGCACCGCACCGCACCGCACCGCACCGCACCAGTGTCTTACCGGCAAACTGGAGTGAGGAAGTGGACGGTTGTGCTGACGACGAACTCGGGCTGTGGAGCTGAGCGGTGATCTGAGAGCAGAGGACCAAGAGGCGTTTGTACAACTAATATCTCAGAGTTTTAGCTGTGCCAAGTAAGGGACGTGATTCTTCCTGTTACCCCTACACTACTTTCTCTCTCTGCTGTTTTGCCACACCACTGAAAGCAACTACTGTCGGCATCTTTCCCTGCCATCTGTCTCCCCATCATTCAGCACCAGAGGTGGGACAATCGGTGATGTTGCCAAGCAGAGTCTCAGAATGGACGCTTTCCAGGACAGGGAGCTGTGCGGATCTGAATTTTCCAGACAGGCATTTATAAAATGTTTGTGAGGATATGGTTCTCATCGGGCCCTAGATATCGAGAACCTATCCCCACCCTCTCTACATGTTGTCTTGTCTGTCTTTTCCCCACCCTATTTTTGTCCCTTAACAGGAGTCCTTTAGAAGGGTTGGTAGAGCAGGGCCAAGGTTGGGTCCAATATTGTGTGCAGTACCAGAGTGAGATTGTAATGCTATTCACCATATTGTTTGCAGTGCCTTCCCTTAGACCAGCTATATTGTTGCAGTGCTGTTACAGAATAATTCAGTGTGCAATGTGTTGCAAGCCCGATACTTACCTGCGGGAGTACGATGGAGGGTAACCTGCCTGAGGGGAGACTCTATTGTGTCAATGCAGTCTGGGAAATTGTACAGTCTGCTGTGAGACAGGGTCCAATCCATGTTAACTCATGTCTTGAAAATAAGACTTACCTTCAGCGTACTTACCTATCTTGGTCTTCTGTGTTGGGGTCAATTGCGGGTTTAGGTATAGGCGACATGGGCAGCCGCCTAGTGCGGCATCTTGTCGGGGGCGACAAGATAAATCGGGATGGTGACATTTGCGCGATCTGAATTCTATTGCTCATTTGCACGTCAATGATATGTCACCGTGTGGAGCTGTGGGTCAATTAACCTTGTCGGAGTGGGCACCCGTTTGTGAGCTGGGCAGGCTACTTCCTGGGAAGGTCTCCCACTCAGAAGTACGAGATGTGGTGGGGGTAGGTTGACCTCAGGTCTCCCCACTGGAAGCCCGAGGGAGGGGGAGTGGGGGACTCTATCAAATAGTGCACTTCTAACTTTATAGTACTAATGCAATTAGTAAAATCAGTCACACTACGAAATGCTACCTAATAAACCACAATTCATTCATAATAGTATGAATATATAGTTTCACATACATATTGTTGCATTTTTTTTTTCTGGTTTGTGCGAAATTGTTAATATAAAACCAGTCTGCACACCAAGGTGAATTGGTTTAGTCTTCACTCTTGGTTGACAGTAGTGGGGGGATGGTTACGGTATTGATGCTCAAGTGCCAAATCAACATATTTGTTTTTATTTCTTTGTTACTACTTTTGATATTTCAGTCTTATTTTTGTATACATTTATATAGTTTTAAATGTTATGATAATTGTGGTGTTCCAAATGTCTGAATAGAAATGGGTGGGTGGTGCTGAAGGGGGAAGGTTTTCCCAGGGAGCCATACAAGCTAGAACTGCCACTGGTTGGGGTTGTGTGCTGGAGAACATTAAATCCTTTGTTAGGTGGAGTTATAAGGGGTTCACACTAAACTGTGACAGAGACAAAACATGTTATACTTTAAATATCATATATATGTGCTTAAAGACAGTATGCCTACACTTACCTAGCAAATACAAATAACTGTAGAGTACAGCTTCAGCTGTCTAAACAGAACTAGAATGGCATTCTATTTGGCCAAATAAAAGGTTTTGGCTGTCTAACCACACACTGACATGCACAGCTCTCTGTGTCTTCAAGTCTCCCATTTATCTAATGTACTACAGGTTATGGACAGGTGCATGACACTCGAGCCTAGATATGACAGTGTGCCTCAAAACATGGGTCCAGTAGGCAGAGTTCAATAAGTACAGACATATGTGAGATGCAGGAGGAATTGCATTCTTCTGATACCGTTCTGTAGGCTACTGACCAATTCAAAGCTTCCTCCAGGAGGAAGCATTGTATTGGTCAGTAGCCTACAGAGTAATATGAGAAGACTGCATTTGCTGAACTTATGTAGATATTCTAAAGTGTTTTGATAACTTTCAAGCGTAACAGTTCCATGTAGAATAAATCATACTTCACATAATACTGTGGAAGCAGTGTTCTGCATTTTTTGTGGGGGCACCTTTCTGGGATACTTGATTGATGTTGTTGCTTTACTGGGATGCTTAGCAGAGGTAGACATGCTCATGTTATTTAGGTTAGTTCAGGGTGAGTTGCACACAGTGCATACTACTAGGGTAGACCGCCTCAGTGCTAACAGTATAACTCTAGTTAATAGGCACATGATTACTGTATACAATAGCTGTGGGATCAGCAGAGGCATTCAGGGACATAAATTAGGTTACTTACATTGTCTTCCAGCGCCCCTGGGATAATGTACATTTGCTGAAGCATTATGACAACTCAGCGACACAATGGTAGGAATTAAATGAGCTGGGCTTGGGTCATTGATAAGTTATTGTCTCAACGCAGCCTTATAATTCTGTGAAAGGATCCAGGAGCCCAAATGATTTGTGTATCCCATCCTCCTTATAATACAAACTTTATTTCCAGAAGGTCTCAAAATTGTCAAATGTTAGACCCACAGAGCTGCAATGGTCTCGTAGACAGTTATGGTCTAGCCTCAGAGCAGTGGGCAGCTGGGAGGAGGTGCTCTTATTCTCCATGGACTTTACAGTGTCCCAGAACTTTTTTGAGTTAGTACTACAGGATGCAAATTTCAGTTTGATGCAGGCAATGAGGCAGTGATCGCTGAGATCTTGATTGAAAACAGCAAAGGTGTATTTGGAGGGCAAATTAGTTAGGATGACATCTATGAGAGTGCCCGTGTTCACTGATTTGGGGTTGTACCTGGTACAGGGGCAGAACGACAGATTTGTACCTTGTCAGCTCGGGGATTTGAACTTGTAACCTTCCGGTTACTAGTCCGCCGCTCTAATCACTAGGCTACCCTGCATATTGATATTAGAGAGGGGCATGCATAGCCAAGTGAACATATGGGTCCAGTGAGTGGTTGGGCTGGCGACACGGCGATTCAGACAGTTAGCAGGCTAACAAGCTAACAGTTAGTAGGCCGGTGCTAAACAAGCTAGCAGCTAGTAGGGGAGCTCTGGTGCGCAGCCTTGGCACCACTCCTCCCGGCTGGATGACCCCTTTAGCCCAGACCCTCCAGAGTGCAGGCACAGGTTGAACCGGGCTGTGGGTGAGCACTGGAGATCTGGAGCATACCACTCGCACATCTCTCTTAGGCTCAATGCCCACATTCGCCAGGCACGGGCGGAGCGCAGGCAAAGGGTAAACTGCACCCTCCCAGCACAGCACGCAGCGCTGGCGCAGGATACCCTGGGCCGAAACGGCAGTACCAGAGACCAAACACAATGAGCTGGCACAACACGCCCTGGCTGGATGCCCTCTCTTGCCTGGCACTTGCGGGAGGCTGGTCTATAGTGCACCGGGCTATGAGTGCGTACTGGCGACACCGTGCGCTTGACCTCATAACATGGTGCCTGACTGCCTGACTGCGCTTCTTCCGGTAAGCACGGGGAGTTGGCTCAGGTCTATCGCCTGACTCCGCCAATCTCCCCGGAGCTAAGGTCAGGACGTGACAGGTATGAATACTTTCTGAAGGGGTAATGGCCCAAGATATCTTGGTTGACCAACACATAGATATAAAAATGCCCTCCAATGCCACAAAGTCATGTTCTTCCACCAGTGTCGTATCCTAAAGCCAGACCGATTCAAGAGCAAAGGGAAAGGGGGATACCTAGTCAGTTGTACAACTGCATGCATTCAACTAAAATGTGTCTTCAAGACCAAATCGAGACCGAGTCAAGACCGAGACCGGAAAAATGCGAGTCCAATTCAAGATCATGATTGTAATTTTGTCACATCACCACCATAATAAAAGTTGAAAATGTCCAGTATTTCTGTTAATATTTCATATTTTAGACATCCAGAATAGTGAAAAAAGACATGGTTAGGGCAAATAGTGCCAATCTGTAAATTGTTACTAACACAAACACAGTGGGGAATAATGAGGGCCTTCCACGTCTTCAGAGAAAGGCTAAGGATTTCTAAAATAATAACAATAATTCAATTATGTTTGGATTTAATCTCTGATTTTCAGTTTTTCATTGGTGGTCTCTGGAGAGAGAAATCTAGCTTGCTTAATCAGCCATTGGTTAGGCCAGGGTTTCCCAAATTCAGTTGGTTGCTGTCCTTTCAGCATCACGAGCCTGTCACACACATCCTTTGACGTGTGAGTCAATGTTGTCACTTTTGGTTATAGCGTGATAGCTATGGCATAGGCTATAATAGGTTGTGTAAGCAGTTTGGTGTTGGTTGTTTTTGTGGGTAGCATGATCCATGTGGGTGCTGTCTCTGTGAGTGGCAGCCCGAAGCTCGGCTCAGCCTCAGGCTTGTTTGATTCAGTTGGGTGCATTAAGTGATGCTATATTTCTGTTATTGTTCTTGATTTTTGAGTTTGGTATAACATGTTGGAAGATTTTGTTCTCCCACTGAAGGCCTAGGTCCCATAGCCACGGTTTGCCACTGTGCAAACATGTCTATAATAGATATAAAGACTGTTCCAATTTCCCCCGTCTCACCTTACTAATAATACTGAGCGTGCAACTTTCAACCAATTCCCCCCAATCTCCAGCGAATCAAGGAAATTCTTACGAGCACAACTAAGTTCGAGGATACTTTTCAACGAACGTAAAGCACAGTAATGTTACTAGTAAAGTTGGAGGCTAAGGTTTCAATAAGCGATAAGATATTTGTGTTTTATGAAAGGAGTGTATATATTTTTCCTGTCAATGCCATTTTATGCGCTAACTGAATGGAAGCTGATAATTACTTTATTTTTTTTACTCCACTATTCTAGGCTGGTTTCAGGAAGAAATGACGAGTCCTCACTGTCCGTGTCAAGATCTAGTAAAAGTGAATCCAACACTGAGACAGTCAGTATGTGGTCTGGAGGCTGGAATCGAGTACTACAACGTCTTCCAAACTAGGCAAATATGCAAGGTTGGTGATGGATATGTGTTTTCCATTGGTTTTCAGGGCAACGGCAGATATGGGTCTAACTGAATTGCAGTGTCATGTTTTACAATTGTTCTCCAGCCCTAAGAAATGCAAGCTTTGCTTTAACTCTTATGGTTGGGTTATCAATAACTATTTTATATTTAAATATATATATATATTTACCCTTTTTCTCCCCTATTTAGTGATGTCCCATTGCTAGTTACAGTCTTGTCCCATCGCTGCAACTCCCTTACGGACTCTGGAGAAGCGAAGGTCGAGAGACACGCATCCTCCTAAACACACCCCTGCCACGCTGCACTGCTTCTTGACACACTGTTCACTTAACCCGGAAGCCATCTGCTCCAATATGTCGAAAGAAACAGAGTACAACTGGCAACTGTGTCAGCATGCGTGCGCTCGGCCCGCGACAGGAGTCGCTAGAGCATGATGGGACAAGGACATCCCGGCCGGCCAAACCCTCCCCTAACCCGAACAACACTGGGCCAATTGTTCGCCGCCTCATGGGTCTCCAGGTCATGGCCGGCTGCGACACATCCCGGGATCGAACTGTGATGCAGTGCCTTAGACCATGTGTGTAACTCTGATTGGTTAGAGATCATCCAATCGCTGATAACTTTGTTTTGTACAACGCCCCTCATGTCCTTCATCCCACCAATTACTTCAATGTTGGCAGTCTCAGACTAAAGTATGTAGCGAACGATCAGGCTATGTCATTTGTACTATCAGAGCTTGTTAGCAGTTGGATAACACTAACCACAATGCCTTGTTGGTAGTGTTTTCAATACCCTGGAAATCTATATGTTTTAATGTTTTTCATTTCCATTTTCATCATGCAAACCCAGCACAGAGAGTGAGGCTGTTGATTTGATTGAACATCAATCTCTCATCAGTCAGGCTGTGTGGTTTCTATTTGCGTGCTGGCTGGAGAGCAGAGATTCAGATCAGAGCTCAGTGCTGCCGGTCATCACTGCTGTAGCAAGTTCAAACTGTGTTTAGTGCAATGATCCATGAGAGGATTTTATGACTTAGTTTATTTCTTATGTGCTCATGAGTGCAGTTTGTTCTTTCTCATACCTCACTGAGAACATACTTGTTTACAGAAATCATAACCTTTCATGATGAATCAACTAAAAAAATATATATAAAAAACCTGTCCTTTTTGTAGCTACAGAGTTGGTTTCAAACACACGAACAAAGCTTTTAAAAATGTTCTGATGGGCTGTGTGCACACCCACGCAGTCTTGATGGCTGCCTCTGATTGGGTACGCCATGCTAATGAGACTCAGAGGTTAGTCAAAACAGGCTGCCGGTGGATGAATATTAATGCCATCTCAGTGTCTGTTTCACGAAAGGAGAGAGTGCTTTCCACATCCATTTACTTAGGCCTTTTTCATCACTAGATGCATTGTTAGTAAACAGGAGATTGAAGGTGGCAATTGAAATGTCAAGTGCACCAGAGATCTATTTTTGTGTCCAGACTAGATGTCCTAAGTAATATTGTGTCCCACAATATTAGACAATAACTTTGAATTTTACATAAGCCTGAGCATACAGTACTGGATATATTCCAGTTCTCTAAATATAACCGACGGTGTTCTGTCTGGTGGGAAGTCATTTTGTTCTCCCTCAACCTGGTCTCATAGCATTTCATATTATTCTGTACATAAATCCGAGACGCTCCATTTAGTATGATATGTTACGTTTTGTATGGTATGTATTCATTTGTGGATATCTATCACCCATTTCATATCATATGTTACGAATTACAATTAGTACTGTATGTACCACATTTTCAAAACTTACAATATGTTACGAATTTGCAAAAAGTATGATATATTAACAATTCCTGATATGTCACTAGCGTTAGCCATTTCGCTAAAATTACCTAGTCTAGGTGTTAGGATTAAGTTTAGGAGTTAGGTTAAAGGGTTAAGATTAGGTTTAGGGTTAGGGGAAGGGTTAGTTAAAAGGCTTAAGGTTAGATGAAGGGTTAGCTAAAAGGGTTAAGGTTATGGTTCGGAGAAGGGTTAGCTAACATGCTAAGTAGTTGTAAGCTAAAAAGTAGTAAGTAGTTGAAAAGTTGTTAATTAGCTCAAATGCTAAAGTTGTCCGTGACGAGATTCAACTCTCAACCTTTGAGTTGTTAGACGTTTGAGTTATACGCCCACCCATTCACCCCAGTTTTTGCCTTAAATCATCTGTCTTATGTAACCATCCAAAACATAACATATCACACTAAATGGAGCATCTCGGATTTACATAAAGAATAATACGAAATGCTCAGAGACCAGGTTGCCTCCCTAGACCAGTGACTGTTTCAGATTATTCTTAGATTTGATTGACATGAAATATTGGCTAACAATGTTTCCTTTTCATTCAACGTGCTTGTCACCTGGAGATGTATTGACCTATACATACAGTGCCATTCTCATCCGGTCATTTCCTGGAGTTCTCCATCTTTTGTGTCCTGAGAAGGAGAGATGTCAGTAGGTGTACTGTAGTAACGCAAATGTCATAGTCTTATCATTGTTACTTTCTATGTACAGTTGAAGTTGGAAGTTTACATATACTTAGGTTGGAGTCATTAAAACCACTCCACAAATTTCTTGTTAACAAACTATAGTTTCGGCAAGTCGATTAGGACATCTACTTTGTGCATGACACAAGTAATTTTTCCAACACTTGTTTACAGACAGATTATTTGTAACGTCCGTTGTTGGTGGAAGAAGGTGAGGACCAAGGTGCAGCGTGGTATGTGTCCATATTTATTAGAATGAACAGGGAAATAACCAAAGAGAAACGACCGAAAACCGTTTTGGCTGGTGCAGACACACAATAGACAACAGAAAATAATCACCCACGAACACAATAGAAAACAGGCTACCTAAATATGGTTCTCAATCAGGGACAACGATTGACAGCTGCCTCTGATTGAGAACCATACCAGGCCAAACACAGAAATAGCTAATCATAGAAAAAGTAACATAGACAACCCCCCCAACTCATGCCCCGACCATACTAAAACAAAGACATAATAAAAGAACTAGGGTCAGAACGTGACATTATTTCACTTCATTCACTGTATCACAATTCCAGTGGGTCAGAAGTTTACATACACTAAGTTGACACTGCCTTTAAACAGCTTGGAAAATTCCAGAAATAATGTCATGGCTTTAGAAGCTTCTGAAAGGCTAATTGACATTATTTGAGTCAATTGGAGGTGTACCTGTGGATGTATTTTAAGGCCTACCTTCAAACTCAGTGCCTTTCTGCTTGACATCATGGGAAAATCAAAAGAAATCATCCAAGAGCTATGAAGAAAATGTGTAGACCTCCACAAGTCTGGTTCATCCTTGGGAGCAATTTCCAAACGCCTGAAGATTCCACATTCATCTGTACAAACAATAGTATTCAAGTATAACACCATGGGAACACACAGCCATCATACCACTCAGGAAGGAGACGCGTTCTGTCTCCTAGAGATTAACGTACTTTGGTGCGAAAAGTGCAAATCAATCACAGAACAACAGCAGAACAACCTTGTGAAGATGCTGGAGGAAATGGGTACAAAAGTATCTATATCCACAGTAAAACAAGTCCTATATCAACATAACCTGAAAGGCCGCTCAGCAAGGAAGAAGGCATTGCTCCAAAACCGCCATAGAAAAGCCAGACTACGGTTTGCAACTTTACATGGGGACAGAGATCGTACTTTTTGGAGAAATGTCCTCTGCTCTGATGAAACAAATAGAACTGTATGGTTATAACGACCATCGTTATGTTTGGAGGAAAAAGGGGGACTCTTGCAAGCCGAAGAACACCATCCCAACCGTGAAGCACGGTGGTGGCAGCATCATGTTGTGGGGGTGCTTTGCTGCAGGAGGTACTGGTGCACTTCACAAAATAGATGGCATCATGAGGTGGGAAAATTATGTGGATGAATTGAAGCAACATCTCAAGACATCAGTCAGGAAGTTAAAGCTTGGTCGCAAATGGGTCTTCCAAATGGACAATGACCCCAAGCATACTTCCAAAGTTGTTGCAAAATGGCTTAAGGACAACAAAGTCAAGGTATTGGAGTGGCCATTACAAAGCCCTGACTTCAATTCTATAGAAAATGTGTGGGCAGCACTGAAAGTGTGTGCAAGCAAGAAGGCCTACAAACATGACTCAGTTTCACCAGCTCTGTCAGGAGGAATGGGCCAGTTTCTGCCAAAATGCACCCAACTTATTGTGGGAAGCTTGTGGAAGGCTACCCGAAACGTTTTACCCAAGTTAAACCATTTAAAGGCAATACTACTTGAGTGTATGTGAACTTCTGACCCACTTGGAATGTGATGAAAGAAATAAAAGCTGAAATAAATAATTCTCTCTACTATTATTCTGACATTTCACATTCTTAAAATAAAGTGGTGATCCTAACTGACCTAAGAAAGGGATTTTTTTTACTAGGATTAAGTGTCAGGAATTGTGAAAAACTGAGTTTAAGTGTATTCGGCTAAGGTGTATGTAAATTGCCGACTTCAACTGTGTACCTGGCCTGCGCGCCAGGAATAGGTGTGGCCAAATGTATTTAAGTGGCAGTTTGGAGTTGGTCTAGTTAGTTCACTTTTGGGTAACTCAATGGGAGGCTGTATCTGAAGCCTCATAAACCCCACCGGTGCTTTATTGGTTAAGAGGTTTTGCCTGATGAGAGGCTTTTTCTTTTGAATGCTGACATTTTGCAGTCAGAACATTAAATATATATTTGTAAATATCACCATCATCTTTGAAACACCAGCGCTGTGTAAATAAATCCAACACTCATTTGCACCTCTACCTGCCTGCCTCCTGCTGAATGTTGTCCTTAGGACTGCTGGAAGGACCCTATTTTACGCTGATACAGCAAAGCGGAGATTTCGCACCCAAAGCTACAGATTTCGCACCCACTTGCACGATGATCTCGGAGTCTTTGCATTTGAACTTTGTTTATTGTGATATAGCGTGATATAAGCAGATTGAGGGTCCAAGTGGCTATTCCTGTGAGTGGTCAGGAGTGAGTGTGTATTTTTATACATTGGGTATGCATGTACCTGTATTAGTGTGTTTGTGTGAAATTGTGTTTCCTGCTAGCAATACTGTATAAATGTGTTTGTGTGTTTGATTTCACTCCTCAAGGTCAGGGCTCCCATTTAAAAGCATGGTATGGCAGGTACTTTACAAAGCCTTGGCTATGTGGGGAGGTTTGTGTACATGTCTCGCTCTGATTGAATCAGAGCTGACATTCTGTCTGAGAGTGGGGAACCATAGACATGGTCCCATGAAGGCAGGAATCTCACTGCATTGGGAAGCTGCTGGCATCTCAATAGGCATATCTGACTAAAATACAGCATGAGAGTGTGGCAATTGGTCTCTAATTGTCTAAACTTAAGCTAATTAGGGAAAACATGGTCGCTGGCAGTGGAAACACACCCACAGAGTGCTTTGTCACTACCAAGCCGTTGCTCAATGGAAGGTACACACTGTCATTATGGCGTAAATCAGGGGTGTACATGGGTGATAAGCCTTGATCCTTATAACTTCCTCGTTCCTCTTTGGAATTACATAGTCTCCTTATACAGGCAAAACCGTATTCCCTCAGTATTAATGTGATGGTGCAGCATTTCAGGTTCAGTTAATGTAGTCAATGAAGTTGATTCAACAGACCATGCCCCAAGACTAAAGTAGCACACATGAATCGTTACAGTTACTGTAGTTGTTATATTGACTCAATTTGGCTATTAAGGTTAATCAGGTCAAATTGTTCTGACGGCAAACATGAGACACAGGAACATTAGTGAGACACAATATATGACAGATCATCAAATGACGTGTACATAGTATGTGACATACTCTCATTGTTTGTTGTAATGATTGGCCTATATACTGTGACACTACTGTGTTACTCACTGATTGCATGACATCATGTCATCAGATAAATAGCTCATGAAATGGTGCCCTCACTGAGGCACGCTGACGGTGCATGTATGAAGCCATTATCTCATTGCATCATCCTGAGAAGCATCCCAGAGGCATGTATATGGCCACTATCACTAACTGTCCTCTCCTTAGAGCAGCACTAAGTGCCCTGACCCCCATGACTGATCTCCCAACTTCCACATACCTTCCTGCTGTTTACTCACTGCAAAGACACTGTTACTGTTTCCATACAGTTTTTTTCCCAGATACGTGTGTGTCAGGCATGCAAGTTATTTTGTATGCTTGTAGGAAATGACCTTTAGAGACCTCAGTGATCTGCTGCCCCGTTAGTGTGAGGATCGCATACAAGGACTGTCATGGAAACATTATTTTAGGCGAATGGAATCAGGAAGAGATACAACCTTACATTTGTGTGGTTGGAAAAATCATTTGAATGTTGACACCAATGCTCTTGGCTTTTGTATATTGTGTACACTTTATGTATTTGCATTGCATTTTCATTGGGATATTACATTTTTCATATCACAAACGGTATTTCTACAAGTTTCTTTTAACAGGATGTCACATTCATGTATGGTCCATGTGTAGTCAGCATGTTTCCTGCAGTAGTAGCAGCTTGGTGTATGCTTCCCTCTCCTGGTTAGTTTTATGTCTATGGACAGAAATAGTTCGATATCCTATATAGGCTATTATTAACCACAACCCTAGTGCTTTCAACTAATAAACATTTTCATATAGCTATAACTTTTCATTATTCGCTGGTGGAAAGGATTTCTTCTTGAAGGAAAATGAACGTCAATCACAGTGTTATGTTTGATAAAAGCCATTCGATTGGGTTCATGTGTCCTTAGTTTGTGTTTATCTGTGTGACTGTAACAGGCCATCTCTTTGATAGCAAGGTGTCCATTCACACAGCTAGGGCCCTTTGGTGCAGGGCAGGAGACCTGTTGGCACCTGAGGCTTTGTGACCACAGCATAAAATAACCTGTGGGCATGTGTGGCCCCATACAGCAGAACAGGAAAAGTTTAAACAACAGCATTTAGATAAATGGAACTTGCACAGATAACAAGCAATTAGGCTCAAAGGGTGTCTGAGAATGTTGGTTTCCAAATGCTTTTCATATCACCTTTTATGTTTGCTTTAGATCTCTCTGGTACAAATAAGAGTCTACTTCGCCACACCACCAATAGTACACACACACATATGATATTAGTTGTAGTAATTAGCATATTATGAATGTGCTACACATCGCAGGGACTGTACTCATGATGAACGTTAGGATGCATTGTGAGACCCTTTTTCTCGCTATGCTATTTTAGGAGACACAAATGCCTTACGGCAAATATCACATGAATATGGATAGTGTGCTCTGCTGTTCATAGTGGGTAGATACAGATAAGGTAACTGCCAAAATAAAGGAAACACTTGAGTAAATGAAAAATTTAAAACAGTTGCTTCCACACAGGTGTGGTTCCTGAGTTAAAGGGATACTTCTGGATTTTGACAATGAGGCCCTTTATCTATTGACCCAGAGTTTGATGAAACTTGTGGATAACATTTTTGTCTCTCCGTGCAGTTTAAAGGAAGTTGCTAACTAGCGCTTGTGCAATTCCAGTCATTGCCCTACCGCTAGTTAGAATTGGCTCACGAAACTACCTCTAACTTCCTTCATACTGGAGACAGAGACGTAAAAATGGTATCTACGAGTTTCTGACTCATTGCCAAAATCCCCAAGCATCCCTTTAAGCAATTAACATCCTGTCATGCTTAGGGTTATGTATAAAAATGCCCAGTTGCACATTATTTTGGCTACTAAGGCAAGAAGAAGAGATCTTAGTGACTTTGAAAGAGGGGTTTCAAAGGAGCATATAGGGTTTAAAGGGCGTGTGTGTGCGTGTGTGCGTGCGTGCATTCAATAGACACTCAACCAGAGTTAATGGGATTTTTCAAAACTACTATAATGATGCAAATACATATTTTGAAACTGTATGAAATGACTGCCATAGTGGCATTTTCACTGTTTATACACATGGTAGATGTTTATAGAGCATTATATACTACAGGCACTGCAGCATCAATTTGAGTGCCAATGAATGAATAACTACAGCCATTGAAAACCCATGGCCCTTTTTATCCAAAGAGGTCAGAACACCAATAGCGGAGAGCATTTTATAAAGAGGGAATAATATTGTGGGTAAAGCCACGCTTCCTGAGAACATCTTAAATTGCCGATGAATTAGGATTTTGCATCTATTAAATCTTATCTTCCACTGTGGAGGATATTGCTTCTCTTCTAATTTCCAAATAGATCAAGTATTTCGCTGCTAGAATTGATTAATGACGCAAATAGGCATTCATTATAGATTATATGAATATGTATTTGTTTAAAAAATAGTATATATTTGCTGTTAAGTTAAATTATAGGCACATTCTGAGGGACCAGTTGAGAGATTACCAAATGTGGGGAAATGGTGAGAAATTAATAAGTGTAAATTAGTCTAAATGAATTTTGCTTTGAATGATCATTGAACTGCTTTGGTAAATAGGTAACTCAGTGTCATAATGTCTATGCCTATATAAATGTAACTAATTGCTACAATTCTACCATATTTGCATCGACAGATACATCATAAATGTGTTGACAGAGAAATTTAATTATTTACCAATTTTCACATTTTGTTGTGAGATATCTGACATTCAGGTAGCTAGGCAGTTATGCACTTATACTTTTTCATTACAGTTTTAACCTGAAAGGCCGCTCAGCAAGGAAGAAGCCACGGCTCCAAAACCGCCATAGAAAAACCAGACGACGGTTTGCAACTGCACATGGGGACAAAGATCGTACTTTTTGGAGAAATGTCCTCTGCTCTGATGAAACAAAAATAGAACTGTTTGGCCATAGTGACCATTGTTATGTATGGAGGAAAAAGGGGGAGCTTGCAAGCCGAAGAACACCATCCCAACCGTGAAGCACGGGGGTGGCAGCATCATGTTGTGGGGGTGCTTAAATGCTGCAGGAGGGAATGGTGCATGTCACAAAATAGATGGCATCATAAGGGAGTAAAATTATGTAGATATATTGAAGCAACATCTCAAGACATCAGTCAGGAAGAAAAATGCTTGGGGGACAATGACCCCAAGCATATTTCCAAAGTTGTAGCAAAATTGCTTAAGGACAACAAAGTCAAGGTATTGGAGTGGCCATCACAAAGCCCTGACCTCAATCCCATAGAAAATTTGTGGGCAGAACTGAAAAAGTGTGTGCGAGCAAGGATATCAACCTGACTCCTTTACTCCAGCTCTGTCAGGAGGAATGGGCCAAAATGCACCCAACTTATTGTGGGAAGCTTGTGGAAGGCTACCCAAAACGTTTGACCCAAGTTAAACAATTTAAAGGCAATGCTACTAAATACCAATTGAGTGTATGGAAACTTCTGACCCACTGGGAATGTGATGAAAGAAATAAAAATTAAGTTTAAATGTATTTGGCTAAGGTGTATGTAAACTTCAGACTTCAACTGTACATACACTGTTCTGCTCATAGGTTTATAGACTTTCCATTGGCAAGTAGATATGCAATCCCCAATAGATATAAGGAAAGGTGAACACAGTGGAGGAACACAACTGAGTTTATAGGTCTCAATCTATACCAAAGCAAAGATCAACGTTATTCTCTGCATCTCTGCATGTACGCAATGATGTAAAAAATACAACAAATATTTCTCTAGTGTATATTTTACATGATTTACCACTGATAAAACTATTTACAATTTTGTGCAGTTGTATTTACTGATTGACGGAAACAGTGAACACATTGCAATCTTTTCTCTTCTGATAAAAACATTGTGTTGATATTCTGTGAACAAAACACTTCACAGTGAATTTTGAATTCATTGATGACAATTGTATTTAAAGTTTTGCAAAAGCGAGTCTAAAATACAGTATGCAGGCAAGAAAATGTAAGGCAAGAAAATGATCAGACAAACTGCAAATGTGTTTAAGTATTTGCTGATTGCTGTTTTGCTATAGGTACGTTTAACCACAGTTCCAAAAAATGCTTGTACATGATTGAGTGTATTATATGGTTGGTTTGGTTGACTGTATGTTAGAGTTCTGCAGGCCTACAGTGTGTGCTGTACAGATATGTCACATCATTTTTCAAGTAATAATACATATTTTTACTTAATGCACACAAGCCCATTTTTGGGAGTGACTGTCTTATAATAGGGTGAAATGGATACAGCATGTACTTTCCATTCACCTGCATGGACTCTGCATCACTTATGATGTCCTAACATAGACAGGCTAGCCTCCTTTCCTCAGCATAGTTTGCAAGTCAATATTATTCAAATATCTATGTATATGACTTTAAATAGGCCAATTTGGGCTTGGAGCACATGCATCTTGGAAGACATGTTTATTTTGGTGAAACTCAATTTTTCAAGTCTCCTTGAGTGTCAGTGTATATCCTTGAGAAAGAGGCCAGGGGAAAATATACTTATATTTCTAAACTAGTGTGTGAATACAGCTTACAGTGGAGTAGATGCAGGATGCCTTCAGTACATTCCAAGTCCACTAGGGGGTTTACCGGTACCCTGTTGGATATCTGATTCCTCTCATCAGACTGGCCTTAGGATTGTCAGGCGCTAACTAGGGAAGGTGCTGTCTGGTGGTTTCTGTATGTACCTGAAAAAGAAAACGCTTGTATATAACTGTTCGTGGCACAACGTATTTGCATAGGAAAATCCAAGTCACTCAGTGTTGTGTACGTGCCGCACAAATAGGCATCTCCCAGTCCCAAGGTAAATCACTGTATTTTAGAGAGCCTGGCATTGAGCTTTGTGTTCTCCCAAACTCCGATTTAAATTATTACCTCATCACTTCTTAACAGGGTGCTATACTGGGCAATAAGGGCCCGGCCGGCTGTTGTAGCCTCTCTTTGTGTCTTTGAAGCGGTCTTGTTCTTCTCCACTAGATGATGTGAGTTGGAGGGCTCGAGCTGATGCAAAGTGACGTGTCTCCCCATCACAGGAGCAGAGCTGTGGATGGGTCTCACTCGCTTCCCCCGCACTGGGCTGTTTTTGTTCGCCGGAGCTCATGCAGATAATTTGCCAGGATGTAGTGGAGGGCTGTCACAAGGACTTGGCTCAAGGGGTGTGGGAAAATAACAGAAGCGCCTTCCATGCTCAAACCCAGCCTTAATGATGAGCATGAAATATGAACTTTTTTTTAAAAGTGATGCATTAAGCTCCCTACTCTCCTCCCTTCCACTCTCTTTTATTCTCCTCTCTTTCACTCTCTCCCGCTCTCTCTCTCTCTCTTCCTCTCTCTGTATCACGGTCTTCTGTCTCATTTGAAAGTTGATTGAATAATCCAGATGACAAGGAGCCTTTAGGTCATGGCTTTTCTGTTTAGAAATATTCTCAATTCTCTGAGGAGGAAGAGAGGAAATAAAAAATCTAATCAAATTCTAGTTGTCACACGCGCCGAATACAGTCCTTAACCAACAATGCAGTTTTAAGAAAAATAAGTGATTTAAAAAGTATTTACTAAAATAAACTGAAGTTAAAAAAAAGAAGAAAATAGAAAATGTACAAATACTTAAAGAGCAACAATAAAATAACAGTAGCGAGGCTATATACAGGGGGCACCGGTACAGAGTCAATGTGCGCGGGGCACAGGTTAGTCGAGGTAATATGTACATGTAGGTACACGTCCTGTTGATCCGTCTGGCTTTGCTTCCTTGTGAATGCTGACCTGTTTAAAAGTCTTACTCACATTGGCTATGGAGGGTGTGGTCGTCCGGAACAGCTGGTTCTCTCATGAATGCTTCAGTGTTGCTTGGCTCAAAGCGAGCATAGAACTAATTTAGCTATCTGGTAGGCTCATGTCACTGGGCAGCTCGCGGCTGTGCTTCCCTTTGTAGTCCGTAATAGTTTGCAAGCCCTTCCACATCCGGTGAGCATCGGAGCCGTTGCAGTATGATTCAATCTTAGTCCTGTATTGATGCTTTGCCTGTTCGATGGTTCATCGCAGGGCAGAGCCGGATTTCTTATAAGCGTCCGGGTTAGAGTACCGCTCCTTGAAAGCGGCAGCTCTACTCTTTAGCTCAGTGTGGATTTTGCCTGTAATACATGGCTTCTGGTTGGGGTATGTACGTACGGTCACTGTGGGGACGACGCCATCGATGCACTTATTGATGAAGCCGATGACTGTGGTGTACTCCTCAAAGCCATTGGAAGAATCCAGGGAACATATTCCAGTCTATACTAGCAAAACATTCCTGTAGTTTAGCGGCATCTAACCACTTCCATATTGACCGAGTCACTTGTACTTCCTGCTTTAGTTTTTGCTTGTAAGCAGGAATCAGGAGGATATAGTTATGATCAGATTTGCCAAATGGAGGGTGAGGGAGAGCTTTGTTTGCATTTCTGTGTGCGGACTAAAGGTGGTGTCGAGTTTTTTTCCTCTGGTTGCACATGTAACATGCTGGTAGAGATGAGGTAAAACCTATTTTTAGTTTCCCTGCATTAAAGTCCCCGGGCACTAGGAGCGCCTCCTCTGGTTTAGCATTTTCTTGTTTGCTTACGGCATTATGGCTCGGTGAGTGCAGTCTTAGTGCCAGCATCGGTTTGGGGTGGTAAATAGACAGTTACGAAAATAAATAGCATGGTCTACAGCTTATCATGAGATACAGTACTCTACCTCAGGTGAGCAAATCCTCACAACTTCCTTAATATTAGATTTTGTGCACCAGCTGGTATTTTTCAAATAGACACAGACCGCCACACCTTGTCTTACCGGAGGCAGCTGTTCTATCTTGCCGATGCACGGAAAACTCAGCCAGCTGTATGTTATCCACGTCGTCGTTCAGCCACAACTCGGTGGAACATAAGGTATTACAGTTTTTAATGTCCCATTGGTAGGTTAGTCTTGATTGGAGCTCATCCATTTTGTTATCCAATGATTACATGTTGGCTAATAGGACTCCCCCGGGAGGAAGCTGAACCTCGGCAAGACGGAGCTGCTCTTCCTCCCGGGGAAGGACTGCCCGTTCCATGATCTCGCCATCACGGTTGACAACTCCATCGTGTCCTCCTCCCAGAGCGCTAAGAACCTTGGCGTGATCCTGGACAACACCCTATCGTTCTCAACTAACATCAAGGCGGTGGCCCGTTCCTGTAGGTTCATGCTCTACAACATCCGCAGAGTACGACCCTGCCTCACACAGGAAGCGGCGCAGGTCCTAATCCAGGCACTTGTCATCTCCCGTCTGGATTACTGCAACTCGCTGTTGGCTGGGCTCCCTGCCTGTGCCATTAAACCCCTACAACTCATCCAGAACGCCGCAGCCCGTCTGGTGTTCAACCTTCCCAAGTTCTCTCACGTCACCCCGCTCCTCCGCTCTCTCCACTGGCTTCCAGTTGAAGCTCGCATCCGCTACAAGACCATGGTGCTTGCCTACGGAGCTGTGAGGGGAACGGCACCTCAGTACCTCCAGGCTCTGATCAGGCCCTACACCCAAACAAGGGCACTGCGTTCATCCACCTCTGGCCTGCTCGCCTCCCTACCACTGAGGAAGTACAGTTCCCGCTCAGCCCAGTCAAAACTGTTCGCTGCTCTGGCCCCCCAATGGTGGAACAAACTCCCTCACGACGCCAGGACAGCGGAGTCAATCACCACCTTCCGGAGACACCTGAAACCCCACCTCTTTAAGGAATACCTAGGATAGGATAAAGTAATCCTTCTCACCCCCTTAAAAGACTTAGATGCACTATTGTAAAGTGGCTGTTCCACTGGATGTCATAAGGTGAAAGCACCAATTTGTAAGTCGCTCTGGATAAGAGCGTCTGCTAAATGACTTAAATGTAATGTAAATGTAATGTAAATGACTCATGGTAGAGGCAAATTACCACTCACCGTCGGATCCTTACAAGGCACCCCGACCTACGTCCCCAATATCTCCATCTCTTCTTCATGCGAATGACGGGGATTTGGGCCTTGTCCGGTGTCTGAAGTAAATCCTTCGCGTCCGACTCGTTAGAAAGAATCTTCGTCTAGTACGAGGTGAGTAATCGCTGTCCTGATATCCAGAAGCTCTATTTGGTCTTAAGAGACGGTGGCAGAAACATTATGTACAAAATAAGTTACAAATAATATAAAAATACGCACAATAGCACCGTAAAACGGAAGACATCTCCTCCAGCGTCATTAGCATATCAGTAGCATAACAGTGTATGCTACTGAGCTCATTCTTTGTTACAAATGTAGCAGAAACAGCTACAGAGACAACAACATATTTGTGGCTTCCAAGTTTTCAAACAGAGTCGGAGCCAGTGTTCCCTGCTAGGGTGACCTCCTCCCCACTGGGCATAGACGTGAATTCAACATCTATTCCACATTGGTTGAAAGTAATTTCATTGAAATGACATGGAAACAATGTTGATTTAACCAGTGTGTGCCCAGTGGGTCACTACCTGGCTGTTCTGAGGCTAGTCCTAGCTCAGGTGAACAAGCCATGTGTTGAATCATTACAACCAGAATTAGAGATTAAGTGATCTCATTGGGAAGTATAGGTACAAATCAAAATCCCCCAAAAATAGACCTCCTGGGTGTTGTGAATGCTAACATCTGTTAGGAACCTTGCAGTACCAAATGCCCCAGCCCAAGTTTGAGCAGACTCTGCCATCATCTTCTGAGGAGCAGCCATTTTGGATGGCTCTTTCGACACAGATGTTGCATATTTAAAAAGTAGGGCTGTTTTGGAGAGACAGCAGAGAGCGGCTCTCTGAGGGGTTCACCCGTGCCGTCATCCGAGAAGCCAATCGAAGAGAAGGGCCTGACTAACCGACCAAAAACAAAGTGAAATTCATGATGAAGACATTCCACTTACTCTTTGACCCTGAGAGGGTGTGGTTATGGACGAAGGAGTTCACACATGAGAGGCTATTGTTTACTTCAGACTTTTTTCACCACCTTTTTATTGTTATTATAGCCCAATTATTTTAATGTTATTATTATTCATAGGGTTATTTCTTGACCTATTCTGTGGCCACATCTGGTTATGTATCCTCTTATAGCACGTGACAATCTCATTCCACAGAGGGGCAATTGTCTGCGGGTTTTCATCCACCCTTGTACTTGATTGACGAATTAAGGTCACTAATTAGCAAGGAACTACCCTCACCTGGTTGTCTAAGTCTTTATTGAAAAGAAAAAACAAAAACCCGCAGACACTTGGCCCTCTGTGGAATGAGTTCGACACCTCTGTCTTATAGGATGCATATAATAAAGCAGTGTTACCCATCTCCAGTCCTCGAGTTCCCCCAACAGTCACACATGTATTGTAGCCCCGGACAAGCACACCTGATTCAACTTGTCAACGAATCATCAAGACCTCAATGAGTTGAATCAGGTGAGTTTGTCCAGGGCTACAACAAAAATGTGTGCTGTAGGGGGTACTTGAGGACTGGAGTTGGGAATCACTGGAATAGAGCATAAGGAATTACATTAGATGCATCATTTGATAATAGAAAGGTTTGCAGTGCTCTGACCCCAGCTGATCCTGTGTCCATCCACATGGTTAGTACTGTCTCCAGAGCTGAGTACCCTGAGCTATAAAAATATACCAAGTGTCCACAAGATGGAGATATTGACCAAACTAAAGCTGTCTTTCTTCTACCTGGCTGCACATGACACAAAAATGAGTGTGGTAGAGATGGAAAAAAAACTGTTTGAAATAACATCAAAAAGATATGTTTTCTGTATGGCTGTGTATTTGTGAATTGATGTGTGTATGTGTATGTAAGTATGTAGCTACAATATGAATGTGTGCTTAAGGAGCAGCTGTGTACGATATGACCATGCGTATGTGTAGGCACATGTGTTTATTTGTGTTTGTATACTGCTCTCCATCACTCCAGGGTGTAGAGAAGGCAGCGTTCCTGTTAGTAGAGTGCCTGGGAGTGGTCCCTGAGCTGATTGGCTAGTGTCCCAGGGGCTGTGTGGGGAGGAGAGGTCAAAGGGGGTCGGCTGTGCTGCGCCCAGCGGCCCGCAGTGCAGGGGGGGGTTCAGGTGTGTGTCGACCTCCTGCTCCAGCGGGCTTTAAGTAACAGGATGGGGCCCGCTACTCTTATCCAGGGCTATGGCTGCTGCTCTGCTGTAGCAGGCCCTGGCCCTGACCATGAAGCATCTCCCTCCCCCACATCCACCTTCAGTGCCTATGGGGGGGTACAACCTCTCTACAGTTACAGTATTAACATCATCACCGAATCACACAAACACCTCCGCAGTAAAAGTGTAATAAAATAATTCCCCATGAAATAGAAAGCTTCCAATTATTTTAAATTTTTTAAATTATTGGAATATTATTGTAATAATATCTGTAATTATATTGATTGCATGCAGGCAGTTTAGTATTTAGTATTTATTAGTATCCCTATTACCTGAGCTACTCTTCCTGGGGTCCAAACAGGATGAAAACAATTACATCACAACAAAACACAACAGCCTACATCATACATAAAACAATGCATCATAGAAGACATTATTACATTATGACTCTTATTATCACAAGTTAGCAATGGAGAAAATAACTAGTATAATAATGTGAATTCCCAAATCTTCAGCATTAAATAACTGCAGCTTCTATCCTTATTTCATTATAGATGTTAGAAATAATCATTGATCAAACAATAACATTCACAATATGCTTGCAGACAGCCAGACAAAAGCCCACATATTAAGCCACTAAGCTATAAACATATTTTTGTTTGCAGCAGAGCAGAGAAGTATTTACACCATAATGACACAGATTTGGTTCTGTAGACTAGAGAAATACATAAAAAGGCAATTGCATGAAAAGGTGAAACACTTCCACATTACATTAACATTGAAAGACATGCTGAACAACAACACATTTTCTCTAGTCAATGCTGCACTAAGAGCAGTTTACTCAAGTACAGAAAATAATAACAAGAGTAAAGAGGATAAAGACCCATCAAATTCATCCCTTGCTGCTCAGCTCCAAAACATCATTATAGAAACAACCCAGTCCATCCAAGGACATATCCATAGAATGCAATTTGCAGTGAACAAACAGAAGGCCATCCTAATGACGCAACCATTTTTCCTCTTGTTTCTTACATGGATGCTGTCTTTTTTCCTTCCCCTCTATCTCTGTCATAGGGCGTTTCAGAACATGAGTCAGTCAAGGGCACCAGGTTCATCTAGACCAGTGGTATTCAAAGTTGGGGTCACAGGGCAGTGGGGTTGGCAAAAAACAACAACAAAAAAAGAGTACAGATTATTGTATTGGAAAATAATATAGAAACATTTTTGAGAAAGATCATTTAAAAAATGAAATTGTATTGAGTAAAATTATTTATTGATTTCATTTCGTTTTGATAACATATCTAAATGTAGTTCATTTCAGGTTGTCATAAAATTTGGGGTGAGAAATTCATGCAAAGAAAATGGTCCATAGAAATTCTGGCCCAAAAAATGGGGTCCCCACTGAAATACTACTGAATACCACCGCTCTAGACTAACAGCTGTCCTGACAACTCTCATGGACTGCACCGAGCAGGGCTCCTGAAATATTAGGATTATGGCGCCTCACAATCACCAGCCATACAACTATCAGTGTGCGCAGTCGCCCTCAATGATGTATGATTTCCAAATTGTATTACTGCAGATAGTGGCACCTGGTCCTCGAATGGCATTGTTTGGCTACCTTTTGTGCCCATGCAGTGTGACACATTGCCCTCAAGCATTGACCATCTGACCAGGGACAGCTTTAAACGCCATGCTAATAATAGGAGAACATGGCGAGGTAGGGGCTTTTAGCAATTATGCCCCACTGTGGGACGTGACGGGTGAAAGAGGCCAATGATAGGGGTAAGGAGAGCATGTGGTAGTGAGGAGAAAATCACATCTCTGGGATTCAGATCATCAGGTGAGTTGCTGCTCCATAACCCAAGCAACTACTCCTGTTCCGATGCTAGCTGAGGAATGGCAGAACCATTAGCAATGGGGGTCACTTTCAGAGGTTGCGGTACCAAGGACAGTCCAGGTGCCTGAACTGAGGATACAGCACTGCCTGAACAGGGCACCGGGTTAGTGTTCTGGACAAGCTCAATCCAGGCAGAAAAACGTCCTCTCCTATTTCCTCTGTCTGATTCCAAGGTCTTGGTGAGAGCGTCTGCCTGGGTTACAGAGACCTGCCCTTGAACTCCACTCCCGGGGAATAAACTCATTCTCTCTTGAAAAGTAGAGAAAATAAACTATTATCCAACAGAGTGAATATCTTATGAAAGACATTCGGACATAATAACACTGAGAGGAGAATAAGGTTTAAGCAGGCTTTCAGACCAACGTTTGTTACCACAGTGACATTAATTATTGTGTGTGTGTGTTTGTGTGCGTTTGTGTCTGTCTCTGTGTGCTCCAAACACAGTATAACAATACATGTTCACCTCACTGTGTGCAAAGGCACTGTACAATTTACATTATGCACACATGTACGGAGCACAGCAACAAATATAAACCAGCCCATAAAAATAACACGACTTGAGAATTAATTAAACTGAGAGTCTGCAGCAACAAACAGATGTGTCCTATTTAGGCTAATATCAACTTTAGCTAACTAGTGGAGTGAACTTGTGATTGATGGCATCTGTCACAGATAGCAGCTCCAACATGCCTTAATCCTTCTCTCCAGGCGCACACAGCACTGAGATGCACAATGCCTGATCTTTTATTCCTTAATTCAAATCCCATCGATTGAATGGTGTGATCAGAGGCGTTGCCCTCTCTGGAAGAGCTTCATCTCTTGCTGACACATGGAAGGACTTTGATGATGCAGCCAGCATATCCTTTTGGGCTTTCAAACAACTTTGTGTGCGTCTGCCTGCCGTACCTCAGTTAGCTGTGTGGAGAACAATCCTTCAGTACAAAGCACCGTCAAGGCTTCAGCAAGCACAACCCTCAACCCACCCGCCTGCCACTAATTCACCAGCCTCTTTCTCCCTGGCCGCCTGCAATGCACTGTGGGATTGAAGAACGAAATCCCAGATGCAATTAATGGTGCTTTCAGAGGCCATGGTTCAAGCAATGTGCTGGAATCCTCCAATGTGGCTAGTGTTCTGGTTGCATGTAAACTGAGGCCTCGTCAGACTTCTAGAGAACAACCATAACCTCTGAAGATTAACTTTCAAGAGCGTACTTTGGTCCTGTGGCATATACACTTTGTGTCATTTTGTGATGGACAATACTATGTTATCTAAAGAATATCCTGGTCCAAATAGTAATGCAATTGGTAGGGTATTGCTTGTTTTAAGCTTGTACTTTTCTGATCAACAAGTAATTAATCAAATTCTGAAATCGAGTTCTGGACTTATCACCCCTATGATTTCATTTACTTAATGAGTCCATAAGGTATGTGTGTAGTAGGTGTTAGATGATTGGTGATATAATTGTCCCACTTTCGCATACATAATCCACCTAGTGGATTAAGATAACATCATAACAACATAGTCATAGCGGCTTTACGCCAGTGTTTTACCTTGTAGTTTAGTGTATTCATTCCTACAATATAAACACTTGTATTTTTGTCCTAAATAGATGGTAGCACAAATATGTTTTATCCCAAAATCCAAATCTCAATGATACGGTATGTTTTTTTCAATAAATATATCCCAGGTTTGAGAATATCTCTCCATTAAAGTGATAGATTTGACTTGAAGAAGACCCACACAGAAAAGGATGTCAGTGTAGAGAAATGAGCCTATGCAGTCACAGCAGGGGAAAGGATGTCATCTGTGTATCAAATGTGATCATCTTCAGGGCCTCGTGGTTGTGTCTGCCTTCTGTAACGTCCTCTGACAGCCACACAGAGACCATCCCTCACTCTGAGTCCGGTCTACCTGGGAAATGACCATTCCCATCAGACGAGGTTTGTCATCCACTGCACATGTCAACATAAGGCTTCATTATGTGCTTTGATGGGCTGTGGGTACACGCAAGGCACACACACACACACACACACACACACAAACAATAATCGCAGCTGAGGACAAACAATATCCATAGGGATGGACTTCATGTATAATGTCAATAGAAGCCGTGCTGGCCTTGTGTTCAGATGCAGAAGCGATAATAGAAATGCTGATGACAAGTAGTAGCCACACGAAATACAGTGTTTTTCACAAATACAGTAGGTTACATTTTAGACACAGCACTGTTTGGAGGCAAGGGTTGTTTAAGGTCTAATGATTTCACCCAACATGAACAACATGCTATGAACTAAGAGCAGAAACAAGGCTACAAAATCAGAAACAACAAGAGCTTTCAACAAGCTTTCCCACCAGGGAAGACTCAACATTGTGTCAATGGGTGGCAGACGTTTTCTTTTACATATCTCCAATGTTTCCTCTAATTTTGAATGAATGGATGTGATTATAATATTTTCTTTCCCGTCTCAATTAACATAATGATGAAATGTTTTCTTTGATAAAATAGCAACGTAGGGTTGGGGAGTAACGGATTACATATAATCTATTACATGTAAAGGATTTTTAAAACGGTAACTGTAATCTGTTACGTTACCAGATAAAATATTGTAATCAGATTACAGATATTTTTGAAAAACTAGATTGTGTTTAAATTCAGAAAGGATGTTCGCAAAAAAAGTATGTTTTCTCAATGACATTCAAATCAGCATTTAAAAATCAACCTTTTAAAAATCCACCTTTCCAGGAACAAGTCTCTCACCGTTGCCGCTTGCTGTAGACTACCTTCTGCCCCCAGCTGTGCCCTGGACACCATATGTGAATTGATTGCCCCCCATCTTTCTTCAGAGCTCGTGATGTTAGGTGACCTAAACTGGGACATGCTTAACACCCCGGCCATCCTACAATCTAAGCTAGATGCCCTCAACCTCACACAAATTATCAATGAACCTACCAGGTACAACCCCAAATCCGTAAACACGGGCACCCTCATAGATATCATCCTAACCAACTTTCCCTCCAAATGCGGTCAAACGACCACCCCTCATCACTGTCAAACGCTCCCTAAAACACTTCAGCAAGCAGGCCTTTCTAATCGACCTGGCCCTGGTATCCTGGAAGGACATTGACCTCATTCTGTCAGTAGAGGACGCCTGGTTATTCTTTATAAGTGCTTTTCTCACCATCTTAAATAAGCATGCCCCATTCAAAAAAATGTAGAACCAGGAACAGATATAGCCCCTGGTTCACTCCAGAACTGACTGCCCTTGACCAGCACAAAAACATCCTGTGGTGGACTGCATTAGCATCGAATAGCCCCCGCGATATGCAACTTTTCATGGAAGTTAGGAACCAAAATACACAGGCAGTAAGCTACAACTCCCGTACAGGCTCGGGAGAGACGAAGGTTGAAAGTCATGCATCCTCCGATACACAACCCAACCAAACTGCTTCTTAACACAGCACGCATCCAACCCGGAAGCCAGCTGCACAAATGTGTCGGAGGAAACACTGTGCACCTGGCAACCTTGGTTAGTGCGCGCTGCACCCGGCCTGCCACAAGAGTCACTGGTGCACAATGAGACAAGGATATCCCTACCGGCTAACCCCTGCCAAACCTAAGCCAATTGTGCGTCGCCCTTCGGACCTCCCGGTCTCGGCCGGTTACGACAGAGCCTGGGCGCGAACCCAGAGTCTCTGGTGGCACAGCTGGCGCTGCAGTACAGCGCCTTTAACCACTGCGCCACCTGGGAGTTCCTAATCACCACATTCTTATCGGCAGACTCAACAGCCTTGGTTTCTCAAATGACTGCCTCACCTGGTTCACCAAATACTTCTCAGACAGAGTTCAGTGTGTCAAATTGGAGGGCCTGTTGTCCGGACCTCTGGCAGTCTCTATGGGGGTGCCACAGGGTTCAATTCTCGGGCGACTCTTTTCTCTGTATACATCAATGATGTCGCTCTTGGTGACTCTCTGATCCACTTCTACGCAGACATCCCCATTCTGTATAGTTCTTGCCCTTCTTTGGACACGGTGTTAACTAACCTACAGACGAGTTTCAATGCCATAAAACTCTCCTTCCGTGGCCACCAACTGCTCTTAAATGCAAGTAAAACTAAATGCATGCTCTTCAACCGATCCCTGCCCACACCTGCCCGCCCGCCCAGCATCACTACTCTGGACGGTTCTGTCTTAGAATATGTGGACAACTACAAATACCTAGGTGTCTGGTTAGACTGTAAATTCTCCATCCAGACTCACATTAAGGATCTCCAATACAAAATCAAATCTAGAATCAGTTTCCTATTTCGCAACGAAGCGTCCTTCACTCATGCTGCCAAACATACCCTCATAAAACAAACTATCCTACCGATCCTTGACTTCGAAGATGTCATTTACAAAATAACCTCCAACACTCTACTCAGCAAATTGGATGCAGTCTATCACAGTGCCATCCATTTTGTCACCAAAGCCACATATAATACCCACCATTGCGACCTGCATGCTCTCATCGGCTGGCCCTCGCTTCATATTCGTCACCAAACCCACTGGCTCCAGGTCACTGTGGTAACAAACGTTGGTCTGAAAGCCTGCTTAAACCTTATTCTCGTCTCAGTGTTATTATGTCCGAATGTCAATTTGAAGAATCTCAAATATAAAATATATTTTGATTTGTTTAACACTTTTTCTGTTACTACATGATTGCATGTTTGTTATGTCCACTGCCTATCAATCATTGTCCAAAAACAATGATTGATAGGCAGCTTAAACTTCTTAAATTCAACCATTATTGGGTTCAAATACACATTTAGATTTGTGAACAGCCATCCACAATAACCACAAATATAACACTTCAACTATGACCGACAAAATGAGAAAAAAAATCCAGAAAATCACGTTGTAGGATTTTTAATGAATTTACATTATGCACACGTTCGGAGCACAGTAACAAATATAAACCAAGTATTTAGAGGGTGTTGAAAGTCTGTGTTGCCCAGCAACAGCCCCAAAACATCACTGCTCTAGAGGAGATCTGCATGGAGGAATGGGCCAAAATACCAGCAACAGTGTGTGAAAACCTTGTGAAGACTTACAGAAAATGTTTGACCTCTGTCATTGCCAACAAAGGGTATATAACAAAGTATTGAGATAAACTTTTGTTATTGACCAAATACTTATTTTCCACCATAATTTGCAAATAAATTCATTAAAAATCCTACAATGTAAAACTCCAGCCAACATGTTTGAAAAGGTCAAAGGTGACGTCAAATCTCCTAGCAATCCCATCAACCATTTACAACATTCCTCCACAAGAAAGGTGGGCCGCCTGGTGCCCTCGAGCAACTGAGAGGGGGAGGGAGAGCAGGCGTGACAATCCCTGATATCAAAACTATTGTTTTAACCATGTTGACACTATACAGTGTTTGTTTACATTTGATTTAAAAACAAGCTTATATTTTGGGTTCTCATTTAGTGTGACAGTCGAACTAAACTCATGAGGCATTTATAAGTTCTATTGTTCAAGAATCAATGGTACACTAGCGGTCAAAGGTTTTAGAACACCTACTCATTCAAGGGTTCTTCTTTATTTTTACTATTTTCTACATTGTAAAATAATAGTGAAGACATCAAAACTATGAAATAACACATGGAATCATGTAGTAAACAAAAAAAGTGTTAAAGAAATATATATTTTATATTTTTCAAAGAGCCACCCTTTGCCTTGAACACCATAGTGCCCTCCAAGCTCGTCATCAAGCTCGAGACCCTGGGTCTCGACCCCGCCCTGTGCAACTGGGTACTGGACTTCCTGACGGGCCGCCCCCAGGTGGTGAGGGTAGGCAACAACATCTCCAACCCGCTGATCTTCAACACTGGGGCCCCACAAGGGTGCGTTCTGAGCCCTCTCCTGTACTCCCTGTTCATCCACGACTGCGTGGCCACGCACGCCTCCAACTCAATCATCAAGTTTGCGGACGACACAACAGTGGTAGGCTTGATTACCAACAACGACGAGACGGCCTACAGGGAGGAGGTGAGGGCCATCGGAGTGTGGTGTCAGGAAAATAACCTCACACTCAACGTCAACAAAACTAAGGAGATGATTGTGGACTTCAGGAAACAGCAGAGGGAACACCCCCCTATCCACATCGATGGAACAGTAGTGGAGAGGGTAGTAAGTTTTAAGTTCCTCGGCATACACATCACAAACAAACTGAAATGGTCCACTCACACAGACAGCATCGTGAAGAAGGCGCAGCAGCGCCTCTTCAACCTCAGGAGGCTGAAGAAATTCGGCTTGTCACCAAAAGCACTCACAAACTTCTACAGATGCACAATCGAGAGCATCCTGGCGGGCTGTATCACCGCCTGGTACGGCAACTGCTCCGCCCACAACCGTAAGGCTCTCCAGAGGGTAGTGAGGTCTGCACAACGCATCACCGGGGGCAAACTACCTGCCCTCCAGGACACCTACACCACCCGATGTTACAGGAAGGCCATAAAGATCATCAAGGACAACAACCACCCGAGCCACTGCCTGTTCACCCCGCTATCATCCAGAAGGCGAGGTCAGTACAGGTGCATCAAAGCTGGGACCGAGAGACTGAAAAACAGCTTCTATCTCAAGGCCATCAGACTGTTAAACAGCCACCACTCTCATTGAGTGGCTGCTGCCAACACACTGACTCAACTCCAGCCACTTTAATAATGGGAATTGATGGGAAATGATGTAAAATATATCACTAGCCACTTTAAACAATGCTACCTAATATAATGTTTACATACCCTACATTATTCATCTCATATGTATACGTATATACTGTACTCTATATCATCTACTGCATCCTTATGTAATACATGTATCACTAGCCACTTTAACTATGCCACTTTGTTTACATACTCATCTCATATGTATATACTGTACTCGATACCATCTACTGTATCTTGCCTATGCTGCTCTGTACCATCACTCATTCATATATCTTTATGTGCATATTCTTTATCCCCTTACACTGTGTATAAGACAGTAGTTTGGGAATTGTTAGTTAGATTACTTGTTGTTTATTACTGCATTGTCGGAACTAGAAGCACAAGCATTTCGCTACACTCGCATTAACATCTGCTAACCATGTGTATGTGACAAATACATTTTTATTTGATTTGATTTAAAGCTTGGTCGCAAATGGGTCTTCCAAATGGACAATGACCCCAAGCATACCAAAGTTGTGGCAAAATGGCTTAATTACAACAAAGTCAAGGTATTGGAGTGGCCACCACAAAGCCCTGACCTCAATCCCATAGAAAATGTGTGGGCAGAACTGAAAAAGTGTGTGCGGGCAAGGAGGCCTACAAACCTGACTCAGTTACACCAACTTATTGTGGGAAGCTTGTGGAAGGCTACCTGAAACGTTTGACCCAAGTTAAACGATTTTAAGGCAATGCTACCAAAAGCTAATTGAGTGTATGTAAACATCTGACCCACTGGGAATGTGATGAAATAAATAAAAGCTGAAATAAATTATTCTCTCTACAATTATTCTTACATTTCACATTCTTAAAATTAATTGGTGATCCTAACTGACCTTAAATAGGGAATTTTTACTTTGATTAAATGTCAGGAATTTAAAAAAATATATATATTTTAAATGTATTTAGCTAAGGTATATGTAAACTTCCGACTTCAACTGTAAATAGCACTTTTCAGTAGTGCTCAAAGAATGCCATTCCATGAGCTCAGCATTTATTTTTCAACTCAAGTCAACGAGCCCAATCAGTCCTCCCATGACAACAAATCATAAACAACAGATTAGGGCTGGCTAATATGTCCTTAGTTTTGGGGTTATGCTCAGGTAAAACAATTTGGCTAATCTATACAGTACTTCCATATTTCCAAGTCCTATTCTTGAAGATCAAGGGGTATAACATTTATTGGAATGACTGGAATTCTGATAGACTTTAGTTTGTAATGTAAAAATATAATTTAATCGTATTATATGTAGTAGAAAGCGATGGGTTAGAAGAAGCCAACATAACCAACCCATAAAGTACAATTTTACATACATATATGGCCAGCTATGTACATTTTAACATGGATTTATCCTGCAATAGATGTTGTTCAATTGGTAACATACATTTGTGTCTTCTTCTAATGCCTGTTAAGGGGAAAGTAATCTAAAACTAACGGAATGTAATCTGATTACGTTTCTGAGTTTTGGTAATCCAAAAATTACGTTACTGATTTTGGACAGGTAACTGTAACAGATTACATTTAGAATGTAACCTACCCAACCCTGTAGCTACGTATCTACCTGAAGAAAATAGAAAAGTAATCAGACCAGTACAGTGTAAAGGAGTTGTTGTGTAGCTCTGCTGGTAGGCATAATTGGGAGCTGTTTTGTTTTGGCCAGCTTTTGTCTCTTTCCTTATCAAGAGGTACTTTCTGAAAGGGTGCCTTTGCATTATTTCTCATGTGCCCAGTAAAAACTGTAATACATTTACCTGCAAATCAGCTATCAAAAAGAACAACAAACATTATCCCTGCCTCTTCAAAGCTCCATTACCCCCTTAAAATGCCACAAAATTGCCAGCACAGAATTCATATTTATCTTTCTGTTTGCATTTTGCAATGCTGATCATATTTAAACAGAGCTTTGAACAATGTGCACTTTTCCTGTCACAGACCTTTCATGTATTGTGTTGGATCAGGCAAAACTAAGCTTCTCGCCTGAGATTGTGTGGTGCCTATGTGGAATGTAAGGTTTTACAAAACAAACCTGCACCCCTTGGCTGAGGAGGCGGAGACTGCTGACTTGCACACTTTTCCAGAGAATTGTACATTTCTAAGGCTGAATCGATACAATTAAAATTTGCCTATGCTTTTAGAAGTTCCCCTTCCATTTCAAAGTGGGAACCTCAGCAAAGTTGTTGTTTTCTTAGTCTCTGCCATTTGCATCAATACTATCATCACTGACAGCCTGCCAGCAAACTTAAAGAGCCACTGTGCATAAAACAAATCATTTCAGGATGTCATAGTTGTGATGCTAATCTGTTTACGGGTTTCTTCACGATACACTAAAAGTTGCTTTGCGTTAAGTGCTTTGACTGCATGTCAGTGAGCATTGATTTGCAGTGTGGTGTGTCTGTGTGCGTGTGTGCGACCAAGCACACGTGTGTAGACACACTATGCAATATTGTACCCTGACAACCGTCGGCAGTGACGTTCTCTAGTCATTACGATGATCACTCGATCGTCTCTTCGCAGCAGAGGGTTCCTAAGAAGAGGGTCTCACAAGCCCTTCTGCTAAGAAGTAGTGGTGGTAATTAAAAGGCCAGCCAGGCTACAGAGAGGAGTCTAAGGCTGTCAATATGGTCTGTTAAGTGAGTTCAAAGGGAAAAAAAGAAAGTTGGAGTCGGGGTTCAGTGAGTGTGTGATGGCTCTGGCCGGTTCTATTCATCTTTAGGAGACCCGGCCTTCCTTCATGTTTGATAGGCCCTTCATTTTCATCACATATAATTATAATGAGGCTTTTCACACTCCTCATCACTCAATTATAACACAATATTGATTTGTCCCTGGAGAAACCATTAAGGATACACAGGCAGGAAATCATCATATACAGACTAATATGATAAATGTGTTTTAATCCCACGTAACATAACATACCATCTTGTAGTAAAGCACAAAATAAATGATTAAATTAAACAATTTTGACTGCTAAAGAGATGGGCCTCCTGTTTTTGGTCATTTTCTTCAGCCTGTGTACACATTAAATCACATTAAATTTCTTTGAATGAATCTTAATACAGTAATTTATCAGCAAATAACAGCAGTTGTAATGATACACACGCCCACATGTAATCATCGTTTTCCAAAAGGCTCCATAAGTCTCTTCCTACTGTAGCAGTGTTTTATTAGCTCAGGTAGGCTTACTTCTTTACATGGCCATGGCCTGCAGTGCAGACCCATCGCCAAGATAAAGTGACTAAAGGGGCAGTTGAAGTCAGTGAGGGGACACAATTATGGGGGGTTCATGCATTGTAATTATACTAAACAAAAATATAAACGCAACGTGTAAAGTGTTGGTCCTCAGCTGAAATAGAAAATCACAGAAATGTTCCATATACGCACAAAAAGCTTATTTCTCAAAAATGTTTCCTTTACAAACATCACATGACACAGATTTAGGACCTGAATGTTACTCGGACTAGTAGAAATTGTGGCCTGGTGGCCAGTGCCCAAAATCCTCATGTTCCAGTCCTGGATATCAGTCCCTTTCAGTTGATCCCCCAATAACTGTTGGTCCTCCTCAGTGACCTCACGGCTGAGGGTTTTAACTTTCCTTTTGAGAATTAGAATAGCAAGTACAGTCTTATAGCTCATGGCAATACTTTACCTGTTCGGGAAAATATACCCTAGATTGTCCTGATCATCTAGTTGAGCATTCCAGATAATGGCCTGCATCCCAGCACAAATGTCCCATCCACATATACTGAACACAAATATAAACGCAACATGTAAAATGTTGGTGCCATGTTTGATGAGCTGAAATAAATGATCCCAGAAATGTTCCACAAACTCAAAAAGCTTACTTATCACAAATTTGTTTACATCCCTGTTTGTGAGCATTTCTCCTTTGTCTAGATAATCCGTCCACCTCACAGGTGTGGCATATCAAGAAACTGTTTAAACAGCATGATAAATACACAGGTGCACTTTGTGCTGGGGACAATAAAAGGCCATTCTAAAATGTGCTGTTTTGTTACACAACACAATGCCACAGATGTTTTTTGTGAGTTTTGAGGGAGCTTGCAATTGGCATACTGACTGCAGGAATGTCCACCAGAGCTGTTGCCAGAGAATTGAATGCCTCCAACGCCGTTTTAGACAGCAGACCACCGGCAACCACAACAGCCCAGAACCTACACATCCGGCTTCTTCACCTGCTGGATCGTCTGTGACCAGCCACCCAGACAGCTGGTGAAACTGTGGGTTTTGCACTACCAAATAATTTCTGCACAAACTGTCAGAAATCATCTCAGAGAAGCTCGTCTGCGAGCTCGTCGTCCTTACCAGGGTCGTAACCGACTTCAGTGGTCAAATGCTCACCTTCGATGGCCACTGGCGAAGTGTGCTCTTCACGGATGAACACCGGTTTCCACTCTGCTGGGCAGATGGCAGACAGCGTGTATGGTGTCATGTTAGCGAGCAGTTTGCTGATGTCAACTTTGTGAACAGAGTGCCCCATGATGGCGGTGGGGTATGGGCAGACATAAGCTACGGACAACGAACCCAATTGCATTTTATCTATGGCAATTTGAATGCACAGCAATACTGCGACGAGATCCTGAGACCGATTGTCATGCGATTCATCCGCCACCATCACCTCATGTTTCAGCTTGATAACACACAGTCCCAAGTTGCAAGGATCTGTACACAATTCCTGGAAGCTGAAAATGTCCCAGTTCTTCCATACTCACCAGACATGTGACCCATTGAGCATGTTTGGGATGCTCTGGATTGACGTGTACCAGAGTGTGTTCCAGTTCCCGACAATATCCAGCAATTTCGCACAGCCATTGAAGAGGAGAGAGACAACATTCCACAGGCCACAATCAACTCTATGCGAAGGGATGAATCGCACTGCATGAGGCAAATGGTGGTCACACCAGACACTGACTCATTTTCTGATCCACACCCCTACTTTTTTTTAAGGTATCTGTGATCAACAGATGCCAATCTGTATTCCCAGTCATGTGAAATCCATAGATTAGGACCTAATGAATTTATTTCAATTGACTGATTTCCTTATGTGAACTATGTCTTTGAAATTGTTCCATGTTGCATTTATATTTTTGTTCAGTGTGTATTGAATTCTGATTATATCACGCTGTACCACAATAAACACAAAGTGCAAATGCCGAGACTCCGAGACCATTGATTGAGTGCTTTTGAAGTGACAGGTTGGTACAAAATCTGTAGCCTATGTCCGCTACACTGTATAAGACAATGGACAGAGCCCTACACACTTAGCAAGGCCATTTTGGTCATGAATATAGGCTACAAGATAGATAGGGTAAATCATCTATTACAAACAGCCTATGTGAGTGCAGCTGTGCACACAGCTGTCTTATCAAAATAAGGCTAAATAAATGCTGAAAAACAAAAATACTGAATAACATTTTGACTTAGAATATCAACACAACTGCAAAAATGCAAACAAATGAACGGGAACAGAACAAAACAGCGGTACCCAGTAGGCCTAGTAAGCAACATATCAGATGGATAAAGGCATGACACAATCTACATTTTGGCTAGTTACATTAAGTTAAACAATTGCTGTAAACAAAAAGTGAATGGAGATTCAAATAACCAAACATAGCCTACACCCTACTACAGTGAGATGCAGCCACGCACAGTCGTCTTGCCAAACAAACAGGCCTAGAGGCCTGCTTCAACATTGACAATTATGTCGCTCATGAGTACATCAACATACTGTGATATGGCACAATACACTTCTGTGGAGCAAATTCGACCTACATAATCAATTAAGCAATGCCAGCCTACCATTAACACGTTTACAATACATAGAGTTCCATTTACAAACACGAAAGCCAATAGGCTACCAAGAAAACCATAATAGAATGTATCTATTTCTGCGATAAAAATATACCAGCCACACTCTTCCTATGAACCAGTTGCTATTAAATAAAAAAATTTGTCCAGAAAACCTGTGGCTAGGTTAGAATTCTAGGCTAACCTGGGCTGACTCCTCTCTTCTAAGATCGTCAGGAACCGTCAGAGGTGGAGGCGGCTGTTGAGCCATTATGCTGGTTGCGCTTGTGGAAGGGTGGTTAGGCTCAGCTGCTGCTGCTCATCAAACTTTTTAGCTATTTTTATGTGGGGACATTATACTAAAACTGAGGGGGCACAAGGTTCAACAGAGGAGGTTAAGCCCACCATTGCCACCTTGTGGAGCTGGGCCCGTGCATCATTCTATAACAGAGAGTCAGTGGTTCTACATCAGTGGCAGTCAGTGCCGTTTAAGTTTGGGGAGGACAATATTTTTTTATGAGCATGGCCTTATTTCTGTTCAAGCATATTGGATGATGATCATTCATATTCCATCCATTCAGCTCAATGTAAAGTTGATAGGTTTAGGCTACTACATGATACTCAAATTTTCCCTATACCCATCATGAGGTTGCTACAACCTCGCCTGCGAATGAATGTTTATAACATACAGTAGGTGCACAGGTCGAGAGACAAATTGGAGTAATCAAGATGAAAGACAGTGACAATTTCTGTACCACTTTGCACACTCTTGCCTGCAGCTAGCTGATCTAGGTTGTAATCATTAGTCCAAACATTTGCAAATGATAGTTTCTATTGAACATATTCAGGTAGGTTTATCCCTGTTTCATTCTGTTTGCTTTATTACTTTGCTCATTGCATAATCCATTCTCACATCTACTCTAAGCGCTCTCCTTCTTTCTCCCTTTTCTTTCGTTTGTGGACTTCAATGCACAACACAACAGCTGTCAAGTCAAACCTTCAAACCATAACCGCTTACCGCAACAGACAGCCTACATCGTTGTCACCATATTAGCTAAAGTTCTAGTCAACTTAGCTAATAGAACAGGCACATTAGTAAACCTGATACAATCACGCAAAATCAAATTTATTTGTCACATACACATGGTTAGCAGATGTTAATGCGAGTGTAGCGAAATGCTTGAAACCTAAGATGACCTGGGGTACTAATGTAAGAAATAACACGTAAAAAAACAAAAAACTGCATAGTTTCCTAGGAACGCGAAGCGAGGCGGCCAACTCTGTCGGCGCCGGAAGTTGTATATCAGTACAGTGTACAGCAAACAGTTTAGCAGTTATACTGGTGGGTATAAATTTATGAAACCGAAAGCTTACCTTGACTTGTAAGAGTTCCATTGTTGGATAGCCTTAGCCAGCTAACCAGCATAAATAGCATTCCTCTCTGTTTGAGCTGGGTGTTTGAGTAGGATAAACGAGGTAGCTGCAATAGCTAACAAAGTGTGTAAAAGTGAAAATAAATACAATTAAAATGTACTGTATCTAGCTCTCTCTCTCCCTTTTTCTCTCTGTCTGCTGTTTCTCCTTAATTTTTGAAGAAATTAATTTATTGAAAACTATTAAACTATTGTCTTTCTCTCTCTTTGAGTCAACTACATGTTATGCACTGCAGTGATAGCTAGCTGTAGCTTATGCTTTCAGTACTAGATTCATTCTCTGATCCTTTGATTGGGAGGACAACATGTCAGTTCATGCTGCAAGAGCTCTGATAGGTTAGAGGACGTCCTCTGGAAGTCATCATAATTACTGTGTAAGTCTATGGAAGGCGATGAGAACCATGAGCCTCCTAGGTTTTGAAGTCAATGTACACAGAGAGGGACAGAAAATAGCCCAGAGAGTGCTGTTGAGGGGACTGTAGACCTTTATTGCAAAACAGTGTCTTTTAATCAGTTATTTGGTAAGATGTGAATATATTTATCAGTTTTATCCAAAAAGGATAACTTTTTAAATGTTTCACTATTTGGATTGTCATGAAATTCATTGAGTAAGATGATCATTCCATTCCTCCACTGAGGAGCCTCCACTGTTCTACATGTTGTAGCAGCGGCACAGTATGGAGCAAGAGACAGAGGGAGTGCGCATGCAGCCCCAGAACAGGAGCATGTGGCAGTGTCAGCAGCCTAGCGCGGCGCCGGCCAGGCTTCCTGGGGTTGGGACTGTGCTGTACTCCATACGGAGGGCCTGTGTCGGGAGCCCTGTAGCCATGCAGTCCCAGGTCAGCAGATGGGCCTGTGATTATTATTTCCAGGCCTGTCTTACCTGACCACTTCTTCACTCCGTGAACAGCTGTTTCACTCGCTTCACTGAGACACTACATGAACTGCCATTTTTCTTCTGCTCTTTACTTTGTACATAGTATAAATCTTTACTGTGACCCTGCTCCAGGCTTCATCCACCTGTGTCTTACCTCAGGCAAAATCCTGCTTTGAAGATTTATTTTCTCTTCTTTACCTATACAGCAAAAAGACTATAAACAGAATTGTGTTTTCTCAGACAAAGGAAAATGAATTGTAAGGTTTCCATAGTACTGAATCAGAAATTATTTCTATGCCTCTTTTATGCTATATGTTTTATGCCATATTCAAACATTAAAAAGTGCAAAGTGGCTTAGCCTTTTAAGGACAGTACATCCTTCTAATCTTTGCTCTGTCTGATGTATTGTGCCTGTATGTAAATATCTTATTCTGCCTCAAAATCTCTTTTGCATGTGAAAATAAAATAAAGATTGATATATTATATTACGTATTCAAAAGGTGTCCCAAATTAGTTATACCTACAATATATGGTACTGCGAATTTCAAATTGAACAACATGAAATGAATTGTACATAATGATACCACTTTTAGAAAGTTAAAAGACAGCGCAGTACTGTTAAAGCTTTTACAATACAATATTGTACACAATACCTGTGTAAAAATAAATAACCAATTCATGATAAACTGTTAGAACAAGACAGAAACAAACCGTAAAGACTGATAAAGAACATGTATTATCTGTGAAAGATTGCCAGGTCTTGGCGTCACATAATGCATGCTGTACCGTTTTTTTGGATGAATACCCTCTTTAGTAGACCAATTCATCACACTGCAGGGAATAATGTTCTACATCTTTAGGAGCACCAGGTGTCCACACTATTTCTGTATTCCAAACCCTAACAGTACAAACATGTTGTACTCCAGCCTAGATTCTATCCTAAAACCTCTATTACTGTTAATTATTGCTGTTAATTATTCCTAGATTATGATTTTTTTTCTGTGTATGTCAGGATGATATTTTCTGTCAGATATTAAAATGAGAAATGTTTTAAATCATTTGTGTTGGAAAATGAGCAAAGCTGCGAAATCAAACCCCGTGGCCTGAGAAATTACACTTGAGTTTCCCATTGTAACCGACTAAGCAGAGAATGTGCTTTATTGGATGTGAGTGTGAGATAGTGTATGAGATACCAACAGCCTTTGGTCTAAGAAAACAACACATCAAAAGTAATATCTACTCCACAATCCAAGAGAGACCTATTTGGTGAAAAACCAAACCTTTTGTTTGAACAGTTGAGGGCAGTAACAAAAACCAACTGGAGGGAAACATTTAACAAGGAACACAAAGAGAATTGCTGCTGCACTTTCGAGCAACCCAATTCATTCAGCATAGATTCAAGTACTGGAAAAAATGTATAAAAAGAAAAAGTTTATTTATTGATAAAAATGAAATGACAGAAAAAGGATTTGTTAGAAATGTACAACATTAAATAATAACTGCTGTTCTTGCGTATAGGCACAGAGGAAAATGGAATGCTCTTGCTGAACGTGGCTGGTGTCAGACATGGCACACTAGGCAGAGAACACCAAAATACATTCAGTATATATCATTAAACATGCAACAAAATAATCCTGACAGACTTCTTATGAACCTTATTGTCTGCTGATTGATTCTCACTATTAGGTTTCCGTTGTTGATCAGAATTTCCTCTTTCATGTAGCGAGTACATTTAGATCCCCGGCCCCTCCCTAAAACCGAGCAGTGTGCTCTCAAGGAAATGTGTGGAAATGAATTATGGAAATTTCTGATGGGAAACTTAGTGCATTAGCGTTTCATTTAGCTTGGCCGTATCCTGAAGCGCTGCTCCAACCTGCGAGGGACAGTGGTGGAAATATAACTCTCAGCAGCGGGAATGCCCAAAGGGGCTCCTCTCTGTCAGGGCACGGGCTGGACGATTTATCTGGCACTGACCTGGGTCTGTCTGATGCAAGCTCTCACACAGGTGGATTTATCACCCCCTGCCTGGCCCTGCAGCTCCAGCCCTACTAACTCTATACAACACTCCATTTGTTATACTCGCTCGGTAACCACAACCACCTCTGCTCAGTCTCCTCAACCTCTGGTTCTACTTGTGTCAACTCTCCAATTTGAAGGTAGTTACAAACTATAAAGAAAGAGATATGGTATTTATTTATTCTCTTTTATTTTGTATTAAGCCCTGATAAATATGGCTGAGGTATGCCAGTGGGGCATGGAATTATCTGTTTTTCATTGAAAGTTGCCTTTAAGTAGATTCACAGTGAAAACAACCCTTTGTTCCAGGCAAAATGGTTTACTGGTGTGGTTTTCAGCCAAATGGATATTTCTGGTATGTGCCATGATTACTTTAGATCAGACAATGGGTGAATAAAGAAAGACCCTGTTTAGCTGCTTGCTACAGAGAGAAATGTGCCTTAGATCAGTGGGTCAGCATTGTGACCCGGGCTTTGAGGCACAGTGCTCCTGAAGGGCCATTCCAACCAGGCCCTTGCTCTGAGAGAAAGGCAGCGAAGAGGACACAAACTGTAAGTGAAGACAGGCAGCTCTCAACAAGCATTACCTCATAACACCCAGGGGCAGTTGTAGCACTTATGTAACTGTGAGAGCTCAAAAGAAAGAATGTATTTGTCACAGGTGTTACTTGGTGTCTGGGCAGTTGGTGAATGCTAGGCTATGCATTAGAGATGCGGGCCTCATCCCATGACACACTCTACAGTGACACTCCTGTGGATTTGCAAATGGAACATTCCAACAACACTGTGCTCTTAAAAGCAATGCATAGAAGAAAAACAGTCTCAGCAAATGTAATTTTAAATCATGTCAACATATGTATGCCCCTATAAATACCATTCAGGGCAAGGTGGCTGGCTGGCTGTCTGTCTGACCCATGGACCATTATGCCATGTACACTACTTCTTTGCTGGCATCAGATCATGGATATATTTGTTTTTAATCACGGTATGGGGTTTGTATTCAACTCATGTTGAAAATAAGTTAACTGGAGAAAGAGTCATTACGCTAATATCTTTCAGTTTACAGTATAGTGTCATTATAGTAAGTAGCATGATAAATGGTTTACTGACATATTAAAAACAACCTGTGTGTCTACAGTAAAAGGTCAAAGGTCATATTCCGTTGGTGTAGCATTAAATCAGGCAGTAAATATAACTGATAACGCTTTATGGTTAACCATGTCTGGGTAATATATTTTCTTGTAGAAATTGTAAAAGCAGTTAAGTTATGCCCTGGACCTTACCTTATACTCGTTTATTAATGGTTAGAAAATCATAACATTTGCATTTAATCCTTCAAAAAGGAATTCATGGCCATAAACGTACTGTAAGTTATCTTACAGCGTTTTAAGTTGTGTTGAGTAAGAGCTACACAACATAGCTCCTGCTCCAGAGTGCAGTAAATGCACAGTCAGCCAAATAGTGATAACAAATATCAGCAAAAACACACTGTAGCAGCCAACTGGTCACCATGCGGGAGCCAAGCCCTTCGGCCAGTAGAAAGCTGGTCCTAGCCCACAGGCAGAGGCTACGGCGTACCCGCCTCCAGCATGAGCCGCGGCTCCAATCACAGTCCGTCACGCCAGCCTGCAGTGCATGCCTGGCATACGCCACTGCGCCTTGCCAAGGAAGATTTATACCTGGTGCTTGACCTAGTTGAGTTTGCATCTATATTAGTGGAGGAGAGGGCTTGGTTGTGGGGGTCACAGAGAGCTCAGGTCCTCTACTGATGCATCAGGATGATGGAGCTGGCTAATTTAGTGAGCAACAGTTGTCCCCTTGGCTGCCACAGATGGTGAGCTGCAGCTCAAGGCAGTGTATAAACCACCAAGCCCTGAGAGCATGTACTGTATCACCCAACAAAGGCCTGGTCATAAACCACAGGTAACTCAATTAACAGCCCTTTTGTTGAGTATAGAAAATATATTTATAGTGTTGAAGGAAAATTAACTCTAACCTAAATAGTGTCTTTCAAAAGGACTCACAGCACAACAACGTTCAGAAAGGTTATCCCTTCTATTTCTTTGAAATTCAGAATGAAATAGATATTTCAGTCTTTTAAATCACAGTGTGAATGACCTTTACAAAAACAGAAGGAAAATGTGTTGTTTTGCAGTTATTGTACAGTAAGCATCAATTTGCTGTAATCTTATTTGTAAGATTAAAGACATACAGATACTGTAAGGCCAAGTTATATCATGACAATGTAATGCGACAGAGTAGCATTTGGAATATAGTATTTTCCTTGACCAAAACTAATATATTGAATTTATGCCACAAACATTTCTCATACTATTGTATTCAACACAATAGCATCGTTTTCATTCAATTTGGCAACGTTGAATCACTATAGATAAGTCACCTGGCATTAGACCAAAAATAATTTGATGTCTATGGAATGAAACACCTGAGAAATATGTTGGAGCACAGAAGTAATTTGCATGATAGAATAACCTTCCTCGGGTGAGCAGGGAAAAAATAGATAATGTATTCAGTGTATTTGTGGTCATGCTCTTCAGTTCTTTATCACCAAGAGAATAACATTAAATCACCTCACAGGGGGAACGAGGCGCAGGAAGGGAAAGAATGAAGGAGCCTCTGGATCTAATGCATTCCCTGTGGAATAAACACCGCAGAATAAAGCCCTAATCACAAATTAAGTGGTTGTAGCCATAGTACCTTTGTAGAACATACCCGCAGACACGACCCTGTGAATATGTGTTCAAATTATTTTCCTAATCTCCGGCAACAGAAAAAAATACAAAAGGTAAGCTATCCAGTCCTCGGACAGTCTGTTTTTAGAGATATGGCATGGCTCATTTCCAAAGTAATCCCCTGTTTGAATCTCTCTTTCATTTGCTCTGAGTTAGACTGAAGCTCAGGGGTCACAAATAAATTATGTTAAAAGTTGTTCCTGTCTTTGGAAGGTCAAGCCACCTTCAACCTTATGAGGTCTGCCTCTTTTGACGCAGGCCGATATATGGTCCTTAGCAAGCTGGCTTGATCCTCGGTGTCCACATCACTAAGGAATAAATTGATCAGATTTTTCTAATGAAATGGCCACCCAAACTATTTGCATTGCCTGCCCCCCGCCCCTTTTCTACACCACTGTATGTTATTATCTATGCATTGTCACTTTAAAACTCTACCTACATGTACATATTACCTCAACTAACCGGTGCCCCCGCACATTGACTCTGTAACGGTACCCCGCTGTAGTATATGGCCTCGCTAATGTTATATTACTGCTGCTCTTTAATTATTTGTTACTTTTATACATTTTTTAGGTATTTTCTTAAAACTGTATTGTTGGTTAAGGGCTTGTAAGTAAGCATTTCACTGTTGTATTCGGCACATGTGACAAATACAATTTGATTTGATTTGATTTAACATGGTCCACACACGCCAACACAGTCGTGAAGAAGGCACGACAACGCCTCTTCCCCCTCAGCAGGCTGAGAAGATTTGGCATGGGCCCGCAGATCCTCAAAAAGTAAATGCAACTGCACCATAGTCCCCCACAGTGGACGCGTTATAATACCTATTAATCATGGAATGTTCAAACATGGAAATGGTTCCAATCGTTTTTCCACAATTAATTTTACAAACACTTCAAATTAAGTAATGTGACATTTTGATAAGCGTGTAATTCTACGGGGCGGCAGGGTAGCAAGTTCGAATCCCCGAGCTGACAAGGTACAAATCTGTCGTTCTGCCCCTGAACAGGCAGTTAACTCACTGTTCCTAGGCCGTCATTGAAAATAAGAATTTGTTCTTAACTGACTTGCCTAGTAAAATAAAGGTAAACATTTTTTTTTTTTATATCTCGAATAAGGTGAGTTTTATCAATATATTCACCTCAATCTACACAAAAAAATATTGAAATGCTAATTAGCAACAGAGAAGACCTTGGCAAGACTACAAATTCCTGCAGGATGCTCCTGCATGTCATCTCTAGCCAACACTATCAGCTACCCTGATCAGAGACCTGTGCCTAATCAATGATGGAATCCATGTGCTGTATTGAAATTAATTAAATAAAGTGTTGAACTTCTTCCGTACCCATTCTCTGTCTTAGCTAGCCACCGACTACACTTTAGCTAGCTAGTTAGCAGAGCAGTAGATCAAAAAATAATTGTATTTTGCTTAGCCTAGATAATTGTTTATACAGTATGTTGACTTTGGTGTCTATTTCAGACCTTATGGTATTTTTCAACGATGAGCATCAGAACATTAAAAGGGGAGAAGACCACTATAAGTCTGGCCATGTGCAGCTATAGTGAAGGGCAACTTACCAGTTCGGTCAGGGTCAGCATGAGGGAGAAAGTTTATCCTGTGTTGGTGAGTGTAGCTGTTATGTTAAGTATGAGCATTTTAGTAATACAATGTGGTCTATACACCTGTCAGCTCCACGTTACTGGTAGGGACACCTGCTTCTTCATTGTGTGGACCACCAAAGCCTCCATCACCATCCTCATCCAGCGTGATGACCTCTGATAGACTCATATTGATCTGCCTGTCAGCAACTGTTTTTAGGGAAGCCAATGGTAAAGAAATATACCACATAATTCATACACACACACTAGGCTCCCAGAATAGGTTATATTACTTACAAGTTTTGATCAAAGCAGCCAACTAAAGTAATATAGTTAATGTAAGTTCAATCACAAAGGCTGGTCTGAGTGCATCTCTTCACAGCTTGATTTAGTAGTACAACACATTTCACATTGTATTGTATCATGGGCACAGTGGGAATTTAGATTTGTATTTTTTTTAAATGATGTCTTAACCCAAGAGTAAGAGAGAGAGAGTACATCACTTCCAGCAGATCTCCTGGCTGAGAGTGGCATTGATCTTGCACTGCTTCTCGTGGGGTGAGCCTGATGTTCCGCATATCACGCCTCATGTCTAAAACATGGGGAAAAGTGGGCATAAATACCAAAAATGTATGTATCTACATATTCAATGTTTTACACTTTTGTATCATATTTGAAGGGTTACTGACCTGTCTGTCCACAGGCTCGGTGTGCTGAATTCTCCACAACTGGAAGCTCGCATCACACTGGCACAGGATGTCCATACACAAAGAGACATTTGGTCAGTGGTAGGTATTTGTCAATGCTGTATCACCATCTTTAACCAGACAGAACCATACACAAACATGACAAACATTCTGTGCAGATATACTGTATCTACAAATGCATTGTTGTATTACATTTGATGAGTTACTGAGTTACTGAGAGACTCGGTATGCTGTAGTTGCTACAATGGGATGCTTGCGATCGGAGCACACTGGCACAGGATATCTATGTACTGGATGGCCTGAGGGATTCACTGACTTTGGACTGGAAAACAAAGAGACATTTGGTCAGTGGTGTGGCTTTTTCAATGCCGTATCAACACCTTTATCTGGACAGAGAATTAATTGTTCATCATAACACAAACCCACCGTGGACAATGTGATAAGTGGTCCCTCAACACTCAATCTTCTTGCCTCCTTGTTTGTTCTTGTTTCCCAATCAACAGTCTGGATCTTTGTCTTCTGCCATGGTGGATGAGCTACCTTTTTCTGGTAAATACAGGGCCATTTTTCTTTTTCATCAGAAAATGGCAGCTGCAAACCCAAGTGCTGTGGCAAGATGGCGCCCAAAAACATGGCTGACGCTTTCCATTCTCCCAAACAAGTGTGCTATTTTGTTAGTTTTTCGGGGTTTGTGTAACTTATTTTTTTACTTATTGTGTACATAATGTTGCTGCTACCGTCTCTTATGACCGAAAATACATTCTGGACATCAGAACAGCGATTACTCACCTCGGACTGGAATAAACTTTTTCCTTTAACGAGTTCGACGAGAAGGATATCCTGCTTTCAATAGAACAGGCCCAGATCCCTGACTTTTGCATGTAGAAAAGACACTGGAAAAGGGGCCGCAGATCGGGCAGCCTTCTGAGAATCCGTAGGCAAGTGAGTAAACTCCCACTGACATCCGTTCTTCTTGCTAACGTACATTAGTTGGAAAATAAAATTGATGACCTAAGATTAAGATTATCCTACCAACGGGACATTAAAAACTGTAACATCTTATGTTTCACAGAGATGTGGCTGAACGATGATAAGTACAATATAGAGCTAGCGGGATATTCCATGCACCGGCAGAAAAAAGACGCTACCTCTGGTAAGACGAGGGGTGGGGGTGTGTGTCTATTTGTCAATAACAGCTGGTGCCCGATGTCTAATATTAAAGAATTCTCTAGGTATTGCTCGCCTGAAATAGAGTACCTTATGATAAGCTATAGACCACATTATATACCAAGAGTTCTCATCTATATTATTCGTAGTCGTCTATTTACCACCACAGAACGAAGCTGGCACTAAGACTACTCTCAACCAACTCTATAAGGCCATAAGCAAAGACTTTAATGCAGACAAACTTAAATCACTTTTACCAAATTTTTAACAGCATGTCACATGTGCAATCAGAGAAATACTAGAACAACTTTACTCCACACACAGAGATGCATACGAAGCTGTCCCCCACCCTCCATTTGGCAAATCTGACCATAATTGAATCCTCCGAATTCCATGCTTATAAGCAAAAACTAAAGCAGGAAGTACCAGTGACTCACTCAATACGGAAGTGATCAGATGACACAGATGCTACACTACAGGACTGTTTTGCTAGCACAGACTGGAATATGTTCTGAGATTCGTCTAATGGAATTGAGGAATACACCACCTCAGTCATCGGCTTCATCAACAAGTGCATCGACGACATCATCCCCACAGTGACTGTGCGTACATATCCCAACCAGAAGCCATGGAGTACAGGCAACTTCCACATCGAGCTAAGGGTTAGAGTTGCCGATTTCCAGACGCTTATAAGAAATCCCGCTATGAAGGGGGCAGTATTTTAACGTCCGGATGAAAAGCGTGCCCAAAGTAAACTGCCTGTTACTCAGGCCCAGAAGCTAGAATATGCATAACATTGGTAGTATTGGATAGAAAACACTCTAAAGTTTCTAAAAATGTTAAAATAATGTCTGTGAGTATAACAGAACTGATATGGCAGGCGGAACCCCGAGGACAAACCACCCCCCCTCAAAAAAAAGTTCCTACCACTGTTTCCAATGGCTATCATGTTTATCTATCAAATCAAATCAAACCAAATCTAATTTTATTTGTCACATACACATGGTTAGCAGATGTTAATGCGAGTGTAGCGAAATGCTTGTGCTTCTAGTTCCGACAATGCAGTGATAACCAACAAGTAATCTAACTAACAATTCCAAAACTACTGTCTTATACACAGTGTAAGGGGATAAGGAATATGTACATAAGGATATATGAATGAGTGATGGTACAGAGCAGCATACAGTAGATGGTATCGAGTACAGTATATACATATGAGATGAGTATGTAGACAAAGTAAACAAAGTGGCATAGTTAAAGTGGCTAGTGACATAAGAATGCAGTCGATGATCTAGAGTACAGTATATACATATGCATATGAGATGAATAATGTAGGGTAAGTAACATTATATAAGGTAGCATTGTTTAAAGTGGCTAGTGATATATTTACATCATTTCCCATCAATTCCCATTATTAAAGTGGCTGGAGTTGGGTCAGTGTCAATGACAGTGTGTTGGCAGCAGCCACTCAATGTTAGTGATTGCTGTTTAACAGTCTGATGGCCTTGAGATAGAAGCTGTTTTTCAGTCTCTCGGTCCCAGCTTTGATGCACCTGTACTGACCTCGCCTTCTGGATGATAGCGGGGTGAACAGGCAGTGGTTCGGGTGGTGCGGTCGCCACCTGGTCAAGAAGGGGAAAGGAGAATAATGTAGGGTAAGTAACATTATGATGTCCTTGATGATCTTTATGGCCTTCCTGTAACATCGGGTGGTGTAGGTGTCCTGGAGGGCAGGTAGTTTGCCCCCGGTGATGCGTTGTGCAGACCTCACTACCCTCTGGAGAGCCTTACGGTTGAGGGCGGAGCAGTTCCCCTAGATGTCAAGAGTTTCCGGTTTGCTTTTGGAAAAATTAGTTTTTCAAGTGGCTCCCATTTTGGCTGTAGGGTTTTCATGCGCGTGGATGACAGCGCGTTCTTTGTTGTTAATCTCCGGTAAAGACAATAACGATTCTCCGTCTTAAATTGTATCATTTATTTACGTATTAGGGTACCTGAGGTTTGATTATAAATGTTGTTTGACTTGTTTGGAGAAGTTTATTGGTAATGTTTGGGATTCATTTTGTATGCATTTTGAAGGAGGGAAACCGTTGGATTATTGAATGAAGCGCACCAGCTAAACTGAGTTTTTGGGGTTATAAAGAAGGACTTTATCGAACAAAAGGACCATTTGTGATGTAGCAGGGACCTTTTGGAGTGCCAACAGAAGAAGATCTTCAAAGGTAAAGCTTTTATTATATCGCTATTTCTGACTTTCGTGGCGCACCTGCCTGGTTGAAAAATGTTTTTCATGCTTTTGTATGCGGGGCAACTGTTGTTGAGGTGGGTCGCTAGCGGGAAGGTTAAACAGGTCAACGTTCACAAAGCCGCTGGGCCAGACGGATGACCACGAAGTGTACTCAAAGCATGTGCGGACCAACTGTTAAATGTCTTCACTGATATTTTCAACTTCTCCTTGACCGAGTTTGTAATACCTACATGTTTCAAGCAGACGACCATAGTCCCTGTGCCCAAGGTAGTGAAGGTAACCTGCCTAAATTATTACCACCCCGTGGCACTCACTTCGGTAGCCATGAAGTGCTTTGAAAAGCTGGTCATAGCTCACATCAACAGCATCTTCCCGAACACCCTAGACCCACTCCAATTCGCATACTGCCTCAACAGATCCACAGATGACGCAATCTCAATCGCACTCTACACTACCCTTTCTCACCTAGAACATCTATGTGAGAATGCTGTTCATTGACTACAGCTCAGCGTTCAACACCATAGTGCCCACAAAGCTCATCACTAAGCTAAAAACTCTGGGACTAAACACCTCCCTCTACAACTGGATCCTGGACTTCCTGACGGGTTGCCCCCAGGTGGTAAGAGTAGGCAACAACAAATCTGCCATGCTGATCCTCAACACTGGGGCCCCTCAGGGGTGTGTACTTAGTCCCCTCCTGTATTCCCTGTTCACCCATGACTGCGTTGCCAAACACGACTCCAACACCATCATTAAGTTTGCTGGACAACACAACAGTGGTAGGTCTGATCACCGACAACGATGAGACGGCCTATAGGGAGGAGGTCAGAGAACTGGCAGTGTGGTTCCAGGACAACAACCTCTCTCTCAATGTGATTAAGACAAAGGAGCTGATCGTAGACTACAGGAAAAGGTGGGCCAAACAGGCCCCCATTAACATCGACGTGGCTGTAGTGGAGTGGGTCTGGAGTTTCAAGTCCCTTGGAGTCCACATCACCATCAAACTATCATGGTCCAAACATACCATGATTGTCTTAAAGAGGGCACAACAAAACATTTCCCCCCTCAGGAGACTGAAAATATTTGGCATCGGTCCCCAGATCCTCAAAAGGTTCTACAGCTGCACCATCGAGAGCATCCTGACAGGTTCCATCACCTTCTGCTATGGAAACTGCAAAGGGTAGTGCTACAGAGGGTAGTGCGAACGGCCCAGTACATCACTGGGGCCAAGCTTCCTGCCATCCAGGACCCTTATAATAGGTGGTGTCAGAGGAAAGCCCATGACATTGTCAGAGACTCCAGTTATAGACTGTTTTTTCTGCTACCCCACTGCAAGCGGTACCGGAGCGCCAAGTCTAGGACCAAAAGGCTCCTCATCAGCTTCTACCCCCAAGCCATAAGACTGCTGAACAATTAATAAAATTGCCACCTTTTGTACACTGCTGCTACTCGTTGTTTATTATCTATGCATAGTCACTTCACAACAACCATCATGTACAAATTACCTCAACTAACCTGTACCCCCGCACACTGACTCGGTACCAGTGCCCCCTGTATATAGCCTCATTATTGTTTTTCGTATTGTGTTTCTTTATAATATTACTTTTTATTTTAGTCTACTTGGTAAATATTTTCTTAACTCTTCTTGAACTGCACGGTTTGCTAAGGTCTTGTATGTAAGCATTTCACAGTAAAGTCTACTTTCTGTACTCAGCGCATGTGACAAAAAAGTTTGATTTGATTAGAAATACATTTTTTTAAAAACTTTTACTAGTTAGCTAAGTTGATTACTAAAATGGTCACATCTATGCTACCGGTCAAAAGTTTTAGAACACCTATTCATTCAAGGGTTTTTCTTTATTTTTGCTATATTGTAAAATGATAGTGAAGGCCTCAAAACTATGAAATAACACATGTGGAATCATATGGTAAGCAAAAAGGTGTTAAACAAAACTCAAAATGCGTCCTGCGGGGATGGGGGCTAGAATTAAAAATGCTAATAAATTAAATTAAAATATAGGACAAAACACACATCACGACAAGAGAGACAACACAACATAAAGAGAGAATGCCAAGAGTGTGCAAAGTTGTCATCAAGGCAAAGGGTGGCTAATTGAACAATCTCATATACATGAATTTTGATTTGTTTAACACTTTTTTGTTACTCCATGAAGTCATATGTGCTATTTCATAGTTTTGATGTCTTCACTATTATTCTACAATGTAGAACATAGTAAAAATAAAGAAAAACCGTTGAATGAGTAGGTGTTCTCAAACTTTTGACCGGTAGTTCATATTAAAATTACCATAACCCACAGAATTGACTATAGTAATGATAAAATAGACTGGACTCTGAGCATCTAAAATCCTACTACACTGAACAAAAATATGAAAGAAACTTGCAACAAGTTCAAATAAGGAAATCCGTAAATTTAAATACATTCTTTATGTCCTAATCTATGTATTTCACATGACTGGGAATACAGATATGAATCTGTTCGTCCCAGAAACCTTAAACAAAAAGTTAGGGGCGTGGATCAGAAAGTCAGTATCTGGTGTCACCACTACTTGCCTTATGCAGCACAACACATCTCCTTCATACAGAGTTGGATATTGGAAGGAACTGGAACACGTTGACGTACATGACGATCCAAAGCATCCCAAATATGTCGGCGGATGAATGGCACGACAATGGGCCTCAGGATGTTGTTACGGTATCTGTGCGTTCAAATTGACATCAATAAAATGCAATTGTGTTCATAGCTTATGCTAGCCCATACCATAACTCCACTGCCACCATGGGGGGCACTCTGTTCACAGCATTGACATCAGCAAACCAATTCCCCACACGATGCCATTCATGCTGTCTGCCATTTGACTGATACAATTGAAACCGGGATTCATCCGTGAAGTGTGCACTTCTCCAATGTGCCAGTGGCCATCGAAGGTGAGTTACGACGCCTTGCTGCAGTCAGGTCTAGTCCCTGTGAGGATGACGAGCACGCAGATGAGCTTCCATGAGACGGTTTCCGACAGTTTGTGCAGGAATTCTTTGGTAGTGCAAACCCACAATTTCATCAGCTGTCTGGGTGGCTCGTCTCAGAGAATCCCACAGGTGAAAAAGCCGGATGTGGAGGTCCTGGGCTGGCGTGGTTAAATGTGGTTTGCGGTTGTGAGGCCGGTTGGACTTAATGCCAAATTCTCTAAAACGACATTGGAGGCAACTTATGGTAAAGAAATTAACATTTCATTCCATGGCAACAGCTCTGGTGGACATTCCTGCAGTCAGCATGCCAATTGCACACTCCTTCAAAACTTGAAACATCTGTGGCTTTGTGTTGTGTGACAAAACTGCACATTTATAGTGGCCTTTTATTGTTCCCAGCACAAGGTGCCCATGTGTAATGATCATGCTATTTCATCAGCTTCTTGATATGCCACAACTGTCAGGTGGATGGATTATCTTGCCACAGGAGAAATACTCACTAACAGGGATGTAAACAAATTTGTGATAAATAAGCTTTTTGTACTTATGGAACATTTCTGCGATCATTTATTTCAGCTTATCAAACATGGGACCAACACTTTACATGTTGTGTGTATATTTGTGTTCAGTATATGTGGATGGGACATTTGTGCTGGGATGCAGGTCATTATCTGGAATGCTCAACTAGATGATCAGGACAGTCTAGGGTATATTTTCCTGAACAGGTAAAGTATTGCTGGAGACACTGGAGACACTGTGCGCTCTACCGCATAACACGGTGCCTGACCAGTAACACGCTCCCCACAGTAAACACGACCTGACTCAAGCAATCTCCTTGTGTGCCCCCCCAAAATGTTTTATTGGGGCTGCCTCTCAGGCTTCCATGCTAGCCGTGTACCCTCATATCGTCACCGTTCCTCCCGTGCTATCTCCACCTGCCTCCATGGTAGGCGATCCTCTCCTGCTATTATTTCCTCCCACGTCCAGGATCCTTTACCGTCCAGTATTTCTTCCCATGTCCATGGTGTCTGCTCCATCAAACACTGCTCCTCCTTTTCATGCTGCTTGGTCCTTTTATGGTGGGTTGTTCTGTCGCAGCCGTCATAATGAGGAGACCAAGGCGCAGCGTGGTAAGCGTACATAACTCATTTAATAAAAGAGAGAACACTGAACAAAACTATACAAAACAACAAAACGAACCGTGAAGCTATATGGCTAGTGCAGAACAGGCAACTAAACATAGAATAATAACCCACAAACTATCCAAGGAATACGGCTACCTAAATATGTTCCCCAATCAGAGACAATGATAAACAGCTGCCTTTGATTGAGAACCAATCTAGAAAACCCGATGAACATACAAAAACCCCTAGACAATCCAAAACTACACAAACCACCCTTGTCACACCCTGACCTAACCAAATAATAAAGAAAACAAAGATAACTAAGGTCAGGGCGTGACAGTTAATTATCTATCCTGATTGCTTAGTCATTTTTTTCCACTACCTACATGTACATATTACATATTACACTACCAACGTGTACATATTATCTAGCCTCATTATTGTTATTTTTATTGTGTTACTACTATTGCTATTCTATTTACAAAATGTTGTTCTTTTGAACTCTGCATTGTTGGGAAAGGGCTCTTAAGTAAAATGTCACGGTAAGGTCTACACCTCTTGCATGTGACAAATATTTTTGATTTTATTTTGATTTGACACCTTGACAAATGACTGGACACTATCACTTGGTGCTTACCTATGGAACAGCAAGAGGAACTACCCCTCGCCACCTTCAGGCTATGCTCAAACCCGACACCCCAACCCGAGCACTCCGTTCTGCTACGTCATGTCTCTTGGTCCTCCCACCCCTACGGGAGGTCAGCTCCCACTCTGCCCAGTCCATGCTCTTCTCTGTCCTGGCACCCCCTGAAGGGAACCAGCTTCCCCCTGAAGCAAGGACAGCAGAGTCCCTGCCCATCTTTCCCGAAAACATCTGAAACCCTACCTCTTCAAACAGTATCTTAAATAATCCTCCTCACTCAAAAATAAACACTTAACCAGCACTTGCAGTTGACCCCCCCACCCCCCCTCTTCTAGCTCTAACTCTATTGACAGCTGTGTTATTGAGGGAAAATGTACTTTCTATGCCTGTGGAATGTGGTTCTCCCACCTAGCTATTTTAAGATTAATGCACTAACTATAAATCGCTCTGGATAAGAGCATCTGTTAAATGACAAATATACATATGTAAAATATACTTATAGGTTCAGAAGTCAGAGTGATTTTACTGACCAATATTGTGACCTGATATTGTCACCCACTTGTAACATACTGTACTTGCACCAGTGAACAAGGCAACCAGTGGAACACAAACATGGGCATGTTTTTCTTCATTGAATAATCCCACTAAGTTCTTCTTACAGCAGAAAGGTGGGCAGATTTTAGTCAATACGGAAATCAAGGAACTCTGGAGACGTGAGGAGCATAAAACTAAGATTAAAAACCTCTGTCTAAAACATTCTCTCATTGTGTCTGGAAGCATGGGCTACTTCAAATCTATCTATCACACGGTATCAAACTGTTTTTCTAACAAAGCAATGTTGTATGACATGTATTGTCCTCTACAGGTGAACTACTATATCATAAATCATATCAGACAACAGCTCAGCATGACCCCTATATGGTGTGTATCAGGTTATTCTGATTCAGGAGTTTAAAGGGATGTTGGTTGACCTCAATCGCTAGGCTGGCTTCATTTGAGCCTTGAACAATAGTCGACTAAATCCCATGGGTTGATTAAGCAATAAGGCCAGAGGAGGTGTGGTATGTAGCCAATATACCATGGCTAATATTGGCCATATATTGGCCATATATCACAGGCGTCTTCTTGCTATAATAAACTGGTTAACAATGTAATTAGAGCAGTAAAAATAAACGTTTTGTCATACCCATGGTTTACGGTCTGATATACCACGGCTATCAGACAATCAGCATTCAGGGCTCGAACCACACAGTTTATAATTCTTAATAACAAACGATCTTTGCTTTAGTCCCATGGCTCATGCCATCCTTTTAAAGAGAGGTGAACGTTCTGTACATCCTCAGAACTCAGAGCTAATGTACTTCAATAACATTATCTTTGAGCATCATTCTATAACCATGTACAGACCTGAAAACGTCCTTCTCTTGTTTAAGTCCATTGCCTCATACACGTGCGATGTGTAAAACCAATGTCTACGAAATCATCTCTAATGTCCTCATGGATTTCTAACTAATGACGTAGGCCTGTGTGCAGTAGCCTATGCACTTTAATGGATGCATGTTCACGTTTTTTAAAATATCTTAGCAAGTGTGTTGATCTTGTGAATCTTGGGGTAGCTATTTGCTCTTCAGACACAGAGTACATGCTGCAGATCCTTAAAAGGCCTCTGTGGAAACTCAGCTCTTTCCTTTGTTTTAATTAGCCACTCACAGCCAGGGATCAGAGTGGCTATACTAGGCTTTCCTCTGAAATTATGCCTTTGATTAAAAGAGCCCCGCACTCAAGAGTAGGTCCATGTGACAAAACCCTGCCCTGACTGGGAGAGCCCCCAGCTCTCAGAGAGAGAGAAAAGACACCACCCACTCCCCCAGTCCTCCTCCCCCCAGATGAGAGGGGGGAAAGGGGAGAAGAACAAGAGAGCTGCCTTGGAGTGCCCATGCTGCTCCATCATTTGATATGTATTTTCACTGTCGTGACTTGACTTTAATTGTTACCCAATTAAATTAATCAATTAACAACTAACTCATCAGGATCTGGGACACCACGAGAGCAGTTCTTTAAAGAGTTACCTTCTCCCGCATTAAACTCTTAAAGGTCTACCTATCACATCTATAAACAGTCAACTTATTAATCATAACCTTGTATCATATCATCATTCTGAACAGGTGTAACCTCCTTGCATCTGCAAAAACCCAAGCCTTACTTATGATTCAGTACTACACAAATTGGTTTAATTATTTATTTACCAGCTAATTTAATAGGACCACGGGATAAACATACACACTCTGCGGAATGACAACAACATTGATGCTTGTTAAAGAAGAGATGGAAAGAGGGACAGAGACACTGGTACATTCAGAAACTACTCACACCTACAGTAACCATATACTTTCCACACAAACCGTAGCACGCTATAAGTAAGAAATCATGAATGTGTTCACGTTCCCTCGGTGAACAGGGCAGCCTTGGAAAGGGGGTTGGGCCTTTTCGCAGAACGCTTGTAAGGCTCTGATTGTCCGAAATGGTTCCAACAAGTCTTCTACTGTTGTCCTTCTTTGTAATTGTCTCGTATCCTGTGACTTGTCGTGTAGTCCTGTAATAGCGTGTGTGTAGGTGGCAGGGAAGTCAGGCGCAGGAGAATTGAACTTGGTATAAATGGAGTTATAGACTTAACAAAACTCTTAAACCAAAATGAGAAAATAAATAAAAGTGGGTACAAGAACCCGTCACGCACCAATACATGATTCACAAACATAGAAACAAACAATCTCCGACAAGGACATGATGGGAAACAGAGGGATGAATACACAACATGTAATTGATGGGATTGGAACCAGGTGTGAAGGAAGACAAGACAAAACCAATGGAAAATTAAAAATGGATCAGTGATGGCTAGAAGATTGGTGACGTCGACCGCCGAACATCGCCCGAACAAGGAGAGGGACCGACTTCGGGCGGAAGTCGTGACAAGTCCTGAACAGAAATACAGAGTTGATTTTCCTTCCATTCGGTCTTGAAGATACTTTACTTAGGACAGATACCAGTGATAGCAGCGATACTAGTGATTGTCCGGGAGGTGAATTTATCTTCTCCACCTCATGTTGAGTTTCAAAGTTCTAACCATTTTAAACGTGCAGTTGCATCCTTTATACAGTGAGGGAAAAAATAATTTGATCCCCTGCTGATTGTGTACGTTTGCCCACTGACAAAGAATAATAACAAATAATAACAAAAAAATCCAGAAAACGCATGTCAAAAATGTTATAAATTGATTTGCATTTTAATGAGGGAAATAAGTATTTGACCCCCTCTCAATCAGAAAGAATTCTGGCTCCCAGGTGTGTTTTATACAGGTAACGAGATGAGATTAGGAGCACACTCTTAAAGTGAGTGCTCCTCATCTCAGTTTGTTACCTGTATAAAAGACACCTGTCCACAGAAGCAATCAATCAATCAGATTCCAAACTCTCCACCATGGCCAAGACCAAAGAGCTCTCCAAGGATGTCAGGGACAAGATTGTAGACCTACACAAGGCTGGAATGGGCTACAAGACCATCTCCAAGCAGAACCGTCAATCTCCCTCGGCCTGGGGCTCCATGCAAGATCTCACCTCGTGGAGTTGCAATGATCATGAGAACGGTGAGAAATCAGCCCAGAACTACACAGGAGGATCTTGTCAATGATCTCAAGGCAGCTGGGACCATAGTCACCAAGAAAACAATTGGTAACACACTACACCATGAAGGACTGAAATCCTGCAGCACCCGCAAGGTCCCCCTGCTCAAGAAAGCACATATACATGCCCATCGGAAGTTTGCCAATGAACATTTGAATGATTCAGAGGACAACTGGGTGAAAGTGTTGTGGTCAGATGAGACCAAAACTGAGCTCTTTGGCATCAACTCAACTCGCCATGTTTGGAGGAGGAGGAATGCTGCCTATGACCACAAGAACACCATCCCCACCGTCAAACATGGAGGTGGAAACATTATGCTTTGGGGGTGTTTTTCTGCTAAGAGGACAGGACAACTTCACCGCAACGAAGGGACGATGGACGGGGCCCATGTTCCGTCAAATCTTGGGTGAGAACCTCCTTCCCTCAGCCAGGGCATTGAAAATGGGTCGTGGATGGGTATTCCAGCATGATAATGACCCAAAACACACGGCCAAGGCAACAAAGGAGTGGCTCAAGAAGAAGCACATTAAGGTCCTGGAGTGGCCTAGCGAGTCTCCAGACCTTAATCCCATAGAAAATCTGTGGAGGGAGCTGAAGGTTAAAGTTGCCAAACGTCAGCCTCGAAACCTTAATGACTTGGAGAAGATCTGCAAAGAGGAATGGGACAAAATCCCTCCTGAGATGTGTGCAAACCTGCTGGCCAACTACAAGAAACATCTGACCTCTGTGATTGCCAAGTAGTAAGTACTAAGTCATGTTTTGCAGAGGGGTCGAATACTCATTTCCCTCATTAAAATGCAAATCAATTTATAACATTTTTGACATGCGTTTTTCTGGATTTTTGTTGTTGTAATTCTGTCTCTCACTGTTCATATAAACCTACCATTAAAATTATAGTCTGATAATTTCTTCGTCAGTTGACAAACGTACAAAATCAGCAGGGGATCAAATACTTTTTTCCCTCACTGTATCTTTTGCTCGAAAGGGGCAGTTCTGGCAGGCTGGCACACTCCCTGACCTCACGCCGGGGCGGTGACTACTCACCGTGCAAAGTTATATAAAACAATGATCTCTTATAGCTTCTCAAATCACATCCCTCTTTGAATAAAAAAACACTTTCATAACCTTTCATATTACATGCACAATGCATTGTATGGAAACTGTCACGCCCTGGCCTTAGTATTCTGTGTTTTCTTTATTATGTTGGTTAGGCCAGGGTGTGACATGGGTGATTTATGTGTCTTGTTTTGTCTAGGGGTTTTGTAGTCTATGGGGTTGTGTTCAGTTGAGTGTTCTAGGTAAGTCTATGGTTGCCTGGAGTGGTTCTCAATCAGAGGCAGGTGTTTATCGTTGTCTCTGATTGGGAACCATATTTAGGCAGCCATATTCTTTAGGTATTTTGTGGGTGATTGTTCCTGTCTCTGTGTTTTGCACTAGTTAGGACTGTTTCGGTTTTTCCACGTTTTCTTATTTTGTATAGTGTTCACGTTTTTCAACTTTCATTAAAGATGTTTATAAATAACCACGCTGCATTTTGGTCCTGTCACGAGTCCGACCGAGGGTGTTTCCCCTTCCCGGGCGGGTGACGCTCTGCGGTCGTCGTCACAGGCCTATTAGCTGCCACTGATTGTTTTTCCTCCCCCTCCTTGTATGTTTAGTGGTAGCACCTGTTCATGTTTAATTAGTTTGTCTTTATTAGACAGCCGGCCCGCCTGGTTGTTGTGCGGGATTATTTCTATGTAACCTTCGGCTCTGTTGTAGAGGTACGTGTTAGTGCCTGGTCGTGATTTTTTCCATTGTACTTTTTGATTCCCTGTGGTTGGGAACGTAACTTTTGTGAGCACCCTGTGGTGCGTTGGTGCTATTAAAAGATGCACGGCATTGAACTCTGTCTCCTGCATTTGACTCCACACCCACGACACCCGGAGCATTACAGAATCCCGCACCTATCAAATTGAATGGAGTCAGCAGGAGCAGAAGCCAACCCTCTCCCATCGATGGAGGAACGGGTTCTCCACCACACCACCGTCCTCCATCGGATCCGCGATGGATCAAGTGATGGAGAGAATGGACAGATGGGAGAGGAGTGGTCTCCTCTCTCCACCTTCGGCACCCACGGTTCCGGACTCCCCATCTCCCGACTCCAGCACCCTCCGTTTGACGCTACCGAGGGCTTATGATGGAGCGGCGGCGGGTTGCCAGGGGTTTCTGCTTCAGCTGGAGCTATACCTGGCCACCATCAGACCCACTCCCTCAGGAGTAGAGAGGGTGAGTGTCCTCATCTCCTGCCTCACGGGTCGTGCTCTGGAGTGGGCGAACGCAGTCTGGAATGGCCCAGACTCAGCGCGGGAGCACTACACAGAGTTTTCCTGCCGCTTCCGTGCCGTGTTTGATCACCCTCTAGACGGCCGAGCGGTGGGAGAACGACTATTTCATCTCAGGCAGGAGAGGAGGAGCGCCCAGGATTACGCGCTGGAGTTCCGGACCTTGGCAGCCGGATCTGGGTGGAACGACAGGGCTCTTATGGACCACTACAGGTGTAGTCTCCGAGAGGACATCCGCCGGGAGTTAGCGTGTCGGGACACCACTCTGTCACTGGATCAGCTGATTGACATGTCCATTCGACTGGACAATCTGCTGGCTGCCCGCGGGCGTTCAGAGAGGGTCCTGTGCGTTCCACCACCCAGCCCCTCCGCTCCCATTCCGATGGAGATGGGAGGGGCTGCGCCGAGGGGTACCGGAGGAGGAAGCCTTCCCTGCACCAACTGTGGTCGGAGAGGACACACATCTGATCGGTGCTGGGGGGGTCCGTCTGGGAGTAGAGATGGCAGGCAGAACGCTTCTCGATCACCCCAGGTGAGTCTGCATCAAACTCACCCAGAACCCCCTGTTGGCCACATGTTTGTCTTAACCTTTTTTCTTCACTTTTTTCCCTCTTCCCAGCATAGGGCGCTAGTCGATTCAGGCGCAGCTGGGAACTTTATGGATCGCAGACTCGCCCTTAAGTTAGGGGTTCCGCTGGTGCCGATAGATTCTCCTTTCCCCGTGCACTCCCTAGATAGCCGGCCATTAGGGTCAGGGATGGTCAGGGAGATCACGGTCCCACTGGACATGGTGACGCAGGGGAATCATAGGGAGCGTATCATTTTTTTAAATTATTGATTCGCCTGCGTTTCCAGTGGTGCTGGGGACTCCCTGGCTGGCCCGGCACAATCCTAAAATTTCGTGGAGACAGGGGGTTCTCCAGGGGTGGTCAGAGGAGTGTTCTGGAAGGTGTTTGGGAGTTTCCATCGGTGCCACGTCGGTGGAGAGTCCAGACCAGGGTTCCACAGTGTGCATTCCCCCCGAGTATGCCGATTTGGCAATCGCTTTCAGTAAAGTGAAAGCGACTAAATTACCACCTTATCGACCGGGAAGAGATTGTACGATAGATCTCCAGGTAGACGCTGCGCTTCCCAAGAGTCACGTGTACCCGCTGTCCCAGGAGGAGACGTTGGCAATGGAGACATATGTCACGGAGTTGCTGGGACAGGGGTACATTCGGCCCTCCATTTCACCCGTCTCCTCGAGTTTCTTTTTTGTGAGGAAAAAGGAGGGAGGTTTGCGTCCGTGTATTGATTTAGAGGTCTAAACGCCATCACAGTGGGGTATAGTTACCCTCTACCTCTCATCGCTACGGCGGTGGAATCAGGAGCGCGTATAGTCTGGTGCGTATTCGGAAGGGAGACGAGTGGAAAACCGCATTTAGTACCACATCAGGCCACTATGAATACCTCGTCATGCCATGCCTATGGGTGACGTATGGGTTAAAGAATGCTCCAGCCGTTTTTCAATCCTTTGTAGACGAGATTCTCAGGGACCTGTGCGGGCAGGGAGTGGTTGTTTATATCGATGACATTCTGATCTACTCAGCCTCTCACACCGCGCATGTGTCTCTGGTGCGCAAGGTGCTTGGTAGACTGCTGGAGCATGACCTATACGTCAAGGCTGAGAAATGCGTGTTCTCTAAACGAGCCGTCTCTTTTCTGGGATATCGCATTTCCACCTCGGGGGTAGTGATGGAGGGCGACCGCATTAGGGCCGTGCGTAATTGGCCGACTCTGACCACGGTAAAGGTGGTGCAGCGGTTTTTGGGTTTTGCCAACTACTACCGGAGGTTTATCCGGGGTTTTGGCCAGATAGCAGCTCCCATTACCTCACTGCTGAAGGGGGGCCCGGTGCGGTTGCAGGGGTCAGCAGAGGCGGACAGAGCATTCAACAAGTTGAAGGCGCTGTTCACTGATGCGCCCGTGTTGGCGCATCCGGACCCCTCTCTAGCATTCATAGTGGAGGTGGACACGTCCAAGGCTGGGGTGGGTGCCGTGCTATCGCAGCGCTCGGGTACACCACCAAAACTCCGCCCCTGCGCTTTCTTCTCAAGGAAGCTCAGCCCAGCGGAGCGTAACTATGATGTGGGGGACCGGGAGTTGCTAGCGGTGGTTAGAGCTCTGAAGGTGTGGAGACACTGGCTTGAGGGGGCTAAGCACCCCTTTCTCATCTGGACCGACCACCAGAACCTGGAGTATATTCGGGCAGCTAGGAGACTTAACCCACGTCAGGCAAGGTGGGCCATATTCTTCACCCGGTTCCGGTTTACTTTGTCTTATAGACCGGGCTCCCAGAACGTAAAGGCTGACGCACTGTCCCGCCTTTACGACACGGAGGATGGGTCCACCGAACCTACTCCCATCCTTCCCGCCTCAAAGCTGGTAGCACCAGTGGTATGGGAGGTGGACTCGGACATCGAGCGGGCGTTACGGGCTGAACCCGCGCCTCCTCAGTGTCCAGCGGGGCGAAGGTACGTGCCGCTTGGTGTTCGGGACAAGCTGATTCGGTGGGCTCACGTCCTACCCTCCTCGGGTCACCCTGGGGTGACGAGGACAGTGGGGAGCCTTCAGGGGAGGTATTGGTGGCCTACTTTGGCTAAGGACGTTAAGGGTTATGTCTCCTCCTGTTCAGTGTGCGCTCAGAGTAAGGCTCCTAGGCACCTTCCTAGAGGGAAGTTACAACCCCTCCCCGTTCCACAGCGGCCATGGTCACATCTGTCCATAGATTTCCTGACCGATCTTCCGCCGTCTCAGGGGAACACCACGGTTCTAGTGATTGTGGATCGGTTCTCTAAGTCCTGCCGTCTCCTCCCGTTGCCCGGTATCCCTACAGCCCTACAGACTGCGGAGGCGTTATTCACCCATGTCTTTCGGCACTACGGGGTGCTGATCGGGGCCCCCAATTCACGTCTCGGGTATGGAGAGCGTTCATGGAACGCTTGGGGGTCTCTGTCAGCCTGACCTCCGGTTATCACCCCGAGAGTAATGGGCAGGTGGAGAGAGTGAACCAGGAGGTGGGTAGGTTTCTGCGGTCGTATTGCCAGGATCGGCCAGGGGAGTGGGCACGATACATTCCCTGGGCTGAAATGGCTCAGAACTCACTACGCCACTCATCTACTAACGTGTCCCCTTTTCAGTGTGTGTTGGGGTACCAGCCGGTCCTGGCACCATGGCATCCGAGCCAGACCGAGGCTCCTGCGGTGGAGGAATGGGTACAGCGCTCCAAGGAGACCTGGAGGGCCGTCCAGGAATCTCTACAACAAGCGAGTGGACGGCAGAAGAGGAGTGCTGACCGCCACCGCAGTGAGGCCCCCGTGTTTGTACCGGGGGACAGGGTCTGGCTCTCGACCCGAAACCTACCTCTCCACTTGCCCTGCCGGAAGCTGGGTCCGCAGTGTGTAGGGCCCTTTAAAGTCCTGAGGAGAATAAACGAGGTGTGTTATCGATTACAACTCCCTTCCTATTATCGTATTAACCCCTCGTTTCATGTGTCTCTCCTCAGGCCGGTGGTAGCTGGTCCCCTGCAGGACAGTGAGGTGCCGGAGGCCCCCCCCCCCCCCCCCTCTGGACATCGAGGGGTTCCCGGCGTACATGATCCGGGCCATTCTGGACTTAAGACGCCGGGTGAGGGGCCTGCAGTACCTCGTAGACTGGGAGGGGTACGGCCCAGGGGAGAGATGCTGGGTACCGGTGGGGGACATCTTGGATCCATCCATGTTGAGGGATTTCCATCGCCTCCATCCGGATCGCCCTGCACCTCGTCCTCCGGGGCGACCTCGAGGCCGGTGTCGGCGCGCTGCGGGAGCCGCGCGTCAGGGGGGAGGTACTGTCACGAGTCCGACCGAGGGTGTTTCCCCTTCCCGGGCGGGTGGCGCTTGGCGGTCGTCGTCACCGGCCTATTAGCTGCCACTGTTTTTCCTCCCCCTCCTTGTATGTTTAGTGGTAGCACCTATTCATGTTTAATTAGTTTGTCTTTATTAGACAGCCGGCCCGCCTGGTTGTTGTGCGGGATTATTTCTATGTAACCTTCGGCTCTGTTGTAGAGGTACGTGTTAGTGCCTGGTCGTGATTTTTTCCATTGTACTTTTTGGAACGTAACTTTTGTGAGCACCCTGTGGTGCGTTGGTGCTATTAAAAGACGCACAGCATTGAACTCTGTCTCCTGCATTTGACTCCACACCCACGACACCCGGAGCATTACAGGTCCTCCTCTCCTTCCCAGGAAGAAAACCGTTACAGAAACTTCATATATGTAGTGGATATACTTTCCAAGTTACAGTATTTCCTTTATAACATTTTTAGTGACATCACAAAATAACAAACAAAATGGCACTAGTATTCTATAGATCGCCTCTGAACATTCCCCACATTAGTTTCCGCAGGAAAAAGGTCTGTTGAGACAAAGCACATTCCTTTGGTGAATTTGGAGAGTGCAAGACTGGATCTTCTCCCTTGATTTACAACAGGATGTGAGTTGTTAATCCCCACTAGTTCTTTCCTTCCCACTCTACGGGTGAAAGGGGGTCTAATTTAAGTTATTCATTGCAAACCTGATCTGACCTATTTTGATTCTTGTGGACAGTCATGATGTCACCAAGCTGCTCCACCAATCCGTCAAATTTTCAAGATGAAAGACAGTTACAGCAACATTTGAACCAATATCCACGGCAACTCAACACAAAAGGGTGTATTTTTCAAAGGTTCAAGTCTGTTTTGTATGATATAAGAGCATGCTGGATGGAGCATGAAATGGCATAGAATGAGATGAGCGATGCTTGCCATGGACAAGTCTCTGGCTGGGAAGACTTTGGGCTCTGTCTTCTCAGAACCCAGGTCACAATCAGAGGCTCTGTCTGAATAATTGATCAATACGTGAGAAGTGAAAACAGAAATGCTGCTTATCACTATGTTTCCCCTCTCCCCCTGTAATGTGCATGGAATCCCACAGATCCGTCAGCCACATGCGAAGCTCCACTGAGCTGAAAGGCCTCCAAGTTCAGTTCAATTATTCAACATCCCTCCAAGATTATGAATTATTGAGATAAAAAGTATGTTCCCATATACGGCCATGTAGTCTGCTGTAGACATCGCCCACTCTCTGGACGCGTTAGGGAGCGAGCTGTGTTTGTGTGAAAAAGCAGTGAGACAGAAACTGTTCAACTCATGAACACCCATAACCGTGGGCGATAGAGGAAGCAGTGATAAACCATATTTGACAGGCTGAATTAATGACAGGTGAAATCAAAAGGAATGCTTGTTATGTCAGCTATTATATGGAATATTCTGCTTGAGGATGTATCTCAACCTCAAGTTTATATACTGTATGTTCAGATCAGTCAGAACCATAGAAGTATATTTATGAAAAGAATATTAATTGTTGCCTCCATACCGTGCCAAAGTTCTGGGCTCAAGAGAGTGGGTTTTCTCCCTAGGATTGAAATTGAAAGTGTTGTAGTTATAACTGCCATCTGTTGACATGCTCATCAAGCCAGCTCAAGTCCAATCACCCTCTATGATGGTGTGAATTGTACCCATGCCTCTGAAGAGGAGTTTGGGTTCACTTTTCTTGGCTTGAATGGGAGAGGAAACAGATGATACAATTAATTATCAATAGCTGCCTCAGTAAATCAAAGGCACTTTGGCAGCCCATGACAAAATCCCAGTGAAACTGCCTGAGTGTCTTAGCCATCTCCTCATCTCCCATTCTCAACAACTGCTCTCTGGCCGCCTGCCTCCCCTCCATCCACAAGGTGTTTGAATAGACTGTTCAAATATTTTCACTGTTGATTTCCTCCCCTCCTTTTTAGTATGTAGGCAACCTCTCTCTGGAAGAGAGCAAATCCTCCTGACTGACCGGATTAGGCTCTCCTCCCCATCACCTCAGTTATAATGAGAGTTGGCTGGGTCCGAGGCAGGGAGACCGGGGTAATAGTACCTCATTATCTCCCTGCCCATGCCGATGCTGGCCTCTGTATTCATGTTTGTGGTGAGTCTCTTGATTTCTTATGGCAGGGTAAACATTTACCCAGCAGAGAGGGGCTAGGCCATTAGGCACTGGGGAGCTGTTGTAATGGAAAGAGGGCCCACTGGAGCAAGGCCCACCTCCCTCTTTAACAAAATAACTCACTCACGCTCACTTTGGCGTGAACCTTTTATTGGAATTTACAACTGTCTGGAGACTATTCCTCTGCAGAGGTTGAACCTTGACTGTGGCCTCACATAACAAAGGCCATTAGGCAAGGTTTTTACAAGCTTGAGAAAGCTAGACAGACCCTGTGGACAAGCAATGAGTTTTCTAACTGCTAAGAAAAATGTGTTTCCATTCTGTTAAACAAATAGTGACCGACCTGAGTAGTACTGGTGGCCATCATGTTGATGTAAGGGTTTTGCTTTGTGAAATCAATTAGGTCAAATACACTTTGCGTACACAGATATCTTTGACATCCAGTTAATTTACTGCACATGGCCCAGTGCAAGTTATGTGTATGATACATTAACTCACTACATTATTGTATGACTGCGTTGGCTGCCGTCGGTGAGTGATACAACTATTATCACTGATCGTTTATGACACGAACAAGTGAGCACATTACCTATCTATCTCAGATCTATGAACAAGTGAGCATATCACATATCTATCTCAGATCTATGAACAAGTGAGCATATCACGTCTATCTCTCCATCTTCATCTTTTCATCTCTCAATGTCTTTTATAATACCTTTATACTGTGATGGGCAAACGATACTGCAAACCTACAAAAAGAGACTCTGTTCCCTTCTCAGAATAGAATCCTCCCTTCTGATATTACTTGTATTGTAAAAAAAATAACTACTGTATTTGTTCTCACATTATTCTTGACTACATGTCCAAAAGGAATAAGGTATATTGTTCTATCTCAAACATTATATTTTAATAGGTATTTTATGGGACTTTGAATGCGGTAAAGGTAGTGGTAATGAATGCATACATCATGCAGTATACCCCTGTCTACCCTGACTGAAGTTGCAGCATTTCTGTTCTGCCTCTCCACTGATTTAGAATATTTCTCATATTTCTGTAATTGTTAGGTATTTTACTTGCACATTAATTAAAATCTGACCTCCCACCGAGCTACCCACCATTTTCTGAACCTGTAATATCAAGTATTTGAGATTTATTGTTCAAAAGCCTTTTCAAGGACCCACTGGTCACGTACTTGTTCATGGCCTGATAACCCACTTTGCCTCCCCACAAGCTCTGCTAATTAAGAACTCAATTAGAGCCCTCTTTCTGTGCCTGTTGCCTGAAAGCTCATGTTGTATTATTGATATTCTGGCTACTGCAAGTGTAGGATTTTTGTTTTTAATAAATTCATGGAAAATACATAGTTAACTATGATACAGTATCACAGGAGGCTGGTGCGGGGAGGACGACTCATAATAATGGCTGGAATGGAGTAAATGGAATGGCATCAACCGCATGGAAACCACGTGTTTGATACCGTTTCATTAATTGCATTCCAACCGTTACTATGAGCCTGTCCTCCGCAATTAAGGTGCCACCAGCCGCCTGTTAACAGTATACACTCCAGATGGATTTGACAATAAGAAGTGTGCACTTCTTAATAATCATTTATAATTTCATCAAGTCAACATCCCATTCATCTTTCAGGAGAAATAGTTTGAGTAGCAAGGTGACTGGAACAATGGACCAACTATGTTACCCCAAAAGAGGGATGGTGACACTATCACAGCTCACGCTTGTTGTTATAATCAAGTCATTACTAAAACAGAATAAATAGATTACTAAATACACAAACAATTGGATTGTGGCCAGATCAGACCTACTGGGCACACACTCGTTGAATCAACATTGTTTCCAGGTCTTTTCAATGAAATGACGTTGAACCAACGTGGAATAGATGTTGAATTGATGTCTGTGCCCAGTGGGGTGGGCTGTTTTACATGACCCACAGGGAATAGCATGTCAAGCATTTCTCCTAAAACTTCACTAGGAATTCTGTGCTCTGTATTACTGAGTAAAAAGGCAATGCAAAGGAGCCTGCAGAAGTGAACTGCCATCGACATTCCCAGGCAGCACACCACCTGCATTCAAATTAAGGCTGCTAATCTGAAGAGTCAAATTGGAATTCAGATTCTATTAAGAAGCCATGCCCAGCAGCAAGTAACTCAAAACGGGCCCAGTGCAATGGGAAAGGAAACCATTACAGGGGAAACATATTAAATCACTGCTGATCTATTTGCTGAAGATAAACTTAGCATATGTCTCTGAGTGTTGCCTGGCTGGCCAGGGCACTTACCAATGAAGATGACTTTCTGGGAAGTTGATTAAAAAGACAAGTCAGGATCGAAGTCAAGGTGATATGTGCACTGCAAAAGTGATGAAATCTGTTCCTAACCGGGAAGAATTTTGGTTGGCTTCAAAGAAGATTTCATATAGCTCACTATTTAATGAAAAACTACATTACTCAATAATCCCCAGTAAGTGAATATATCTATTTAACTGTTGTTGGTGGTTTGTTGAATAAACGTGACAACTCCATGCTTTCTAAACTAGCTGAACTTCAGAACCACTTTGGATGAGTATCCAGTGTTGCGTTGGTTTTACTCATAATGCAGGATTGAGAGAGATGACAATCACAACCACAACTACCCTATTACCACCTGTGAAGAGACATCCAAAGACCAAGACGTCTAATGTTCCCCCATATGCAGCGCTTGTCTGTTGATTTCTCATTTGCTGCTGTTTGACTCCTGACATTTCATCAGGGTCTCATCTCCGGGCCAGGCATGAGCCATCATCAGGCCATATCAGGCATGGCGAAGCAATCACAGTGGGGCCTTTCTTTAGTCATGGTGTGTAGTCACACTGGCTGTGTGTGCATGTGGGAAGGGTGTTTATCCCCTTTCCCAGGACCTGCCTCTGACTCTGGGCTGGAACTGGAGCTCCCCTGGAGTGTGGCGGTAGAGAGAGGACAGATAGGGAGAGAAGGAGCCATTGTCAGCCACAGCAGGGTTGGTCTTCTGTAACAGTGCTCACGCCACACCATGATCAGCCTCAGCCTCACAGAGACTTCCAGACATACCTGGGCATCACCAAGACGTGGCTTAGAGTTAGGATCCACAGACCGCTCATTCTGAGTCTGAGCCATCATTGCCTTGTCAGAGAGATGTGTTATTCTTATGCTAGTGCTCATCACACTACAGGCCTGTTCAATCCTGTTGTGAGCTGCAGAGCTCGAAGGGATGGGCAGTCACATGGGTTGTGGATTCATGATGGTGATGTACAGTAGGGGTAGCAGAGTGATGCATGGTGCAGTGACACTGACTGTCATTTCAAAGCTACCATACTGTATGTATTTACCCTTAGGTCTCTCTCAAACCCCGAATCATCTGTTTTCAAACTAAATTGGTTGAAATTATAGTGCTGTATACTATCAAACATATTTACATTAGTATCTTACTGTTTTATAGAAATGTGGCCCAGTATCCACATAATTGAAATACATGTTCATCAATATTGCACAGGATGTGCCTCGGATGTGCATCCTCACTCCAGAAGTCTAATGTGGTCAGGTAAAGGCTTGTTCACTGGTTCACTAGCAGAGTGCCTACAGAGAGGTGCTTACCGAAGTCTTGAATAATTACCCAACATGTTTCAGCTTGTCAAACACTAATTATTCCACTCTTTTAAATGAGGCTCTCTTTCCCTTTAAATGAAGACTGGCAAAAGAGCCTAAATGATGTTTTTGGGAGACTGAACAGCATAATTCCCTAGCAGAGAGAGAGAGAGAGACAGAGAGACCGTTCCAAACAGAGTTCCACTTTAAAGAAGCCACCCATTACTTGTGGAGTGACTTCTCTGTGTAGTTACCTGAGCTCCAGGTTTATTTTTACCCTCCCTACGTCCCTCCTCATTCTTTAGCGGCTTCAGGAGATGGCGTTAGTTTGGCTTCATCTCTGACAAAAGATAAATGAGCTCTGGGTCTGTGGTGATCCACTATGGCTGCCAGGGGGTTCCAAAATAGCAAACTATTTTTCATATGAGGTGAAGTGATATGGAGTACGATGCAGTAGGTGCTAACATTTACCATTTCATAGTATGCATTTCATTCTTTATTTTTTTATTACTTTATTTTAAAACTTAAAGTTGTCTGTTTTCATGGGGTAAGACAGTACTTTCTTACTATATACTTACAAAAGCCTGGCAGCAACCTCAACTCAAGGAATGTTGCAAAGAGAGCATACAGTATCTTAATGATGTTACAATAAAACACGTTTAAAAAAGAACATGCTTGCCAAACAAATTGTATGTGAAAAGCTACTGGCTAAATTCAGGAATAATTGTGCACCATTACACATGCTGAGATAAGGAGAAAATATTGAGTTCTTAATTTATTTATTTTGTCAATATGTAGATTCAGGTTTCCTAACATGCATGTGATGTGTTTAATATTTCCCCATCTACAGTTGGCTCTGTCATTACTATGTAACAATGTGTAGTAATTAGGATAGATTTGTAGTGTCACACATCCTTTGATACCCTTTGGATCTCAGATGTGGTCATTAAGCACCTTCGCTAACACAGAGGAGAGGAGAGGAAAACAATGGCAATGTGTTTTCATGGGGAAATGTCCTGTGTCAACAGGAGCTCCACCAACGCTACCAGCTAAAAGAAAGTTCCCCATTTAAATGAGGAGCTACAGAGCCGTGGAGGCTCTTTGAAGAAATGTGCTCGGCACAAACAAGAGCGAGCGGCAGCCTCTCCTGTGTTTTTATTAACAGACGGAACATGGCTGACACCTGATGGGTGATCAAACACAGATCCTCTCTCCCTGAATCCTCATGGGTGCTCATCTTTGTACTCTTCTCTCCACAGATGAATGTGCAGACCATGTTACCGGAACACCCCTCCTCTCAATATTTACAAAAGCCTCTATCACCAGAATGTCTCCATGTTCTCTGTAAAGGGAAATTGTTCATGGGTGTTTCAGAATTATCCCTCTGTATTCACTATAACCTGTCATGGCTTAAGTTGTAATGCCACCCAGCATGTTTTGTGTCCTTCGATACATTCTGATTCTGATGTCCTGCTAAAGCATCCCTGAGTACGAAGTGCCTCCCTTGTAAGTCAAGGTGCCTTATAATGGAGAGGGCTTGTGTCTCACAGTAAGATATGTCAATATGTTATTCAGGCCATAGGGATTCCATTGGTGTGCTGCATGAGTGGCTGTTAGAGTGATATTAGCATGTGCATTACGATGGGAAGCAATCGGAGGAACACAGGCAGGTCGACGGACACACAGGAGATTTGTACTCTGAGGGACACTCCCTGTCACTGAGGTGAGATGATTTATGATTTATTTTCCAATAACTCCCAGCTTGCAATGAGCACTGGGCCCTCCTGTCAACAAACTGTGGGCACCACAAGCCCCAGCTCTCTCTCTCGCTCTCTCTCTCTCACTCACTCACTCACTCACTCACTCACTCACTCACTCACTCACTCACTCACTCACTCACTCACTCACTCACTCACTCACTCACTCACCACTCACTCCACCCACCACTCACACCACTCACACACACACACACACACACACACACACACACACACACACACACACACACACACACACATATATATATATATATATATATATATATATATATATATATATATATTTAACAGCTTCTCTGTTCCTTCCAGAATTGAGCCAATAGGTGTGGGCGCCTGCAGGTAACACTAATACAGCTTATTTGTACATGTTTATGTTGGGTAAGTGGAACAAGGCAAAGAATGGTGGGTAGATTAAAAAGCCACGACTGACAGAGCTCAAGTGGTTGGACTGAGATGGAGTCTGGCAAGCTCTGCACACCTGGGCCTCCAGGCAGATGGTTTGGGCTGGGGTTACATAACGCCAGGCACAGCCATATGTCTCTCCACCACACACAAACTACGTCAGGAAACCATAGGTTTCACTCCCATTGCAGCCCAACTGAGACCGAAGGCCAAGTGTGTTGCACCCTGATCCCAGACCAGCTGTTCAGCAAGTTGTTTTTTTCCTTATGTTGTCACAGTGAAGGCTGGCAGGAAGACAGACAATGCTCCAGTGTATGGAGGAGTCAATGACCATGACCACAAAACATTACATCCAGATTGATATTGTACAGGCATTGTACAGTACTGTACTGCAGGGTATCCCAAACTCTGTCCTGGGGCCCCCCTGGTTGCACATTTAGTTTATTTCCCTAGCACTACACAGATGATTCAAAGGGGGGCAGGAAAGAGTTTGGAAAACCCTGCTGTACTGTACTGATGTAGAGACGAATGGTGCATATTCAGAATTAGTGAGGGACATAATATATTTTTGCTTATATGTGGAGATACTTTTTGAGCCACAAATGTGGTACAGACATACTTCTGAGCAACTAAAGTGGTACAGACAATGAATTCCAAGATACATGAATTAGGTGTGGGATTTTAAGAAAAGATTGCCGATGTCGAATAAGTGATGTCCGCTTCCTGAACTTTGGTTATTGTTAGCTACAGGATTTAGTGAAGAAAGCTTAGGCTTCTCTGAGCTTCTTAGATTTTCAATCTTGACACGTTTTCCATGGTAGATTTCCCTATTATGGAAAAACTGGTTTGAGCAGAGAAGGCTTAACACACACACACACACAGGGGCGGAGTGGGACAGAGATTCAGCCCTGTATTTTTCACCCTATCAGCCCACATCATCGCACGTGCACAGGATCACTGGAACCAGAAGACCAGGGAACCACACTGCATGTGCTGCACCCATAATCCTCCTAGGGTAGGTCAAATTGTATTTTAAGGGTCCATAATAAACCCTTTATAAGGCATTTATAAGGCATTTACAAACCATTTGCTCACCATGATTAATCATTACTCCCACATTTGTAAATGTTTTAGTAAGCTATTAAATTCACACATGTATATATATATTTCCTTAAACATCCTGTGTTGTGTGCTTATTCTTTTACCAGGTACTGCAGGAATGTCTGCCAATGGCATGCCCGTCTTTTAGCGAGAAATTACACTGTTCCCCTCACATGACCATCACGCACATAAGCATGGCGGGTGTGGAAACAATTCAATTAACTTTAATTAATCACACAGGCAGATATAGTCATAAAGGATTATATACATACAAGTCAGGCCAAGTTAAAACCTAGGCAACAGTAAAAAAAATTTTTAAAAGAAATATTACATTGGAAACTGTTGGAATAGCTTCCCATATGCCCACTACGCGCGTGGTGGCCATAAATATAATTAGTGACCTATTTCAAAAACAAAATGACCAAGTGGAGATCTGGATGGCAAGACAAATCAACGTAACCTATCCATGTAAGAAATGGTCTAAAATCAAACTATTGGTTCAGACCTTTTAGGGGACATGGTGGAGAAACAGTGAATCCAATACAATTCTCTTCTCAGTAACAGATTATCAGTATCTCCCCCCTCCTAGGAGCCTGAACATGTTCAATACCAATGTATCGAAGAGAGCTAATTTTGTGACGAACCTTCATGAATTGCGCAGCCACAGGGTTTCTCTGGTCAAGTGTCCTGATATTACTCCTGTGTTCTGCCATCCTTGTTTCCAGAGCTTGTTTAATTTTTTCCTACATTTACCATATTTTTTGTAGAACATGTAATGCTACTCTTAATCTTAATGGCCATGCCCGTGATGGGGTGATTGAACATTGTGCATTTGTTCGTCTGTAATCTGTAATTACAGTTCGGCACATTGTCTAGGAAGGTGCATTGGCCATCCTATAGAAACAGTGTGCAGGCCTTCCAGTTCTTTAGAAGTATTCTTTATTAGCCCACGTTTTTAAGGATCTGCATCTTATCACGTTTGAAGGTAAGACCCAGGTGCAGACAGTGTTGAAGAAACAAAAGTTTATTATTTAAACCGGGACAGGCAAACGACAGGTCAAGGCAGGCAGAGGTCAATGATCCAGAGAGGGTGTAAGGCAGCGGAACAGCAGGCGGGCTCAGGGTCAGGTCAGGCAGAGGGCGGTAATCCAGAGTAGAGGCAAAGGTACAGGACGGCAGGCAGGCTCAGGGTCAGGTCAGGCAGAGGGCGGTAATCCAGAGTAGAGGCAAAGGTACAGGACGGCAGGCAGGCTCAGGGTCAGGTCAGGCAGAGGTCGGTAATCCAGAGTAGAGGCAAAGGTACAGGACGGCAGGCAGGCTCAGGGTCAGGTCGGGCTGAGGTCGGTAATCCAGAGTAGAGGCAAAGGTACAGGACGGCAGGCAGGCTCAACGTCAGGGCAGGCAGAGGTCGATAATCCAGAGTAGAGGCAAAGGTACAGGACGGCAGGCAGGCTCAGCGTCAGGGCAGGCAGAGGTCGGTCATCCAGAGTAGAGGCAAAGGTACAGGACGGCAGGCAGGCTCAGCGTCAGGGCAGGCAGAGGTCGGTCATCCAGAGTAGAGGCAAAGGTACAGGACGGCAGGCAGGCTCAGCGTCAGGGCAGGCAGAGGTCGGTCATCCAGAGTAGAGGCAAAGGTACAGGACGGCAGGCAGGCTCAGCGTCAGGGCAGGCAGAGGTCGGTCATCCAGAGTAGAGGCAAAGGTACAGGACGGCAGGCAGGCTCAGGGTCAGGTCAGGCAGAGGTCGGTAATCCAGAGTAGAGGCAAAGGTACAGGACGGCAGGCAGGCTCAGCGTCAGGGCAGGCAGAGGTCGGTCATCCAGAGTAGAGGCAAAGGTACAGGACGACAGGCAGGCTCAGCGTCAGGGCAGGCAGAGGTCGGTCATCCAGAGTAGAGGCAAAGGTACAGGACGACAGGCAGGCTCAGCGTCAGGGCAGGCAGAAAAGGTCAATACCGGGAAACTAGAAAACAGGGACTAAAGCAAAGACAAGAGCAAGGTAAAACACTGGTAGGTTTAAACGATCAAAACGAACTGGCACAGAAAGACATAAAACACAGGTATAAATACCCAGGGGATAATGGGTAAAATGGGTGACACCTGGAGGAGGGTGGAGACAAGCACAAGGACAGGTGAAACAGATCAAGGCGTGACACAAATCTTCCTAAATTGCACTGGTCACACGTTTATAAAGAATTTATTAAGTATAAATAACACTCACTTTAGATTAGGGACTGCAAAAATACTTGATTTATGATTAGTACATGGTTTATTAATGTGTGAGTAATGATTAATGAACACACCATTCATAAATGCCTCAAAAAGGGTTTATTATGGATCCTTATAAAAAAGTGTTAACTATCCTAGTTATTGAATAAACACATATGTTAGACAAAGAGGAGAATCAACAGATAAATGCCTTATAGATGACCATTGGCTTATATAATACCTTATAAAAGCTTAAGTACACATTTCAAATTAGTGCCGGTCATGTGTTTCCCTAGCCCACTTAGTTAAGTGTTTAAATATTAGGCTAAATATAGTTCAATAGAAGAAAACAGAGAGAGAAGGAGAGAGAGAGTTCCTTAATGTTTTGGCTGTATAATCCAGCCAATGGCTACATTAAGGAACTGTCAGGCTCTCTCTCTCTCTCCCTCTCTCTCTGTTTTCTTCTATTGAATGCAATTTAAAACCTTCTGTGTTTGTCATAGAACGATGCCGGGACTAGTTTATGTGGATGTGGAAAGATTTCCAGCTTTGTGCTTTATCTGACAGTGCCTCGTATGCGTATCTTTCTGGCCAAGAATTGATGGGCCTTTTTCAGCTAATGAAATAGGTGGGAAATAGGCGAGGCCGGTCAGCCTCGAGTGGCGGTGGCTATGTAATATAATCCGACACCAGAGTCACTGTTACTACAGCACAAGAACTAAGAGCCAATTGCTGGCTGAAGGGACTGAGATTCAGAAGCAAATAGACATTGATAAAACAATTAAAATACACAGACAGTCCCCGAATTGACCTTTAACAGAGGATTATTTAGCAATTATTTTGCATTCATTCAGTCTTTCATTGACTTGTATTTAACAAAAAGCAGTAGCACTGTATTTAATGTCTAATAGATGGCTACTGGCTATATCCTTATGTACATATTCCTTATCCCCTTACACTGTGTATAAGACAGTAGTTTTGGAATTGTTAGTTAGATTACTTGTTGGTTATCACTGCATTGTCGGAACTAGAAGCACAAGCATTTCGCTACACTCGCATTAACATCTGCTAACCATGTGTATGTGACAAATAAAATTTGATTTGATTTGATTTGATTTGAATCGAACTACTTTTTAGGCTATTGCAAGTTAGTGCCTGTCATATCTGTTCCCCCGAATCCCCCTTTCCATAATTATGCCTAAGTGTTAATTAACCTACTATTTCATACAATATACAGCCAAAATATTAGGCATAACTGGCAGCAGTAGGCTTACTGGGCTACATGATCTGTGTCAGTGCAGTGTGTCTTTCCCTGTTTTCTTCATACCTCGACTGCAGCATCACTGTCCTCTGCTGCAATGGTGGCAGCAGTTGATCTGTCATTTCTCACAGACACAGACACCAGCACTCGGACCAGCAGAACCAGAACTTTTAGTAAATAAATGGTTAATTTCACAAATTTAGCAGCGTCGCCCTCAAGTGCCCTTTTTTTTTGTCTCTAACTTTTTCGGGCACCACCTTTCAGTTGTTTTAATCTCCTGTACTAACTGGGTGACTGACAGAGAGTCCGAGCGTGTCTCACTCTCTCTGATGATGCACGAGAGAGAGAGAAAGAGAGAGAAACCAATCCATGAGAATATTATCAGGGATTAACCATCCATGGGAAATTAGTGAATAAAACTGAAACTATAGACAATAGAGGGTAGGGTAGGTAAACAAGGTACTTCATCGTGTTAATCACTATAGACCCTGTACACTTTCCTTCCCCAAACATGCTAATGGCACTGCCAACCACGACTAAGAGTGGTTTGGAAATGATTGATTGCCAAAATTACATCAAGGTGACTTTCACTCAGTTTGATCGATAATAAGGAACACACTTAACAGGGGGAGTTCTGGTGTAAGAATTCATTCATCAGTTATACCTGCAGTCATTATCTTTTCCTTGGCTTTTTGGGTAACTTTTAACAGAATATCAAGAGAGTAGAATTGGTCAAGCACAGATATGATAGCATACCTGAGCAAAGTGTATTTTATGGTGACTACTAGTTGCCAAAAGTTATTTTGCATTCTTATCTCAGCTCACTGGTCACCATAGCAGCACCCACCCGTAGCATGCGCTCCAGCAGGTATATCTCACTGGTCACCCCCAAAGCCAATTTCTCCTTTGTCCGCCGTTCCTTCCAGTTCTCTGCTGCCAATGACTGGAACAAACTGCAAAAATCACTGAAGCTAGCTTTAAGCACCTGTACATAGCCCATCTATAAACAGCCCATCCAACTACCTCATCCCCATACTGTATTTATTTATTTATCTTGCTCCTTTGCACCCCAGTATCTCTACTTGCACATTAATCTTCTGCACATCTATCATTCCAGTGTTTAATTGCTATATTGTAATTACTTTGTCACCTTGGCCTATTTATTGCCTTTACCTCCCTTATCTAACCTCATTTGCACTCGCTGTATATAGACTTTTATTTTTTTCTACTGTATTATTGACTGTATGTTTGTTTATTCCATGTGTAACTCTGTGTTGTTGTGTGTCGAACCTCTGTGCTTTATCTTGGCCAGGTCGCAGTTGTAAATGAGAACTTGTTCTCAACTAGCCTGGTTAAAAAAAGGTGAAATAAAAAATAAATAAAATAAAATTCAAGCCTTGACGTGAACTTGCCCCATGCATGGAAGGAAATGTTCGAAACTCAAATTGTGGATTGAATCTGACAACAACTGCAGCACGCAGAACAGCTTTGCCCGATTGCCTGTTGAGCAGGTTCCCCCTCCCATCATTCCGCTCCCTGTCTCCCATCCTCTTGGGCCCTGTGTCTAAACAGCTGTGCTGGCTCCGGTCACACACTCCTCGTATGTGACTGTATGAGAGGGTCAGCCCAGCTGTAGAGATGAGAGCTCTGTCTCTCTCTGTCCATTTGGCCCAGTGCCCCCTGACTGGCCTGCACACAGAGCACACTGTGCCTATGGGCTAAAGCAACACATACAAAGAGCGCCCCATGTGTGAGACCACAAATGAAAGATCAAACATCAATGTTCACCATAGGGCCTCTGAGCAAGCTGTTAATCACACTGAACATAATGTGTTCCAGTTGAGAGAAGAGGATCCCCAGTGTACGCCAGTCAAGTGTGTGTTTTTTATTCAAGTTTAAAAAAAAGATCCACACAACAGGGGATGTTTTGGATTGAAAAGGGAAATGCAGCAGTGGACAGAACAGATGGAAAGTGTTTTGGGAGGCGCAGGGTAGCTGGCATATACCTGTACGTCTTTGGGTCATTCCACCAATTCAGTACCTTTTGAGAAGAGTAACTTGGTCTAAAGAAACTTTGTCATAATGAGCATATGTTCAACTTCATAAAAAAACATGTTTCCCCATCTCAAGAGGTATTATTTTTAAATACGATAGTTAGTGCCTATTGCATGCTAAATAAAGTAACACGGTTGACAATTTCATCTTAAATCATCCATGAATCCTGTTGTGGAAACTTGTTGTGTGCAACAGGGAGTGGCAATGAAATATATAAAAAATATGAATTGTTAAAAAATGTCTAGCCTGTCTATCTATGGGTAACAGGGTTGACGTATTATGCTCGAGCCCCTCAGTTTTTCACCCCAAAACACCAGAAAATGGCTAAAAACAGTAGAACCAGCTCACCTGCTTTTACACTATGATTTGACTATTAGATGTTCAATGTTTCTTTTGAAAAATAAATATTTTAAAATACTGAATTTCACCATATTAAAACAAGAGTTCAGTTCACGTAACAGGGTTGACCTTAAAACGAGGGACAGACATAAATTAATCACTAATCACATTAAATAACTAATCATCTTCAGAACTTTGTTTTTCAGTTACAAAATAACTAGGGCTTTACAATGATGGTGAAAACGTATCAAATTCACATATCAAATATGAGAAGACAGGGCAAATCCCAGGACGTGGCAACAAATAGCCCAACAGCCCCACCCCACCACTCTGAGAGGCTTATGCAAACCCTGGGGGAGGGTGATGGATTTTCCCCCTTACACACAGTGAGAGGAGCAGATGCTGGAGAAAGATTTTGGACGTCACTAGAAGTAAAATATGAGTGTGTGTGATACACTAGTTCAGAGTTCTGAAGTTTCAATAACTTCTACCATACTTGGAGGGTGAGTAGAGAACGAGGTTACACACCCTCATGCTGTGTAAAGTACCTCCCCAGGAAGGCCCAGATTTCTAGTTAGATTAGTTTACTTCTGAAAGTTAGATTTGTTGATATATTGGGAAAAAAATTACATTTTCAATTTTCTGTGGTTGTATCAGACCATCAGATTGTGTTACAATAGGAAATTTACTGAACTCGTGACACATTGCGTTCCTTACACTCCCTTTGTCCACTAAACAACAACAAAGGCCACTCAAATCAAATACTGTGTGCTATAATTGTTAAACAATTATTTCATTATGTTCACTGATTGTATTATGAGCCAATTTAATTTCAGTTACAAAGCACCCACTTAAAATGTGATTCTAGTCGAAGAAAATATATATATAAATTTGTATAACCAATGACTGTTTTTCCAATAAAGTTGTTGCTCCTTGCTCAAATATTTTTAATGAGCCACTCTTAATGGTCAGTTGGTAGGGCATGGCATTGGGGATACATTTAAGAACAACCATTTCCATTCGGAATGACTATGTTATTTTGCGGTACTTGAAGAAACTTGATACAATAATGCACACACTGTAATATTATTGTTAAACCATAACACACTAGACTCTTGACAAAAATAAATATTGATGCACAAATATCAGAGAGCCATCTTGATCAACCCTATATGTCCTGCTTACACTCCCTTTGTCCAACTAAGAATTGTTCTATTCATATCTATAATAATTACTCGATTCCATTAGTTAACGTATTGTTTATTTTGAAAAGGGCATTAGACTAGAGAAGAGGAGGGGTCTGTTTAAAAATGATTGAAATGAACCAGTGGAGGTGGAGGTAGTTCTGCCACGGTGAGTTATGGATGCCCAGCAGAGAGGAGCCTCTTCATTAGGGGAGTGATTCAAATTGATGGGAGCCCATAGAGCCTAGGTTCCCCTGAACTCCCTGGAGCATAGCTCTCATTCTCCGCTCATTTATTTGGGACTTTGTGTTGATCAATAAAAGGTTCCTACTGCTCACCATGGGGTCTGGCTGGGAGAAATAAAAACACAGAGAAAAAAGGGACTTGTTTTGATGTCGAAGACAAACATAACTGTGAACAATTCCAGCTTTAGAGAATCTTGGGGGAAACTGGCTTCGGCTTTTGTTTTCTGAAATTATTTGTTTACAGGGTCTCTATTTTTGGTCGGTTTGAAACCGGAGCAGTTCCTTTCAAGGCTCCCAAACACCTTAAAAAAATATGTTCTACAAGAAATGTTTGTTTAGTATGTTCAATATTATTTGACTATGATTGGCTTCGACAAGTATAAACACAAGATAAAGTACAGTTATATTTCCTCCATGGATGCCCTACAGTTAATACTTTAATTTGTTAAATTAGACTTATTGGTCTAATAGGTTACATTTATCTTAAATAATGCTGTTGTATCTGCTATTGTAGCATAGTACAGTACATCATAATTTACTTGTGTAATTAGGTAATATCTGGTTGGAAATATCATAACTACAACAAAGATCTTTCAGTATTGACTTACTGCATTAATTAAGTATGCATTTTGTATGTAAGCATTTCACTGTTAGTCTACAACTGCTGTTTTACGAAGCATGTGACAAATACAATTAGATTTGATTTGTGGACAGAAGGAACACACTTAAGTAATTACTGAAGGGAGCAGAAATGAATTTCTGTGTGCTAGACAGGGGACAGACATTAGGCTGAGATATTGAATTGGGTCCAGGTCCTCTTTCTCAAGGTGTGTACAGTTCAGCTCATTATTGTAGTAGGGCTGTAGTGTACAGCTCAGGGCCCACTGCTCCCCACTGTCTGCTACTCCACGCCTGATTTGGGCTAAACTAACTGAGAGGTGAATCACAGGTCAGAAGCTCTCTGAGGAAACAAAGGCACAGGATTTGAACTACACGGGTGTTTATGGTATTTCTATGCTGTAAATGTGAGCTTCATGGATGTTATTCGCAAAATGATCCAGAATCAGGACATAGAAATTGACTACAAAATTAGGTACCAAGTCACAACTTACTGTATTTCAAGAAATGAGACTGTTTTATCTGAATGTGGACATTGAAACCTTCCTCTGTAGCCCCATAGATCAACAGTGTGGAATACGTGTGAGAATTTGTTTTGTGTTTAGGCCTTTTACTCTTTAAGATCTCTATTCCCTGTGCTGAAGTTCAGAGTATGTGAGAGCAGGCAAGGGGAAGGGTTGGAATCACAGTTCTGATAAGATGCTACTGTCTGCTCAGACACTGGGGAGCTTTTTGACTCTTTTCACATTTTCCTGAACTCAGACAAATATATCCAGAAGCGATCAGTGGATTCCATATGAGCAGGTTTGATAAAAAATAGTTATTATGACAGGAAGGAGTGTCAATCAGACATCAGGGGCGGAAGGAAAAGTAAAATAAACATAAGTCATGGAGACAAAAATGTTATATAAAGCTCTCCTTGAAGTTCACCATCACACCTCTTTACCCCCAGTGTGTCTGTTCTATAATGGCACAAAGTAGGGATCGGTTGATGCTGTCTTTTTCATTTCTCAGCCTTTTGTGAACAGAGAGAGAGAGAGAGAGAGAGAGAAGAAGAAGAAGAGTGGTTGCTGGGGATTGGACCCAGTCCCTGCACACCCAATTAAAGGATTCCTACTGTATGCTCAAAGACAGTCTGGCAACATGTGTTCTGACATTTGTCTTCGTGAGTGTTGTGATTTACGGTACCATGGAGCTAAAGGCTAAATTAGCAACCCCCCAACATCAGAGACCTCACGGTAATGTCTGATGGGCTGGATTTGTCAGACAGCATTGTGCAGGCAGCATGCTGCGGTCTTTCATCAGAAGTTGTTGTGTATGTATGGGCAGCTGAGCAATATGCTTTTTGCTTTGTGAACAAAGCTGCTATGCATACCAGTGGCTTTTGCTTCATGACCCATAAAAGACGCTGAAATAAAATGAATGATAAAGCCAAACCTACCTTCTCTAGTATATAAGTAGTATATAGTATATAAGGCTGTCATTGTAAATGACAATTTGTTCTTAACTGACTTGCCTAGTTAAATAAAGGTTACACAAGTAAGATTACCAAACTGGTGTATGTGGTGAGGTAATTGCACACAGTCATATACAGTATACACTATCAGAAATGTAAGGAATTCTCCTTTTCCTAATTTATTGCATGAATGTAAAATTTTATGACATTACATTTTGTGCTCCCCCATTCCAGTGTCTTATATCAAAGACTGTATCATGGAAAACAAAATGGGGATTAAATGTTCTCCCAGTGATCCTCAAATGATGAAAATATTTATGGTGAAGTGGATTCTCTGGGTCATTAGTGTAATCAGGAGACATATGGAGCAGGGCCCGATTTCCCAAAAGCATCTCAAGGCTAAGTTCATCATTAGAACCTTTGTAGGAGCATCGTTACATTTTTTAGCTGTTTCCCCAAAACCATCGTTAGTAGAGCTGCACTTCAAAACGCTTATTATTTACCGACTCCCTCAGACCACTTGTAGAACAGCTAAGTGCGTCGTTAGATCATTTTTTTGCCCTTCTGCGTCACTTTATACACATAAGATCTCCGCTAAAATTAGAATCAAGATGTTTATCTGTCTCTCTGTGACAGCCGATAACTTCAGATCAAAGTTCACTACAAATATGAAGTTCGGAATGTCTTTGAACTTGTTTCAAATTAAAGCCGAGATGACTCCAGTATACTGTAGGCTACATAGGCTTATATATTTAAAGAATATTTAAATAAATGTAATTTTCATTATTTTTTTCTATTTTGCTAATTGCAGGCTAGAGTCTGTCATTTTTTGCCTCAGTATATTTCATGATGAGTAACAACATGTGCACAGTGATGTGTCAAATCTGTGATTTAGTGCATTATTATTGGGTAGCATTAGAATAAGCTGCCTCAATATTGGCAGCCATAGGGGTCAAATCTCTCTAGGAGCTGATCCTTCATCAGTATTGTGAAATGTTAACTCTGTAGTTAAGGTAACATTTTAATTTAGAAAGCTGATCTGAGAGCAGTGCTGCCTTTCTTTCCTTTCATTACGTTCCCTGCCCTTCAGGACATCTACAGTACCGGGTGTCACACGAAGGTCAAGAAGATCATCAAAAGCCTTAGCCACCCGAGCCATGGCCTGTTTACACCACTGCCTCTGGATGATAACGGGGTGAAGTACTTAAGTAAAAATACTTGAAAGTACCACCACTTTTTTTGAGTATCTGTACTTTACTTTACTATTTGTATTTTTGACTACTTTTACTTGAACTTCACTACATTCCTAAAGAAAATTATGTACTTTTTACTCCATACATTTTCCCTGACACCCAAAAGTACTCATTACATATTGAATGGTTAGCAGGACAGGAATATTGTCCAATTTGCGCACTTACAGTATTAAGAGAACATCCCTGGTCGTCCCTACTGCCTCTGACCTGGTGGACTCACTAAAAACAAATGCTTTGTTTGTAAATGATGTCTGAGTGTTGGAGTGTGCCCCTGTGTTTGAGTGTGCCCCTGACTATATTTTTTTTAAAGATGGTGCCGTCTTGTTTGATCTATATGTTTGATCTATATATATTTTTTATTTTTATTATTTATATTTTTACTTTTGATACGTAAGTATATTTGGTGTGGCAGGTCGCCTAGTGGTTAGAGCATTGGGCCAGTAACCAAAAGGTTGCTAGATTGACAAGGTAAAAATCTGTCATTCTGCCCCTGAACAAGGCAGTTAACCCACTGTTCCCCGGTAGGATTGTAAATAAGAATTTCTTCTTTATCTGACTTGCCTAGTTAAATAAAGGTTAAATAAAAAATATAAAACATATTTGAGCAATTACATGAACATTTGATTCTTAAGTATATTTAAAACCAAATACTTTTAATATTTTACTCTAGTAGTATTTTACTGGGTGACTTTCAGTTTTACTTGAGTCATTTCCGATTAAGGTATCTTTAATTTGACAATGACAATTGGGTACTTTTTCCACCACTGCTATTACTGTCATTGGCACACGCACGTATACCCCCATAGGACAGTAGCTAACCATTAGGACAGCAACAACCCATAAGGACAGAAACAACCCATATGGACAGCAACAACCCATATGGACAGCAACAACTCATGTGGACAGCAACAACCCATATGGACAGCAACAACCCATAAGGACAGAAACAACCCATATGGACAGAAACAACCCATATGGACAGCAACAACCCATATCGACAGCAACAACCCATATGGACAGCAACAACCCATATGGACAGAAACAACCCATATGGACAGCAACAACCCATATGGACAGAAACAACCCATATGGACAGCAAAAACCCATATGGACAGCAACAACCCAAATGGACAGAAACAACCCATATGGACAGCAACGACCCATATGGACAGAAACAACCTATATGGACAGAAACAACCCATATGGACAGAAACAACCCATATGGACAGCAACAACCCATATGGACAGCAACAACCCATATGGACAACAACAACCCATATGGACAGAAACAACCCATATGGACAGCAACAACCCATGAGGACAGCTAAGCTCCAGAGCCAGAGTAGAGCAGAGTAGAGTTAGCGGATAGCAGGCCATCCCAGCAGCCAGTGGGGAAGTGAAGTGTACTCTCACAAGGTGAGCTGATGCTGGAGGAGAGGAGAGGAGAAGGCAGCCTTGCGGTCAGCAGGGAGCAAGCGGGCCCCAGGGAGAAGCTCTTAACTTCTGTCAGGTACAAATAACCACGCAATTTTTCACCTCCTGATTTTAACTGAGAAAATCACTCCGGTCCCTAGTCATATGAACTCTACACACATGCCATGAGTCAATTCTAACTCTGACAGAAAATAGTTGGCCGTAACCTGACAATTATGTTGTCCTCACACAAAGCGGATTTATGACCAGAAAATTTGTTTTTCTTTGTAGTTTGTCGTGTCTTTAGGATATTTTCTCAGTTCTAGAGACACTTTGACTATGTAATGTAGAGCAATTTACTTTGCATATCTGTGTTTGTATAGAAAGTAATTATGGGTTGTATGGGTTGGAAATACTAATTACTACCACCAGCTACAATAGTCCTTTAAAGTAGAATATAAATTACATTTTTCTGTCATCTAGATGTCATCTTGAAAAAACATATTTCCCTTCAATAACATACATAAGCCCACTTAGGAATACACAGCTGCCTGTACAGCAGCACTTATACAAGGAAATCTAAACCTTTATTTATAGTAAATTCCGGAATTTGCTATTGTTAGGTTGCTGCTAGGTGGTGCTGTTCAGTAGCATTGTTTCATTCAATAGAGTGAGACACAAAGTTCCAGGTACATTTAACCATGATAGTCTATACATCATCCTTAACATATCTCAGTTAAATTGAAACACTATTGTGTGTAGAACATGTTCATGTTAAAATTCACAAACCTTTGACTGCATAGCTGTCTCCCGTAAAGTTGGAGGTGGCAGAACTACCTGAGGTCTTTTGCACCCAGGAGGCGTAACACATTCATTCAGTTCGGTACTGAATGTCTAAGTGTACGTGCCCCCGTGCCAGAGTACTCCACCATATATCACATCATTTAACACTTTGAACTGTCACAAACGAGTCACAGGGCTTCTCTCCTGATACCACGATCTGTCAGAATGACATCATAAATACAATCATTACCCCAACGTTGGGTCTTTATTCTGGCAACTGTTTCAATCCATTGCCGTGCCTCTTCATTTCCTACACATGAATAAGTGAAACATCATTAATATAGCTCTTTCATTATGGTCTGGCACTCCACACTGCAGTACATCATCAAGAGGAAAATCATTTGTAGTGCATCTGTGTTTGGAGGGGAACCATTCTGATTTCCGATTTGTAAAGCAACAAAGAGATGTCATGATGTCCACTGGAGAAAACATCCGTATTGAAAAATCTAATTTTCTAATTTATTGCTATTTGTTCCCACTACTCACATACTATACATTGGACAGTATATTCTATTTTTGATTTTGGTTTTAATCTCTTGAACCATTGGTTGAATCTTTACACCTTCACTTGATCAATACGTTAAAAAACAAACACAAGGACATTACCAAAAATTTTGTTTTACACCAGGGCATAGAAAGATTGGCTACTCTTGGAAGAAGAAAACTGCCCAAAGTTGAGTTTGCTGGGAGGCATCGTTGATGGGGCGATGGGCCTAAGTAAGTATGTCAGTAAGTCAGTCAGTAAGTACCCTCTGACAATAACAAGCACTCCCAAGACATGCTGAAAAGTCCATCAGTCTCAGAGGCTATTCTATTGTCTGATAAACTTTCTCTGAAGGGTGTCCTACCTTGTGTCTCTAGTGTCTTCCTCCTGTGCTCTCCTGATTTGAAATATTGCCTTACATAATGAGGGAGAAAAATAGAGCGGTGGTGCACCCCTGAGCTGGTGTCAGCTTAATCAATCATTTTTAAACACAGGGAGAGAGGCAGCCATGTAGCACTGCCCGCCTCACATCCGCACATCCTTCCTCTGCTCCAGTCGATGACAGCGGCATAATTCATTAGAACTCAAAAATTAAACCAGCAGCAGCATCAAACTCGTCCTTGCATCCTCTGTGTGTTTAAACGCGGGGTGGGGAGGGTGTGTGCGTGTGCAGCTGTCTGTGTGTCCGTGTGTGCATGCGTGAGTACGCATGTGTTTGTTTGTGTGTGTGTGGGGGGGGCTCACAGTCCGCTCCTGTATGTACCTTCAAGTTCAATTTTCCCTGGTTAAGCCATTGAACTTGAGAAAGAGAGAGATGTTGAAGTAAGGTTCACAGAGTTACATTGCAGTGGGTCAGGAGGTTATGAATTTTGGAGGATACAGGCCTAAGCAGAAGAAGAGGGATTAGTCCTAATATCAGGCAAGTGAGAGATTCATTCTTCCTTTTCCTGAAAGTATCTTCTTTCCACAACGATCCTGTGGTTAGTTCATAAGGAGCTCTGAGCTCGTAAGTTGTAAACTTTTTAGTACAAACAAAATAATTATTTTGCATGACCAAAATAACTATTTTGGTTATTTTACGTTTGGTCAACTCTACTGCAATTATCCTGATGTGAGGGAGTAATGGAATGGCGCCAGAGGGGATGGCTGCAGTTTTATGTGCATTTTAACCAACTGTGATATTTTGTTAGTTTTTTTTGCGTTGTTGGTAACTTATGAGTTTCATTTATTTTTTTCATCGCTGTCTATTTACCACAACAAACCGATGCTGGCAATAAGACGGCACTCAACGAGCTGTATAGGGCCATAAGCAAACAGGAAAATGCGCATCCAGAGGCGACGCTCCTAGTAGCCTGGGACTATAATGCCGGGAAACTTAAATCAGTTTTACCTCATTTCTACCAGCATTTTAAACGTGCAAACAGAGAGAGAAAAACTCTAGACCACCTTTATTGCACACACAGAGATGCGTACAAAACCCTCCATTTGGCAAATCCGGCCATAAGTTCTTCCTCCTGATTCCGGTTTACAAGCAAAAACGAAAGCAGGAAGTTCCAGTGACTCGCTCATCAAGGAAGTGTTCAGAGGATGCAGATGCTAAGCTACAGGACTGTTTTGCTAGCACAGACTGGAATATGTTCCGGAATTCCTCCGATGGCATTGAGGAATACACCACATCAGTCACTGACTTCATCAATAAGTGCATCGATGACGCCGTCCCCACAGTGATCGTACATACATACCCCACCAGAAGCCATGGATTACAAACAACATCCGCACTGAGCTAAAGAGCAGAGTTGCTGCTTTCAAGGACTTTAACGCAGACACTTATAGTAAATCCCGCTATGCCCTCCGACGAACCATCAAACAGGGAAAGCATCAATACAGGACTAAGATTGAATCGTACTACACCGGCTCCGTCACTTGTCGGATGTGGCAGGGCTTGCAAACTATTATGGACTACAAAGGGACGCAAAGCCTTGACCTGCCCAGTGACATGTGTCTACCAGATGAGCTAAATAACTTCTATGCTCGCTTTGAGGCAAGCAACACTGAAGCATGCATGAGAGCATCAGCTGTTCTGGAGGACTGTGTGATCACAGTCTTCGTAGCCGATGTGAGTAAGATCTTTAAACAGGTCAACATTCACAAGGCCGCAGGGCCAGATGGCTTACCAGGATGTGTACGCTGAGCATGCTCTGACCAGCTGGCAAGTGTCTTCACTGTAATTTTCAACCAGTCCCAGCAGACAACCATAGTCCCTGTGCCCAAGAACACCAAGTTAACCTGCCTGAATGACTACTGATCCGTAGCACTCATTTCTGTAGCCACACCATAGCGCCCTCAAAACTCATCACTAAGCTAAGGACCCTGGGACTAAACAGCTCCCTCTTCAACTGGATCCTGGACTTCCTGATGGGCCGCCACCAGGTGGTAAGGGTAGATAACAACACATCTGCCACGCTGATCCTCAACACAGGGGTGCGTGCTCTGTCCCCTCCTGTACTCCCTGTTCACCCATGACTGCATGGCCAAGCACGACTCCAACACCATCATTAAGTTTGCCGATGACACAACAGTGGTTGTGGTTGCTGGTTGCATCATCGCCTGGTATGGCAACTGCTCGGCCTCCGTCAGCAAAGCACTACAGAGGGTAATGCGTACGGCCCAGTACATCACTGGGGTCAAGCTTCCTGCCATCCAGGACATCTATACCAGGCTGTGTAAGAAGAAGGCCCAATAAATTGCCAAGGACTCCAACCACCCTAGTCATAGGCTGTTCTCTCTGCTACCGCACGGCAAGCGGTACCGGAGCGCCAAGTCTAGGTCAAAAAAGCTTCTAATAGCTTCTACCCCCAAGCCATAAGACTCTTGAACAGTTAATCAAATGGCTACCTGGACTATTTGCGTTGTCCTCATCCCCAATTTTTACTCTGCTGCTACTCTCTGTTTATTATGTATAGTATAATATGTAAAGTCACTTTACCTCTACCTACATGTACATATTAATGAATGAATTACCTTGACTAACCGATGCCCCGGCACATTGACTCTGTACCGGAACCCCCTGTATATAGCCTCGCCTCGCTACTGTTATTTGATTGTTGCTCCAGAATTATTTTTTATATTTAAAAAAATAACAATCTTAAAACTGCATTGTTGGTTAAGGGCTTGCAAGTACCGTAATAATTTCACTGTAAGGTCTACCTATACCTGTTGTATTCGGCGCATGTGACGAATACAATTTGATTACATTTGATTTGTATATGCAGTTGTATCAACTAATTCGGTGTAGATAATTTAATCCATATTTGATTTACAGCTGCCCATATATTCAGTTATATTTTCGGTGAAATTAAAGATAAATCAAATGTGGCTGTGTGAATGTGACATCTCGCATTGTCCCCAATGTTTCTTCCCCATATCTACCTTTGTGCTCCAAAATGTCATGTTAGAGGACTAATTATCTTCATGTAAATGTTTAAACACTGGAGTCAGAGCCAGCTCACCTTTTCAGTGTCTGATTTCCTTATGTGTTCCTTTTGTGCCGGATATATTTGTTATACTGACCAAACAGGTCAAGGGCTCACCATCATAGGTCCAGCAAATCTGTGTAAATATTTGGCTAATTATCGAATATTAAATGTTTAAATGTACAATTAAGTGAAACATAACTTTTGAATTGGTCAGTTAAATGTCCTACTGGCTTACTATTTCATACCAACAACTCATGAAACTTAAGACATCCAGTATTTCTTATGTATTTTTCTATCAGCAGTTATAGAGAATTACAGGCATTGGGTTTGTTGTTGTCGAAAGGGCTGAGTTTGAAATAATGTCAGTGAAACCTGATCTGTACCCAGTGCTGACAAAATTCCCATCTCCAGTTTTGCTTAGCAAAACCAAAACTAGTTGTTGCATAATCACCAAACTGATACAGACAATGTGTCTTTTCACAGTGGTTTGATTTTATTGAGGGACATTAAATATTGCAAATAAAGTATATTATTGAATGTGTGTGGTCCATGGCAATCCAATGAACCCTTAAGTTGGCAGGAGTGAAACTGGAAAAAAAACAAAGGCATTTCCAATAGTGTTCATAGTTGAGACACAGGGTGTAGCCATGCAAATGACCATACCTTGCCAAATACAGTAGAATGACTCACACATAAGGTGTGAAGTGGTGTGAGGTCAGTCTCCATCAAGGATTTTATCACAATGTAGGGATAAACATTATTGTGAAATTCTTATTTGACACAAATCAAGATAAGAAGTGGTTGATTTTGTAATGTTATATTTTGCTCTATTGGCTACTTTTAATGTTATATTTTGCTCCATTGGCTACTTTGGTGAAACCTGTAAGATCCCAGTGTTTCAGTGCTGTAGGAGTGTCTGATAAGTAGAGTGCTGTTTGGATAAGCTAATGGCTTGACTTTACATGACTCACAACTCTAGCAGATATGTTGAATCAATATTTAAAAGATAAATATTATTGTATCCAAAAGGCACTGCATAGCTGATGATAGTGATGAATAACACCATGAGGGGTTATTATGGCCAAATGTGGAAGTGGTGATTATAGTTCCCTCAGAGGAAAGAGAGGAAAATGATTAAATAATGGAAAGCCAATCAGACTCTTCTAATAGGTTTGTATCCAGTTGATGTAACTCTGTAGTTCATCAAACATTTTGCCCCTCACTGAGAATACAGTACCGTGTGGAATTTCTACAATTATTTACAGAAATGACATGCATAATTGTGTATTATTTTTCTATAAAAATAATATATACTTCCAAAGCTGTATCACCAGCAGCAGAATTCTCTCCATGAAACTACACATGTACAGCTACAGGAACACACTCAGGCCATTTTGAATTGAATGACAATGAAAAGAATGTTGCTAAACAGTATTGAATGGAGAATGAATGATGCACTCTTACTCAGCTAAGCAAATTGAAAGTGATTTCCTGCCTAAATATAGTGTTTGTAGTTACATTAGGTAAGACAACATTTTACCTTCAGATCCACAACAGCAGCTGACATTGAAAATAGCAGGCACTTTGTCTTTGTTTATTAAAATATGAAACAGAATATATAGTACAGTACATCAGAGCAGACAAAAACATATTCTCTTTTTTCTAAATGAGCATTACACAATGTTATTATCTAACCTAGCATAGACTTTGTTGAACACCACTGCACCACAATATAGTGCACTGTGGTTGTTATAGATTTGTTGCATGGTTGTAATGTCTATAGTGTGTTGGTTATTCGGAAGGCTGGAGATATCTCCACTTGATATTTCTACTTGATTTGTGGCCTTTTCTAGTGCAAATCTGAAACTGGAATAACAATCCTTGTCATGTCAAGGCAATGCACAACGGGCAATTGTTTCCCCCATGAAATAAACAATATAAAAGAAATGTTACTCTGCATGTCAAACTTGATTCCTTATTGTGAAAATGAGGTAGCAGTGTAAAAGGGTATGAAAGAAATGCCAGTTTGGCTGTGGTTTGAAGTTCGATCTCATATTTCATTTGACTGGGGGTCATCATCTGTGTAAACGCAGACTGGAAGCCTTGTAAAAAGACAGAATAACTGAACAAGGCTAACATTGGAAGATTTTCAAATCAGTCAAATGATGTCACTTACACTAATCCATATCTAGCTTAATAGTCATCCAAAGAGCCCAGTGATGTGACCAAAATGTAAGGACTTGTGATTAACCTGCATAATGATGCCATAATTGGATTTATAGCTACAATGTATGAAGTTTTATTGGTTGACGTCATTTGTCATTTAAAGTCCCCTTCCAGAGGAATAACAAAGCAAAACATAGTAATAACAGCATAATAGAAATACTAGTAATAATAATAATTACATTCAATTATAATCATTATTATTATTAGAATTTCCCTGCTGTTCATATAACAAAACATTAAATAAGTCTGAAATATGTTATTCATAAAGGAACTGTCTAGTGAAAATCTCACTTATAAAAGTTCATATTTTGTATACCCAAATAATGCTGTTGATTCATCCTATACTCATATTTGCTGCCAAAGCATAAATTGGAGAGATTTTTTTTTTCAAAACCCACCCCTCAAACTTCTATCTCAAACTGACATTTAAAAAATGCTTGCTATTTCCTACTGAGGATATTCTTAATGGCTGGTATATGCCCACACCATTCTGTCGTTAGGGTAAACCCACACCATTCCAACACAGAAAAACTGCTTTTAAAGTACTTAAATCTGCATAGAAATGTGAATTATAAATCTGTCCTTCTCATTGAAAGTGGTAGATCTGTTTAATGTTAAGTATCGTTTTTGCGTCTTTTACTTTTGGTTTTGTACACTAGTTTCAAACAGCTGTAAAATAAAATGTTTTGCTTTATGTAAAAGATATTTCACAGCGGTTTAGATGGTACAATGATTCTCTACACTATACTTGCTGATATTGTCACATAAACTGAAATTAGGTGAACTATTAGAATTTTTGCAACCAGGAAATGGCCGGCATAGTACATTTTAATTTACATTTTTTGGGGGAGAATAACTATTTCACTCATATTGTAATTCGTTTTAGGTCATATTTCATAGAAATCTGGACACAATGGACAGTTACTTTCAATCATAAATACAGCCGATGTGAACAGCGAAGCAGGACCAAGTCCACGTGAAAGGCTTTGAAGGGGCGGGGTTCCGTTGTGGCGTCTTGCTGCTGATCACATGCAGAAGGCATGGTGTTTGTAATTACACCACAAACGGCGTAGACACAGAGGCCCGAGCGGGAATGGAATGCACGGTGTATCCTACCACATAAACGCAGACATAGCATTGCACATCCTCTGCAAAGACAAGTGTGCAATTTCGTGCCATCGGGAGAAATGTATTTTTCTCTCAGATGTAAAATGAAAATTAGAAAGCAAGACAGGACCCAGCAGCTTTGATCAGCTGCTTGAGGAGGTCCGTTTCAGACCAGCTTAATCTACTGCCCCATGCTCTGATTAAACATAATACATGTACATTATTCTCCATAAGCAGCATTGTCACTAACAGCATCTCGTCAATATCATCATCATCCTCATGATCATCACATTGACAATAGATAGCCTACTCATGTTCATATAATTACTTTTTGGTGGCCTATCTCAGCAGAATACATTTGAAAGAATGTCCTTAAAGCTTTGTAAATAATTCTAGTGCTACCAATTATGCACGCTTCCATGGGCTTTTACACTGTAAACCTTAAAATATAGATGATGATGGTGGTGTTGACGAGAGCTAAAACAGCTCTGCAGACCATCGACTGTGCAGGCATGGACATGCTCTCTTCCCTTTCTCTCTATAGTTGTAGTTGCATTAACCGAGGCATATTCTTCGTCAGTTATGATTTTGTATTTTTTTTTGTTCAATAAAAAATAGGCTATAATATAATGGGATGTTGAAGTTGTGAGCAGTCTTCAGAGGTACAGGGTTTTAAACGAACAAGAGATAGCATATTGGGTATCTCTCCCAATGTGGCTATATACACATTATGATGTTTGAACACAGTGATGATAGACTATAGCCTCCAGTCAGACTTTATCCTGTAAAATGAAAATTGGGATGATAAACTTAATAGAAACGCGAGTTGGCTGCATCAAACTGCTATCACATGAACTAAACTCGCAGGCACTAACTAGCCTACTTACTGTACATCTATTCATCGGCTATTGACAACCTCTCCCTTTTCAGTTGTAGGCCTATGACTGAAGCTCTCTCTAGCGCTGCCGGTGGACAATCAAACCAACACACACACCTCTTGACACACTCGCATTTTCTCATTTCTTAGTTCTACTATAATATAGATAGCTAAACGGACTCTCGGAGCTCACAAATCATAGAGACTTGTCCTGAAAAACTAGCAATAGTTTAACAGTAAATCTGAAATTCAACATGGAGTCCCCTCCAGATCCAGCAAGCGACCCGGGCAACAGCGCCTCCGAGCCGGCTACCCCGGCCAGGGAAACCCCGGTAAACCTGGAGACGCTCCGAAAAGCGGAACATCCAGCCCCTGTTCGAAGGCAGACGTGTTCAAGCACCAACAGAGGTAAGAGGCCGACATCTCACATCACGAGAAATATTGATTGATTACCGATTTGATGCATCAAACTTCAAAATGAATTCTTTATATGGAGAATTTAAATTACGGAGGTCTCAAATAAGCCATGTGTATAACTAAATGTTTAAAACCACCCGGAACATAAGATGTATTCCTATTGCGATGCATTTTTTTATGTTGACCATATTTATTATGATGAGAGAGTTGCTTCTGTGTTGCCTTAGGTGTTCAAGCACAACTGACAACTGACAGGTCCAACCGTTGTCGGATGATGTGTCATTGTGAGACAAATCAAACTCGGAATAAAACAGTTATAGTTAGGATAGTGTATTAAACAGGTCGATTACAATTGCCTAAAAACGCAAGCACTGCAACTAGCTATATTATCGTAGTACACGTGTATCAGGCTACACAATGGTGCTAAAGACAAGTGAACTTTGGGAAACTGTATGCTATCGACCACCAGTGCCTTCAACTTTAAAAGCGATATGTATTTTATGGTCGTATTTGTTTCGAAGTGACAGGCTACTGAATAGATAGTCTGTAATTGTGTGTGTGTGTGTGTGTGATATAGACGCATCAGCAGCAGCAATTTGATTTACCTTGCCTTGCGTGTGCGCGCCAGATCTGATACATTTTAGCGGACAGAAATGAAGGATTGACAATTGCATGATGGTGGACATGATGGACAGTGGACACTGTGATCATTTATCAAATAAATTATTTTATTGTGTTGGTCCCGTATACATGTATTACGAATATGCGAGATTGAGTACCGTCCGTGTTGTACAGTACAGACAGTATTTAGCCACACCCCCTCTAGACAGCTTCCATTCAATTTAGTTCATCCAAGTTAAATGGAATATAATAATACTCAAAAGTACAGTATATTCACCTGCTATTATGACACTAAATTACATATTAGACATGTCAGTGTATTCATTGCTCTGTTGTTTGCATGAGCACATTTCCTCTGCGGAAGGGGTAGCCTATGTTTAGAGTGTGATATGGTGAATGTGGAATGTAAGCTGGTTATGTAACAGGTTTAGCCACGAACAGAGGCGCGCACTGAAAGAGAGAGAGAAAGCGAAAATCATTAGATATTATTTCACTTTGTGGATGAGTTCTTGACTCCTGAGGTCAAGACATGTGTAGGCTAATGGTTCTTAACACTACTCATTCCAGCTGCATAAGATAATGATTTGTGTGAAGACGAGACAGTACTAAATTAAACAAATTTGGTAGATCCCAGCCAGTGCTCCGTTATGTAATACCCGGCAAAGGCAGGTAGTTATAAAGGCATTTTGGACAAAAGCTTTTTAGGTTGATCTCATGGCTGTTTTATGAAGAGGTCTGGCTTCTAGACGCTCCTAACCTGCTGACCCATATTCACCCCCACCCATTTATGCATTGGATTAAAGTGTCTGGAAGAGGAAGACAGGAAAAATAATGCCTTTGCTCTGTTACGTAATGCTTGAATGGGTAAAAAAAAAAATGCATGTTCAGTGGGACAAGCCTCAATCAGAATGCTTTAGTTAAAGGGACATTTCCAAAATGTTCAACATCATATTCATCGTTGTGTGTTTCTAGGTTTTGTAGTAAAAAAGATAGAGGAAGATAAATGTTTCCAATGACATCATCAGTGTGCATTGTGTGGTTTTAACCAATTATGAGTAGGCATTGCCAACTAATTGTCTACTAATCGGTTGTTGATGTCATTGGAAACACAAATCTTCCTCTATCTTTTTTTTACCACAAAACATAGAAACACACATGTCTGTCAAGTAATAAAACATATATATTTCCCTTGAATATCCTTGGTATGCTGGCAAAAGTTATCCTGTAGCACTTCAACAAGTTTTCAATAACAGGCACATTTTTTTTTTTTTTACTGCATTATTATTCTTCCCCAGCTGTTTCTTTTAATAATAATTCTAACAAATATGATAAAATCCTAAAGTAAGATTTTTCAATTATCAACACTTTTTGTGTGGTTCCTGTGATTCCAAGCTTGGTCCGGGTAGGTGCCCCACCCACACACCCCGGGTGCCGGTGCCGGTTTTGGTTTTTGCCTTAGCACTACACAGCTGTTACAAATAACTCATCATCAAGCTCTGATTATTTGAATCAGCTGTGTCGTGCTAGGGCAAGACCGAGTTTGGGAAACACAGTTCTAGAGGCTTCTTTTTTCAAACATTGCTTTTATAGAAACTGAAACATTGTTAGGTATTTTGTCCACTATACATGAATTGATTAGAAATATTTATTATTGCTATTGGTTGGTGGCACAATCCAATATGAGATCACAAAAAAAAGTGAAACAATAAAAATGCCAAGTAAAGCATTTCCAGGATTACAGTGCTGGGTTCAGACACTGCAGACGCTTAGCCGTTTACTGAGGAACCCTTTCCCTTTTCACATCCGTGTATTGGAATTTCTGAGGATGCACATTTACTGTTTTAACCCTGAGCACTAATACCCTATAGGAAAGGCTTACTTCAGCAGAAGCTGTGCTGGAAGGCTTGAGTGGGTCAGAGAATGGGCCTGGGAGGTCTGTGGATATCATTAGTGGAAAGAAGGGTGTTATTTTCATATTGCAGGATCCCTCAGTTCGTGAGGAGCAAATTCGGAAACAATCAATATTAATGGCTTGTTATGTAAATTGACAGCCTTCGGATGAAGCCTCACAGTTACTCAGGGAAGCTGCAGATGTGATGATGCCCAGTCCAAAACTCTGCACTGTTCATCCTTGAACGAGACTCAGATTTGCTTGTGTGTGTGTGTGTGTGTAGCAGTAACATATCAGTTGGCATGCCAGATAACATCATTTTGTTTTCTCCTTACTGCAACATTATAAAAGCCCTCATGTAGGGAATGACAGACAGGTGTAACAGTATTGGGTAGCCACTAGGGTAGCCTAGTGGTTAGAGCGTTGGACTAGTAACCGGAAGGTTGCAAGTTCAAACCCCAAGCTGACAAGGTACAAATCTGTCGTTCTACCCCTGAACAGGCAGTTAACCCACTGTTCCTAGGCCGTCATTGAAAATAAGAATTTGTTCTTAACTGACTTGCCTAGTTAAATAAATTAAAATTAAAAATTGCTTCCATCCCTCTCCTTGCCCGAACCAAGGACCCTCTAAACACATCAACAACAATCACCCTCAAAGCATTGTTATCTATCACTCCATCAAAGCCTTAATTTTGCACAGCAAGGGAAACAACTACCTCAAGGTCTCAGAGCGAGTGACGTCACCGATTGAAACTAGTGCACACCGCTAACTAGTAGCCACTTCACACCGGTTACACAGGCTTACTCCAGCAGGTATATTTTTTGGTAGGACAGTGATACATACACTCATAAATATTTGCACAGAGCTCAATGTAACCATATCACACAAAAGAAGATGATTGTGCAGGGTGGCTTACCTATTATCTCAAACTTTGTTAGCTGTTTCCTGTCTGTCATGCAGGCTGAAGTTATACGACACTTTGTACATACAGTTGAAGTCGGAAGTTTACATACACCTTAGCCAAATACATTTAAACTCAGTTTTTCACAATTCGTGACATTTAATCCCAGTAAAAATGCTCTGTCTTAGGTCAGTTAGGATCACCACTTTATTTTAAGAATGTGAAATGTCAGAATAATAGTAGAGAGAATGATTTATTTCAGCTTTTATTTCTTTCCTCACATTCAAGCTGAGTCAGAAGTTTACATACACTCAATTAATATTTGGTAGCATTGCCTTTAAATTATTTAACTTGGGTCAAACGTTTTGGGTAGCCTTCCACAAGCTTCCCACAATAAGTTGGGTGCATTTTGGCCCATTCCTCCTGACAGTGCTGGTGTTACTGAGTCAGGTTTGTAAGGCCTCCTCGCTCGCACACGCTTTTTCAGTTCTACCACACATTTTCTATAGGATTGAGGTCAGGGCTTTGTTATGGCCACTCCAATACCTTGACTCTGTTGTCCTTAAGCGATTTTGCCACAACTTTGGAAATATGCTTGGGGTCATTGTCCATTTGGAAGACACATTTACGACCAGGCTTTAACTTCCTGACTGATGTCTTGAGATGTTGCTTCAACATATCCACATAATTTTCCTTCCTCATGATGCCATCTATTTTGTGAAGTGCACCAGTCCCTCCTGCAGCAAAGCACCCCCACAACATGATGCTGCCACCCCCGCTCTTCACGGATGGGATGGTATTCTTCGGCTTGCAAGCCTCCCCCTTTCCTCCAAACATAAAGATGTTCATTATGGCCCAACAGTTCTAATTTTGTTTCATCAGACCAAAGGACATTTCTCCAAAAAAGTACAATCTTTGTCTGCATGTGCAGTTGCAAACCGTAGTCTGGCTTTTTTTAATGGTGGTTTTGGAGCAGTGGCTTCTTCCTTGCTGAGCGGCTGTCACGACTTCCGCCGAGGTTGGCTCTCCTACCCGTTCGGGCGGTGCTCGGCGGTCGTCGTCACCGTCCTACTAGCCACTACCGATCCCTTTTCGTTTATCTGTTGGTTTTGTCTGATTGGTTGCACCTGTGTGTTGTTTAGTTAATTAGTGTCTGTATATATTGTAGGTTGTCCCATCCTTGTTTTGTGCGGGATTGTTTATGTTGTCATTATTTTAGTCTATCGGTGTTTTTGTGTTTCTTATTCTCCGGTTACTCTGTTATCCTGTGTTTGGATATTTTCACCCTGTGTGTGTTTGGGTTCACCGTGTTTGTTTTTGTTCAACGGAGAATAAACTTTATATCGCTATCTGCTCTCTGCGCCTGATTCCACCCACCTTGATTAGACGTGACAGCGGCCTTTCAGGTTATGTCGATATAGGACTCGTTTTACTATAGATATAGATAATTTTGTAACTGTTTCCTCCAGCATCTTCACAAGGTCCTTTGCTGTTGTTCTGGGATTGATTTGTACTTTTTGCACCAAAGTACGTTCATCTCTAGGAGACATAATGCGTTTCCTTCCTGAGCGGTATGGCGGCTGCGTGGTCCCATGGTGTTTATACTTGCGTACTATTGTTTGTACAGATGAACGTGGTACCTTCAGGCGTTTGGAAATTGCTCCCAAGAATGAACCAGACTTTATTTTTTTTCTGAGGTATTGGCTGATTTCTTTTGATTTTCCCATGTTGTCAAGCAAAGAGGCACTGAGTTTGAAGGTAGGCCTTGAAGTAGATCCACAGGTACACTTCCAATTGACTCAAATTATGTCAATTAGCTATCAGAAGCTTCTAAAGCCATGACATAATTTTCTGGAATTTTCCAAGCTGTTTAAAGGCACAGTCAACTTAGTGTTTGTGAACTTCTGACCCACTGGAATTGTGATACAGTGAATTATAAGTGAAATAATCTGTCTGTAAAGAATTGTTGGGAAAATTACTTGTGTCATGCATACAGTAGATGTCCTAATCGACTTACACAAACTATAGTTTGTTAACTATTTGCGGAGTGGTTGAAAACTGAGTTAATAATAATTTTTTCAATTTTACCCCTTTTTTCTCCCCAATTTCATGGAATCCAATTGGTAGTAATTACAGTCTTGTCTCATTGCTGCAACTCCCGTACGGACTCGGGAGAGGTGAAGGTCAAGAGCCATGCGTCATCCGGAACACACAAAGCTGCATTGCTTCTTGACACAATGCCCATCCAACCCGGAAGCCAGCCGCACCAATGTGTCGGAGGAAACACCGTACACCTGGTGACCTGGTCAGCGTGCACTGTACCTGGCCCGCCAAAGGAGTCGCTAGTGCGCGATGAGACAAGGTTATCCCTGCCGGCCAAACCCTCCCTAACCCGGACAACACTCGGTTCATTGTGTGCCGCCCCATGGGCCTCCCGGTCGGCTACAACAGAGCCTGGGCTCGAACCCAGAATATCTGGTGGCACAGCTAGCACTGGGATGCAGTGCCTTAGACCACTGCACCACCTGTGAGGCTGAAAACTGAGTTTTAATGATTCCAACCTAAGTGTATGTAAACTTCCAACTTCAACTCTAGGTACCATTCCGTATGCAGTTTTCTTTGGCTGAACATTGTTGGTCCAAAATAACCACGTCATGGTATGGTTTTCCCTTTCTGAACATTTAAGGAGACTTTCACCTCCACAGTCAGCCGATTGGTTCTATGTTGCGGACGGAGGGAGCCCTGTGGGCTGGAGTTGTGGCATGTGTTTACTCTGTGCTGACAGAAGATGGATGGCTCACGGGGGAGCAGAGGCCTCTAAACAAGGTTCTGCACAAAGCCTGTGAAAGCCTGAAGCTGGCACGGTACTCACACTACCCCGTTGGACAGCAGTGTAAGTGAGGCTGTGACATTCTCAAATACCAGCTGGATTACGGTTCTCTGCTCGATGAGGAGGGCCAAGCAGCAGGTAGCCACCATGCAGACAGCCAGGGCACATCCTGGAGAGCAACTCGTTTGTGTCTTTCTTTTTGGCAGATAGACCTTGACAAAATAATGGTCTCTGTCTCTTGCTTTTGTTAATACTTTGAGGAGTGTGAGGTGTCCCAAAATGCAAAATGCATCATACTGGCTGTATTTCTGTATTTTTAAAGTTCTATATCTTGAAAACTTGATTGCTGACATTTAGGAAAAACATTTAGGGACTATATCAACAATGGACTAATGGACCAAAATGTGTTTTTTGGTTAAGCCTAAACATCTGGAGTTATAGCTCCAAACTTCACACGTATTTGATAGCTCTGAGTGTTTGATATTGATGCTCTATAGAACTTATTCTGTTTGTACCAAGTAAGCCTACAGGTTATGTTATTTGAGGAGAAAAAGCTAGGTCTATGAAGTTTGATAATTTGTTTCTATTCGAAAGTTTATTAACAAAGTTAATCCATCGCTTGCCCCAATTTACTTTATTGACGAAACATAGTTTATTGGCTTTTAAACTTCACTAAAAGTTTTGTCCTTGTGGGACAGTTTTTCTTTGGAGTCCGCGTCAGCAGTGGCTCAACTGGGGCTGGCAAGGAAGTCTCAGCTGGTGACTAGAAGCAGATTTGATGTGAAATCTCCAGCGGTGAGCGACAGCTCTGATCTGTGGCCCATTTACTGAAGTTAATATCTGAGATAGAAAGTTTGAATAGTAATGAACTGAAATACTCTAGATGCATTATTGGAGGGTGTTAAAGGAGTCTATATTTAATGCTGCACACTGTGACCTAAGCAGTGCTGTTGTATAGCATGTCCCTGCAGTATATGAAGTGGATCCCTCTGAAGAGGCCTCGTGGGAGAGGGAGGTGGTGAGTAGAGGATATGGGATCACTCAATGGAATTCTTATGACACATCCAAGCCAAGTCCTTAGCAGCTCTACTGGTCTGGAGAGTGTACAGAAGTTGAAAAGGTAGGTGAGGTTTCCTTCAGTGAGAACGTTTTCAGGGGCTTATGATCAATGAACAATCCAACATTGGTATGACCTCGAATTCCTATCACCTGAAAGTAATCAAGTCTTTGTGCAGTTTGTGAAAATCTACCATTGTACCATATTCATACTTGTCTTTTCATAAGTTTTACGTGAATTGGACATGCATGCAATAAAACCGTTCAAGCGAAGTCACATATATTATTCCTAATGCAGGGAGTGGAGCACCAACATGTGTTGAGCACTTGAAATGCAGAGCGCCATAAAGCCTTTCCCAGGCCTGACGTGCGTGTGCTGTATTTTAAAACAGCAAGAGGTAACAGTGTAAAACCTGAGGTATTTGAGCAGAACACCCCCCAGAGTCCCTTAGCTGTTGTTATTCTGGTGAAATGTCTCTCATGTTGTCCCGTGTTGTAAGGACTATGTTGGACGATTGTGAGTTCAGACAGAAAATAAATGAAAAATATAGCCTGTCTATGTAGCGGTAGAAAACTGCACACCACTGAGTCTGAGGTGAAAGTCATGTTGATCCTCCAACTGTCTTTTTAAATGGATGGAGATTGTGGATATTTTTGCAATATTTGTGCGATATTGTCTCAGGTTTTCATCTTCAAATGTCCGTTCACAAAATGCATTTAACATGGTTGTTAAAGCAAATTTGGCAGACATTTTCTGGAACTTGACTTGACATTTTATTTGTCTGAATACACCATTTTAGTTGCTTCTTTGCATATTGTGTTCTATGTGTTTGTAGGTTTGTGTGTGTTTACTGCACATTATTTGTGGGGGTTTAGGATAATGCGACCTCCCAAGTTCCTTGAAACCAAACTATATTTGCGTTGCTTCTTTAGTATGCAGCTATGTTGTATGTAATATACACTGACTGTACAAAACATCCTAATATTGGGTTGCACCCCCTTTTGCCCTCAGAACAGCCTCAATTTGTGAGGGCTGTGGTTCTAACAGAAGGGCTAAGGTAATGCGAATAATTTATTTTAATTCAATTGTTTCAGCCTTTAATTAATGTGCTTTTGGTTCACTTTTGTCAAGTAGACACTGGAGTATTACACATTTAAACAAAGTTTATTTGTCACTTTTTGAGACAAAATATGAACAACTTGAAAATCAGTGTCATTTTCATTGGCTTGAGTATTTATATTGGAGTAACAAGCGAGACCTAATCTTGTATCTGAATCAAAAAGAGAGAGATACAGATTCATTCCCTCCAGGTACTGCTGCCACTTAATCGAATTAGCGCCACTCTCAGGCTTGACGGATTCTTCAAACACCCCTGGTGACTTCTGAGTGCCGATTACAATCAGCTACTATTTTCAGCGTTTGATTAAAATCTGGCGAGGTTGGACAGAATTTTTTAGAGAGCAGAACCAACTAATTATTAATATTGGAACCCATCTCTCCATCTTTTTCACCAATTACAGAATGCCAATGGACTTGAGTGGTTAAACAATACCCAAAAGTATTAATCATGTTGAATCACATCGGATGTAAAACTATTAGCTTATTCTTATTTAAATATCACACAGGTGTCTGGAGCATATTGTCCAAAGACGTGCCTTTTACTGACCCTTCAGGCTTCCTCCATAACGACTACTTCTTAATTGTGAGACTTGGCATTCATGTGCACTTGTTTTTTTCCAATGCTAGAGGCCCTATGGCAGGTTTCTAGTACATTTATATTTATTTCATAGACAAACACTGCGTTTGATATAAGATACTGTAAACATACAACCAAGCTACAGTTTCATATGCACTCCACCCATTTACTAAGAGACAATGACAATAAACAGAATTGATTCTAATTCTCCACTTATGTTGACAATCATTCTTACCCCAATTGTTCCATTTTCATCATCCAAAAAAGTATGATAATCTTTCTCAGAAAGAATAAAGAGGACATTTGTCCCTTTGTTATTTAAAAAAAACTGATTTAAAATATGAATAAGCCACTAATGAATATATGATTATTGTCTGTGTGGATTGATCGCTGTAGGAGGTGCGTTAAGATAGAGTGGGTGCTGCTAGAGCATGAGGTTCCATCAAAGCTGATGTGCAGATCTGTGGTAGACAGTGATTGAAAGTTGGACTCACTCTTCACCATGTTTGCAACACCAATCATGCTCACATCCTCTGACAAAAGTTGATCTGTCTTATCGATCAATATTTGCTACTTTATTTTCCTAATGTAGTACAATACATTAGCAATAATTAACAGCATGTCGGGATATTAAAAGGCTATTTTTAAGTGAGAGACGGAAATAGATACACAGAAATAGGAAGATGGAAGTCCTGGGTCAATGTTCCTGTTGAGAGTGAGATATTACGACAGAGCGCCCTCATAGAATCCTATGGGGATCGCAACAGGGATTTTATATTAGATTATTATACTGAACAAAAAATATAAATGCAACATGCAACAATGTTTTTTTAAATTGAGTTACAGTTCATATAAGGAAATCAGTCAATTTAAATTAGGCCCTAATCTATGGATCTCACATGACTGGGCAGGGGCGCAGCCATGGGTGGGCCTGGGAGGCCATAGGCCCACCCACTTGGGAGACTGGCCCACCCACTGGGGAGCAAGGCCCAACCAATCAAAATAAATTTTCCCCCACAAAATAACTTTATTACAGACTGAAATAGTCCTCGGTATCTTCAGCTGTCTGGGTGGCTCGTCTCGGACGATCCTGCAGGTGAAGAAGTCGGAATGTGGAGGTCCTGGGCTGGCATGGTTACATGTGGTCTGCGGTTTTGAGGCCGGTTGGACGCTTATGATAGAGAAATTAACATTAAATTATCTGGCAACCGCTCTGGTGGACATTCCTGCAGTCAGCATGCCAATTGTATGCTCCCTCAACTTGAGACATCTATGGCATTGTGTTATGTGACAAAACAGCACATTTTAGAGTGGCCTTTATTATCCCCAAAACAAGGTGCACCTGTGTAATGATCATACTGTTAAATCAGCTTCTTGATATGCCCCACCTGTCAGGTGGATGGATCATCTTAGCAAAGCAGAAATGCTCACTAACAGGGATGTAAACGGCAGGTAGGCGGCAGGTAGCTTAGTGGTTAGAGCGTAGGGCCAGTAACCGAAAGGTTGCTGGACTGAATCCCCGAGCTGACGAGGTAAACATCTGTCGTTCTGCCCCTGAACAAGGCAGTGAACCCACTGTTCCCTGGTAGACTCATTGTAGATAAGAATTTGTTCTTAACTGACTTGCCTAGTTCAATAAAGGTTCAATTTAAAAAATAAACACATTTGAGCACAACATAGAGAAATAAGATTTTTGTTCGTATGGAACATTTCTGGGATCTTTTATTTCAGCTCATAAAACATGGGACAAACACTACATGTTGCGTTTATATTTTTGTTCAGTGTTTATATAGTTTGTTCAGGTCTTTTACTTTGATAAATAAAATAGACTAATGTCAAAATTTGTTTTTAAATGTGAGGTAATATTAATTAGGGGTGGCTTGCTATGCTCATAAATGGCAGCTTGCTCCACAAGCAGTGTGTTGGGCTCTCTTACCTGGCGTAGCGCCACAATGTCTTCTCAAAGAGCCACTTCATCTCTGCCAGGGACAGGTGGAAATTTGCACAGTTCTAATTGGACAAAGTGCCTTCCAAACTCTCAGCCATCTCTCACACATCAGATTACCATCAGGCAGAACAAGTGTCAACATAGCTTTTTCTCTCTCTCTCTCTCTCTCTCTCTCTCTCTCTCTCTCTCTCTCTCTCTCTCTCTCTCTCTCTCTCTGTCTCTGTTTCTCGCTCTGCCTCTCTCTCATTCTCCCTCTCTCTCGTTATCTGTCTCTCGCATTCTCTCAATGTTTCTTTCCATGCCTCCTAGTGGCCCGGGGCACACTATACAGCATTGATTTCCAGATTACTAGAAAGACATACGTTTATAAACAGGGACAAATACACAGTAAACATCTGGCTGACATATTACATTTTGAGTTTTGTCTGCATCATCGGCACAGATGTATATCCATGTGCTGATTTGAATCCGGGAAGGAGAAGGGCCAGGAGAGATTGATGGCGGTCTCCCCAGTCAGACAGATAACACCTGATTTTGCCTGCAGGGGGTTAGACTAGCATGCAGCTCCACTGGCCCTCAGACACACAGCAGACTAGACTGAGGATGTGAACCATTCCTCCACTTAATGCAAATGCAGGGACACATTCAGAGATGATCCCTGGATACTTGTGCCAACAAAGCCATGAGCACTTCACACCTCATGATCCATGCATCAGCTGCACCTGGGACAAAACCCACACAAGCAATAGAGCCCATTCACAGAAGTACAGTGGGGCAAAAAAGTATTTAGTCAGCCACCAATTGTGCAAGTTCTCCCACTTAAAAAGATGAGAGAGGCCTGTAATTGTCATCATAGGTACACTTAAACTATGACAGACAAAATTAGAAGAAAACATCCAGAAAATCACATTGTAGGATTTTTAATGAATTTATTTGCAAATTATGGTGGAAAATAAGTATTTGGTCAAGAACAAAAGTTTATCTCAATACTTTGTTATATACCCTTTGTTGGCAATGACAGAGGTCAAACGTTTTCTGTAAGTCTTCACAAGATTTTCACACACTGTTGCTGGTATTTTGGCCCATTCCTCTATGCAGATCTCCTCTAGAGCAGTGATGTTTTGGGGCTGTTGCTGGGCAACACGGACTTTCAACTCCCTCCAAAGATGTTCTATGGGGTTGAGATCTGGAGACTGGCTAGGCAACTCCAGAACCTTGAAATGCTTCTTACGAAGCCACTCCTTCGTTGCCCGGGCGGTGTGTTTGGGATCATTGTCATGCTGAAAGACCCAGCCATGTTTCATCTTCAATGCCCTTGCTGATGGAAGGAGGTTTTCACTCAAAATCTCACGATACATGGCCCCATTCATTCTTTCCTTTACGCAGATCAGTCGCCCTGGTCCCTTTGCAGGAAAACAGCCCCCAAGCATGATGTTTCCACCCCCATGCTTCACAGTAGGTATGGTGTTCTTTGGATGCAACTCAGCATTCTTTGTCCTCCAAACACGACGAGTTGAGTTTTTACCCAAAAGTTATATTTTGGTTTCATCTGACCATATGACATTCTCCCAATCTTCTTCTGGATCATCCAAATGCTCTCCAGCAAACTTCAGACGGGCCTGGACATGTACAGGGGGACATGTCTGACACTGCAGGATTTGAGTCCCTGGCGGCATAGTGTGTTACTGATGGTAGGCTTTGTTACTTTGGTCCCAGCTCTCTGCAGGTCATTCACTAGGTCCCCCCGTGTGGTTCTGGGATTTTTGCTCACCGTTCTTGTGATCATTTTGACCCCACGGGGTGAGATTAATTGCTCCCACAGTTGATTTCTTCAAACCAAGCTGCTTACCTATTGCAGATTCAGTCTTCCCAGCCTGGTGCAGGTCTACAATTTTGTTTCTGGTGTCCTTTGACAGCTCTTTGGTCTTGGCAAAAGTGGAGTTTGGAGTGTGACTGTTTGAGGTTGTGGACAGGTGTCTTTTATACTGATAACAAGTTCAAACAGGTGCCATTAATACAGGTAACGAGTGGAGGACAGATGAGCCTCTGAAATAAGAAGTTACAGGTCTGTGAGAGCCAGAAATGTTGCTTGTTTGTAGGTGACCAAATACTTATTTTCCACCATAATTTGCAAATAAATTCATTAAAAATCCTACAATGTGATTTTCTGGATTTTATTTTCTCATTTTGTCTGTCATAGTTGAAGTGTACCTATGATGAAAATTACAGGTCTCTCTCATCTTTTTAAGTGGGAGAACTTGCACAATTGGTGGCTGACTAAATACTTTTTTACCCCACTGTACATCATGCACTACCACACACAGACACACAAAAAGATACCAAATGCACACACAAGCCTGTTTGTAAATATTATCAGAAGTAGTCAAGGTTCTATACAGTTCCATCTATACAGTATCTTTCAGCTATCATATAATTACAGGAATTGAGCTATGTGTACAGTAGTTTGGCCATAGTATTTGTCGTATGAAACGTGACTGGGAATGTGTAAGCGGTCGGTCAATGCTGAGGCCTCTGTGTGTGTACAGTACAGTACAGTACACCTGAGGCACCACTGTGATTATCTCACCGCACTGTTATCTTCACAGTTTGATGCTGCACCATCCTGCCCTGCCTGCTCAAAAGATCTACAATGGCATCTTGTTTTGACCCTGACATGATTCTTGGAAGGAGTCCTTTGAAAACCACTCAACTGCTATTTCACCTATAAAGCTGAAAATATCTCCTGAATTATTTACTAGTGATAGACCAAGCAGGTTGTAGAGAAGTAATCATTGTGGAATAACTTTAGCGCACCTCTCAAATTGATATAGCCGTAGGATTGAGGTCCTAAGGTATACAGATGCAGGATCTTATTCGGAGCCAATTTGCTACTTCAGGTAGATAATCCTTCAGCAACAGGAAATATTCATTATTATGTTGATTATACAGTAATTCGTGACATTCTTTTGTAGAGTTGATACATTTTATAGTGGAAATTACAAACTTTAGAAGCCTTTTTAAACAGGAACATTCTCAGCAACAAAAGAGTAATCAAATTAAGATCCTACATCTGTACGGTGTGTATAGGATGCAATTGGATGTATAAGCCTTGCTTATCTATAACCACCGTCTATGTAAATACAGGAACAGACATGCACTATTATCATGGAGGCTATTGAGATGATTACAATGGGAAAAGTATCTGTACCTGTGGTTAGTCATAATGATGTATTTTTTATTATACCACAACACAGACAAACAATGCCTGCTATGACTGAGCAGTATGCCTAGTAATGTCATGTTTTATATTGTTCAGAACAAAGAAAAATATATGAAATAATTCCTTTTCTGGAAAAACAAGTAGTGTAGCACGAGTCCTTAGTGTTTGAAGCAGATGGTGAAAGGCTGCGGTATAATGGATCTCAATATTAACTGTAGAGCATGCTGGGAGTGTTGGTGGATCGTGTACGACAGAGTAAAAGAGAAGCAGTGACCTTCTGTCCCGTCATTTATCCCCTCATGCCCCCCACGCTGCTCTCAAATTACTTTGTTTTACCCAATTAAAGGAGCCGGCTGGGCATCAACCAGGCTGCCATTTTTCGCTCACCTGGACTCGTGACATTATTGCTCTGTCATCGGGTGAGATTAGCTTCAGTGGGAGTCTCCAGGCTGCAGCAGCACAGCAGAACCCTCAGTGTTCAATGAGATTAATGCAGTGATCCTCCGCCTCACTGGAGTCTCATTCAGCTCACTCACACTACATACAGTACATCCTCCTCTGTACAGAGCACAGCCAACATCATACTGTGCAGAATGTTTCAGGAGGTCATCTTACTCTCCTATGTAGATACTGATAGAGTGTGTATGAATCAGTGCCATCTCCAAAAATTACTAATGCATTTTGACCAGTACAGCATTTCTAAATATTTATCTTTATCACTTCAGATATGGAGACATGGCTGTTGTTCACAAGTTGTCTTGTTATGGATAAAGATATAACATGGTCTCTGTGTATCCTTGTATAGTCTGATGACAGAGAGGACAACGGCCCAGAATGACAACAATGTTATGCCAGAGGATATGTTCAGGGCTGGGGGGTATAGTGGTTAACAGCCATACGAGCACAGATGATATGCTTGAAGGGCCTGAGCCCTGTGCCAGCAGTGACAGCTGGGAATTGAACGAGCCTGGGCCATGTGGCGTCTCTTCGCTGAGACACCACTGGGTCTAGGCAAGGCTCATCTCTGTAGTCCTCCTCCTCATTGTGGCCAGCCGCTCTCCTCAGCCCGGTGGGGGAACGAGCCCCTGGTCCTGCTTGATGAGGACTGACTAATAGCGGTTACTTTGAAAGCCGATGGGGTTGTTTGAGGAGGAGTGTCTTTTACTTCCCTCCAGCTTGGCTTGGCTGAGCATTCGTCAGGCCTTTGCTGCTCTGCCCACTCAATGGTCCCCCAAGGGTCCCTCACGTCTGCCATTTGTTTCACTTTCAAATAAAAGTTGATGATTTACCAATAAAGATATAAATAGTATTTTGATGATGGCTGTAGGCATATGGAAAATGCTTTGTCACAATATCATTACTTTCTACAGAAATTCAGGGAGGACAAAATAACAGATTGTGAATTAAGAAGAATATATTTATTCACTACTAAGTGTTTATTTATCCCCTGAAATTCAGTTGCCTAATAATAAAGTAATGTCCCAATAATGTCCCCCCCCCCCCCCCACACACACAACAAAAACAAATTTGGTCACAAAACCAAAATTCACCAAGTAAGTTGATTCCTATTTTCAATTAGCTTCATTTTCAATACATTTATCCAGCCTGTCAAGAAATGAGTAGTGCTCTTGACCCCTGTCCCCTCTGTACTGCATAACTCAGAGTGGTGGGAGGGCCTCTGCCTCCAGGGATAGACCCTGTTCTTCCTGCCCTCTTCGTTACCATCACCAGCTCTGCTTCCTTCATTCTGGAGATTCCATTAGGAAGTTGGACATGTCCTTGGAAGTCTCCTCTCTCTAACTTCTCTTGTCTTCACCCCCTCTCTCTCTTTCACTCTCACATTTTTTTCCTTCTAGGGAGGAGGTCATAATGCCGAATTTGAAATAAGAGCTGATCGGCTTCCGTGGAGCACCTTTTCAGCTCCAAACAATTGGCATAGGCTTGCTGCTGGAAATATTATGCAGCATAAAGAACGTTGGCCAATTCCCTGAGAAATGTCCCGAAGACATGAGAACTTTTGTCTGCATACATTTTCACCGGTTCCGGCTAAAAGAAAATGGAGGTTGAAACAAAATAAATGTATTTCACCTGGGGAGAGAAAAAGTTCCCCTATTTGCATGTTAGACCACTTATCCTTGTATTCCATTATTTGGTTATTAAATGGCTGACTAGATTCCTATACAGTGCTGCCTGCCTATCTCAGCTTGGCCTGGCTGGTCATTGCTGTGTGCTGCTCAGTTTTGTTTTGATGTTGATCTAAGCTCTTGCTCTAACCTATTGCATAGCATTGCAGCTCTTAGGCCAAACATAAAGATTGGGAAGGAGTAACAGATGTTAGTGGTTGCATAATAGCCAAGAAAGAGGCGGCCGGCTGTGATGTTGTACAGTGATGTGATCAAAAGGTTTTAATTTAAGATGACCCCTCTGTCTCAGTGGTATCCCAAGGCTGCCTCTCGGCTGGAGCTGACAAAACACAGGCCCCCATCATTGTGCAGGTCTGCTGGATGAAGGAATAGAAGAGCAAATTGTCCCTGAATATACTAGTCCCATACGAACATACACTGTACCATAGGAACATGTATAATGTATTGCAGAATGTTAGCAGTCATATCCAAGAAATGAAAAGATGAGCTGAGATTATTTGACAGTACTTTATATTTCACATATGACAATGGTAATCAGGGCTTAAATTTGACAAAGCGTGTGAACAAGTATATCATTTTTTCCTTAGCTTTTTAAAATGTGGTAGTGCAAAGGAGCAGAAACAGTCAAATAGGGCTGGGAATTGCCATGGACCTCACAATATGATATTATCACAATATGTATTGCGTTGGCTCTCACAATTCTTTATGTATAGATTAATATCCTCCACGAATAATATTGCAATATATAACTATCGATTTCCCCACCACCACTAACGTGCACTGCACTGTACATATTGTCACTGCACAATTAGCCTTGCCTTCATGTCAGATGGCAGTTTGTATTTCAGATTGAACAATGGCTATTTTAAATTCTGAGCATGATCTTCAGGTGCATAGAAAGATGAAAAGCTATTAGTTGGATAAATGAATATAAGTGCATTTTTTAGTTTTTCGTATTGTTAAAGGTCTCTCACCAGGCAGCCTCGCCAGGCAGATTTTCATCTCAAATAAAATTAATTTGGATATGACATTTTAATTGGAACACTATTCCCATTAATTGGACAAATTAGAGGGTGCCTGTTGGGGGACAGGTAGTCTCTCAGGGAGGTGATTTGGAATTCACCGTTTCGATTTAGAATTCACCAACAGCTTTGTTTAATTTGTGTGGCAGCCAGTCAGAGGATGTGTGAGGGCTGTTCTTGTGCTCGAGGTCTCTGCACCACTCAAGGCTCACATTGTCTTCATTATAAGCGATTAAGGAATAGGTCAATTTAGTGTGCTTGGCTGGTCTGAGCAGTCTGTATGAAATGGCTTCATTTTCATCTGTTCAGGATCTGTGGGTCTGGTTGGTCAGTTAGGTAGCCAATATGAGCAGTCACTTTTTTGTCTGATTACTGTACATGTCAGAGTGAGTCAGGGCAGTATCTTTTTAAGGGTTGCTTTGCTTGTGCTCTTGCTGTGTGTGTACGTGTACGTGTGTGTGTGCGTTTGTTCACACTCTGTGTGCTCAGTTTCAGTCTGTTTGCCGTCTGTGCTGATGAGCTGCTGTCTGATTAACAACAAAATGCAGTGTTCTGCCTGCAGCGTCTACTACTGTGAGCAATTAAGCATGATTGTTTTTTATTTTATTTTAATCTAGAAATGTGCATTATATTCTTTCACAAACACATATGGAGACATGTTTGCTGAAATGGAAAACAGATCCTGTAACATAACATTTTTGTAGTATGGCTTCAAGCTTGTTGACAACAAAGGAGTGTTGGTAATGGTAGGTCCAGGAGATTGAACGTCTTTGTCATATTTCAATATGTACTCGTTTTAATCATAGTTTCCTTCTACTGAGTGTGTTTGACAGGCAGATTTTTTTTCACGTAAACTAAATGCATCATTTTATCAAATATTTTGTTAATTGGTTTACCAGACACACCATATGGGAGGCTGCACCGTAGTAAATGCTGTCCAGAAAGAGTTGACACTCACTAACCATAAAATGTGAATTAGATATTCTAGGGCAGGTGGTCCACCTGTCTGTCGGTGTAGGAAATTTGGACATTCGGTAAGGAGAGAGAAAAGGTGCCAGGGGGGACCAGGTGTAGATAAATTGTGCCCCATATGTCATCTGATTAAGAAGGAAATTGGGTATTCATCCTGTACAGGCTGGACAAACCTTTGCATTTAATCAATTTAATTGTTGGAGCAATGTTCCTTCTCTTTATATGACCTGTTTTCACCAGTATCACACATACAGTATATACATAGAAACATGGGAATCCCCGTTGCTATGCTGAGCAATATTTGTTTAAGACTTACTATAAAGGGAACGTATTGAAATTCATATCCAATGTAATTCAGCGTTTAGAAATGATGTGGTCTCTCTGATACCAGATTACTGTGTGTCAACAGAAACCATGAACACCTGTGAAAAAGAGAACACAAAGCTCTGTTTGAGGCCTGAATAAAAGTTTTGACTACATTTAATTGTGTAATTTAATCAAGCAGTAAATTAAAACTTCTCAGTTATCAATAAAACATTATTCATTTAACTGTTGCTCAAGTACAGAGGAAGATGGCCATGATGGCAGTCCAAGAAGAGAAACCAGAGAGAATCTTACTCTTAGGGTGTCTTCCTTATATACTTCCAAATTAGCCCACCGTGCCTATACTGGGATTGCTGAGCAGAGGCCTGATTGGAGTACAGTATAGAGGAGTGAAGTGGGTGTGTAGAGGATAGGGGAGTGAAGAGGGAGAAGGGGCACGCAGATACTGGAGGGGCCAGAGGGAGAAAGTTCCTCCATGCTTGTCAGAGTTTGAGTAAGTTGGAAAATTGATGGAGCCCACAGGCAGCACTGCTAATTTTAGTTGAAATCACCTAAGTGGTTTGGCTAATTTATCCATCCTCCTCGGCCTCACCCCCTGGAATTCAACTCTCCCCCTCCACACCCCCTCCTCCCCATCCCTCCCAGATCTATCCACATAGCGTGAAGGTACCAGGAGGTGACAGTGAGAACAGAAGGGTATTTTGTGCCCAGCTGACTCTGAGAGTGCTGGGTAGTTTCAACCTCTTGTAATACATGTATTCCGTTTGACCCTTAACGACACTTGTTTCAATGATGTGTTCTTTTTTTAATGATTTATGTGAGTTGAAAAGGAAAATCAGGAGAGGTGAGTAAAAGCAGGGTCAGTATCACCTGAAATGCTGGCTCAAAATTCGACATAGCCACTAAATAAAAGTGAGTCAAGATCTAGACATGGAGCCTGAGCTTAGGTTTCCGAAGTTGGCATAGAAGTGTTGGAGATGAAAGTCAGGAACTGAACAGGTGACACTGGCAATGAGATGTAGAGAAGGTCTGACAGGAGAGTCTGGAACAGAAACTGGACCCATGAGGTCCATACCCTGGACCTGTAGAAATATGGCTGTTTGCTTTGCATTGCTGTTTCCCCTTAAACAAGATCCAGTATTGCCTCTAAGATCTCATCTTGTCTTTATTTCTTGTTTCTTTGAACATTACCTAACAGAAGCTTAAGGAAAAGGAATGTAAAATGGAACTTAAATTGGCATGACGGTCAAAGGTCGGTATAGAATGAGCGGTATAGCTGAACATTTTTCTCCCCAGTAATTAAAATCATCTTATGCTCTTTGTAGCTGCTTGTAGGTTCGTCAGAAAGAAAGTCCTTGGAATTCAAATGTAGAGATAAGACGAGAGGGGGCTGTCAGGGTTATTCTCATGCTAATTACGTTTATTTATTTTAATCTTTTTTGCTTTTATAGACATCTTGAATATGTAATGCATCCCTATGATAAGGAGGAACAGAAAATGCATTGTCAAAATACAAATACGGTAACTTGAGATTGTCTCTTAAAGATTCAAATTATAACAAAGCAAACACGGAAATCAAATCACCAGCTAAATTGTTTGCCATTAAAGAAGTCACAAGATGATTAAGTGATTCTGATTGTTTGTCTGCATTTGTCATTACATTTCAATACCTTTATTTAACTAGGCAAGTCAGTTAAGAACAAATTCTTATTTACAATGACGGCCTAGAACGGACGACACTGGGCCAATTGTGCGCCACCCTATGAGACTCTCAATCCCGGCCAGTTGTGATACAGCCTGGATTTGAACCAGGCTGTTTATAGTGATGCCTCAAGCACTGAGATGCAGTGCCTTAGACCGCTGTGCCACTTAAATGCCCAGGACAGTCAAAAAAGTTATGTTCCTGTGTTTTATATATATTTCCACACTCTGAAGTTGGAATAATATTGTGAAATTGTGAAAATTAGTTGTTTGAAAAGACCACCTGAAAATTCATCCTGTTTTGCTGGGATGGAGTTTTGACCTACTTGGTGACATCACCAGGCGGTAAATTTGTTAATAGACCAATAAGAAAGAGAGTTCCAAACCTCTCTGCCAATAACAGCTAGTTTTCAGTTTTCCCCTCCCCACTCAGACCACTCCTAGACGGTTCCATAAAAATTCTTGCTTAAGAAATGTATCTTTGCTAAGAAGCTATTTTTGTTTCTTTTTTTAAGCAATTTTTATTGAAACAGTCACACTAAGGTACTTACCGAGAAATGATTTGATACTGATATACAAATACCTGAATTGGGCCTTTAAGGAGGGATAAAGCAAGTGAGAAATCTGCAGCAGATCGGTCAGCTTGTCAGCATATTTAAATTCAGCAATTGTAATGCTAATAAGAAAGAGAAGTACAGCAGCGTAGCTGAGTTCTAAAGTAAACTGTTGTGGGTTTTCTAGGATTTGTATTATTATCTTGTTTTCTACCACCTAATTGAATCGCAAAGCCCTTATCTATTGTGCTCTAATGGGTTTAGTAAAATAAAACCTGAGCAAAACAGTGTGATCACGTTGTTTAGATTGTGTTAGCCACATTAAATAAATAGTGCATTACACCCCAGGTTTGTGCAGACATCCACTCATGATTTGATCATTTTAAAAGGGAAGCAAAAATCAAAGAGAAGTGTTTGTTTAAAGTTGACCTATGAAACAGAAACAGCAAGTTCATCTCTTCAAAACTTGCAGTAAAATTCTTAAAGCCTCATGGTTCCTTGCAGACAAATGAAATATTAAGTGACTGCTGCCTCGCATTCCATGATGAACAGGTTATCCATGAAGTTCACTACTAAATCACGGTCGCTCTGAAATACAAAAGACTATATGGAGCTGTCTGCTAAATTATGGTTACTTAGGTACCTGACTGGTACTGAATGCATGATACATTTCATTTATGTGCTGGAAGAATGGAAATTCTTAAGAGATTGTAACTGCCATATACAGTAGCATAGAATAAGTGTTAGGATTCCGTTTTCTTAACATAGGCCTAATCCCAACAATGTTCTGCTTTATCCTATATCTATAGATAAAACATCATGGTATTCTTGGGTTGCTTTCTGCCATCAAGAGTGAGTCCTCTCCTCTCTAAATCATTTCACAGCATAGAGAGAAAGGATGTATTTGTGGTGTTGTGTGCGAGCCAGCAGTTCTTGGCAGAGCCAGTGTGGGTTCTACTGTATGTGCCAAGCACCTGGTCAAACTGAAGACAATGAGGGGCTTATGGATTCTCTTTATCCCAGGATGACTGAGATGATATCTAGAATGTTAGAAGTCTTAGGGGCCCTTTTAAGAAAGCCCAGGCAAAACTAAGCTCAGCATTTTTGACACAGTGAATGGATTTCCTCTGTCTTATAATAACAACATTATGGACTTCATTAGTTATTTTCAAATCAAACAATCCGTAATCATGGTTTCTTCTTTAATTTCCAACCTAATGGTTTAGCTATTGTTGCCTATATTCTTACCTTTGGACAGGGGACATATGCCACTGAGATTGAGCCTGTGGTTGGATACTTAAAAAAATATATACAGTTGAAGTCGGAAGTTTACATTCACCTTAGCCAAATACATTTAAACTCAGTTTTTCACAATTCCTGACATTTAATCCTTGTAAAAAGGATTAAATGTTTTAGGTCAGTTTGGATCACCACTTTATTTTAAGAATGTGAAATGTCAGAATAATAGTTGAGAGAATGATTTATTTCAGCTTTTATTTCTTTCATCACTTTTCCAGTGGGTCAGAAGTTTACATACACTCATTTAGTATTTGGTAGCATTGCCTTTAAATTGTTTAAAACGTTTCAGGTAGCCTGCCACATGCTTCCCACAATAAGTTGGATGAATTTTGGCCAATTCCTCCTGACAGAGCTGATGTAACTTAGTCAGGTTTGTAGGCCTCCTTGCTCGCATACGCTTTTTCAGTTCTGCCCACAAATGTTCTATAGGATTGAGGTCTTATCTATCTATCCAATAGCAGTCAGACGTCTTTGTCTTTGTCTTGTCTCATCTTTTTATATATTTTTCTTCGCATTCTTTTTAATATTTTTCCTAAACCTCAACTTCAAAATACTCTCCTGCAACCCGCCTCACCCAATGTGGTGTGGATCTGTTTTTTTTCTAAAGTATTTCTATTTACCTCCAAACTGGAATACCTCAACTGAACCTAGCTAGCTAACTAGCTACCAGCTATCAGCTACCAGTCAGCTAACTCCTGCTAGCGGTCATCAGCTAACCTTTAGCTTGGAAACCTCTCGCCAGTTCGTACAACACGTTTCAAACCAGAGCAATCCAGACCTATTTTTATTTCCATAAGCCCGGATTCCTACCGCAAACTCTGAACCTTTTCATCTGGATCATCGCAGCTAGCTAACCTCAACCCGGCTTGACTACTCCCCACTATGTTTCCGTCCCGGAGCTAGCACCAACTAGCCTGGAGCTAGCCCATGCTAGACCCAACTCCCGGCTAGGGCTCCTGGGCTACTTCTGAAGCCCACTCCTCGGCTACAATATCCGGACCCCTTCTACTGCCGGTACGGGGCACAGAACCCTGAAGATCCTTCACGACTGGAATACTGACATAATCTGCCCGAGGATCCCAACAGGCGCAACGTCCCCTGAAGGCCCATTCTGCTAACCACGGCCTGCTAGCTATCTAGAGCATATTGGACTGTTAGCTGATCCATCGGCCAGTTTCTTGGACCACTATAGCAATTTTGCCAATTGGACCCCTCTGCTACTTGGAACCCTACTAATTCCACGACTGTTCTATCAACGTCACCGCACGAGGAGGCAAAAACAGACTTTCCCCCATCGAAACGTCTATCTAAGGCCCTAGCTTGCTAGCTCCAGCCTGCTATCTGTCTGAATCGCCATGTCCCCAGCCAGCCCAACCACTCACTGGACCCATACGATCACTTGGCTATGCATGCCTCTCCCTAATATCAATATGCCTTGTCCATTACTGTCCTGGTTAGTGATTACTGTCTTATTTCATTGTAGAGCCTGCTCAATATGCCCTGCTCAATATGCCTAACCAACCATGTTGTTCCACCTCCCACATATGCGATGACATCACCTGGTTTAAACATCTCTAGAAACTATAGCTCTCTCATCATTACTCAATGCCTAGGTTTACCTCCAATGTACTCTCTTCCTACCATACCTTTGTCTGTACATTATGCCTAGAATCTATGCTATCATGCTCAGAAACCTGCTCCCTTTACTCTCTGTTCCGAACGTGCTAGACGGCCAGTTCTTATCGCCTTTAGCCGTACCCTTATGCTACTTCTCCTCTGTTCCCCTGGTGATGTAGAGGTTAATCCAGGACCTGCAGTGCCTAGCTCCACTCCTACTCCCCAGGTGCTCTCTTCTGTAACCATAAAAGCCTTGGTTTCATGCATGTTAACATTAGCAGCCTACTCCTTAACCTGTTGAATCTAGGGGGCACTATTTTCATTTTTGGAAAAATAATGTTCCCAAAGTAAACGGGCTATTTTGTCAGGACAAGATGCTAGAATATGCATATAATTGACGGCTTAGGATAGAAAACACTCTAGAGTTTCCAAAACTGTAAAAATATGGTCTGTGAGTATAACAGAACTGATATTGCAGGCGAAAGCCTGAGAAAAATCCAATCAGGAAGGGACTCTTATTTAGAAAGCTCTGCGTTCCTATGCGTCCCTATTGAGCAGTGAATGAGATATCAACCAGATTCATTTTTCTATGGCTTCCCTAATGTGTCTAGTGTCACAATACATAGTTTCAGGCTTTTATTTTGAAAAATGAGCCTGAACGTCAACATTGCGTCAGTTTTCTGCTGGAGGCTCTCAGAGTGTTTTGTGCGTAAGAGACAAATGCGGCCATTGTTTCTCTCTTTCCTTCTAAGAAGTCACCTGTCCCGGTTGATATATTATCGAATAGATATTTGAAAAACACCTTGAGGATTGATTATAAACAACGTTTGCCATGTTTCTGTCGATATTATGGAGCTAATTTGGAATATTTGCGTTGTCGTTGTCGTTGTCGTGACCGCAATTTCCGGTCGAATTCTCAGCCAAACGTGAAGAACTAACAGAGTTATTTCGGCTACAAAAATAATATTTTTGGAAAAAAGGAACATTTGCTATGTAACTGGGAGTCTTGTAAGTGAAAACATCCGAAGCTCATCAAAGGTAAACGATTTAATTTGATTGCTTTTCTGATTTTCGTGACCAGGTAGCCTGCTGCTAGCTAGGCATAATGCTATGCTAGGCTATCGATAAACTTACACAAATGCTTGTCTTGCTTTGGCTGTAAAGCATATTTTCAAAATCTGAGAAGACAGGGTGATTAACACAAGGCTAAGCTGTGTTTCAATATATTTCACTTGTGATTTAATGAATATGAATATTTTCTAGTAATATTTATGTCCGTTGCGTTATGCTAATTAATGTCAGTTGATGACAACGCTCCCGGATCCGGGATGGGTAGTTACAAGAGGAGTTTGCTTTATTCACTGCTCTAGCACATTCTGCCAACCCGGATGTCTTAGCCGTGTCTGAATCCTGGCTTAGGAAGACCACCAAAACCCTGAAATTTCCATCCCTAACTATAACATTTTCAGCCAAGATAGAACTGCCAAAGGGGGTGGTGTTAGCCTGCATAGTTCTATCTTACTATCCAGGTCTGTACCAAAACAATTTGAGCTTATACTTCTAAAAACTCACCTTTCCAGAAACAAGTCTCTCACCGTTGCCACTTGCTATAGACCACCCTCTGCCCCCAGCTGTGCTCTGGTCACAATATGTGAATTGATTGCCGCCCATCTATCTTCAGAGCTCATGCTGCTAGGTGACCTAAACTGGGACATGCCTAACACCCCGGACATTCTATAATCTAAGCTTGATGCCCTCAATCTCACACAAATTATCTATGAACCTACCAGGTACAACCCCAAATCCGTAAACAAGGGCACCCTCAGATATCATCCTAACTAACTCGACCTCCAAATACACTTGTTTTCAACCAAGATCTCAGCGATCACTGCCTCATTGCCTGCATCTGTAATGGGTCTGCGGTCAAACGACCACCCCTCATCACTGTCAAACGCTCCCTAAACACTTCAGCGAACAGACCTTTCTAATCGACCTGGCCAGGGTATCCTGGAATGACATTGACCTAATCCCGTCAGTAGAGGATGCCTGGTTATTCTTTAAAAGTGCCTTCCTCACCATCTTAAATAAGCATGCTCCATTCAACAAATGTAGAACCAGGAATAGATATAGCCCTTGGTTCACTCCAGACCTGTCTGCCCTTGACCAGCATTGATTAGCCCCCGTGATATGCAACTGTTCAGGGAAGTTAGGAACCAATATACACAGGCAGTTAGGAAAGCTAAGGCTAACTTTTTCAAACAGAAATTTGCATCCTGTAGTACAAACTCAAAAAAGTTCTGGGACATTGTAAAGTCCATGGAGAATAAGAGCACCTCCTCCCAGCTGCCCACTGCACTGAGGCTAGGAAACACTGTCACTACCGACAAATCCACAATAGTTGAGAATTTTAATAAGCATTTTTCTACGGCTGGCCATGATTTCCAACTGGCTACCCCTACCAGCCCTGCGCTCCCCACAGCAACTCGCCCAAATCCAGATAGCTAATGTTCTGAAAGAGCTGCAATATCTGGACCCCTACAAATCAGCCGGGCTTGACAATCTGGACCCTCTCTTTCTAAAATTATCTGCCGAAATTGTTGCAACCCCTATTACTAGCCTGTTCAACCTCTCTTTCGTATTGCCTGAGATTCCCATAGATTGGAAAGCTGCTGCGGTCATCTCCCTCTTCAAAAGGGGGAGACCCTCTAGACCCAAACTGCTACAGAACTATATCTATTCTACCCTGCCTTTCTAAGGTCTTTGAAAGCCAAGTTAATAAACAGATTACCGACCATTTCGAATCTCACCGTACCTTCTCCCCTATGCAATCTGGTTTCAGAGCTGGTCATGGGTGCACCTCAGCCACGCTCAAGGTCCTAAACGATATCATAACCGCCATCGATAAGAGACATTACTGTGCAGCCGTATTCATCGACCTGGCTAAGGCTTTCGACTCTTTCAATCACAACATTCTTATTGGTAGACTCAACAGCCTTGGTTTCTCAAATGATTGCCTCCCTTGGTTCACCAACTACTTCTCAGACGGAGTTCAGTATGTCAAATCGGAGGGCCTGTTGTCCGGACCTCTGGCAGTCTCTATGGGGGTGCCACAGGGTTCAATTCTCGGGCCGACTCTCTTCTCTGTATACATCAATGATGTCGCTCTCGCTGCTGGTGATTCTTTAATCCACCTCTACACAGACGACACCATTCTGTATACCTCTGGCCCTTCGTTGGACACTGTGTTAACTAACCTCCAGATGAGCTTCAATGCCATACAACACTCCTTCCGTGGCCTCCAACTACTCTTAATAAGTGCAAGTAAAACTAAATGCATGCTCTTCAACCGATCGCTGCCCACACCTGCCCGCCCGTCCAGCATCACTACTCTGGACGGTTCTGACTTAGAATATGTGGACAACTACAAATACCTAGGTGTCTGGTTAGACTGTAAACTCTCCTTCCAGACTCACCTTAAACATCTCCAATCCAAAATTAAATCTAGAATCGGCCTCCTATTTCGCAACAAAGCATCATTCACTCATGCTGCCAAACATACCTTCGTAAAACTGACCATCCTACCGATCCTCGACTTCGGCGATGTCATTTACAAAATAGCCTCCAACACTCTACTCAACAAATTGGATGCAGTCTATCACAGTGCCATCCGTTTTGTCATCAAAGCCCCATATACTACCAACCACTGCGACCTGTATGCTCTCGTTGGCTGGCCCTCACTTCTTACTCATCGCCAAACCCACACATCTACAAGTCTCTGCTAGGAAAAGCCCCGCCTTAGCTCACTGGTCACCATAGCAGCACCCACCCGTAGCACTCGCTCCAGCAGGTATATCTCACTGGTCACTCCCAATGCCAATTCCTCCTTTGGCTGCCTCTCCTTCCAGTTCTCTGCTGCCAATGATTAGAACAAACTGCAAAATTCTCTGAAGCTGGAGACTCTTACCTCCCTCACTAGCTTTAAGCACCAGCTGTCAGAGCAGCTCACAGATCACTGCACCTGTACATAGCTCATCTGTAAATAGCCCATCCAGTCTACCTCATCCCCATACTGTATTTATTTATTTATATTGCTCCTTTGCACCCCAGTATCTCAACTTACACATTCATCATCTGCACATCTACCATTCCAGTGTTTAATTGCTATATTGTAATTACTTTGCCACCATTGCCTATTTATTGCCTTTACCTCTCTTATCCTACCTCATTTGCACATGCTGTATATATATTTTCCTACTGTATTATTGATTGTATGTTTGTTTATTCCATGTGTAATTCTGTGTTGTTGTATGTGTCAAACTGCTTTGCTCTATCTTGGCCAGGTCGCAGTTGCAAATGAGAACTTGTTCTCAATTAGCCTACATGGTTAAATAAAGGTGAAATAAAATAAAAAAGTAAATAAACAGTTCAAGGCTTTGTGATAGCCACTTTGACTTTGTTGACCTTAAGCCACTTTGCCACAAATTTGGAGGTATGCGTGGTGTCATTGTCCATTTGGAAGACTCATTTGCGACCAAACTTTAACCTCCTGACTGATGTCTTGAGATGTTGCTTCCAAAATATCCACATAAATTAACTCCCTCATGATGTCATCTATTTTGTGAAGTGCATCAGGCCCTCCTGCAGCAAAGCACCCCCACAACATGATGCTGCCACCCCGTGCATCATGGTTGGGATGGTATTCTTCGGCTTGCAAGCATATCCCCTTTTCCTCCAAACATAACGATGGTCATTATGGCCAAACAGTTCACAAGGTCCTTTGCTGCTGCTCTGGCATTGATTTTCACTTTTCGCACCAAAGTATGTTCATCTCTAGGAGACAGAACGCTTCTCTTTCCTGAGCAGTATGACGGCTGCGTGGTCCCATAGGTCTCAATTATGTCAATTAGCCTATCAGAAGCTTCTAAAGCCATGACATCATATTCTGGAATTTTCCAAGCTGTTTCAAGGCATAGTCAACTTAGTGTATGTAATCTTGTGATACAGTGAATTATAAGTGAAACAATCTGTCTGTAAACATTTGTTGAAAAATATACTTGTGTCTTGCACAAAGTAGATGTCCTAACCGACTTGCCAAAACTATAGTTTGTTAACAAGAAATTTGTGGAGTGGTTAAAAAGCAAGTTTTAATGACTCCAACCTAAGTGTATGTAAACTTCCGACTTCAACTGTATATTATTTAACCTTCATTGTACTAGTCAGTTAAGAACAAATTCTTATTTACAATGACGGCCTACCAAAATGCAAACAGCCTGCTGGGACGGGGGCTGGGATTAAAAAGAAAAATACATTGAAGAAAAATATAGGACAAAACACACATCACGAGAGAGACAACACTACATAAAGAGAGACCTAAGACAACTACATAACATGGCAGCAACACATGACAACACAGCATGGTAGCAACACAACATGACAACAACATGGTAGCAACACACATGGCAGCAGTACAACATGGTAGCAGCATAAAACAGGGTACACACATTATTGAGCACAGACAAAAGCACAAAGGGCAAGAAGGTAGAGACAACAATACATCCCGCAAAGTAGCCACAACTATCAGTAAGAGTGTCCACGATTGAAGAGATTGTGATAAAACTGTCCAGATTGAGTGTTTGTTACAGCTCGTTCCAGTCGTTAGCTACTTCAAACTGCCAGCAGCATACCACCCTGCATACCACTGCTGGCTTTCTTCTGAAGCTAAGCAGGTTTGGTCCTGGTCAGTCCCTGGATGGGAGACCAGATGCTGCTGGAAGTGGTGTTGTAGGGCCAGTAGAAGGCAAATCCCAATACCTCAGGGCAGTAATTGGGGACACTGCCCTGTGTAGGGTGCTGTGTTTTGGTTGGGATGTTAGGCGATTGTCCTGGCTCTCTGAAGTCATTAAAGATCCCATGGCACTTATCGTAAGAGTAGGGGTGTTAATCCTGGTGTCTTGGCTAAATTTCCAATCTGGCCCTCATACTGTCACCTAATAATCCCCTGTTTATAATTGGCTCAGTCATCCCCCTCCTCTCCCCTGTAACTATTCCCCAGGTCATTGCTGTAAATGAGAATGTGTTCTCAGTCAACTTACCTGGTAAAATAACAGATAAATAAATAAAAGACGAGCGACCCATGGATGTGAGTGCTTTGGGGACCTTTAACAGAAACTGACTGGCAGAACAGGTGTTGTGTGTGGAGTCTGAGGGCTGCAGTACATATCTCAGACAGGGGGGAGTGAGGCCTACGAGGGTTTTATAAATAGGCATCAACCAGTGGGTCTTGCGACGGGTATACAGAGATGACCAGTTTACAGAAGAGTATAGAGTGCAGTGATGTGTCCTATAAGGAGCATTGGTGGCAAATCTGATTGAGTCTATGGTAGGCTACTGATTGAGCCTGTGGGAGGCTACTGGTTTGAGCTTGTGGTAGGGTACTGAGTGAGCCTGTGGGAGGCTACTTATGATGACATCCATTATGTCAGTAAGTATGAATATAAAAAGAGTGAATTCTCAGCATGAAGTGATTATAGTGTAGGAAGGATAGGCTGCATTTTGGTGAATTGTGCAGAGAATGAGTTGCAGAGAGTCATATCGAGGGCCCTGCTTGAGTCATTTAGTGATGATCTAATAATGACTTCCACAGATGGGTTTGTTGGCTGGAGCGCTCTGCTGAGTCCACTGTATAGGCATGCGGTAGAGAGAGTCAAAGCGTCTCCCGTGCAGGATCAACTCCAGGCTCTGGGAATGGATGCCGTCTGGCAGGCACGCCGGCAGCCACCTGCCCTGCTCCGCTACTCTAGCCTGCCTAGTGTCTCCACTACCTGGCCTGGAGCCTGGCCAGGGTTAATTATAGTGGAGCTCAGGAGTCTTGAGGATGGCAGTCAGAATATTGTCATAATGCCATGTCCTATACAGCAAAGACAAGAGGAAAGGCACACTCCTCTACTTGTCCTGAGTTTGAACACAGTCACTCTACAACAATCAACTCTATATCCCCTAACATGGAGTACTACACGGTTTCATCCCAGGGCTCCAACTTGTCCAATGTGATGTAATATCATAGATTTAATAAGTTAAAGAAAAGGGTGACATTTCTGTCGACATTTTCAAAGTTACCCAAAAGAATATGAATGTCAAAGTTAAAATCTAAAAACAAGTTTTGCATCTCAATATGAACTTTCATCTCGGTATTCTTAGAAGTAAAGTGATCTACCTCCCTTTTTCAAAAAGACAAGTGTCTAGTCATGCTGGTGTAACTGCCCTAGAAACAAAGAACGGTTTGTGTTGCAAAAGTTTCTCCCCATGTAGTTATTTTTACAATGCCCTATTTCCGCCATTGTTGTGGCATTGTTTTGACCTTACTTGGAATAGTTTCCCCCAAGTCAAATTAGCTTTCACCGTTCAAAGAAATGTTCCCATATAATGGTTTGACGGTTGTGGCTGTGAAATAGGAAGAAATGGACGGCCATGCCACTGGGGTTAATAATATTCCTCCTCTTCAACAAGTACCTTGGGATCTTCAGTGTCCTTGAAACCAGACGGGATCTCACTGATGTCCAGCCGGCACCTGCAAGCGTTGCTGTACAGCTCTCATGGGTAAAGGCAGTCCACGTTCTCTACACACTAATCATATACTCTCACACCTATTCACTTTCTCACATCCGTTGAGTGCTTAATCTATAGCTTTTCTATATTTACAAAATGTATTGGCCAATCCTTATGCAAAACTATTAAATGAATGACCAATGAAGGATACTTATTTCCATTCAATTAATTATGATCTAATCTTCTTTGTGGATGAGAAACACGAGATCACCGGCAACAAATCAATAGGCAGCTCATGAGTCTTGTGCATTCAGTAGCGTGAGAAATGAACTCAGCCTTCATGCAATTCAATGAGCACCTGGAGCGTTGGTCCCAGAGGCCGCTATGGGACTAGTGGAGCAGCGCAGCGAGGCCTCACAACCCGCTTTGATAGGACCGAGTCAGGGAGGCTCGGCGTGGAGCGTAGCGCGAGACAACCAGCCCGTCGAGGTTTACGCCACCTGTTTGTTTTCCTTCTCCTCAGCAGCGGAGATCTTAAATGCCTCACTGTGCCTGACCCACGGGGAATACGGGTGTTAGATACAACAAAGAAGGTGACTGAGTTCTGGGTTGGGGGATTATGATTTATTAATCTGCACTCCTTTAAATTCCAACATAACCATCTGGGGTTACAGCCCTCACTCTGGGGAGTAATCTCAATGCACAGAACAATTCAGAGGCAACACTTTTTTTGTCTTCGGTATAACTGCTGGAAAGTGAGGACAATATAACAGTACCGTGTAGCTGGGGGACACAGGGGGAACAGAAGTGTGGAAGCCAATGGTTCAAGATGAGAGGGTCACTGGTATGAGGCACAGGCAAGTTTACTCTCCCTAGATGATGAGGATGATTTTATTAGGTATACGGCCCAACACAAAGTAGTGCACTCTCAAAGTATCAGCTCTAATACCTTAATAGCTGGACTAATGATACAGTGAGGGCAGGGTTACAGTGAAGTCATTCCAACCTGTGAGAGTAGAACCAGTGAAAAGTCAAACTCAACAGCTCTGGTACAGCAATGGCCTGAGGTGGACTTCTCTCTCCACAGTACAGATCATCTAGCAGGAGAGAATTTTTCTGTCTGCCAGACATTTCTTTGGCAATCTTTTACTGCCAGATTTGGCTCTGTGGCTACACTTACCACTGCAGCCAACAATATGGTTAAAAAAGCAACAATTTTGAAGCACATCCTCCAGAAGCTGTCAGCTCGTCATCACCTCTTTTAGCTCTCTTTATGAATTCATAGGAAGCGGTTTTCTTTCCTACCGTATAAATGCAACAGCCTGTGTCCTATCTTTAAAAAGAGCTTTAATTAATTGCTAACTCTGAATGTACAAACATAAACCTTAGTCAAAATCACCAGGAGATCATCAAAAAGAAACTGTGCAACAAAATATGTATGTTATGTTATGTAACGCAATAGGCACCACAGAAAATATCTGCTACTGTGTAGCATGTTGTAGCCCAGATATTTTGATATTTTCTGTGGTTTTCATCCTATAGAGCCACATTCTTTATATCTGATGTAAAATGACACGGCCTGTGCAGAGCTGTCAGCTGCTCGCCAGATCTCAGCCAGGCTACATATGCACTCAATTATGATCTACCGTTCCCTTGATAATACATAGATGTCACTTAGACTGTATTTCTTTTGGGGTTGCACAGATATCTTTAACATGAAAGCCATCCATCATTATAGAATGTTGTGGTCTCAGCCTGGCCTGTCAAGCTGCTACACCAGGCCTAGTAATAAAAGTGTGATGCATTTTTAAACAAAGCCACAGCCATAACGGAGCGGTGTGCGTCTCTCTGTGTGTGTGTGTGTGTTACTGCTGGCCGCTACAGAGTGTGCTATAGTGTGTATACAGAACAAAAAAATGTGCCTTACATTTTTTAATATTTTTTATATAGTCAACATAGATCTACATAACTTTTACATTGAGCACAAACATCTAAAAGACAGTTAGTCTGTGCAGCAACAGCGTGACAATGTATGATGAATTATCCGCTGCAGTCATACTGTGCGCTCCAACAGGCAAGTCGTGATGGAGATATTGGAGTTGCAAGAGTTTTTGGGCTATTAAGATTATTACATAATTGCTATATTTCACCCTGCGGCACATTACAATGTGATCTGTGTGATTGAGTGTTTCTCTTTTACTAGCTGCCAGGGATTTCCTCTAAATTGATGTGTGAGAGAGTGCTCAAGAACAAAGCTGCCCTGTCCATTAGACTGAGCAAAGCAGCCATTCTTCACCTGGAAAAGTTTGAGGAAGGACACTCTACTGCTTCTAGTCTACTTGGTAGAGTGCAGCCTCGCCATGGAGAGCAAAGTTTGCATTTTAAGAGTGGATGGGAGGGAGGGAGGGGGGTAAGTGGGACAGGGGTGTTAGGGTGGTGGGGGTCTGGGAGGCTAGCGGACACAGACACAGTGATGAGGATGTGAATAGATGGTCTAAAATTAGAAGTAGCCCCTTGGTCAGAGTGGTGGCAGATGGAGGTTCAAAGAATGAAATGATGCCAGCATTCTTTGTGCAGTCCAGTGCCAGCTCTGCACTCTGCTGTGGACCACGAGAGACCAGGACAGGAGCGATGTGAGAAGACAGCTGTTTTACTCTATAGCCACACCAACACACTGCAAGGTCACTTTGGGGAAGACCAGGAGACTGGACCATCAAACTGATGAGAAAAGATATACCTGTATTATGAAACTAAGGAGGAAATAATGACGTAGGAAAACAGTTATTGAGATTATGCTTCGGTAGCAGTATGTGGAGAAATAGTTTTTTTTTCTCCGTTAGTTATGGCTTACATTATTATCATGAAATGTAATGTGCCATTTTCTGCTGAAGACGACTAAAGATTAGAACATAATGGTATAGTCTGAAACTTTTCCAAGCATATGTTTTGACTTTAGAATCGAAACAATGTTTTAAATTACTTTGTGTAGACAGTGTAGAAAGTTTGTATAGACTGTGTAGACATTGTAGGAAGTTTGTGTAGACAGTGTAGAACGTTGTATAGACAGTGTAGGAAGTTTGTATAGACAGTTTGTATAGACAGTGTAGAAAGTTTGTGTAGAACGTTTGTATAGATAGTGTAGGACGTTTGTGTAGACATTGTAGAACATTTGTATAGACAGTGTAGAAAGTTTGTGTAGATAGTATATAAAGTTTGTATAGACAGTGTAGAAAGATTGTGTAGACAGTGTAGAACGTTTGTATAGACCGTGTAGCAAGTTTGTGTAGACACTGTAGAACGTTTGTATAGACAGTGTAGAAAGTTTGTGTAGACAGTGTAGAACATTTGTATGGACAATGTTGAAAGTACAGTATGTGTAGAAAGTTTGGATGTGCTGCTAATGACTTTGAGTGTCCCTGTGGAAAGGCTCCTTCTGTACCAGACAGTCTAAGTGTGTGTTGGGGAAGTGAGAACAGAGCGGTGTGATCCACTAGTTAATAAATCATGCCAGATTAGTTTATCATGGAGATACAGAAGCTCCTCCGGGTCCCAGGCTAACACTCGCTACAGTATCCGGGAGCTGGTACAAGATGATGAAATGGCTCTGTCACATGCATCACTTTTATAGCCTCTAACTTTTTTAACTTCATTGCCATCAATGGGGCAGGCTGAGTGGTTGTTTATCAAGTAGCCCACTGTAGAGTGAATGCATCAAACTAGGCATAGAGTATTAGTTGATTCCTTCAGTGGCACTCTATACCTCAGTATCAGGGGGCACTGAGTAGTTGTTTATCAAGTAGCCCACTGTAGAGTGAAGGCATCAAACTAGGCATAGAGTATTAGTTGATTCCTTCAGTGGCACTCTATACCTCAGTATCAGGGGGCACTGAGTAGTTGTTTATCAAGTAGCCCACTGTAGAGTGAAGGCATCAAACTAGGCATAGAGTATTAGTTGATTCCTTCAGTGGCACTCGATACCTCAGTATCAGGGGGCACTGAGTGCTTTTATCAGCTTAATCCAGTTTGATTATATGCTGGCAACAAATGTTAATTATTCTTGTTTACTGTAAATTAGTTATTGGATGAGTGTTTATTAATACAAGTTGAGATCATCAGAGTTGCTCTCGCAGGGGCAATGATAACATCAGAATCTCCCTGGCGTGTACTGAAGATTGCCTTATCTACACAAAGCTGATGCAGCTCGTCACCAAAGTCCCTTTGGATAAGCTTTTTGTGTGTGTAATTGATAGACCAATCTTAACACTACATTCAAGACTATTTTAATATTGCATTGAAATAGGAGTTCATTTGTAAACTGAATTGTAGAAAAGTATTGAATGTAATGGAAGTGGAACACTATGGGGGTGTCTGTAAAAAAATGTCCCTTGAATTGTGCCATTTCGGTGTGAAAACCAAACTCTTTGGAATGACTTTGATGGCAAGAACAACCGTTGCACCATTCCTCCACTACTCCTCTCAGGGAATACAAGTCAGTAACGGGTATCACAGCTAATGACTTGGGAGAACAAACCCTGGTCTCTTAACATCTAAGGCTTATTATTTTTAGCTCCGGCCAATGCTAAGCTTATCCGTCTTACAGGGACCACGTTTTCTGATATCAGATGTGGAAATGAAAGCTAAATGACTTAAGGGGAAGATTTCCCACACTGCAAATAGGCTATCCTGACCTTCAATAAAGCTCAGCTTGACATGCCTATATTTCCCCCCTTTTTGCGCAAGTCTTTTCAAATCAATTGGGTCGTAACGTGATGGTTCGGTATTAACTGCTGTCCTCTGTGATCAGTTTCTCAGGCCATTCTGAAGAAAACTTTCTACTGCCATCCAGGGGTTTTGATGTGAAGTATCTTAGTGTTCAAAGAGCACTACCACACATATTAGATAGATAAGCTGGTCAACTCAATGATAAACCTCCAATGCAACAAATATTTTGGGATAAAATCCGTACATAGTTTTTCAGGGAGGGATTTTCTTTTGAGAATATATTTAAAAAACATTTAAATCACTAGTCTCTTTCCCTACGTGAGCCAACGTGCTATCTGGGTCTGAGAGGGATTGTGTCTTTGCTGCCAAGATTTGCAGTTTGCCATCAGGCATGCATCGTGATACAGTTTGGCTGTTTGGTTATTTGTTTAACTTGAATGTTGGACAGGACATTAGTGTTGATGTCCAGTTGGCCACATGCTGAGGGCATTTCTAAACTTACTGGGCGTGATAGGAAGTGCTGATCAGTAGCTGTCATCACTGGCCCCTACATTCATGCTTTATTGGTCCAGCATGCCACAGAAAGCCTTCAGTATAGTGTGTCACAGGATAGGTTAAGCACTCTACCTGTGCACTGTATCCTATATTTGTTCATTTCCACCTCATTTATTCACACCACCTGTAGTGCACATACTGTGTAAATACCTGCATGTCTTTGTAATGCCCTAGTATTCAGACTCTTTTGAGGAGGGATATTACTGATACCAACTTTCTTTTGATTTTTTTTGTTAAACTTTTATTTAACTAGGCAAGTCAGTTAAGAACAAAATCTTATTTACAATGGCGGCCTACCAAAAGGCAAAAGGCCTCCTTCGGGGTTGGCGGCTTAAGAATAAAAATAAATTAAATTAAAATATAGGACAAAACACACATCATGACAAGAGAGACAACACAACACTACATAAAGAGAGACCTAAGATGGCAACATAACATGGTAGCAACATAACATGGCAGCAGCACAACATGGTAGCAGCACAAAACAGGGTACAAACATTATTGGGCACAGACAACAGCACAAAGGGCAAGAAGGTAGAGACAACAATACATCACCTCTTTGGCACAAGGTTCAGTACACACAGTGATGATGTTTTTGACGCCTTCTAGTAATGAGACGAAGTACAGTACATAAGGAGATGAAATCTCAAGACACTTTTCCAGGGGGCTTTGCAATATATTTGGTAAAATGTTTATGAGGCCAAAGACCGGGGCTGGCTTCTCATTAGCTGATGTACCCATTGCAAGAGTTACAGCCCGCATTAGTCTTCTGGGTTAGTCTTCAAAAGCTCCAATATTTATACCCATCAAATAGTAGTGACTGCCTGCGACACCCTTGTGTGCATTCGGGGGAACTTGCTTAGTTAAACGCCACAGAATAAATGCAAAAATGTGAGATAAACTTGACAAGATCAAACACAGTGGTGAATGTACAGACGCTGGCCAGTGTTCTGAGTATACTGCATTATTCATGTTCTCCAACATGGGGAGCCTAATGAGAGTCTAGTGGCTGTTTTTGGATGTGGAGTTGTGGAAATCTCAGTGTGACCCACACCAGAGCACTAGAGATCTCATGGACTCATCTCAGTCTGCTCTAGACAGGCATTGAAATTCAAGTCCCACGAAATTCATCAGTGCTCTGATTTTCAAGAATCTTGAATCATTCTGATGTATCTCTCCTAGTCAACCTTCCATCTCATCTTCACTTTCTGATTTTAGTTATATATTGGCTAACCTACATGTCAACGAACGCAAGGCATGTAGCTAGATAGAATATTACACACAGTCTTTCACCTTCCAAAAATGTGAAATGTAAAAAGAGCAAAAGTTTATTTTTAAAATTTGAAATGACATTCCCTGAAGTAAATGTCAGTTTACGAAGTAGTGGAAATGTAAAACTACTCAATCAGTAATGTACATACTGCACATTAATATTTATTTTAATGTACATGCTTGTCCATTGTGTATTTTTCAGTTGAACTAAATAGTGATAATTCTCAACAAATTATAGGCAATTTCCTGGGGGGGGACTTTTTTTCTCCGATCAAGCAGGGCCTGTGGTTAAATGCAAAGTTTACCACTAGCATTGTAATAAGTCACTGTAACAAAATAAGGATTATCACTCCAGGAAGAGGTGGTCTAGAAAGAGGACTCTCTTCCAACCAAAACCTGAGAGGCACTACAGCCAATCCTGCTATTAACACCACTCAGAGCAAGCAACATTGCTGCACTGCTTCTGAAACAGTGTTTCCCCTGTATTCATTTAGCAGTGGCGGCCCACTGTTGCCACCACACTTCCCTTACCTCTTCTGCTGAAAAAAATCCTAGGGGAAATGCTGGAGCATGCTGTCTTCATTTCGGAAATCCAAAGTGGCAAGAACATATTCAGACTGAAGGCCCTTAATTAGAGACTTTACAACTCTGAGTAATTGGTGTCTTAGATGGATTGCCTCTGGAAGTGCTCACATTAACAGAGCCCTGCTCTGTCTGTGCAGTACTGGGATCTTAAAGGAGAGTGGTTCAAAGGTATTGGAGAGGCTGTGGCCATGTCTCACCCTCCCTGGCCTGGCCTCTGCCTCACTCCTCTTCTCGGAGGCGCTGCAGTAGCCTCTGGCCAGACAGTGAATCAGTCTGCCTGTCAGTCTGTGCAGATGTGTAAGAACTGTGCAGACACTTAGTTACACAGGAATACAAGCCACACCCTCTTAACAAAGAATGGCACATACAAATGCAAAAACGATTTGCCTGGCAAACACTATTGAGTTAGGCATAATATGAATGTGTATCTTTCCCTACGTTTAACCTCCGGATGGAAATGTTACATCGTTGTTGTCCTCTCTTAGAGGTGTTTATGGCCGAGCTCAGACTTGTCTTCACTGCGAGGAGGAATGCTGTTTCCCCTTAATAGGATGATGACGCTATTGCAGCCGAACGGAAAGGAGACCCAGCAGAAATACTGTATGGTAGACACAAAGTCAGCGCTGCTTTGAAGGGGGAGGGGATTTCAGTAGTTTTCTCTAGTCTATGAGTCATGCCATAATTGCACAAGTCTTGCATGTTTATTCACATGTGCAGGTAAATCATGCTAATTAGAATCAATGAGAACCCAGATGGTATTAGGTGTGAAATGAAAATGAAAATCACACTACTTATGTCATGGAGGGATAGCAGTGGGAAACGATTGCAGAGGGCTCAGGAAACAGAATGGAGAAGGTTGTGTTGTGTATGGATAATTCACTACTGATTAGTGTTGCTGCCAAGTGAAGTTTTTGAACTTTGTGTTATAGTAACATGGCACATGGGCACCCTAGCTATCAAAACATCCTTCTTTGCTCAACCCAAAATATTTCCAACATTACGCTGAGACTCTGATTTATCACTTTAAAATGCATACCACCCAAAAAGGACTACTTTTAACAATTTACAAAAACACATTTACAGGAAGAACTGTGCAGATACAACTTTTGGTAACAGAATAAAGCAGAGGGAGATTTTACTGTAATTCTCTTACCAAACTTTACATCTGCCAAGTTTTTCCAGTAAATGTAGTTTTTTTAACTGTGTAAATTGTTCAAACTAGTCATTGTGCATGGAGTAGTATGGTTTGTTCAATGTTGAAATCAATGTTTTTTGTTTGGCATACATTTTAAAGTGAGTCTCCACATTAGTCCTTTATTGTGGAATTGCCCGATGCCTACTGTACTGTACTGTACCACTTGTCCACTGCTGTACTGCTGCAATGTGGTCTGGTCCAACTGCTCTCCAATACACACATCAGCCTCATGATTACTTTTCCGGAGGCACAAGCAGCCCTCTGTTCGCCACTGAGAAATAAACACTGCATGTCAAAGGAAACCCTGCCTGCCTGCCTTCACCTCCACAATCCCCCTCCAAGACCTCAGCATGGCCACCTACCTTCAACCCCCTAGAAGTAGACCAGCCAAGACTCCATAGCCGCAGTGCCCCTGGCAGTCAGGGGGAGAGGTCTCGTCACAGACACCCCTGTACAGAGAGCAGATGGGGGTTCTGTCTCAGTTGGATGGCCTGTACGTGGATCAGAGGCTGGGGCCAGTCTCCATGCCTTAAGAATCTTTCAGTGGAGTTCTTCTGCGTGTGAAGCCTGCCTGGAGAGGCTGGTTTAATAATGCTCTCCCCTGGCCTCGGCACCGGCACATTGCTGCCAGCCTGGCTGCCACAGAGGCTCCGCTGCTCATGTAGGGGGCCAAGATGTGGTCAAGCAGATGCAGATATTGAACTTCCTGAGGGCCAGCCTGGCTCTCCTCTCCCCCAGTGCATGAGATAGGCAGGTGGGATTAGAGCAGTGATGCATCCGGCTTTCCCTCTCTGACTTTTAACAACCCCCATATCGAAATCCTGTCAGCGAGCTGCTTTGTCTCTGGCATTAGCATTTTTTAGTGGCTTGCACATTGAAGGGCTTGGAATCCTTCTCGGTTTCCTCACTCTGGCAGGCCTTCTTAGGAACTATAGCAGTCAATACTAATGAGACTGCTTTTATCTGTGATCAATTGTAATAATGTTGTGTTTTGAAACCTTCTGCCACACATTAAATTGTGTTATTTAGTTATAAACAAAGCAGTGAACTAACTTGATCAAAATCATACATTGCTCTACACATAGAAAAAAATGTCTGTGTTGAGTTACTGGAATCTCTGAAAGTAATTCCCAAACCAGCCTCATCAAGGAGTGATACGGTGCGTACTACTGCGTAGGGCAGATTCCGACCTGTTTAGTGACATATTGTAATCATGAGCGTAGTCGACAGAGGCCTCTCACTACCTCCTGGTGTTGACTGTCATTATGCTTATATGTTTCTTGTTTCCAATAACGTGTGTGTGTGTGTGTGTGTGTGGTAGTAGATGGTGTGTGTGTGGTAGTAGATGGTGTGTGTGTGTGTGTGTGTGTGTGTGTGTGTGTGTGTGTGTGTGTGTGTGTGTGTGTGTGTGTGTGTGTGTGTGTGTGTGTGTGTGTGTGTGTGTGTGTGTGTGTGTGTGGGGTAGTAGATGGTCTGTGTGTGTGGTAGTAGATGGTGTGTGTGTGGTAGTAGATTGTGTGTGTGTGTGTGTGTGTGTGTGTGTGTGTGTGTGTGTGTGTGTGGCCGGTAGACCTAGCTACCCCGTAGGGCCCCTTGCTGCTGCTGCCCCTCACTGATTTAGTAAAGGCACATTAACATAATGGAGGGATGCAGACAGAATATGGTCCTTTTATTTTAAGATGGGGATTCCACACTGCAATTGTTACAAAGATGTAGGGAGTTGAGAGATTACGAAGCTAGCCAATTGCCAGCTCGTGTTTTTTCTCTCTGGTTAACCTGATCATCTGTGGTAACAAACTGTCTCACCCACATACTTTTTTGTCAGATAATTTTCTAGATGAAAAATACCCAATAATAATTTGATATTCTTCTTTGCCACTGGCTATAAAACATGGTGAAACAAGTTTATAATTGTAAATTAGTGCGGAAACACCATCCAAACAAACTGATCATTGAAATATACACTCAATTGACAGTTTATTAGGTAGACCACCCCATTCACGAAAATGGATTGCTCCTACAGGCAGTGAGTCACGTTGCCATGGCTTGCTATATAAAGCAGGCAGACAGGCATCAAGGCATTCAGTTACTGTTCGAATTAATGTTAGAATGGGCAAAACGAGTGACCTAAGCGACTTTGAGCATGGTGTAATCGTTGGTTGTTGGCGCGAAGCATCCAGTATCTCTGAAACAGCAACGACAGTGTCTCGGGTTTACAGAGAATGGTGCGACAAACAAAAAACATCCAGACAGTGGCAGTCCTGTGGGCGAAAATAGCTCGTTGATGAGAGAGGTCGATGGAGAATGGCAAGAATCGTGCAAGCTAACAAGCGGGCCACAAACAGACAAATAATGGCACAGTACAACAGCGGTGTGCAGAACTGCATCTTACATTGCACAAATCATCAGTCTTGGGCTATTGCAGCACACGACCACACCGGGTTTCATTCTTTTCAGCTAAAAACAAGAAGAAGTGATTCCAGTGGGCACGCGATCACCAACAATGGACAATTAAAGAGTGGGAAAACATTGCCTGGAATATGATAGCGAGTTCAGTTTACTTGAGTGGCCTGCGCAATTTCCAGACCCCAACCCAATAGAGCATCTTTGGGATGTGATGGAACGAGCTGTTCGCAGCATGAATGTACGCCGTCCAATCTGCAGCAACTGTGTGATACCATTGTGTCAGCATGGACCAACATCCCTGTGGAACGTTTCTGACTCCTTGTATCCATGCCCTGATGAATTCAGGCTGTTCTGGAGGCAAAGGGGGGTCTGACCCGATACTACATGGGTGTACCTAATACACTGGCCGGTGAGTGTACACTTACTTGAAGATTAAATAAAAGATTCCTGTATTCCACAAAGAGAGGAAAAGTTGGTCATATGCTATAAGAAAACAATGTGGAGGGTTGCTGGGGTAGGAAGACACAGTATGAGGTGGACAGAGGGGAAGGTGGTGCTCAGTGCAATGCAGAGCAGGCAACGCATGGGGGTCCCATCTGGGCTTCACAGTACAGTGACAGTACAAACACATTAGACCCCCCCCCCACACACACACACACACTCACACACACACCCCAATCCTGTGTTCATCTCCCAGGCTTCAGCTGGGCCCCTGCCTGTCAAATCCTCCACTGCTGAACAATTCACTGGGAGACTGTGAACTATAATTAATGTAATTCATATTTTGTGTGGAAGAAAGAGATGAACAAAAAAACAAAGCTAGTTTTAATTGAATGAAGCTTTGGGCCACAGGTCAGAGCTAGCTAGCTTTATCTCTGCACACCAATGCAGCCACACAGGTGTGCATGAGGCGTCTACTGGATATAAAGCTCACAACATGTTACTTCTCTAATTTGACTGACACCACTATTGCAGTACCTTTGTCTGATTGATGGTCTACTGGACATATTTCCACACATTGGCATGCCATTGAGGGACACACATTACTTAGGATACTATGGAGACTGTCTGTGGAAGCAGGAGCTTTATTCCATTGTGAATTCTCTGCAGGACTGTTCTTCAACTTGCAGTATCAGTTTCCCTCTGTCATGGAGTGTGTGCTCTCTCAGTGTGCAGGCTAACAGTGGTGGGTAGACAGGGCTTTTGAAAGTGGCTTTAGTATGAGTGTTTGTGCCTGTGCCTGCTGCAGTAGCAGCGCTGGGTAGCCTCTGATCAGCCTGAGCCTTGCCTGCAGAGAGCATGCGCTTCCTCCAATCCCATTCCATGTTCAAAGGTAGAGCAGGCCTCTCACAGGCCCCCTGTCTTTGATGTACTCTACGACACTAGAGTCACAGCGTTGCCTCCGCATGCCTCCTGGCAGCAGACGAGAGCGTGCCGAAAGGAGGAGGGAAAATACCACATTTAATTGGCTAGTCACAATGCATTTCTTCAGACACAGCTCATATTTCAATCGCAGACCTACTTTCTCTGCCTGTTGATGATATTTGGTTGAAAAAAGTAAAGAAGGGAACTAGCTGGTTCTCTTGGTGCATTGAAATCTACTGTGTGCGTGTTGGTTACAGAGCTGAGCCTGGATTAACATGAGAACAATGGCTCCCTCAAAATGGATACTCCATGCATCACTCACTCTGCCTCAGATGTAAAGCTCACCTAACCACATGAACTAGACAGAATTAACTTGGTTTGTTTAAAAATCTCAGGATTAATGGTGCATATTTGAATAAACAATGTCCTATTTCATCAGACATCAGCCATCACTGAGTGCACCACATTGTAGACCCAGCCGAGAACGATGCAATTCATCACAACAAGGGGTTAAGTTTTAGCATAACCCAGCGAATTATGCATGTTGATAAAGATGGAGCAGAGAGCAAGTGAAATCAAATGCATTTTGGTGCGAGATGTATATGAGCACCTTCTGACCATCTCAGAGGAGCATCTGTCTTAATGATTTATGCCAGCAGATAAACCTTTGAGAATTAGCAGCTCAGGGTGATATTTTCATCAGCATTGCTAATGGACAACCCATGGACGCATTTCCAAGAATAAGAAATTCTCAGAACAGATGAGGAGAAATTATAATATTTTTGAGAAAAGTTTGTCCAGGAATAGGAGTTTGTTGAGGAGACAGTTCTCAATGCCTTTTGACTGAAGCTAGACTCACTCTGCTCAAGGATTCTGACTCTACTTGCTCTTCTTGCCTGAATGGTACAGTACCGCACCTTTTTAATGGAGTAGGTCCACAGCTCCAGTCTACGTGCTGTATGAGTGACTCTGTGTTCAAGTGGTTTATTTATGAATGGTTGTCAGGAAAACACAGCCAGTTGCTATTGAATCGGACGTCTTTGTCGAGGTACACACCCATGTAACTTTTAGAGACTTGGCCGACTTGTACAGTAATTGCTCAATGATGACAAGCTCGCTGTCTCAGATGAATTAAAAAAAAAATTGCATCACCACTAATGCATATTAGTGGATTCCCACTCTTGATTACGTAATAAATGTGTTCGGTAGATGTAAGGTAGATGATGTTACGTATGTTCTTTCAACATAAGGCGTGGATGGGTGGTATGGAGTATTGACATGAACTCTATGCACTCCTAAAAGGTTCTTCGGCTAACCTCATAGGAGAACCCTTTTTGGTTCAAGGTAAAACCATTTTTGGTTCCAGGTAGAACCCTTTTGTGCTTCATGTACAAACGTTCCGGGGAAAGGGTTTTACATGGAAGCCAAAATGGTTCTACTTGGAACCAAACGGGTTCAACATGGAACCAGAAAGGGTTATTCAGTGTTCTCCTATGAAGAACCCTTCTAAGTTCTAGATAGCACCTTTTTTCTAAGAGTGTATTCAGTCAGTACTACAGTAATCCAAGCTCTGCTGATGAAAACCACTCAGTCATGTCACGGTATAACAACGAGGGAGATTTAGGAAGAGAGAGAGATTTGTAAGATACCACACCCTGCTCTTTGATGCTGTATCATAAATACCATTTTCATGTGGAAAAACACCTTTAAAGCCGGGCAGTAATCCAAGGTGATAAACTCTTTGTCAGCTGTACGTGTTACAAGAACAGCGAGGAGAATCCTATGCCTACACATTGGAAGGATTTACAGCAGGTTTTGTATGCATATTTGGACCTGCGTAGAGAAGCTACATTAAGTATCCTGAAGAATTGGAGCCCATTTTGCTACAAAATAAATGCTAGTCTGGAATGTTAGTTAGGCATGTTAGCAAAATATTTCAGTGCCATTTAAGAGTAATCACCTCTACAATAAAAACATTTTTTTATACATTCTTTTTGCTCTTTTGTTTATTGACTGTTTTATTTAGTAAAGAACACTGAGCTATAGTTTAGCTCAAATATTAAACCATCAGATATTATTTTGTTGTTGTTGCTGTTGTTACCCGAATCAAACAAGAGGGTAGATCATATATAGGTATTGGATAATAAAAATATTTTAGAACCTATACATATAAACATATATTCATATCTAAAATATTTTCATTATCCAATACCTATTGATTCTATCACACTATAATCAGATAAGAGCTGTGCTGCGACCAATTGTTTAAGCCCTTTGGAACCAATTGTAGGAGAAAGCCTGTCTTGGGATACACCCAGTGGAGAGAGGCTCATTAGTTAAATCCCCACCGTGGGCTAATGCAGCCCTCCAGGAGCACCGCAGAGAAAGGGGGTAGAGTAAGACATTTCTTTGACTCGTTCTCAGGGGTTTCTTTCCGACATTTTCTTGCATGCATCAGCAGCTGAGAGGGCATGCATGTCGCCCGTATTGAAGCCGTCTTCGGGTTTCTGCGCAAACCTTTGGTGTGATTTTCTTAAAAGGGGTCAACAGGGCACTGGATCAGATATACAGTGGGGAGAACAAGTATTTGATACACTGCCGATTTTGAAGGTTTTCCTACTTACAAAGCATGTAGAGGTCTGTAATTTTTTTATCATAGGTACACTTCAACTGTGAGAGACGGAATCTAAAACAAAAATCCAGAAAATCACATTGTACCATTTTTAAGTAATTAATTTGCATTTTATTGCCTGACATAAGTATTTGATACATCAGAAAAGCAGAACTTAATATGTGGTACAGAAACCTTTGTTTGCAATTACAGAGATCATACGTTTCCTGTAGGTCTTGACCAGGTTTTCAGACACTGCTGCAGGGATTTTGGCCCACTCCTCCATACACACTATCACTGGGCAATACGGACTTTCAGCTTCCTCCAAAGATTTTCTATTGGCTTCAGGTCTGGAGACTGGCTAGGCCACTCCAGGACCTTGAGATGCTTCTTACGGAGCCACCCCTTAGTTGCCCTGGCTGTGTGTTTCAGGTCGTTGTCATGCTGGAAGACCCAGCCACGACCCATCTTCAATGCTCTTACTGAGGAAGGGAGGTTGTTGGCCAAGATCTTGCGATACATGGCCCCATCCATCCTCCCCTCAATATGGCGCAGTTGTCCTGTCCCCTTTGCAGAAAAACATCCCCAAAGAATGATGTTCCCACCTCCATGCTTCACGGTTGGGATGGTGTTCTTGGGGCTGTACTCATCCTTCTTCTTCCTCCAAACACGGCGAGTGGAGTTCAGACCAAAAAGCTCTATTTTTGTCTCATCAGACCACATGACCTTCTCCCATTCCTCCTCTGGATCATCCAGATGGTCATTGGCAAACATCAGACGGGCCTGGACATGCGCTGGCTTGACCAGGGGGACCTTGCGTGCGCTGCAGGATTTTAATCCATGACGGCGTAGTGTGTTACTAATGGTTTTCTTTGAGACTGTGGTCCCAGCTCTCTTCAGGTCATTGACCAGGTCCTGCCGTGTAGTTCTGAGCTGATCCCTCACCTTCCTCATGATCATTGATGACCCACGAGGTGAGATCTTGCATGGAGCCCCAGACCGAGGGTGATTGACCGTCATCTTGAACTTCTTCCATTTTCTAATAATTGCGCCAACAGTTGTTGCCTTCTCACCAAGCTGCTTGCCTATTGTCCTGTAGCCCATTCCAGCCTTGTGCAGGTCTACAATTTTATTCCTGATGTCCTTACACTGCTCTCTGGTCTTGGCCATTGTGGAGAGGTTGGAGTCTGTTTGATTGAGTGTGTGGACAGGTCTTTTATACAGGTAACGAGTTCAAACAGGTGCAGTTAATACAGGTAATGAGTGGAGAACAGGAGGGCTTCTTAAAGAAAAACTAACAGGTCTGTGAGAGCCGGAATTCTTACTGGTTGGTAGGTGAGATCAAGTGATCAAATACTTATGTCATGCCATAAATTGCAAATTAATTACTTAAAAATCATACAATGTGATTTTCTGGATTCTTGTTTTAGATTTCGTCTCTCACAGTTGAAGTGTACCTATGATAAAAATTACAGACCTCTACGTGCTTTGTAAGTAGGAAAACCTGCAAAATCGGCAGTCTATCAAATACTTGTTTTCCCCACTGTAGTATGGTCGAGTATGTTACACATATGTTTTAGATTTTCAGTTTGATGTTAGAATGGATGGACACATGCTGCTTTTCGACTGTAGCTAGTGTATAGTGTATGCACCTTGTTTTATGCTAGGAAAACTGTGTTTCCATAGCTAGGGCTGACAGTGAGAATTTATGAACAGCAGAATCAACAAGCTCTGCATAATCAAAAACACTTGCTTTGTGAGAAGGTGTTAAAGTTCACAGTTAGCTATTGTTATGTAAATGCAAGCAGAAAAGTACCAGTGGTATGGTTTTAGCCCCAGGTGAGAGTAATTCCGCCGGAGCCATGGCCCAGTGAGACACGGGTGCTGGCCTGCGTAGATGGACAGAAAAGTCTGAGCCTTTTGGGAAAAACACTGGGGTAAATTCTGTATGGAAATGCGCCAATAGACAACTACAAACTAGAGTATTATTTTTTTCATCTTGATGCCTTTATCATCTTCAAATCAAATTGTATTTGCGCCGAATACAACAGGTATACAACCTTACTTACTTACAAGCTCTTAACCAACAATGCAATTTTAGGAGTTAGGAAATGATTTACTAAATAATCTAAAGTAAAAAAATGTAACACATTAAAATAACAATAATGAGGCTATATACTGTACAATGGGTCAATATGTGGGAGTACAATTTGTACCGAGTCAATGTGCGGGGGTACAGGTTAGTCGAGGCAATTGAAGTAATATGTACATGTAGGTAGGGGTAAAGTGACTATGCACAGATAATAAACAGTGAGTAGCAGCAGTGTAAAATAAAAAAGGGGGGGTCAATGCAAATAGTCCGGTGGCCATTTGATGAATTGTTCAGCAGTCTTATGGCTTGTAGGTAAAGCTGTTAAGGAGCCTTTTGGACCTAGACTTAGCGCTTCGGTACCACTTGCCGTGCGGTAGCAGAGAGAACAGTCTGGGTGGCTGGAGTCTTTGACATTTTTTTGGGCCTTCCTCTAACAAGCCTAGTATAGAGGTTCTGGAAGTTTGGCCCCAGTGATGTACTGGGCCGCACGCATTACCCTCTGTCGCGCCTTGAGGTCGGATGCCGAGCAGTTGCCATACCAGGTGGTGATGCAACCAGTCAGCATGCTCTCGAAGGTGCAGCTGTAGAACTTTTTGAGGATCTGGGGACCCATGCCACATATTTTCAGTATCCCGAGGGAGAAAAGGGATTGTCGTGCCCTCTTCACTAATGTCTTTGGATGTTTGGACCATGCTAGTTTGTTGGTGATGTGGACACCAAGGAACTTGAAGCTCTCGGCCCGCTCCACTGCAGCCCTGTTGATGTTAATGGGGGTGTGTCCGGCCCTCCTTTTCCTGTAGTCCATGATCAGCTCCTTTGTCTTGCTCACGTTGAGGGAGAGATTGTTGTCCTGGCACCACACTGCCAGGTCTCTGACCTCCTCCCTATAGGCTGTCCATTGTTGTCGGTGAACAGGTCAACCACTGTTGTGTAATCAGCAAACTTAATGATGGTGTTGGACTCGTGCTTGGCCACGGTATGCCTTTCAAGCACTTCATGGCTACAGACATGAGTGCCACAGGGCTGTATTCATTTAGGCAGGTTACCTTGGTGTTCTTTGGCACAGGAACTATGGTGGTCTGCTTAAAACATTACATTTACATTTAAGTCATTTAGCAGACGCTCTTATCCAGAGCGACTTACAAATTGGTGCTTTCACCTTATGACATCCAGTGGAACAGCCACTTTACAATAGTGCATCTAGGTCTTTTAAGGGGGGGGGGTGAGAAGGATTACTTTATCCTATCCTAGGTATTCCTTAAAGAGGGTGTAGGGCCTGGGTGTAGGGCCTGATCAGAGCCTGGAGGTACTGAGGTGCCGTTCCCCTCACAGCTCCGTAGGCAAGCACCATGGTCTTGTAGCGGATGCGAGCTTCAACTGGAAGCCAGTGGAGAGAGCGGAGGAGCGGGGTGACGTGAGAGAACTTGGGAAGGTTGAACACCAGACGGGCTGCGGCGTTCTGGATGAGTTGTAGGGGTTTAATGGCACAGGCAGGGAGCCCAGCCAACAGCGAGTTGCAGTAATCCAGACGGGAGATGACAAGTGCCTGGATTAGGACCTGCGCCGCTTCCTGTGTGAGGCAGGGTCGTACTCTGCGGATGTTGTAGAGCATGAACCTACAGGACCGGGCCACCGCCTTGATGTTATTTGAGAACGACAGGGTGTTGTCCAGGATCACGCCAAGGTTCTTAGCGCTCTGGGAGGAGGACACAATGGAGTTGTCAACCGTGATGGCGAGATCATGGAACGGGCAGTCCTTCCCCGGGAGGAAGAGCAGCTCCGTCTTGCCGAGGTTCAGCTTGAGGTGATGATCCGTCATCCACACTGATATGTCTGCCAGACATGCAGAGATGCGATTCGCCACCTGGTCGTCAGAAGGGGGAAAGGAGAAGATTAATTGTGTGTCGTCTGCAAAGCAATGATAGGAGAGACCATGTGAGGTTATGACAGAGCCAAGTGACTTGGTGTATAGCGAGAATAGGAGAGGGCCTAGAACAGAGCCCTGGGGGACACCAGTGGTGAGAGCACGTGGTGAGGAGACGGATTCTCGCCACGCCACCTGGTAGGAGCGACCTGTCAGGTAGGACGCAATCCAAGCGTGGGCCGCGCCGGAGATGCCCAACTCGGAGAGGGTGGAGAGGAGGATCTGATGGTTCACAGTATCGAAGGCAGCCGATAGGTCTAGAAGGATGAGAGCAGAGGAGAGAGAGTTAGCTTTAGCAGTGCGGAGCGCCTCCGTGATACAGAGAAGAGCAGTCTCAGTTGAATGACTAGTCTTGAAACCTGACTGATTTGGATCAAGAAGGTCATTCTGAGAGAGATAGCGGGAGAGCTGGCCAAGGACGGCACGTTCAAGAGTTTTGGAGAGAAAAGAAAGAAGGGATACTGGTCTGTAGTTGTTGACATCGGAGGGATCGAGTGTAGGTTTTTTCAGAAGGGGTGCAACTCTCGCTCTCTTGAAGACGGGAGGGACGTAGCCAGCGGTCAGGGATGAGTTGATGAGCGAGGTGAGGTAAGGGAGAAGGTCACCGGAGATGGTCTGGAGAAGAGAGGAGGGGATAGGGTCAAGCGGGCAGGTTGTTGGGCGGCCGGCCGTCACAAGACGCGAGATGTCATCTGGAGAGAGAGGGGAGAAAGAGGTCAGAGCACAGGGTAGGGCAGTGTGAGCAGAACCAGCGGTGTCGTTTGACTTAGCAAACGAGGATCGGATGTCGTCGACCTTCTTTTCAAAATGGTTGACGAAGTCATCTGCAGAGAGGGAGGAGGGGGGGGAGGGGGAGGAGGATTCAAGAGGGAGGAGAAGGTGGCAAAGAGCTTCCTAGGGTTAGAGGCAGATGCTTGGAATTTAGAGTGGTAGAAAGTGGCTTTAGCAGCAGAGACAGAGGAGGAAAATGTAGAGAGGAGGGAGTGAAAGGATGCCAGGTCCGCAGGGAGGAGTTTTCCTCCATTTCCGCTCGGCTGCCCGGAGCCCTGTTCTGTGAGCTCGCAGGTATTACAGACTCGGTCAGGGGGATGTTGAAAATATTAGTGAAGACACTTGCCAGTTGCTCCGCGCATGCTCTGAGTACATGTCCTGGTAATTTGTCTGGCCCTGTTTCCTTGTGAATGCTGACCTGTTTATTAAAGGTCTTACTTACATCGGATACAGAGGGCATGATCACACAGTCGTCCGGAACAGCTGGTGCTCTCATGCATGCTTCAGTGTTGGTCAAAGTGACCATAAAAGGCATTTTGCTCATCTGGTAGGCTTGCGTCACTGGGCAGCTCGCGGCTGGGTTTCACTTTGTAGTCCATATTAGTTTGCCATCCCTGCTTCATCCAACGAGCTTCAGAGCCGGTTTAGTAGGATTCAATCTTAGTCCTGTATTGACGCTTTACCTGTTTGATAGTTCGTCTGAGGGCATAGCGGGATTTCTTATAAGGGTCTGGATTAGTGTCCCTATCCTTGAAAACATTTAGCTCGGTGCGGATGTTGCCTGTGTTTTTTACATTGGATAAAAGTAGAAACTCAGAGCTACAAAATGGTATATCATATGGGAAAGAAATTCTGCTTTGAAAGTTGATAAACTGTTAAACTCACTTTTGAGAAAATGGCCTTTGAATATTTTTTGGTACGACTGGAGAGCCCTTCTTTATCTACACCCATCCAGAATCGTTCACACACTATTACGTTTTTAGCTTTAAGGGTTAACAATAGCAGCCAAGCATCCAAGCTAACTTTTTAGCTACTTCCAGACACAAATGAGTGAACAGCTCACTGAACATTACTCTCTCTAGCAGAGCTGGTTAGGCTGTTATTGTATCCAGAGCTTCGATGACTGCAGCTGTGCTGTTAGATTGCCAGTTCGTTAATTCAGAGCCTTTCACTCTCGGAGCGTTCAGAGCACACACTGGAGGCTCTGGCCAGTGAGTAGGGTTGATCCAAATTTTCTGACCTCACAACGGCAGTCAAGCACCGAACCCAACTGGCTAACATTGGTTAGCTTGCTAGCTACTTCCAGACACAAACATCCCATCCGCCCTAGCAGAGCTGGTTAGGCTGATTTCATGTTACCCAGAATGTTGGTGACTGTAACTGTACTGCTGGCAACAATTGAATTACGCTTTTTTGGCAACATTTACTGACACCGGCCATATTCAACGGGTGTGGAGCGTTCGTAAATTCCATCACTTATTCTGCTCTCTGGCACACTCAGACAAGAGTGCTCATCGGAGTAAATGGCCAGACTGAATTAATGAAAGCACCCGAAATGGTTACTTGCATAGTAGAATATTTGGTTCATTGTTTAGCTAGCTAGCTAAACAATGAACTTTAATACAAAACTCATGACGTTGCTACCTTGCATGAATCTGCAGGTAGCTAACCAACCATGTTCAATGTTAGCTAGCTAACATTAGGCTATAACTAGCCAAGCAACAACTCTGAGATATGAATAAAAGGTCATACATGTAATGTTAGCTAGCGAGCCAGACAGCTAACGTTAGCTAACTAGCACTACACTTTAACTTGAAATTAAACCACTTTCTGTCAAAATTTGAAAGTGTAATATTTTAAAATGTAGCTAGCTAGACTATCTTACCCATGGTCAGAGTACATAGCCAGAGCGAATTTACCAGCTGGTACATCTATCAACAGTTGTTGCAGTGACATTCTATTGAAAGCTAGCTAGACTATCTTACCCGTGGTCGGAGTACATAGCCAGAGCGAATTTACCAGCTAGTAACGTAAACTCGTACATCGCCTTGGTCCGTACAATTGCCCTTATTTTTGCGTCCCAAAAACGTAATACTTCCAGATCAACTGTAATGTCAATACCATTGTAAAGCACCGTTTCTCCCCTTTCCAACAAAATAAATGACATGACCTAAACGCTGCCCGTTTCTACATAATTCAAGTAGGCAATGAGCCCCGTCAGGTCTTTTTAAAAATGTCGAGTGGGGAAGCGAAACTAATGCGTGATAGTGAGGAGGAGAGATGTCGTTTGGGAAAACTGCTTTTTTTTCACTCGATCTGTCCAACTTATCACCTTATCGCCTCTAAAATGTAAATAAAACACTAGAATGTGTCATTACATACCTATTTGAAGGCTTGTTTCGCATTTGAATCCGGTTTTTAGGGCGGTGCTAAAGTGATCTTAGAAGTGAAACGGAGGCTTTGAGAATGAGGATCGCATGCAATGATGACGCAAAAAAAATAACTAGGTATCCCCCCTTACCCCCGTCACTGTCCATTTCTTGTTTTGAAACGATGAGAGAAGTGCTACATCTGGTGGAGAGAGATTGTAAGACAGAAATAGTTGCTTTATGTGTGCTGTACGTTACGACATGACACGCCACGATGTAACAGGGAGTTCCGTTTTTTCAACTTTTCTCCAATACTAGAGCCATTACCATGTCGATCAACGCTTGAATAGAAACCTAGTTCACACCCCCGATTTTGAAGTCAACACAGTAGCTACATTCCCATTAGTTTTCTTTGTAGCCTCGTTTGAATGTCGCGGTTACGCACATTTCTACGGAATGGGGTGAGTTTACGTTACATCTACCAACAGTTGTTGCAGTGACATTCTATTGAAAGCTGGCTAGACTATCCTACCCGTGGTCGGAGTACATAGCCAGAGCGAATTTACCAGCTAGTACGTCTATCAACAGTTGTTGCAGTGACATTCAATTGAAAGCTAGCTAGACTATCTTACCCGTATACATCATGGATGGACGCTTCTCCTGTTGGATGCCATGGTTGCCCTTAGTTTAAAGATGTAATCCGGAGACGGGTGTTTTATCCATCTCCTTAGCTATCATACTCGAATTCCACTGATTTCAAAACTCCATCCTCCAGAAAGTGGAGAGCAGCACTTATGCAGTTTTACTATGCGATACAAAAAAAGCTGCGTTTGACAGGATTACCTAGACATACTGACTAGCTCCAATAGACAGAAACGTGCTATATTGCAGACCAATCCAAATTAATCTCTTGGCATGTCCAGCCCACTTATTATCTCAGCCAATCATGGCTAGCGGGAATGTTCCTCTCTTTTTCTGTGGCTAAAGCAACGAGGCTCGTAATTTAACCTGTTGCTCCTACCCTCTACTTTTTTGAACATTCTGTTAAAAATCGCGCAACATTTCAGCGCCCTGCTACTCATGCCAGGAATATAGTACGTTCATATGATTAGAATGTGTGGATAGAAAACACTCGGACGTTTCTAAAACTGATTAAATCACGACTGTGGCTATAACATAACGTGCGTTACATCGGAAAGCGCAGGAAAACCTGATCACAGAAAATGGAAATAAATATCCTTGCGCCACTTCCAGCAATTGTTCACAGTGAGCCGAATTACATAAGACCGAGGTTTCAACTCCCACAGCATCCCCATGTTGTCTAGAGTCTTGTGATTTGAATCAGCTTTGATTCTTGGTTGAACCGAATCAGGGGAACCACTTACCTCCAGTCTCCGCCCAGATCATTTGGAAGAGCTCTCTCCTGAAATGTTTTCCAAGACGACAGCTAATAATTTTTACATCGCCTCCTGATGAATTTTATCGCGTATTAACGTGTACTAATACCTAAAGTTGCATTACAAAAGTATTTCGAAGTGTTTTGTGAAAGTTTATCGTCGACTTTTTGAATTTTAAAAAATTACGTTATGTTATGAAACGCTCTTTTTTTCCGTTGATCACACAGTCTACATATAATGATATCTAGGCTATATATGGACCGATTTAATCGAAAAAAAGACCCAATAGTGATTATGGGACATCTAGGAGTGCCAACAAAGAAGATGGTCAAAGGTAATGAATGTTTTCTATTTTATTGTGCGGTTTGTGTAACGCCGAAATGCTAATTATTTTGTTTACGTCCCCTGCGGGTCTTTTGTGTTGTAGTGTATTGTTGCATGCTATCAGATAATAGCTTCTCATGCTTTCGCCGAAAAGCATTTTAAAAATCTGACTTGTTGCCTGGATTCACAACGAGTGTAGCTTTAATTCAATACCCTGCATGTGTATTTTAATGAACTTTTGAGTTTTAACTAATACTATTAGCATTTAGCGTAGCGCATTTGCATTTCCAGAGCTCTGTAACGCCGTTCTTCGGTTGTAGAAAGAGAGTCGGACCGAAATGCAGCGTGTAGGTTACTCATGACTTTAATGAAAGAATGCGTACATGAAATAACTCAATAACATACAAAGCAAAACACCAAACGGAACGTGAAACTAATTACAGCCTATCTGGTGACTATAACACAGAGACAGGACAAACACCCACAAAATACGACGCGAACTCAGGCTACCTAAATACGGTTCCCAATCAGAGACAACGATAAGCAGCTGACTCCAATTGAGAATCGCCTCAGGCAGCCAAGCCTAACTAGACACACCCCTAATCAACACAATCCCAATTACTACAAACCCCAATACGAAACACAACATATAAACCCATGTCACACCCTGGCTTACCCAACCATATACCAAAAACACAAAATATCATGACCAAGGCGTGACAGAACCCCCCCCCTAAGGTGCGGACTCCGGAACGCACCTCAAGAGCATAGGGAGGGTCCGGGTGGGCGTCTGTCCATGGTGGCGGTTCTGGCTCGGGACGTGGACCCCACTCCATGAATGTCCTAGTTCCTCCCCTTTGCGTCCTGGGATAATCCACCTTCTCCGCCGACCATGGCCTAATAGTCCTCACCCTGATCCCCACATAACTGAGGGGCAGCTCGGGACAGAGGGGCAGCTCGGGACCGAGGGGCAGCTCGGGACAGAGGGACAGCTCGGGACAGAGGAGCATCTCGTGACAGAGGGGCAGCCCGGGACTGAGGGGCAGCTCGGGACTGAGGGGCAGCTCGGGACTGAGGGGCAGCTCAGGACAGAGGGGCGTCTCAGGACAGAGGGGCATCTCGGGACAGAGGCAGCCCGGGACTGAGGGGCAGCCCGGGACTGAGGGGAAGCCCAGTACTGAGAGGATGCCCAGTACTGAGAGGACGCCCAGTACTGAGAGGACGCCCAGTACTGAGATGAAGCTCAGACAGGTAGTAGGCTCCGGTAACTCCTGGCTGGCTGGCGGATCTAGCTGCTCTATGCAGACTGACAGCTCTGACTGCTCCATGCAGGCTGACAGCTCTCTGCAGACTGGCAGATCCTGGCTGACTGGCACTTCTGGCGGATCCTGGCACACTGGCACCTCTGGCGAATCCTGGCAGACTTGCACCTCTGGCGGATCCTGGCAGACTGGCACTTCTGGCGGATCCTGGCAGACTGGCACTTCTGGCGGATCCTGGCAGACTGGCACTTCTGGCGGATCCTGGCAGACTGGCACTTCTGGCGGATCCTGGCAGACTGGCACCTCTGGCGGATCCTGGCAGACTGGCACTTCTGGCGGATCCTGGCAGACTGGCACTTCTGGCGGATCCTGGCAGACTGGCGACGCTGGGCAGACTGGCGACGCTGGGCAGACTGGCGACGCTGGGCAGACTGGTGACGCTGGGCAGACTGGGAGCACTGGCAGCGCTGGGCAGACGGGGAGCACTGGCGGCGCTGGGCAGACTGACAGCTCTGACTGCTTCATGCAGACTGACAGCACTTGGCAGACTGACAGATCTCTGCAGACTGGCAGCTCAGGCTGCTCCGAACAGGCAGGAGGCTCCGGCTGCGCTGAACAGGCGGGAGACTCCAACAGCGTAGGAGAGGAGAAAAGCGCTGGCTGCGCTGAACAGGCGAGGCGCACTGGAGGCCTGGTGCATGGTGCTGGAACTGGTGGTACTGGCGCGAGGACACGCACAGGAAGCCTGGTGCGGGGAGCTGCTACCGGAGGACTGGTGTGTAGAGGTGGCTCTGGATAGACCGGACCGTGCAGGCGCACTGGAGCTCTTGAGCACCGAGCCTGCCCAAGCTTACCTGGCTCGATGCCCACTCTAGCCCGGCCAATAGGAAGAGCTGGTATGTGTCGCAGCTGGCTCTGCACCCGCACTGGAAACACCGTGCGCTCCATAGCATAACACGGTGCCTGCCCGGTCTCTCTAGCCCAACGGTGAGCACAGGGAGTATGCGCAGGTCTCCTACCTGGCATAACTACTCTCCCTTCTAGCCCCCCCCAATACATTTCTTGGGGTGACTTTCCGGTTTCCAACCGCGTCGCCGTGCTGCTTCCTCATACCTGCGCCTCTCCGCTTTAGCTGCTTCTATTTCCTCCTTGGGACGGCGATATTCTCCCGGCTGCGCCCAGGGTCCTTTACCGTCTAATTCCTCCTCCCATGTCCAAATCTCCAAATGGTGCAGTCTCTCCCACTGCAACTGTTCTTCATGATTAACAGGGAGAGTAGGCTCAGGTCTGACTCCTGACTCAGCCACTCTCTCTCTGCGCTTTCCCCCGTTACTTTCCGTTTTCGCTCTGTATAGCCGTGCTTTCCTTCTCGAATCCATACGTCTATAGCCCTCTTCGCATTGCTGTAGGGAATCCCAGGCGGGCTCCTGCACTCGCTCTGGATCGGCCGCCCACCTGTCGATTTCTTCCCACGTAGTATACTCCATGCTTCTGCTGTCCATAACGTCCTCCTTCAGATCCTGCCAGTTCACACGCTGCTCGGTCCGTGAGTGGTGGGTGTTTCTGTAACACCGTTCTTCGGTTGTAGAAAGAGAGTCGGACCGAAATGCAGCGTGTAGGTTACTCATGACTTTAATGAAAGAATGCGTACATGAAATAACTCAATAACATACAAAGCAAAACACCAAACGGAACGTGAAACTAATTACAGCCTATCTGGTGACTATAACACAGAGACAGGACAAACACCCACAAAATACGACGCGAACTCAGGCTACCTAAATACGGTTCCCAATCAGAGACAACGATAAGCAGCTGACTCCAATTGAGAATCGCCTCAGGCAGCCAAGCCTAACTAGACACACCCCTAATCAACACAATCCCAATTACTACAAACCCCAATACGAAACACAACATATAAACCCATGTCACACCCTGGCTTACCCAACCATATACCAAAAACACAAAATATCATGACCAAGGCGTGACAGAACCCCCCCCCCTAAGGTGCGGACTCCGAACGCACCTCAAGAGCATAGGGAGGGTCCGGGTGGGCGTCTGTCCATGGTGGCGGTTCTGGCTCGGGACGTGGACCCCACTCCATGAATGTCCTAGTTCCTCCCCTTTGCGTCCTGGGATAATCCACCTTCTCCGCCGACCATGGCCTAATAGTCCTCACCCTGATCCCCACATAACTGAGGGGCAGCTCGGGACAGAGGGGCAGCTCGGGACCGAGGGGCAGCTCGGGACAGAGGGACAGCTCGGGACAGAGGAGCATCTCGTGACAGAGGGGCAGCCCGGGACTGAGGGGCAGCTCGGGACTGAGGGGCAGCTCGGGACTGAGGGGCAGCTCAGGACAGAGGGGCGTCTCAGGACAGAGGGGCATCTCGGGACAGAGGCAGCCCGGGACTGAGGGGCAGCCCGGGACTGAGGGGAAGCCCAGTACTGAGAGGATGCCCAGTACTGAGAGGACGCCCAGTACTGAGAGGACGCCCAGTACTGAGATGAAGCTCAGACAGGTAGTAGGCTCCGGTAACTCCTGGCTGGCTGGCGGATCTAGCTGCTCTATGCAGACTGACAGCTCTGACTGCTCCATGCAGGCTGACAGCTCTCTGCAGACTGGCAGATCCTGGCTGACTGGCACTTCTGGCGGATCCTGGCACACTGGCACCTCTGGCGAATCCTGGCAGACTTGCACCTCTGGCGGATCCTGGCAGACTGGCACTTCTGGCGGATCCTGGCAGACTGGCACTTCTGGCGGATCCTGGCAGACTGGCACTTCTGGCGGATCCTGGCAGACTGGCACTTCTGGCGGATCCTGGCAGACTGGCACCTCTGGCGGATCCTGGCAGACTGGCACTTCTGGCGGATCCTGGCAGACTGGCACTTCTGGCGGATCCTGGCAGACTGGCGACGCTGGGCAGACTGGCGACGCTGGGCAGACTGGCGACGCTGGGCAGACTGGTGACGCTGGGCAGACTGGGAGCACTGGCAGCGCTGGGCAGACGGGGAGCACTGGCGGCGCTGGGCAGACTGACAGCTCTGACTGCTTCATGCAGACTGACAGCACTTGGCAGACTGACAGATCTCTGCAGACTGGCAGCTCAGGCTGCTCCGAACAGGCAGGAGGCTCCGGCTGCGCTGAACAGGCGGGAGACTCCAACAGCGTAGGAGAGGAGAAAAGCGCTGGCTGCGCTGAACAGGCGAGGCGCACTGGAGGCCTGGTGCATGGTGCTGGAACTGGTGGTACTGGCGCGAGGACACGCACAGGAAGCCTGGTGCGGGGAGCTGCTACCGGAGGACTGGTGTGTAGAGGTGGCTCTGGATAGACCGGACCGTGCAGGCGCACTGGAGCTCTTGAGCACCGAGCCTGCCCAAGCTTACCTGGCTCGATGCCCACTCTAGCCCGGCCAATAGGAAGAGCTGGTATGTGTCGCAGCTGGCTCTGCACCCGCACTGGAAACACCGTGCGCTCCATAGCATAACACGGTGCCTGCCCGGTCTCTCTAGCCCAACGGTGAGCACAGGGAGTATGCGCAGGTCTCCTACCTGGCATAACTACTCTCCCTTCTAGCCCCCCCCAATACATTTCTTGGGGTGACTTTCCGGTTTCCAACCGCGTCGCCGTGCTGCTTCCTCATACCTGCGCCTCTCCGCTTTAGCTGCTTCTATTTCCTCCTTGGGACGGCGATATTCTCCCGGCTGCGCCCAGGGTCCTTTACCGTCTAATTCCTCCTCCCATGTCCAAATCTCCAAATGGTGCAGTCTCTCCCACTGCAACTGTTCTTCATGATTAACAGGGAGAGTAGGCTCAGGTCTGACTCCTGACTCAGCCACTCTCTCTCTGCGCTTTCCCCCGTTACTTTCCGTTTTCGCTCTGTATAGCCGTGCTTTCCTTCTCGAATCCATACGTCTATAGCCCTCTTCGCATTGCTGTAGGGAATCCCAGGCGGGCTCCTGCACTCGCTCTGGATCGGCCGCCCACCTGTCGATTTCTTCCCACGTAGTATACTCCATGCTTCTGCTGTCCATAACGTCCTCCTTCAGATCCTGCCAGTTCACACGCTGCTCGGTCCGTGAGTGGTGGGTGTTTCTGTAACACCGTTCTTCGGTTGTAGAAAGAGAGTCGGACCGAAATGCAGCGTGTAGGTTACTCATGACTTTAATGAAAGAATGCGTACATGAAATAACTCAATAACATACAAAGCAAAACACAAACGGAACGTGAAACTAATTACAGCCTATCTGGTGACTATAACACAGAGACAGGACAAACACCCACAAAATACGACGCGAACTCAGGCTACCTAAATACGGTTCCCAATCAGAGACAACGATAAGCAGCTGACTCCAATTGAGAATCGCCTCAGGCAGCCAAGCCTAACTAGACACACCCCTAATCAACACAATCCCAATTACTACAAACCCCAATACGAAACACAACATATAAACCCATGTCACACCCTGGCTTACCCAACCATATACCAAAAACACAAAATATCATGACCAAGGCGTGACAAGCTCTAGTTGGGACGCAAGCGTCCCGAATAGAAGCAAGAGGTTAACAATTGTATTCGTATTTCTCAGATGACATACACATTTGTTATTAAGGCACATGCAAGTTCACATGTTCGAGATGGCATTTCTGCCAAAAAACGCATTTTGATATACATACTTGTACATGCAAACGTCTCTCCTGTGAAGTAGTGACCTGCGACATATGCCTAATTTCCTGAAACAGGTCACAAATATAGATGAAAACTCTCTTTGTAGATAGTGTGGTCTACAGCTTATCGTGAGGTTCTCTACCTCAGGCGAGCACAACCTCGATACTTCCTTAATATTAGAGATCGTGCTCCAGCTGTTATTGACAAATAAACACAGACCACCACCCCTCGTCTCACCGGAGGTAGCTGTTCTGTCTTGCCGATGCATGGATAACCCAGCCAACTGTATATTATCTATGTCGTCGTTCAGCCACGACTCGGTGGAACATAAGATATTACAGTTTTTAATGTCCCGTTTGTAGGATAATTATCAATCGGAGCGCACCCAGCTTATTGTCCAGCGATTGTACGTTGGCTTATAGGATGGATGGTCGAGGCGGGTTGAATTCTCGCTGTTCTATTATCCAGAAGCTCTTTTCGGTCATAAGAGAAGGTAACAGAAATATTATGTATTAAATAAGTTACAAACAATGTGCCATTTAGATTCTGAACCTGGCTTGAGGTTCACCGACGGGACATTGTCCAGCACGTCGGAGCATCATGTCCATAGCAGTGCATATTTTAATGTAATCTGACCTTTTCCTATTAGTAAATGGGATAAAAACTATTGTTTTGTTAGTAATGATTGGGGAACAGGAGGCCACAAAGCAGACAGGTCCCCACTTAACCAGAATGTATCTTTTTAGCACTTAGAGGAGTGGTTTTGAGGGCTGTTATCTATGGCCTCTCCTTGAACAAGTAAACAGACCATTTATTATGAACTCAGGTTTAAGGTAGAGCATTAATCCTCAATGACAGTTTGCCTACTTATTAAGGCAGCCCGATCTTTCGCTGGCTAGAGCAGATGGGTTTCAGCTGCTGCTACTCTAATGTACCAACTCACTAGATAAGCCTTTTTGGCTGAGACCAGTATCATCTATGAAATATGGTGAGTTAATGTTGGTTAGTTAAAGATTAAATGTCAACATACTGTACATGAGATATTCTGCCTGCGAAGGCAAGCTATTAAAACGCCTCCTTCTTGGTTAGTTCCTGTATGATTTTTCTGCTGTCTCAAGGGATTAGAATTTGGAAAGTTTGAGAACCTTACTCTCTCACATTTCCATCTACAGCGGTAGGACCTGTTCATTGGCCCTGTGAGATGTTCTAATAAGTCTGGTCCATGGTGAACTGATCTTCAGCCATGTATTTGACTGAGGCGCCTCCCGATTGGACAGGAGCTTGGGCCCTCTTTCTACTTTTCCTGCTGTTGCGCAACAGCTCCTGTAGAGCCAGCTGCTGGAGAGCATGTCCTGACTTGAACCCAAAATGACAAACTGAGTCACACTCTCAGAATTAGGCACACCTCAGCCTAGCACCCCCGGCCCATGGGTGGGCCATCCTCCTCTTCCTCTACCCGAACAGACCTTACCACTTCCAGGTCAGGTCATGGGGGTCCAGTCATGTCACGATGAAGATAGAAGTTCATAAGTTCCTCACTTACTCACTCGCTCACTCACTCACTCACTCACTTTCTGCATTGAGCCCAACGAGTACCAGATCCAAGAGACACTGATATGTCTCTGCTGAGCACCTTGCTCTCTCTGTTATCTCTTTCACACTTTGAATCTTAGAGTAGAGTCTATATAAAATGTTTGATTATTATTTGGAGGTGGTTTTATCTGTCACAATGACGCAGGCTAATATGACGGATACCATCCTATTGAGTGTTATCATTGAGTATGCACTGGGTTCCTACACCAGGGAATTCCATCAGGAAGTGGTACAGGTTGAAAAGGCAGCACAGACTTTGGTACAGTGAAATGAGGCTTGCGTGAACCCCACCAACATATTGTAGCACATAAATCGACAGCAGCCGGTGGGAATCACACATAAGACTTAGAGAGAGAAAGAAGAGTGGGAGAAAGGAGGTAATTTCAGACTTGAAGGCCCTGCCCATTTTTGAGGAGTAGTAGCACTCCCTCTGTGACAGCACCAGCCCTCTATGAGGAGAAGAACGGACCCCCACTATCGCTTACAGTACAGTCCAGGGTCTGAAAAGCACGGCTGAAAACACTCTCTCCTCGTATTCCTCAACATACACACAGTTCCAGGTTGCACTTCCGGGTTGGAGCGAGCGGTCGCATCTGCACTCGGTCCGCAGGTAGTATTACATTTCATTACATTTCATTATAGTACAACGGTTTGATTTGTCTAATCTTAGCAATTTCTTCTTAGCTAGCTACACAGCCGTCTTTGTATCATAGATAATTGCGTAATTATCGTATTTCGTCGTCCTAACGCAGTCTACACTGCCCTGCAGCTAGCCAGCTAGCTAACGTCCACCGTTAGCTAGTCCACCGTCTACCGATTAGCAGCACAACTATTACACTCAACTGAACGACTTGATTAGTGTAGTGTTAGCTAGCTACATAGTTGTCTTTGCTGTCTTCGTACCCAAGATAATTGTGTAGTTTAGAGTGTGTAGTTTTATGTCGTCCTTAACATAGGAGACTCTGCTAGCTAGCCAACAGCTAGCCAACGTCTACCGAACAGAACTTCTGCACTCAACAATCCGTCGCATTTCGCTCGCTCCACAGGTAGTATCACATTTTTCATTTCATTTCATTACAGTACAACGGCTTGATTTGTTTGATCGTAGCTAGCTACATAGCTAGCTACATAGCCGTCTTTGTATCAAATATAATTGTGTAGTCTAGAGCGATTTCCTAGGTTAGCCAGCCAGCTATTGTCGTTCTTTAACGCAACGTAACGTAATCAACACTGCTAGCTAGCCAGCTAGCCCCGAATAGCAGCACAGTAGAAACTATTACACTCAACGGAACGACTTGATTAGTGTAGTGTCAACAACCCAGCCAATGCCAACTAGCCTACTTAGTCAACAACGCAGCCTCTGCCAGCTAGCCTACTTCAGCAGTACTGTATCATTTTAATCATTTTAGTCAATAAGATTCTTGCTACGTAAGCTTAACTCTCTGAACACTCGTGACGTGTAGTCCACTTGTCATTCCAATCTCCTTTGCATTAGCGTAGCCTCTTGTGTAGCCTGTCAACTATGTGTCTGTCTATCCCTGTTCTCTCCTCTCTGCACAGACCATACAAACGCTCCACACCGCGTGGCCGCGGCCACCCTAATCTGGTGGTCCCAGCGCGCACGACCCACGTGGAGTTCCAGGTCTCCGGTAGCCTCTGGAACTGCCGATCTGCGGCCAACAAGGCAGAGTTCATCTCCGCCTATGTCTCCCTCCAGTCCCTCGACTTCTTGGCACTGACGGAAACATGGATCACCACAGACAACACTGCTACTCCTACTGCTCTCTCTTCGTCTGCCCACGTGTTCTCGCACACCCCGAGAGCTTCTGGTCAGCGGGGTGGTGGCACCGGGATCCTCATCTCTCCCAAGTGGTCATTCTCTCTTTCTCCCCTTACCCATCTGTCTATCGCCTCCTTTGAATTCCATGCTGTCACAGTTACCAGCCCTTTCAAGCTTAACATCCTTATCATTTATCGCCCTCCAGGTTCCCTCGGAGAGTTCATCAATGAGCTTGATGCCTTGATAAGCTCCTTTCCTGAGGACGGCTCACCTCTCACAGTTCTGGGCGACTTTAACCTCCCCACGCCTACCTTTGACTCATTCCTCTCTGCCTCCTTCTTTCCACTCCTCTCCTCTTTTGACCTCACCCTCTCACCTTCCCCCTACTCACAAGGCAGGAAATACGCTCGACCTCATCTTTACTAGATGCTGTTCTTCCACTAACCTCGTTGCAACTCCCCTCCAAGTCTCCGACCACTACCTTGTATCCTTTTCCCTCTCGCTCTCATCCAACACTTCCCACACTGCCCCTACTCGGATGGTATCGCGCCGTCCCAACCTTCGCTCTCTCTCCCCCCGCTACTCTCTCCTCTTCCATCCTATCATCTCTTCCCTCTGCTCAAACCTTCTCCAACCTATCTCCTGATTCTGCCTCCTCAACCCTCCTCTCCTCCCTTTCTGCATCCTTTGACTCTCTATGTCCCCTATCCTCCAGGCCGGCTCGGTCCTCCCCTCCCGCTCCGTGGCTCGACGACTCATTGCGAGCTCACAGAACAGGGCTCCGGGCAGCCGAGCGGAAATGGAGGAAAACTCGCCTCCCTGCGGACCTGACATCCTTTCACTCCCTCCTCTCTACATTTTCCTCTTCTCTCTCTGCTGCTAAAGCCACTTTCTACCACTCTAAATTCCAAGCATCTGCCTCTAACCCTAGGAAGCTCTTTGCAACCTTCTCCTCCCTCCTGAATCCTCCTCCCCCTCCCCCCTCCTCCTCTCTGCAGATGACTTCGTCAACCATTTTGAAAAGAAGGTCGACGACATCCGATCCTCGTTTGCTAAGTCAAACGACACCGCTGGTTCTGCTCACACTGCCCTACCCTGTGCTCTGACCTCTTTCTCCCCTCTCTCTCCAGATGAAATCTCGCGTCTTGTGACGGCCGGCCGCCCTACAACCTGCCCGCTTGACCCTATCCCCTCCTCTCTTCTCCAGACCATTTCCGGAGACCTCCTCCCTTACCTCACCTCGCTCATCAACTCATCCCTGACCGCTGGCTACGTCCCTTCCGTCTTCAAGAGAGCGAGAGTTGCACCCCTTCTGAAAAAACCTACACTCGATCCCTCCGATGTCAACAACTACAGACCAGTATCCCTTCTTTCTTTTCTCTCCAAAACTCTTGAACGTGCCGTCCTTGGCCAGCTCTCCCGCTATCTCTCTCAGAATGACCTTCTTGATCCAAATCAGTCAGGTTTCAAGACTAGTCATTCAACTGAGACTGCTCTTCTCTGTATCACGGAGGCGCTCCGCACTGCTAAAGCTAACTCTCTCTCCTCTGCTCTCATCCTTCTAGACCTATCGGCTGCCTTCGATACTGTGAACCATCAGATCCTCCTCTCCACCCTCTCCGAGTTGGGCATCTCCGGCGCGGCCCACGCTTGGATTGCGTCCTACCTGACAGGTCGCTCCTACCAGGTGGCGTGGCGAGAATCCGTCTCCACACCACGTGCTCTCACCACTGGTGTCCCCAGGGCTCTGTTCTAGGCCCTCTCCTATTCTCGCTATACACCAAGTCACTTGGCTCTGTCATAACCTCACATGGTCTCTCCTATCATTGCTATGCAGACGACACACAATTAATCTTCTCCTTTCCCCTTCTGATGACCAGGTGGCGAATCGCATCTCTGCATGTCTGGCAGACATATCCGTGTGGATGACGGATCACCACCTCAAGCTGAACCTCGGCAAGACGGAGCTGCTCTTCCTCCCGGGAAGGACTGCCCGTTCCATGATCTCGCCATCACGGTTGACAACTCCATTGTGTCCTCCTCCCAGAGCGCTAAGAACCTTGGCGTGATCCTGGACAACACCCTGTCGTTCTCAACTAACATCAAGGCGGTGGCCCGTTCCTGTAGGTTCATGCTCTACAACATCCGCAGAGTACGACCCTGCCTCACACAGGAAGCGGCGCAGGTCCTAATCCAGGCACTTGTCATCTCCCGTCTGGATTACTGCAACTCGCTGTTGGCTGGGCTCCCTGCCTGTGCCATTAAACCCCTACAACTCATCCAGAACGCCGCAGCCCGTCTGGTGTTCAACCTTCCCAAGTTCTCTCACGTCACCCCGCTCCTCCGCTCCCTCCACTGGCTTCCAGTTGAAGCTCGCATCCGCTACAAGACCATGGTGCTTGCCTACGGAGCTGTGAGGGGAACGGCACCTCAGTACCTCCAGGCTCTGATCAGGCCCTACACCCAAACAAGGGCACTGCGTTCATCCACCTCTGGCCTGCTCGCCTCCCTACCACTGAGGAAGTACAGTTCCCGCTCAGCCCAGTCAAAACTGTTCGCTGCTCTGGCCCCCCAATGGTGGAACAAACTCCCTCACGACGCCAGGACAGCGGAGTCAATCACCACCTTCCGGAGACACCTGAAACCCCACCTCTTTAAGGAATACCTAGGATAGGATAAAGTAATCCCTCTCACCCCCCCCCTGAAAAGATTTAGATGCACTACTGTTCCACTGGAGGTCATAAGGTGAATGCACCAATTTGTAAGTCGCTCTGGATAAGAGCGTCTGCTAAATGACTTAAATGTAAAATGTAAATGTAGTGGTCAGTGATCTTAAAACATGGCATTTACTGTTAAATTAGATAAGAATATGCTGAAAATGTATTCATGACAAATCTACAAATCTACATACCATAATTACAATGTACTGGTAACTGCCAAAATAAAGGAAACACTTGAGTAAATGAGGGATACAAAGTTTATTGAAAGGAGGTGCTTCCACACAGGTGTGGTTCCTGAGTTAATTAAACAGTTAACATCCCAACAAGCTAGGGTCATGAATGAAAATGCCTAGCAGCCCATTATTTTGGCAACTATGGCTAGAAGATGGGATCTCAGTGACTCAAAGGAGCATAGGTGGTTTAAAGGGTGTGTATGTGTGTGTGTCTCAGTCACTAGATCTCAACTCAATTGAACACAGTAAGGGAAACTGGAGCTTTTAGGGGTTATTACGACCACACAAAGGGGATGCAGCCGGGAAATTTGAGGCATTATCAAATGCTTGTCAAATTGTGAATGAGAGACTGATGAAGTGTGTACAGCCTGCGCAAAAAAACCAAAGCAGAGCTCAGAGCCTTTCATGCAACTTTTTTCAAATCATCATTACAGTCGCATCATGCAGCCTTAGAATGTATTAACATAATGACATATAGCCCAACATTTGTATTACAACTAGTTACATACAGTGCCTTGCGAAAGTATTCGGCCCCCTTGAACTTTGCGACCTTCTGCCACATTTCAGGCTTCAAACATAAAGATATAAAACTGTATTTTTTTGTGAAGAATCAACAACAAGTGGGACACAATCATGAAGTGGAATGACATTTACTGGATATTTCAAACTTTTTTAACAAATCAAAAACTGAAAATTTGGGCGTGCAAAATTATTCAGCCCCCTTAAGTTAATACTTTGTAGCGCCACCTTTTGCTGCGATTACAGCTGTAAGTCGCTTGGGGTATGTCTCTATCAGTTTTGCACATCGAGAGACTGACATTTTTTCCCATTCCTCCTTGCAAAACAGCTCGAGCTCAGTGAGGTTGGATGGAGAGCATTTGTGAACAGCAGTTTTCAGTTCTTTCCACAGATTCTCGATTGGATTCAGGTCTGGACTTTGACTTGGCCATTCTAACACCTGGATATGTTTATTTTTGAACCACTCCATTGTAGATTTTGCTTTATGTTTTGGATCATTGTCTTGTTGGAAGACAAATCTCCGTCCCAGTCTCAGGTCTTTTGCAGACTCAGGTTTTCTTCCAGAATGGTCCTGTATTTGGCTCCATCCATCTTCCCATCAATTTGAACCATCTTCCCTGTCCCTGCTGAAGAAAAGCAGGCCCAAACCATGATGCTGCCACCACCATGTTTGACAGTGGGGATGGTGTGTTCAGGGTGATGAGCTGTGTTGCTTTTACGCCAAACATAACGTTTTGCATTGTTGCCAAAAAGTTCAATTTTGGTTTCATCTGACCAGAGCACCTTCTTCCACATGTTTGGTGTGTCTCCCAGGTGGCTTGTGGCAAACTTTAAACAACACTTTTTATGGATATCTTTAAGAAATGGCTTTCTTCTTGCCACTCTTCCATAAAGGCCAGATTTGTGCAATATACGACTGATTGTTGTCCTATGGACAAGAGAGTCTCCCACCTCAGCTGTAGATCTCTGCAGTTCATCCAGAGTGATCATGGGCCTCTTGGCTGCATCTCTGATCAGTCTTCTCCTTGTATGAGCTGAAAGTTTAGAGGGACGGCCAGGTCTTGGTAGATGCAGTGGTCTGATACTCCTTCCATTTCAATATTATCGCTTGCACAGTGCTCCTTGGGATGTTTAAAGCTTGGGAAATCTTTTTGTATCCAAATCCGGCTTTAAACTTCTTCACAACAGTATCTCGGACCTGCCTGGTGTGTTCCTTGTTCTTCATGATGCTCTCTGCGCTTTTAACGGACCTCTGAGACTATCACAGTGCAGGTGCATTTATACGGAGACTTGATTACATACAGGTGGATTGTATTTATCATCGTTAGTCATTTAGGTCAACATCGGACCATTCAGAGATCCTCACTGAACTTCTGGAGAGAGTTTGCTGCACTGAAAGTAAAGGGGCTGAATAATTTTGCACGCCCAATTTTTCAGTTTTTGATTTGTTAAAAAAGTTTGAAATATCCAATAAATGTCGTCCCACTTGTTGTTGATTCTTCACAAAAAAATACCGTTTTATATCTTTATGTTTGAAGCCTGAAATGTGGCAAAAGGTCGCAAAGTTCAAGGGGGCCGAATACTTTCGCAAGGCACTGTAAATAACTCTAAATTAAGCATATAGGAGTACCTGTGTCTTTGTTAACCGCTCATCACAGTATAGCCGCATGTGTGCACTCCCTCAAATCGTTTGGAGAAAATATTCTTTCTAATGTATTCAGCTGTGTTCAATTTATTCTTCATATAATAAAATAATATAAAATAATGCCATGAATTCTGAGAAAATAGTGTCTGCTAAATTAACTAGTGTAGCCCACAGCCATATGACATATCCAAATCAGGGCCTAACATAAGAACAACTCAGACTATGCTATTCTGTTTTTCTGAAATAGACAACATTTTCTTCATATTATGTTTCTTTAGACCTGTATAAAATAAATAATGCATTTATTGTGATGGTATAGGCTATACTACATGGATTTATTAGATGTTTTTCAATGTAGATGTTCCAAAGGTCTGCATCACTAGCTTGTATGCTATGCGTGGAAGCCAGGAAATGCTAAATGTGTTTATATCAATTAACAGTCAATTACCATGTGACTGGCAGTTATTTGCTTGACAATCACCGGCTAATAAAACGTCATGACCCCCACACCCCTAGCTGTGCCTGAGACAATTTTTCCACCACCATCAACAAAACACCAAATGATGGAATTTCTCGTGAAATAATGGTGTCGCATCCCTCCAATAGAGTTACAGACACCAGACAGAAACTATGTCATGGTGCATTGAAGCTGTTCTGGGGGCTTGTGGTGGACACCTTATGTTGCTGTTTCCTTTATTTACGAAGTTACCTGTACGTTCACTGTACAAAGCTAGAGTAAAATATTATTTGTAATTTATTTTAACATGCAGTGCTAGACACAGACATCCGAAATGCATTTCAGCTTTAGAGTACAGAAGGACTTTTTATTTTTTTTATTTAACCTTTTATTTAACTAGGCAAGTCAGTTAAGAACATATTCTTATTTACAATGACAGGCCTCTGGGCCAATTGGGTGCCGCCCACTGGGACTCTCAATCACGGCCGGTTGTGATACAGCCTGGAATCGAACCAGGGTCTGTAGTGATGCCTCTAGCACTGAGACACTGTACCTTAGACTGCTGCGCCACTCGGGAGACTAGAGGAGAGAAAGCACATATTTTAATGAAGAATGCTCTAATTCCTCCTTCATCACATGATTATGATTATGGAAATGTAAACCAACTACTGCTGAGATAAATCTTTACACGTAAAGAGAACTGCATGAATTATGGCATTAAGATTATTCTGTCATTCTTTTGATATTACACAGTCATTTCTGCTCTGTTGGCTTTGACTAAGAATGCTGCTGTTAGTTACACAATGGAGCATCTGGTTTAATTGAACTTTTTCCAACTTTTCTCTAAGCCACGAAACTTCAAAATACCACATTCAAAATCAGCACTCGTGCCCCGGCAAATATGATATTGTCTTGTGCAAAGAACTTCACAAAAATGCAGTATTTTTCTGTACATTAAAGTTAGCCATTCAGATGTATTGGTATTGCAAACACACTTTGAAGGAAAGGGAAAGATTTGGTGGAATCACCAGCCATCCAAATGAAATTGAATATCTTATTTTGTGGGCATGGTTAATTTGGATTAGCCATATGAAAGCAATTAAACTGAGGCTGCCATTTGACGGGATGGCGGGAATGCAAATGTACATTTGTCTGATACCGCTAGAAAGTATGAAATAAGGACGAAGTTCTTGCAACCATGTTCTGCTCAGCTTTCAGCCCTCCCTAATGATATAGGCCTGTCCTGGGGCTGTCTGTTCCTTCACACACAGTCACAGTCAAAGCCACAGCCACAGCTACTACTCCAGCCATGGCACTGCTCTATCACAGGCAAGGTCAGATAGAAGGCACTACAAGGACCTCATGCTCCCATTCAGCTCAAACGCCAGATCCAATGCGTTTGAGAGGGGGAGAGGTTGTGTGTGTGTGTGTGTGTGTGTGTGTGTGTGTGTGTGTGCGTCTGTGCGTGCGTGCGTGCGTGTGGGCCTGCTCTACACTGCACTAGGGGCCAAAACACTAGAGATTGCTTTGATCTGAATTCTCAATGTCTTGTCCAATCACAATCATGTCACCGGCTCCCCATGGTAGGACAGACTCATTCATGGTGCGGGGAGTAGACCTTGCATTTTATTAGTTGATATATTGTACACTTCATTTTACTAAAGCTCTGCACACAAAATGGCTCCATGCATATTGGTCTGAGAGTTGTAGGATGCTATCCAATGGAAGGCAAGCATTTGCTTTATGATAAGACTAAATGGAAATGGAAGCAGTGTGGTGATACAGTGCAGTATTTAAGAATGGTCAAGCCCATGTTTATATTCTTGTTTTGCAGGGCACTTGTTTTGTTTGTTCACTTAGCTAACTAAAAACACTGGCAATCCAATTTAGTAAAGAAGACATGGATCTTCAACAGGTAGTTCATTGGTTTTTCACTTGCCCTTGTCACAAGAAACTGAAAACAGAGCATCTCTAAGCAGTGTTACATCCCTGGAAGGTTAACTTGCCTAAGTGGCCTAACCAAACTGTATGTTCCAATACCGCAATATACAATGTTGATACAAAGTACTTATACCTGAGACACTGTAGATACACAATAGATACGATCTATACATTGTGTAGTCCAACTTTCTGTGGTGTTATGTTCATCTGTTAGGTATACTGTAATCATGACACAGCACACTCTCAACACTTCCTTATAGGCTAATAAAAATGCAGAGAATGTCTTTTTGTTTTTCAAATGGGTTGTTTTCTTGAATTGGAGCGACAGAGTAATAAACCAGAGTGTGACTAACTGACAGTAAGACAGATGTGTTGATAACTGGCGCTGACAGTGAGTGATAGGGTGCTAAATGCCTGCTCCCATTACCTTTTGAAATTGAAATACAGGTTGTGTCATATTGTTTGTATCCATGGCAACTCCAGCCCTCACTCGCCATCGGGTGGACAGAAAACAAAGGAAGAATACTCTCCTCGTAGCTGGGAAGGGTTTTTCAGTCTAAGAGTATGTTCTGGAAAACTGCCCCATAAGTAGGCCATTAAAGTCCTTGGAGACACCCTCTTTAAATGTCTAAATATTATTCAAAGTATATTTCATTTCAAGCTAACATGTTGAGCGAACATTCATAATATCAAAGGCTAATCAACTGATTCCCAAACCGCACATTTCAGGATTAATTTTCAATAAGCATTTTCCCTTTTTATTGGACTTCCAGTATGTGACCACAGGAGAGCTTTATATCCAGGAGCAAACCTGATTAGCTCACAGCTGATGTGATGTTGGTAACAGGGTGAATCGTTGTCTCTGGTCACAGAGCTGCATTCGCACCTTGTTACCAAAGACAGCAACCAGTCGGCAAACATGGACTGTCCACTCAGTACAAACACCTACTTGACAGGAACACCATGTGCCCAGTTGTGTTTAACATAGGAGGAGAGAGAGAGAGAGAGAGAGAGAGAGACCCTGGGAGAGAAAAACACACACACACTGCCTTCCTTCCCTGCTTGGCAAAACAGAGAGGCCTTGGATCTGTAGGAGGGGTGGGATGTCTAACAAGAACTAATGCTGCTTATGAAAGCTGAGCTTTTGCATCTAATCACAATGTCTATTCCCATGAGCTTGCTAGTTACTCATGCTTCCCTTCAGACTGGTAGAGCACCTCTCTTCCAGGAGCGCCAGTATTTTTAGGATGTTGTGAAGTTTCCTCGGCTGCATACGGAATGAGATGCTCGCCTTTAGGGGGATGTTGAGTTTGAAGATGATGTCCTTTGGATTTGATTAATTCAGTAACAGGGAAAGGAGCTGTCCCTGACTGAAAATAGACTGCCTGTAAATGACTATATGTCTGTTGTTTTCTTACTTTCTTCCTTTTGCTCTTGTTCCCACTTATCAGTGTATTACGACAGGAAGACTATACATAAATAAGGAAAAAGATGAGGGGCTAACAGTGGAGTTGGTGTGTGGTATGTGTGCAATGTGTATGTGTGTGCGTTTGTGATGTGTGTGCTTGTGTGTGTGTGTGTGTGTGTGTGTGTGTATTCATGTTTGCATGAGCATGAAATAATAGACTGAGCTCAGAGCAGCCTGTCTCCTTCCCAATAGAATGCTCTTCTTCTTCCTGTTTTATACCTCGCTGGTCTTGTCTTTGCTCGTGCCATACCTGTCACAGACTAGCGCTCTGAAGATTGCCATCAAGGCCTGCTTTCCTCAAACATCATTTTGCTGTAGTTTTTGCAATTTCGTTTTTGCTCAATATTGGTTATGTTGAAAGAACACATCCGTTGTATGTTACAGGTTGTATGGAAAAGCCGATAACAAAGCCATCCAAGGAAAACGGTTTCTATTCCATTCTTCGATTCCAATCATGAACGAAAGAACCCACTTAAACTTGTTATGGAAGTGTTTTTTGTGTTTTTTTCCCAAATTGGTTGTCTGAATATACTGTCCTGTAAATAAAAGAGGTAGATTAACTACAAAATGATCACCACAACACAGTACTGTCAACGAAGAGTGACTGGTTTAATAGTTATGGACCAAGTGATCTACATTTCAAACAGATTTTCCCCAATTCTTGGTTTATTTGTCAGGTGTTGGACAATATTTCCATTAAGTATGAACAACAGCAGTGGTTGGCCCGTTTAACAGCAACAATGCCCCTTTGAGGTTCTACATTTCACAATCCCACCAACGACCACCAAAAACTCCCAACATGCACAGCATCCTTTCATCCTGTCATCCTGTCAGTCAAGTGCTTACAATTCTGGTTAATTTCATGTCTACATGTGAGGTTAATGACATGAACAATTCTTACAACAAACCCTCCGAAGATGAAATAAATAAGAAACAAAAGCAAATTTGCTAAAACTTTGATATAATGCTTTGATACAATGCAAATTAGATCACATACAGTCTTCTCCTGAAAGCTATTCACATCCTTCATTCTAATTACACCACTCTGATATGGCCCAATAGAAGGATAGCCAGCTAGCTAGGTTATAAGACACAGAGCAGTGCTGTGAAAAAGATGACTGATGGCCTGTGAGTGGTGACACTGACACCATGTTAGCATGGCCTGAACTTAAGTCTGTACTGGTCGTCATGTAGATCCGCTCTGGTTCGCTGACAATGACACCCTGACAACCGGCAGCCAGCCAGGCAGGGTCCACTGTGCGGAGCGGGCGGTGTGGTGTGTGGTGCAGTGGACGGTTTAGGACACGCCATTCACCTCCTTCACCACTCATGAATGGCTCATTGGAAAAGGTGCTGCATTTTGCTAAAGCCTTTTTCACCTATTACCACTGGTTTAATAAAGACCTTCTCTGCATGTACTGAGGGCTTATTAAGTCAGCCTGGTTCATATTAACCCTCCACTGAAAGTATTTTTGCAAAGTGTGTTTTTCTAATGAATTAAAGATGGCTCCCTTCTCCATCCTTGCCTGGTAAACACGGCTGCCTGCCTGCTACATCATTTACATGCAGATTTATACAAATAAGCGCCATGCTTAATGCAGACTTCAGATAATGCCTGGTTAAAAGTGAAAGACATTCAAAACAGTGTATATGAAATCATAAGCAGACGTCAAAGTTGGTATATCACAAAGCAGCTCTTAATCACTATCTTTTGCACTTGTGTTTTGTCTTATCAGCAAGAGGTTTTGTATTTCCAGGAGATTCATTGTGGTCTGAATGCTACCCAGGGTGTATGTCAGTATCTGGCCTTTCTGTGAATGGGTCTGTCATTGACCTTCTGGTGTATGGCGTTGTTACCAGCTACAGTGAGCTGAGCTGACTGAGAGAAACAAATCACAGCTGAGACTGTGAGAGCAGTTCCTGATCTGACAAAACAGGCTCTGATGTGAAAATGGCTAAATTAGGACGACCATAACCTTGTTAGGGCCCACGTGGAGCCAGCTGGGGGCATGGATCTTTTATTTCTCTGGCTCAGTCAATATTGCTTCAGCACATTCAAATGTGTGGTTGATAGGGCTCAGGAGCCCTGGATGTGTCAGAGAGGGCTCTCCTGTTAGACACTTAAACAAAGAAGGAGCTGAGGGTGCTCCCTCAGCAGAGCCACAATTGGCCATGCTGTTTTCCTGGGGAGAGAACAAAACACAGCCCAGCACCAGCCAGCTAGGCTTCTCTCTTTTCTACAGGCTAATAGCAGGGTTTCAGTCCTTCAGCTTTACGGCTGGCAACATGATGTCACAAAACACCATGTCTGCCCAGTAGCCGCAGATCAAAGCAATAGTCTTAAATCCTGGGTTTTTGTCTCTGACAGGTAATAACGATAAGGGTAATTTTCTCAGGCTTCTGTCTATGAGGCAACTGAAGTGAACACAACTTGTTTTCTCTGAGGAAGTAAAATGCACACAGACAGATGATCACAGTGACTGTTGGGCAGTCGATAGCACTAGCCGTTGGCTGTCGCTGACGGTGTGTCTATGACAATTAGGCTGGTGTCTTGACAGGGAGGATAGTTCAGCCACTATGAAAAGAGACTTTGTCATATTCACAGACCACCAGAATGCAGGGCGGCCCCAGCTGAGGTCATTCATCCCCTATTACCGATGGCCCTATTAACCGGTCCCATGACCTGTGTGGTGGAAAATGAGAGCGGGGAGGTGCAGTAATTTATATAACCAATGTCAGGGTGCGTTGGACATGGACGCCCCCCTCTGCAGAGCGCCTCATCAGCCTCTCTGATCAGATGGGGATGCATTATACATCAGACGGCCAGTAAGTGGAGGAAAGACATTCATCACTGTCCACCTTTCAAATTAGATCCCACTGACATGGCAATCAGTCAGACACATCAGTATTCAGCTATGGGTGAGAGCTGGCTCTCATACATCGGGAAGGAGACTGGCCTGGTTGTGCTGTGTGTAGATCCTCATTAAGTTTTAACAAACCTTACAATAACCGCCATACAATGAATTGGACTTTTAGCAGTGGTATTGTTCCCTTTATGTTACCCAAAATGGATGTTGTCTTAAGTGGTGGTGTGCAGTGGTGATTGTCTGCCCAGACATGGGTATAAGAAGAAGGCACTGCCAAAACTGTTTTTAATTTCACACACTGTTTCCATTCAGTTTGCTTTTAGCTTTGCAATTGCAGAAGTCAACTGCGTCCACATGAATGCAAAGTGCAAAATGTGCACTTCTCCATTATATTTAAATTGAGAGGTTTTAGGGAAAGCAGGCAATGTGTTGGGATAGCAACCATTCAAGTGTAAAGGGGTTATAGATTGTGGCATTTTGAGATTGAACTCGCCTCAGTAGATTACTCGCCTCAGTAGTATCGTGCCTAGGCATCTTCTCTCGTCACTTTATCTACTCCCCCCTATTCTTACCTCCTCCCCACTTGTTAGGCCAAAACCACAATGCGTCTCCAATTAGGAAGGTGTGTAGACCACTCAGGTGTACAGACAACAACACTTGGAATGCATCTCTTCTATATCTTCAGTAACATCTGTGGCTAGTCACGAATGATTTTCATGTCAAGTTGTCTTTCTCTGAACCCACGTCTAATCATCACTTTTTCCCCTTCTCTTTTCTCCCCATGTCTTGCTGCCTATGGCCTCTCTGTTGTTTACATGACTCCAGGTAAGGAATATATTTTGGCGAACATAGACTACAGCATGAATGGTGCAATGTGAAGTAGCTACAACATTCAGACACTAAATCATTGTCCATGTGGTGTACATAGTACAAATGCAATGGCACACTATACTGATGCAGTGTTATTTGTGAGCAGACAAAATGAAGGCTGAACTACCAGAGATATTCTCCAGGCCTTAAAGAGAGCATGTCTACAGCTGTACAATAAGCATCCAAAATATTATTCAAGACATTACATAAAGCTAACTCATTTGGACGTAACTCAATTACTTCAGTTTAATTCCAATGGAATTGCATATTACATCTAAATCTGCACCCTCTATTACAGACTAAAAACATAAAGTCCTTTCACCTCCTCTGAAATCACTGTTAATTATACTTGAGTCAAGCCAAACTGAGCACTTGTTTGTAATCGAAGCAGTTCTCTTGGTCCTCCTCAGCAATTACACACTGTGAAAGAGGACTTATTTATGAGTCTAGTTTGTTCAAATCAAAGCTCAATCTGGTCAAGCAAATCCTTACTATCACGCTCCTGTTGTAACGACAGAGATGAACCAGGATGGTAACCGAATCTAAATAACAGACAGTGGAACAGAAACAGATCCTAGTATCAGATTCCGGATGAAGGCTAAGTTCCAGGGCTCGTGGAGGATGTATGGTCCTGTGGTGTCCAACTGTCAGAGTTTCCTCAGGACCTCTAATTGGCTTTGAAATGGAAACAATTAGTCTAGCAGCTTAGATAATCTGTTGTTGCTCCTTAAAACGTCTTGGACCCAAAACTAATCATGTAATCCAAAGGGGATTTTAATATTACTGGAAGTGTGCTGACAGACTAAAGATTTGTTTTTATGGACCACTACTATTTTCAGTACGTGTTTAATGCCCCTTTAATGTTGTACTAATGAAATCATGGAGGACAGAGGGTTTATTGAGGAATCAGCTGTCCATGGCAAGAGTCTGCTTAGTTGTAGGCATAATACTGTAGAATAGATAGAAATAGTAAACCTATGGTTTCTGTTGATTTAGTTAACTGATATAATCAATAATTAGGGTTCGGTTATAGAAGCCTGTCCCCTGTGCTGTGAGTTCAAATGAGTGGAGAACTCTGGAGTGGTGCTCAGAGTGGGTTGGAAGGACTCCTCTGTTTCTTCAGATGTCTGCTTTTAATTTGTCTCAGCGCGCCTGAGGAAAGGTCATGATCCAGATGCTTTCACCCTCCGCTAGCACTGCTGCTCCTCTGCTTTCCACTTAAAGAAAAATCGAAGGGAGAGAGAGAATCTTGGTATTTCTTAACGTGTGGTGCGCTGCCTTCATTTCCCCTATGAAGGGCTGTCCTCATTTATTGTGCAGGCCTGTTGGACAGAGTACCAGCTCATTTGTAGGATAGTGGAGGGACTGGTTGGGATGGCCGCGGAGGCCTAGCTATCCATATCTGACAGGTTCTACATGCTTATTGTGGTGTTGAGGTGACTGAGCAGCTCCCAGAGGATCCCCCTCTCCCCACTGTGACAGGTGGATCCCACTCCTACCCCTGCTACCGTCCTCTCTTTCAGAACCCCAGCCCTACTGCTACCCCCTTCTCGCTCAGAGCAACACTCCTTTATTTACTCTGTAGGGAGAGACGACGTGGCCTAAGAGAAGGTGTAAGAAGACCCCCAACTAAAAAATATATATATATTAACAGTTTGATTGAAAATGGAAAGTGGAGAAGGTTCTGGGCATTCTGGTTAGTAAGCAAGTGGAGCTTGTTTAGACTTTTTCCACATGTATATACAGTAACTTCACCCCCCCCCTCTTTTGCAAGACTCACTGTCTCTGGTATTCTTGATTCTTTAGTTTACATAAAATGTTTGAGAATATTCCAAATTCTAAAAGCTATCATAGATGAAGGGGCCTCACCATGGGGACACTTTATACGGCGCTGCAAAGCATGTTTAATTGAACGTACTGTACTTTAGTACATTCTGTAAAAATTCGCTCTGTATCATGCATTCATGCATACATACATGTGTGCATAGGACTGCTGCTGCGAGGGAGAGTATTAGTTGAGGGAAGGAAAGAACTATGAATATATATATATATATATATATATATATATAGAATATGAACAATTCCTTGGGTGTTTTGCAGCATGTTTTACTACACCAAATGAGATCACGTACAGGGGAACAGATAATCAATGGTAACTGAGGGAAAACACTTTTAATAGGTTCTGACCTTAAGGCAATAATTGATTCAATGCACTCCATCACAATTCATTTATTTCTTAGTCAACATGGAATTCTCCATTTTATATGCAGGGAGTATAAGGGTTGCTGCAAGGAGACACAATTACTCACATGAAAGGGCCCTTGCTAAATGAGCTTTGCATTTAACAAACACAACTAGAAATAGGCGTATGTAGACAGCTATGCATATGTAAATCAACCATCATGATTTATGAAGATGAGAGAATGTAGTGGCTTGGAAGTAGCTCTGTGAAGTGTTGAAAAAGCTTTTGACAATCATGTCATTCTCCTGCTTTTATTAGTGTCTAATGAGATGGAGCACAGTTATTCTAACCAGGAGCCATGAGAAGGTAATGGATGAACCAAAACCTCATCTGAAATGAACAGCTCGTTGTAGACCATGAACTCTAATGTATTTAGTAATATGTTACAGCTTGTTCACATTAGGATGTTCATATGGATGTTCATCGAGGGCATTTGAACCATTGTTAATTTCTTCAACAAAAATAATGACTCAAAATTTTCATCAGATACCTATTTTTCAGTGTCAATCGCAGGGTTTCTTAGCTGATTTTTTTTTTTTAGCAAGAAGCACTTCTGCCTAGGTTGAAAAACATTAGGCGTACAATAGGAAATGTAGGACGATAACAAATATTTGAGCTATTTAAGCTAGAATCCTTAATTTTTCGAGGTGCGCTGGTGTTCCTAAATAAAAAATCTCAGGTCGCACAGCAAAATAATTAGGTGCATATGCGAGTAAAATGGTCGCACTGTAGAGCCATGAATTGACAAGACTAAAACTGACTAAACAGATCCAGAAAAAACTGTAACTAAACAAAAATTATATTTCAATTCAGTTGATGAGATGAGACAACATTTTCTGAGTTACTAAAATCTGACTAAGTGGACTGGACAATAGTTTTTGGAGAGGTTGAGAGCTTTTCAGTGATAAGCACAATTAATATTAGCAGCACAGATGATCAGCGCAGTTCTGTTCAGCAGTGGGAAGAACGCGTCACACCCGGCAAACAGCTTACATCAGCTGGTGAGCTGCATGGGAGCAAGCGAGTGTGGGTAGACAGGCAGACAGCCTACATCAGCTGGTGAGCTGCATGGGAGCAAGCGAGTGTGGGTAGACAGGCAGACAGCTTACATCAGCTGGTGAGCTGCATGGGAGCAAGCGAGTGTGGGTAGACAGGCAGACAGCTTACATCAGCTGGTGAGCTGCATGGGAGCAAGCGAGTGTGGGTAGACAGGCAGACAGCTTACATCAGCTGGTGAGCTTCATGGGAGCAAGCGAGTGTGGGTAGACAGGCAGACAGCTTACATCAGCTGGTGAGCTGCATGGGAGCAAGCGAGTGTGGGTAGACAGGCAGACAGCTTACATCAGCTGGTGAGCTGCATGGGAGCAAGCGAGTTTGGGTAGACAGGCAGACAGCTTACATCAGCTGGTGAGCTGCATGGGAGCAAGCGAGTGTGGGTAGACAGGCAGACAGCTTACATCAGCTGGTGAGCTGCATGGGAGCAAGCGAGTGTGGGTAGACAGGCAGACAGCTTACGCTCTGGCTCTGCGTCCGATTATAAATATCGTGCAGGTGACTCTCTTGCTTCACCTTAGCTAATCAGTCACCACCAGCCTTCTCGTTAGCTACCCTTTGCCTAGTTAAGAAACACAATCTTTAATAAATTAAAAACAATAACAACATTGAGTTTAATAGTAAAACAATAGCCTAGCTATGTTTTAATCTCTCTTGAGTAGGCTATAGAACACAGGAGGTTGGTGGAACCTTAAATTGGGGAGGACGGGCTCGTGGTAATGGCTGGAGCAGAATTAGTGGAATGGTATCAAATACATCAAATATGTGGTTTCCATGTGTTTGATGACATTCCATTTACTGCATTCCAGCCATTTATTATGAGCGGTCCTCCCCTCAGCAGCCTCCACTGCTCTGGAAAAGTAGGCTGTCTTTGAATTTGTAGTCTCACTCAACCCTCACACTTCTCCCACTGCATTTCATGTACATGCTCTGTAGCCAACGTAGCTAAGTCTACCTCTTTTTCACTGAGAAAATGGCTTGATTCTAGCCATTAGCTCTATTCATGGAATTTCTATCTGCAACGTTTAATAATGTTTTTCCACTGAAATTGGCCCTGGTAACATTACCAGCATCATATATGCAAACAGTTGGTGGCACAGAAAGAAAGGAAAAGGGATAGCAAGTTACTCTTTCCACTTTGTTATATCTGACTGGGCAATGAACTTCTATTTTGAGTTAATGTGGACCCAGTGACTCAGACTTGAGCACTGTAGCGTCTGTGGCACGTTGATAACAATGGCATGACGCAACTGAGTGATGGAGGTGCAACCCATAATACTTTGAGGCACCATCTGGTGATTGTGCTACTCTCTCTCTCTCTCTCTCTCTCTCTCTCTCTCTCTCTCTCTCTCTCTCTCTCTCTGCACTTGTAGATGCCCATTTGTTTTGTATGTAATGTGCAATATCTATGTAGGCCTGAATTTGGAATTTACAGATAATTCTTATATAATATAATATTATTCTTATATACACTCACCTACCAGTTTATTAGGTACATCCATCTAGTACTAGGTAAACCCTAGACACTGTCATGTGTGAAAAGCACAGCAGGGTGTATTTTCTGAAATACTTTGTCCTGCATGCCTGGCACCGATGATCATACCACACTCATAGTTGCTAAGGTCAATCGTTTTGCCCATTCTAACGTTCAACCGAACACTTACTGAATGTCTTGATGCCTGTCTGCCTGCTTTATATAGCAAGCCATGGCAACGTGCCTTACTGTCTGTAGGAGCGACCCATTTTTTTGTGAACGGGCGATGTACTTAATAAACCGTCCGGTGAGTGTATGTTTGTCATGTTTCTGCTGTTGGGTAGATAATAGGATGTAATGCCGAAAAAGATGTTGGTAGGACAATGCTATGAAGGCCTATGTATGTGCACATAGATGTCAGGAATTTATGTTTACTATATGTTAATGAGGCAATACATGTGATGCGTTTAAATGTGACTAAAATGAAAGGGCATTTAGTTGACTAAAATGAAAGGGCATTTAGTTGACTAAAATGGCCCACTGTTTTCGTAATTTCGACAACAACTAGACTAAATCATTATTCAAATGACAAAAATGTGAATAAGACTTAATGATATTTTAGACTAAATGTAAAAACGAGTGCCAAAATGAACACGGAACCCTGTCTAAGTCGGTTTCCTAGATATCTCCTATACAGTATATGGTGAAGTCTAAATATTGCCTTTAACACATGGTTTCACCAACCAACAACTGAAATTGAGGGTAAAACAAGTGGGATCAAACAGGTCTGTTTGTTTTGTCCACTCGTTACATGATTTAAAATATATATATATATATATATAATTTAGCAGCCTCTTCAGATGTCCCACAGACCACAGTGTGTATACAGAAAATAAAGCTGCCTTACTTTGGCAACTGAGACACACACAAGCACACAGACACACACACACGCACACACACATACACAGCCTTACACATACTTTTTATAGCATCAACAAGGGGAGTGTCAGAGGAGTCAAAACGTCTGAGTAAGTGTTTGACTCAGCTCAACCCCTCATAGACACTTTTAATGGAGTGTGCTCTCCACCCTTCACCCAAGAATGAGACCAGATGGAGTTTAGTGTGTGCCACCCCTTTTTATTTTCTCCTTTTCCCTTCTCCCTCTTCCTCCCTCTCCCTTCCTCTTCCTCCCTCCCTTCCTTCCTCCCTCCCTTTGTATCTAAAAAGTAGTAGAAAGAGGAAGTTAATGATATAAGAACCAGCAAACTGTCTCTTTAAGTGGGGATTACAAAAAGAGAAATTGAGACCAGGGGAAAAGGGGGTTGTGAGTGTAAAAATAAGGTGGCCTGCAGGAGCGGAGCTGCAAGGTCACCTCTGCTGTAGTGTCGGCCAGGGCTGTCGGATCGAAGGCATGGCGAATGGGCTGCTGTGGTATGGACCGGTCTCCCAGGAATGCTTCAGGAAGACCTGCTGCCATACCTGAGGCAGCCGCTCATTTATCTGGAATGCGGCTCTCCGACTGCTAACGACCAGCTCAAATTGGACTATTTTTTCCCATTTGTCAGCCAACCAGCTGCACTGGCTCAGCTGCGCATCTGTGCGGAGGGAAGGTGTAGGACAATGAAAGTTTCTCAAATTTCTCTCGCTCTCTTGATTTTTGTCTCTTTTTGTGCAGTTTAAGAGCGTTTTTACAATTGTTTTTATCTGTCTGTCAGTCTGCCTGAGTCTGTCCTGGCACTGCCTCATAGCAAATAAGCATCTTGGGCATCTGACAGAGTTGTTTCCTGTGACATATTTTAGGTCTCTTAACGGCAGGAGGTCCTCAGATTTACCGGTAATCTAGTTGTATTGGAGGATATTTAACTTTGAGTGTGGTTTTCTCTAGTGGCAGAATTTGATGTATCACTCATAATCACGGCATTGCTTACATGTAAGCTCTACTATATGTCCAAATCACAATGACAAGGAATACAAAAGTATCCACATCCTATACAGTGCATTTAAGTTGATTAAGTGAATCAATTGCGAGTAAATGCAATATTTAAGTCAATGTAATATACTGTTACAGTAAGACAAGCCCTTTCCTATAATTATTTCTTCCTCGATTATTTCCTTAATTGCTTTTAAGTATTTAAAATCATATTTCATTTTAAAATGTATTTAATTTTATTTTAAAGGTGGCAAAAAATGTAATTCTAACCAACAACAGTATTTGCAAACCATAGGAAAGAAAGTTTTAGAGATTCACCTCAGTTTTTCCTCTCCACACTCAAACTGAAGTTAGAGAAACATCAGAATGTGTTGTGTTCCGTCCTGAGGTGAAAACTATTTACCAACCTGACTGCCTTACAAAACAGGTTCTTCATATGGAGAAGGGCTTCTAACACAGAATTAATATAAGCCTTGTTAAGCTCAATCTTTACAGCTATTCTGGATGGCCAGATGTTGTGGTCAACACCTCAGCATCTTTTATGCTGTCTCTTAGTCACTTTACCTGTGCTACCATATCCTAGCAAAAAAAGGGTATTTTACTCTAGCAATGATACTGTCCATAAACGGACAGATGAACATTTTGTAGTCACAATAACATGAATCAAGTATTCTACAAGTGTCTCTCTAGGCGTGCGTGTGCATATATATGCGTGTGTTCTTCCATCTATGTTACATATGACCTCAAAGATCATATATCACTTATAGAATCATGCTACATACATTACTACACCCCAACTGTAGCCTGCTGGAGAATGGATGTGGTGTGATACTGAATAGGTGCTTAGTGTCAGACAGGGCATTGTGTGGATCTATTATTCAAGTGGGGGAAAGTCTCTTACTATGAACAGTTTATTTCAGTTTGTGTGGATGATGAAACCTTTTTGCAATAGGCTTGCAAGTTGCAATCTTTCCTTTCATGTGATCAGTTTTACTGTAGCTTTGGATTTGTTCAAAATCATTTTCTAAACCTTTTCAACCTTTCATTAGAGTTAGTGCCACATCATTTCTTCGACGTATCAATGCAACTTTGAAAGTAGCTTTGTATGACAATAAAGAAAAAAAATACACCAGACATTATGCATAATATACTTTAAATGATATTAGACATTTAAATCTGGAGGACAATTATAATTGATTTGGTATTGTGCTTGGCTTTTAGATTTATTTCATTTTCCATTGGAGTGCATATTTCTGTTTTCAACAGAGTGTATGCAGAGGTATTGTGTAGACACAGACACCGTAGCAGAGTGAACAGTTTATTATGAGACTCTCCCTGTGGACATCTTTGTTGTCAGCACTCTTGTTAATATGCATACATACAATTTAAAATATATATTTTTATTGTAAATTCTATGCGGTGTGTAGGCACACGCTAGTATTACACACACACACACACACACACACACACACACACACACACACACACACACACACACACACACACACACACACACACACACACACAGCGAGAAAGAAAGAGAGAGAGAACCAGTCTGTTGACATATGTAGATTGTAAAGTATTACGCTGTGAGTGCACTGTAATGCTCAAAGAAACTTGTACAGTAATAAACAATGACTTAATCATTTGTCACTGGCTTCAGAGACGGACTCAGATGTATTTGCAGCTAACAAATGAATGATTTGAAAGTATTGGGGATTCTGGTGTTAATCCTGACTGTGTCTGTGGCCAATTCCTTCATACTTACTGGATATGGCAGCTCTTCAAATGTTTATTCCTTTTCAATGACCCCGCACTGATTTAAGATGACAGTTTTCTTACTGTAATAAGCACATGTCAGCTGTTCACCTTTTCCAGCAAACGAACAGCTCAATAGTGCTATCACTTTACAGGAAAAACCCTCAAACTTGTTCAGTACAGGGAGAGGCTACTCAATCTGACAAGGTGTGAAAAGAGTCCTGATCTTCTCCTCTCTACCTCTCAGATCTCACTTTGATGGGCGGCCTGTTCTGTACTGTGAGTGGAGAGAAGTAATACGCTACATTACAATGTAAACTTGCCCAGCAGCTGCCATGTCTATCTCCATCATGATATTTAAGCACTTTTATTACAAGAAAGTCAAGTGGTTTGCTTTGTTCAATGTCAAACCAGGCACATGGCCCATATACTGTAATGCATGGAGCATGAATAAACCCACTGGGCACAGACGTCAATTCACATTTCCTTTGCATATGTTTGTGTATAGTGCTGTATATCCATCTTGCTTCCTATCTGTGTTTTTTTGTGCATGTGGTGTGTGTGCATTGTTCAGTCAGTCCCAGGACAGCTAAAGCTCTATGCTTGTCACTCTGGGTGCAGTGTAACAGGAAGTGACACGTTGTGTAGGACTGCATAACCTCTCTGAACCACCCATCCCGGATCTGGTATAACTGTCATCAGCAATGCTGAATAGCATAGCGCCACAGTCAAATAATATTACTAGAAAATATTCATATTCATGAAATCACAAGTGCAATATTGCAAAACACAGTTTAGCCTTTTGTTAATCCACCTGTCATCTCAGATTTTAAAATGATGCTTTACAGCGAAAGCAATACAAGCGTTTGTGTAAGTATATTGATTGCTCGACAAAACAATAAGTACACTTAGCATCAGGTAACTTGGTCACGAAAATCAGAAAAGCAATCAAATTAATAATTTACCTTTGATGATCTTCGGATGTTTTCACTCACGAGACTCCCAGTTAGACAACAAATGTTCCTTTTGTTCCATAAAGATATTTTTTGTATCCAAATACCTCCGTTAGTTTGGTGCGTTATGCCCAGGAATCCACCGGAAAGAGTCACGACAACGCAGACAAATATTCCAAATTATATCCATAATGTCCACAGAAAAATGTCAAACGTTTTTTATAATCAATCCTCAGGGTGTTTTTCAAATATCTATTCGATAATATATCAACCGGGACAGTTGGCTTTTCACTAGGACCGGGAATAACAATGGCCACCTTTCTCTTTTGCGCACAACTCATGTCTAAAGGCTGTTGACACTTTATGGAAGCCATAGAAAAAGGTTGGTTGATATCCCTTTAAATGGGCAATAGGGATGCATAACAAAAGAGAGGTTTCAAAAACAGGGGCACTTCCTGATTGGATTTTCCTCAGGTTTTAGCCTGCAATATCAGTTCTGTTTAACTCACAGACAAAATGTTGACAGTTTTGTCATCCTAATCTTTCAATTATATGCATATTCTAGCATTTGGTCCTGAGAAATGGGAACGTTATTTTTCCAAACATAAAAACAGTGCCCCCTAGCTTCAAGAGGATAACATACAGCACACACATTCATTCTGATGTGTGATGGCAGGGTGAAGCCAGTGGACACACCTGGGATTGGGTGAAGCCAGTGGACACACCTGGGAATAGGTGAAGCCAGTGGACACACCTGGGATTGGGTGAAGCCAGTGGACACACCTGGGATTGGGTGAAGCCAGTGGACACACCTGGGATTGGGTGAAGCCAGTGGACACACCTGGGATTGGGTGAAGCCAGTGGACACACCTGGGATTGGGTGAAGCCAGTGGACACACCTGGGATTGGGTGAAGCCAGTGGACACACCTGGGATTGGGTGAAGCCAGTGGACACACCTGGGATTGGGTGAAGCCAGTGGAGACACCTGGGATTGGGTGAAGCCAGTGGACACACCTGGGATTAGGTGAAGCCAGTGGACACACTTGGGATTGGGTGAAGCCAGTGGACACACTTGTGATACATGCTGGTCTTATATTATGTGTCTCTTTCGTTGGTTACTAATGGTCCAGCATTCTGTGAACAACAAAGCCTAATGCTGAACATTGTCCTTGTCTGTGTTTACTTATAGTTGTCGACTGTATAATTTGTTTACCTTGTTTTTCTCTCAAATAAGAGGGGATAATGAGGGAGAGGAGAAGTAGGAGGATCTTAATACTGAGGATCAAGGTTAATGAAGTCAACATGCAATTAACTCACCAGGAAGCCATGGTGATACAATGTCTGTGTTACCCTTCTCTAATAACCACACAAGACCATGTATGTCTCAACACTGGCGGGTTGCACCATTCATTTGTCATCCATCACAGTGTTATGGCATTTAAATACAATGGGGTTGCACAGATGTTCCTTTAGTGGGGTTTCATTTTTTTTTATGTCAATAACACACTACAGAATAGGACCCTAAAATATGAACTAATATTATAAAATAAACACCAGGCAATTTTACAATGGGAACAAGGTGGTGTGTTTTGTAAGTTCAGGGAAAAGGCCAAGTTTGATGCATTCTGTTGGTGTTTACTAAATAATCCTGCACAACAAGTGAAGCAGAAACTTAATTGTAACTAATTAGCTCCCTAGAGGTTTAATTGGATCTGCATTCTATATTCCCCAGTTTACCTGCAAATGTAAATCCTGCCTCTGTGTTGGGGGAAAAAACACACAGTCAGTGAGGTGGAGGGATGGAGGTAATGTGAGGCAGAATTAAGTAAAGTTGAAATCCGTCTGTAACAAGCTTAATTCTTCTGTCATGTTTGAGTCTCTTCACCCTGAAACCCTTTAAGACATTTTCTACCCCAACTAATTGATTGTGCAAGCTGTGATGTTACAGAGTGGCTCCCTGTTGGGAGAGGTCAGGTAATAGGAAGTCTTTGTTCTATGGTGAAATGTGATGGCATCACTGAATTGAAAACGACAATGTGTATTGTCAATGTAATGAACCTCACCGCAGCTCGTTCACCTAATGCAATTTGGAAATCGGTTTGGGATTGTGTTCTGAGCATTCCTTTAAAGAAAGTGGGATTAGTAATAAGGACAGTTGTTTTGTTTGCATTATTTCACTGGAGAAATGAAGACGCTAATACACCCCCACCACCATCTGTCCACCTTGACTTTGGAGTAAACTTATGTGGTGTAGACCCCTCTGTAGCTCAGCTCACATTCCCTTTTCAAGTTAATCCATATTGTCCAGGTTAGCTGCTTTGGTAGTTGGCTGCTGGGATATTGTTGACTTTTTTCTTGACCAATTACATGGGGGGGTTAAAGGTTAAATAAACAATGTCGCAGCCAAAACAGGATATTGGGTCTGAGTGAGTGCGGCTTAAATCCCCAACTACAATATTACAATGGAAGTATATTATTTCCAGACCCGGACCCTGGACTAGCAACAATACTGCAGTCCATCCTGTTTTGTTTCTATAGCAACTCCTGCTTTCTTGAACTGTACTGGTCTAGTCTGAACAAACAGTAAGTAGGCAAACTAGTAGAATTCAGATCTCGGATCTCCATTTCCACTCACTGAAGTGAAAGTTCTCTTTGTAAGACAGCTATTTTCCTTTCATATGACAACAATAACAGTGCCCCTCCAAGCTGGTTTAGGTTTCACCACGAGAGGTGATCTCATCAACAAGGCTTTTAATTTTAAATGAGACGTTGCATAGAAGTGCGAGTCTTGGAAAATATCTATTTTTAGAAACATGACACATGACCAAAGTCATCTGTGACACTCTGCTTTGTCAGTATTTATAATCACTGCGTTGAAATGTGGAGGAAAAAGAGAAAAGGTTGGAATCATTGGGAAACGGTTAGCGGAATGTTGAGACTCAGAGGCTGTTACATCATCACAAGAAATTTCCATTTGGCCACAGAGACTTGGACGAATGAAACTACACTGGTTGTCCAGGGTCAGCACGCAGACTGGTGCTGCTTTTGGTTCCCCATTGCTGGTGTATTTATTCCAATGAATATGGTACTGGAAAGCTAATTGTTCTGTTGGCTTAAGGTTGAGAGCAATTTACTAGGCTACACTGTGGTTCAAAACATAGATATACCAGATGCACCCAAGAAAGCAAAGGTAACTGAACTAAATGACTATCGCCCCGTAGCACTCACTTCTGTCATCATGAAGTGCTTTGAGAGGCTAGTTAAGGATCATATTACCTCCACCTTACCTGACACCCTAGACCCACTTCAATTTGCTTACCGCCCCAAAAGATCCACAGACGATGCAATCGGCATCGCACTGCACACTGCCCTATCCCATCTGGACAAGAGGAATACCTATGTCAGAATGCTGTTCATTGACTATAGCTCAGCCTTCAACACCATAGTACCCTCCAAGCTCATCATTAAGCTTGGGGCCCTGGGTCTGAACCCCGCTCTGTGCAACTGGGTGCTGGACTTCCTGACGGGCCGCCCCCAAGTGGTGAAGGTAGGAACAACACCTCCACTTTGTTGATCCTCAACACAGGGGCCCCACAAGGGTGCGTGATCAGCCCCTTCCTGTTCTCCCTGTTCACCCATGACTGTGTGGCCACACACGCCTCCAACTCAATCATCAAGTTTGCAGACAACACAACAGTAGTAGGGCTGATTACCAACAATGACGAGACAACCTACAGGGAGGAGGTGAGGGCCTTGGCGGAGTGGTGCCAGCAAAATAACCTCTCCCTCAACGTCAACAAAATGAAGGAGCTGACCGTGGACTTCAGGAAACAACAGAAGGAGCACACCCCTATCCACATTGACGGGACCGCAGTAGAAAAGGTGGAAAGCTTCAAGTTCCTTGGCGTACACATCACTGACGATCTAGCCACACACACAGTGTGGTGAAGAAGGCGCCTCTTCAACCTCCAAATTGTAATTGGCCCTTAAGACCCCCAGAAACTTTTACAGATGCACAATTGAGAGAGTCCTGTCGGGCTGTAATACTTATTTTCCACCATAATTTGCAAATACATTCATTAAAAATCATACAATATGATTTTCTGGATTTTTTTTTCTAATTCTGTCTGTCATAGTTGAAGTGTACCTATGATGAAAATTACAGGCCTCTCTCATCTTTTTAAGTGGGAGAACTTGCACAATTGGTGGCTGACTAAATACTTTTTTGCCCCACTGTATACTGTATTCTATTCTACTGTATTTTAGTCAATGTCACTCCGACACTCTCGTCCTAATATTTATATATTTCTTTATTCCATTCTTTTACTTTTGTATGTGTGTGAATTGGTTGATACTACTCCACTGTTGGAGCTAGAAACACAAGCATTTCGCTTTCCCACAATAACATCTGCTAAATGTATTTATGTGTAAATACAATTTTATTTTATTTGATTCTACTAGACATGTAAAAAACACAGAAGTTGATTTTTTTAAACTTAATTTAAACTTTTTGCAACAGTAAAGTTGTGTGAATGTCTGTGTATATTTAATGATCTTATTATCCATGGTTAATAACTGTTATGTTTAAGCTGAGGTGTGAGCTAACTTTTAATTGAGCGAGGCAGTGGATGAATGACAGTGCTTTGCCATGCAGGAGAATGTTCATCATCAGCTCCAGCTAAGCATGCCAGGCATGCAGGTGGATGTCTGGGAGTAGATTAGCCTGTCCTGCAGTACCTTGATAAGAACCCACAGTTCATTCTCATCAGTCAGGGAGAGCAGGACTAGATTTAATAAGCACCTAACAAGTTATTCTTTAAGATAATACCATGATATAGAACAGAAAAGTCAAATTAAAGAACCATTGATAATGTCATGAATTCCCTTGCGTCCTTATTTTTTCCCTTTACAAATCTTGAAAGAGCAGTAGTTTTTACATGACAAACAGCCTTTTGTAAATACATTCAGTTAGTGCTTATAAATATCATACGGATATATAATTCATGCATTTATTTTCTGTGATGTAGACATCAATCTCAGCTCATTATTTGGTCATGTAAACACCTTACTGACAGTAAACAACACACACAGTCTATTTTAGCCCAGCCAGTAGTGTTGGACCACAGGGTTCATGCATTATTCAGCAGCTGTGACGATAGTTTTCCAGAGTGAACCATGTTACCTTTGGACTAAAGTGAAATATAACCTGAATTTGACATTTTCTAATATCCTATACCAAACTTTTGGTTTCAAAAGGATAGGGACAGTAATTGGTACACCAGAAGAAAGACTGCCGATCCTTCTGGGTATTATCGGTGACTGTAGGGACAAGGCGAGATTGGAACATGGTAATTGCAAAGACAAGGGCTGAGAATAAATGGAAAAATAGTTCTTTACTGTCAGATAGAGGAAGGTCAAAAGTACAAGTGTATGACATCCATACATGTTACAGCATATTATTCACAATGTACACAGGGGAACTGTATCTTTTCTTAGGTATCCAATTCATCGCCTTGGTTTCTGACAAAGAGAAGAGCTGATCGCCGCTCAGGTTTCCCTAACTGCACAGCAGCAACACGATGTGATACAAGATGCATCATGTCAACAGCACTAGGTCACAGTGAATATCAGAGCGGGTTACGCTTCTTTTTTTCTCCCCCAAATCAATGTTTTATTATTTGATTAATGCTTCCACGGTGTTGTCACAGTGCTTATACATTTCCTCTAAGATGAAAGAGAAACAGCTGCAATTTATTTCCCCAGATGAGATATTGATCACTGGTGGTAGACTGGGCGTCAAATGTCTTATCTGAAAAATGAATGTCAAATGGTACGCATCACAGGGAAATCTTTGAAGGAGACCATCATCACACTCAGTAAAGCTGAGGGCTATCCATAGTAAAACAGGAAATTGGCAATGTCTGTCAATACACACAACACTTTCTCTAAATATTTTTATGATTTATAATTTTTACACCATTTACTTCAGGTTATATTTAATGCGTTCATTGAAATTGAGGTTTGCAGAGCTAACAACCACTTTACAATGTGTCAGATGTCTTATATGACACGATATTGTGACCCTGTAGGACTCTTGTTACAAATATAGTGGCGGATATTTCTAGGAATTGTTCAAGGACATTATGCTTGTCCTATATATTGGCAATTTGATGTCGTTCTTTAACATTTATAATTGATTTATTTGTCATGATCTTTGCTGGGTAGTTCCATAATGCAGCACTAGCTGCAGTTTGAAATATTTTGAATGTAAAATGACTTATTTCCCTTTCTCCCACTCTATGGCCCTGGCAACAGCCTCTCCTCAGCTCCTCGTTATAATAGCAGTATAGGGTGGAAATAGAGTGGACGGGGAACAGGCTGGATGTTTGGCTTGAGATGCAGACTTCCTCTCCATCAGACATATCTCAGAGAGAAATTAAAAGGAAAGATGTCCCAGTCCCTTGCTTGGACTGGGCTTTGTAGTAGCCGTGTCTCCGAAATAGACTGTTAGATTGGAGTTTCATGGAGACTGTAAAGAGAAATGGTAGCACATATGCTCAGAAGGATATAAACGGCTTCTCTCTGTTTTTGTGTTGTCCATTCACATTTGGAGCATTGCAGATGATGACTTCATTGTATGGAATGGAATGAGGCCCATCGCTGGAAAGCATAATGGTGGGGAGAAGAGCCTAAAGCTATAGTTACTGACATAAAACAAGTTATCATACTCTATGAAATCTGCTGCTTGAGGGACTGTTGTCTCATATTGTGGCTGTGCTGTAAATATTTGACCAGTCTTGAGATATTACATTAAATCAAATCAAATTTATTTATATAGCCCTTCGTACATCAGCTGATATCTCAAAGTGCTGTACAGAAACCCAGCCTAAAACCCCAAACAGCAAGCAATGCAGGTGTAGAAGCACATTAAAGAGCTATGCTATCGTGGTAAGTAGACATCAGCACGTTTCACACACAACACAACTTGTATCATGCAAACATTGTCATAGTCCGGTGTGATTTTTACCCTATGAGTGAAATTGTATGTCATTTTTAAAATTCTGTCCATTGGAATTTCCATCATTCCATGACAAATCACTTGTGTAATCCATTCAGCTAGTCTCTTACATGAAGTGACCTGACAATCATTCCTCCATTCTGTTTGTCTCTCTGTAGAGTTCTGTGTCTCTCTCAGCACGTTGTATGAACTGTCTGGATTGCTGACATACTTGAGTTAATGTTAAAAAGAATGCCACCCAGTTTTTCCAATAAATAGGAAAACGAGAGCTTTTTATACTAGTATCTTGCCCAGTCGATTTCACAATGGGGTGGCAGTTAAAATCATGTGTTACGTTTCAAAAATAAATATTCATTTAAACAGAAAAAGCATGGACTTGTGAAAATATTACTATGTCCATCAAATAAAATCCTGAAATTAGAATTTTACCTAGGTTTCAATTTGATCAGTGTTGTTATGGCGAGCACTGTGGTGTTGTTTTGTGTGCCAGTCTGGCAGTCAAGCATGAATTTATCTCACTGTTTCTGTTGGGCGAAAACAAAGCGACGGAAGAGGGAGGCATCAATTAGCTAAGCTACTCCTGGGGAAAAATAAAAACATTGGAAACTAATGAGTGTATTGAGTTTACCCGCTGTTATATAATTTATATCTTGTTAAGTCATCCATCACCTCCCAGCATAGCTACAAGTATGAGACAGTGTTGCTATTGCTAGTGGAAAAAGTATCTTAAAAGTGAGAGTTTCTTATAATGCAGTTCATTGTTCATCGTAACTGATGTTCTTCATCACACCAAATGTTAATCATACGTACTGCTAGTATAAACACCCAATTATTCGATTAATCGTTCATTTCATGCATATTTTAACCCAACGTTTCTGAACTGATGCTTTTGACGTGGGAAAGGATGCCTTTCAGTAGAAAGCCATGTCTGAAGCTCTTCTCTATGGGCTCTGCTGTGACTCAGAGAGACTTAGGAGGATGTGGTCCTCTGACTCAAACATGAGCTGCCAATGCTTCTGTACTCACCCACGCATTGTCTCACCCCCACAACGCGCCCGCCAAGAGCCCCACACACCATCCCTGTTTCTTTTTCTCCTGGAAAACATCACCCCACGCTGCTACTTGTTCGTGGCAGTGGTGGGAAAAGTACCCAATTGTCATACTTGAATAAAAGTAAAGATACCTTAATAGAAAATGACTCAAGTACAAGTGAAAGTCACCCAGTAAAATACTACTTGAGTAAAGGTCTAAAAGTATTTGGTTTTACATATACTAAAGTATCAAAAGTAAATGTAATTGCTAAATATACTTAAGTATTAAAAGTAAATACATTTAGTAAAAATAATTTCAAATTACTTATATATTAATCAGACGGAACAATTTTCTTGTTTTTTAAATTAACTGATAGCCAGGGGAACACTCCAACACTCAGACATAATTTACAAACGAAGCATTTGTTTTTAGTGAGTCGGTCAGATCAGAGGCAGTAGTGATGACCAGGGATGCTCTCTTGATAAGTGTGTGAATTTGACATTTTTACTTTTGGGTGTCAGGGAAAATGTATGGAGTAAAAAGTACCTAATTATCTTTAGGAATGTAGTGAATTAAAAGTATAAATAGTAAAGTACAGATACCCCCAAAACGACTTAAATAGTACTTTAAAGTATTTTTACTTAAGTACTTTACACCACTGGTTGATGGTGATTTCTTGCAGTTTAGTAAAACTGCAAGAAAAGGAAGGTATTTTCCTTTCATACGACAACAACTGAATGCATGCTGTTCAGTGCAAGAAAAAAAAAGATTTGAAAGACAGTTGTTAATGATATCAAATCAAATTAAATTGTATTTGTCACATGCTTCTTAAACAACAGGTGTGGACTAGTAGTGAAACGCTTACTTACAGGCTCTTCCCAACAATGTAGAGAGAAAGAAAATAGAGACACTCCTGCAGGTAGCACGTCTGGTGAACAGGTCAGGATTCCATAGCCGCAGGCAGAACAGTTGAAACTGGAGCAGCAGCACGGCCAGGTGGACTGGGGACAGCAAGGAGTCCTCATGCCAGGTAGTCCTGAGGCATGGTCCTAGGGCTCAGGTCCTCCAAGAGAGAGAAAGAAAGAGAGAATTAGAGAGAACATACTTAAATTCACACAGGACACCGGATAAGACAGGAGAAGTACTCCAGATATAACTAAATGACCCTAGCTCCCCGACACATAAACTACTGCAGCATAAATATTAGAGGCTGAGACAGGAGGGGTCAGGAGACACTGTGGCCCCATCCGATGGTGCAGCTGTAGAACTTTTTGAGGATCTGAGGGCCTATGCCAACTAAATGCAGCCTCTTGAGGGGGGAGAGACATTGTCGTGCCCTCTTCACGGCTATCTTGGTGTGTGTGGACCATTATAGATCCTTAGTGATGTGGACACCGAGGAACGTGACGCTCTCTGCCCTCTGTTTCCTGAAGTCCAGAATCAGCTCCTTTGTCTAGTTGACATCGAGGGAGAGGTTGTTGTCCTGGCACCACACTGCCAGGTCTCTGACCTCCTCCGTATAGGCCGTCTCATCGTCGCTGGTGTTCAAGCCTACTACCGTCGTCTGAAAACTTAATGATGGTGTTGGAGTCTTGTTTGGCCACGCAGTCGTGGGTGAACAGGGAGTACAGTAGGGGACTAAATACACACCCACGAGGGCCTACGCTTACCACCTGGGGGTGTCCTGTCATGAAGTCCAGGATCCAGTTGCAGAGGGAGGTGTTCAGTCCCAGGGTCCTTAACTTGGTGAGCTTGGAGGGCACTACGGTGTTGAACGCAGATATAGCGAAACTGAGCCAGCTGCTCGAACAGAGTTCTTAGTGGTGATAACCATGACAACAGACTATCTGGATATACAGGAACACATCTATATGATGAAATTAGAATGTTGACTGACGAATACAGTACCAGTCAAAAGTTTGGACACACCCACTCATTCAAGGGTTTTTCTTTATTTTTACTATTTTCTACATTGTAAAATAATAGTGAAAACATGACATTTATGAAATAACACATATGGAATCATATAGTAAGCAAATCAAAATATATTTTATATTTGAGATTCTTTAAAGTAGCCACCCTTTGCCTTGATGACAGCTTTGCACACTCTTGGCAATGTAGAAAATAGTAAAAATAAAGAAAAACCCTTGAATGTGTTGTGTCCAAACTTTTGACTGGTACTGTATTTTCAGTGTACCAAATAAGTTTATTTAGAGTTGAAGTGAGAATGGCCGCAATAACCTCTGCCCCCATCCCTACTGCTCCTTGTATTGAAGCTCTGTACTCAGCTCCTCAACATCATCATCAGTCTATACCAGTGTTTCCCAACCCTGGTCCTCAAGTATCCAAACGGTACACATTTGTATTGTAACCCTGGACAAGCATACCTGATTCAACTTGTCAGCTGGTTGGGAAACACTGGTCTATACTTCTGACACGTAATGTAGTAGCGTGTAAACAGTCCCTCTCTTTGTCTGTGTGACTAGTTGTCTTGATCCCATGGTCCAGAAATGTATCCCTATCCCTCACCCAAAACCCACTCAAAATGTCTGAATTTGAACCTCTCTTCTATTTCCTTATGTATGTACCCCACATCCTTATTTGGAATCACTATTTAATGAAGAGTGTCATTATCAACCTTAAGTATTACATTTAGCTTCTGAGGGAGACTGGCTGGCTGGAGGAGCAGTCTTGTAGGAGGGGATGAGAGAGTAGCGATGGGGGCTCTAGCATCAGCATCAGCCCCATCCTCTTCTCCTTTTCCTTCAGCACCAGCCACAAGCCCAAGCCCCAGCTCGAGCTCCAGAGATGCTGAGTGCCCTTGTGATAAGGTGTGAGGCCTGTCTGCCACTGACTGACAAGCCTGCTCTTGCCATGCCAGTGCCTGGCGCTCGATAAGGGAAAATGTCAGCGTGATTTTGGAAAATGTAATTTATCTCGGCTCTCTAGCCGTGTCTGTAACCCAGACTGATTATGGTTTGTGGAAATTTATATCATTGCGGGGTGCCTTGTGAAATAGTAGAAATGTTGTGTTTTTCAGTAAGATAGTAGTACTTAATGTCCCTTTGGTGATAGTCTGTTAATATTGTAATTGCTTTGATATAGCCTAGTTCTTTGTTATTGTGCTTTAAAATCTGAATACACTAACCACTCTATATTCTGCTGAACTTAATCATGTATTACAAACCATCAAAGTGTTCGGTGCACAGAGGCGTTCAGATTGGGGGATTCATTTGATACTGAGACAAAGGTTTCCCGTATTGGTGATGCTACGCAAGATCTGTGAGTTGAAGAGTATGTTTGTGATGTGTAAGAAAAAGCCCCCAGATTCAAGTGCCAATCTCTTAGTCTTTGTCAAAGCGTCTGTGTGGGCTGTTTGCTTGTATTATTTAGAAAAACAATCCTCTCCTAAGATGAGTGGGTTAACAGGAACCATTAATTGGTTTAGCAGGATTCGTATGCACTCAAGTTCCGGCTTAGCTTCAAGGCTGAAAATGCTTGTATTCACATGTATTCAGCAGCCACTGCTTACTTTTCCCAGGAAATGATCTCACTGTGAAGATAGGCTGTTTAACATGGCTTGTAAGCCTTAGGTTTTGATTTGTGGGTCTAAGATGAAGCAGAGTTTGTACTCACGTCATCACTTTTAATGTTGGATTCAAAAACCCAAGCTGTCATATATTATTCAACGAGTTTCCTATTTTCTCTGAAGCACTACACCATACTACCTCTGGTTTCAGCTTGCTTCTAGCAGCCATTCAATTCACAGGCTACTGTATATTATTCAGTACTGTATATGTTTCCGCCACGTAGTTGACTCAAAGTGACATTTGTGGGACACACTGATAAAGCAATTCTTCCTGCTGCTTAGACCAACTCCATAGGACTGAACAGAAATTCACCAATTTTTTGGGCGAGACCATCGCTGCCTTTGTGATCTGCAATGCAGGCTCAGAGTAGACCCAGACAGAAAGGAGCGTCTTTAACAGACAGAAAGAAGTGTCTTGGCAGCCCCACAGAAGCCTAGTGAGTATGTTGTCTCTTGCTCTTAACCAAATGTATTGCCAATCTGTCCGTGATACCCTAATAAATGGAGCAGGCCCACGATTCCCAACATACTTGTCAAATCGACGCACTTGTGAAGATCACCCTGCTCAAGATAAATTCGAGGTTGGCGTGTTCGGCATTACTTTATAAATATTTTTATTACAACGTTGTCTCTATTTGGGCGAGCGGTTGGCTACAGGATGAGCATTCTCCTCACATGAAGTGCAGTGGTGAAAGCCATGACAAATTGCACTCGGTTGACACCTTCATTGGGTTATTTATGGCTCATTAATTGAACTGAAAAGGAGAGTTGTAGGCGCAGTGGGGGAGCAGGACTGGGCCTCCATGGCACTGCCTCACAGCAGCCCACAGGGCTGGGAGGAGAGGAGAGGTGGTGTCCTATTCTCACGTCTGTCTGTCTGTTTCCTGTTTGCTGAGGAGAAGAGTGAGAGAACACACTTGTCAGGGGCGGGCAGGAAAACGAGGAAGACAACCGTGAAAAGGCGGCCCCCACCCACAGCCCAGCCCCTCTCACATATAAGCTCCCTCCTTCAAAACCTGAAAGGGATTCTTATTTTAATCTCCTCCTGTGTATTATTTTAGTCCATGGAGTGTTTTAATCATCTTGTGGTTTGTATTGTAAGGGACTGAATGCACTGTTCACATTTTAGAGCTCGGAATCAAGAAGAACATAGCTGCAAGATATTTTTGCAATTACATGAATGTTTTCTATGATATTAATTCAGTAGGCTTATTCATTCCATGATGTGACATTGCGTTATGAGCTGGTGTACACAACTGTAGGATATGCTACAAGCATGCCTATATAGAAAATGTACCCTCTTTTTGATATCTCTACAATCTCCAAACAAAGGTTAAAAATTCCCAAGGAGAAAAGGGTCACTTCAGATATGAGCTCAGAAACACACTTGATTAACAAGTGGATTAACAATGCTTGATTAACAAATGGATTAGCAATGCTCGTTTCATGGAAGGGTGTACCTCAAAGGCTGACTGGACTGGGTGCCCACGAGGTACAGTAATGAGTCCTTTCTTCCTGAGAGCACTGACAGACAGACATGTCAACCTGATAATTTTCTCATTTTTGGTGCTCTGTCAACCTCATCTTTGTGCTCTATCTCTCTCTCATTCTCATTCTCATTCTCTCTCTCTCTCTCTCTCTCTCTCTCTCTCTCTCTCTCTCTCTCTCTCATTCTCTCATCGATTCCCTCTCTGTTCGCTCTCTCTCTCTCTCTCATTCTCTCATCGATTCCCTCTCTGTTTCCGGTGATTGGCTTTAGCATTTTTTCTTCACCAAGGGTTTGTTCCACTAGGTCAGTGTTCATGCTGCAGGAATAGACTAATTACGTTCAGAGTTGTAGGACTGCATAATTGCATAATTGCTGATTTCTAGTGTATACTACTGTAGACATGTCCCATCCCGACTAGCTGAGTTCTGATCCACAGGACCAGAGCATTTACATTTACATTTAAGTCATTTAGCAGACGCTCTTATCCAGAGCGACTTACAGAGCAGGAACTTGTTAGTTTGTGTCAGTAGATTTTGTCAGACTCTACGTCCCAACGTGTGTCCATGTCCTTGAACTGTAAGTGCTTAGGCTCATCCAGCCCTTAGGCTCATCTCAATCCTGTCACAGCTGTCAGTCAGCTCTCAGTGACGTCCATGTCCTCTAACACTGTATGTCTCTCAACACTCAGTGTCTCTGTGAGAGAGGGACATGTCTGGACCTGTCTGCCACACATGACTCACCCACAGCTGGTCTGCGGTGGGGGCCATTCTCTTTCTAAGCACCAGGGTGTCTTCCAGAGAGGCTTTTAGATATTGTTCTTCAGTCTGGACTGCTACTGTATCACAGTGGACCACTACCATTCCTATCTTCTCCTTCTATGCTTTTTTAAAATGATTTTGATCCTGCAAGCTCACAAGCGATAGTAATCTACACTTCAATTAGATCGCACTACTCATCAGATGCTATCTTGTGTGCTGAAGATAGAGGGAGTGTGCTTTGAGGCAGCACAAGTGTCACTGTAAAATAGGACCTTGGTATTACTGTGAGAGCTACCCCTTTCGTGTCTGTGTGTCTGAGTGAGAGGAAGACTGCTTGACTGAGTTTTAGTAATATAGCATATAGGCCTATTCTGTTAAGTATCTGCAAAACAAACGATGCTGTTCTTTTTAAATGTTGTGCTTTTTTCACGGCAACGGGTTGCCTCTTCGTCCCAAACAGACCCACTACTAGAGCAGCGTCTTTTTAACATATGTTCAATCAGTCACAGAAATAGATTGTTAGGAAGGCAATGTGAAATAATAGTTTGCTTGCATTGTCCAAATTATTAACGTGTTTTTATTTCTCTCTTTGTTTTTCTCTGTGATGTGGTGTGCTGTGCCTCCCTGCTTTCTGAACCTCATCATGTACTAAAGGTAAGTGTCGTATTGCCCGGTCTCATAAGTCAGCACTCATTTAGTTACTGAAAAAGAGATGTATGGAATCAGAACTACTCACTTTCTAAATGTACATTCGTAACATTATGTACACTCATAACATTAACACCAAATATGTACTTCTGTGTAGGTGGACTCACGAACAAGCAAGGTAAGTGTACTACATATTATAACTGTGTGTCAGTCTGCATCAAAAAGTAACTGTATTAGTCTCTAACAAAATAACCAACATATTTATGTAAAGGAAAATTAGGAAAAATCCGTAATATTCTTCCATTTGGTATTTGGTTAGGCAGTCTGTTCCCTTGCTGCTGTTGCCAGGCAGTCACACAGAGCAGAGCTACAGTTCCAGTGTTCTTCCACTGAGTGGCAGGTATTTTGTTCTAATACTGGCCACCCGCTAACACAGGCAAATCAAGATGGATGGGTAGATTTCATAGTTTTATTATCCCTTAATGTGCAGTTATACAGTGACAGAGAACTCTCCTGGAAGAGGACAGGCCAATGTTTGAGAATTGAGCAGGCAGGAGATATCATTCTCCAGGCACATCCATTTAGTTCCATCAGGGAGGGAGCCTGGGATGAGATGCCATGGCAGGCAGGCAGTCTCAGGTTGTGTCTACACTTGACACTTACATACAACTCCTGCTATCAGAATACGAAGATCGCATTGAACAGACAGGTCTAGATGTATGAAAGTTGCATTGTGGTCAGATTGAGTTCAGATCTGTCTGACCACTTCAGGAGGTGGTCAGGGATGCATTATGTGCAGATTTCTCCTCAGTCTGGAAGCAATCAGGCTACCGAAAGCGCATATAGAGGGCAACGTCATCAGCACTCCTTCCACAAGTCTCCAGGAAAACTGTTTTTGGGACCAAGAGTCACCTTTTCATTATAACGTTGGGGGAAATGTGTTCCTAGCATGTGAGGAATGTGTTTGCTGGCCTCCTAGCTAATATAAAAAAGAAACACATTTTTGGCTAAAGTTATGCTAACACATTTGCAATCCCTTTAGCATTGCTTGCTAGCTTGCTGACTAGCTACAGAGGTTATCTGGCTAGTTAGCTACTGCCATCAGTTGTTGTTGTGTTATTGTAATACTTTTCCTACTCTGCCGTTTGTAGAATGCATACTGGCATTTTAATATAGCATGGGAAAAGGGAATCCGGACACAGTGAGGACACGGTAGACACATTTAAATGTAGATGCATAATGCGTTCGAAATTCCATGATCAGAATTCCATGATCAGAACTCCGTGATCAGAACTCTGTGATCAGAACTCTGTGATCAGAATACTAAAGCTGCATGAACTGTATTGTCTAGACACGGCCTCACGTAGGCAGTATGCACAGTGCCCTGGCCTCCCCTGCAGCCACAGCTGTGAACATATCAAGGAAAATTGATAGCAAACAATTTATTGCCTAAATCCTTCTTTCCACTATGTTATATCTGACTGGACTTTATTTTGAGTTAATGTGGACCCAGTGACTCAGACTTGAGCACTGTGGCGTCTGTGGCACGTTGATAACAATGGCATGACGCAACTGAGTGATGGAGGTGCAACCCATAATACTTTGCCAATACTTTGCGGCACCATCTGGTGATTGTGCTTCTCTCTCTCTGTGTCGCTCGCTCTCTACTTCCCACTTATTTCTGTGGAGAGGAGTGCCACTCGACATGGAACAATAGCTCTCCTCTCATCACTACAAGGTGTTTTGTTGTCCTTTTAAATTCACTTCCCACTAGGCACAGACATCAATTCAACGTCTATTCCACACTGGTGTAAGGCCATTTCATTGGAATTTCATGAAAACAATGTTGATTCAACCAGTGTGTGCCCAGTGGGATGTCAGGTCTCAAGTAGTTGCTCTACTCCCACCTTTTGTGTACTGTCAGTAATAATTTGTCCTCTTGTTCATTCAATGATATTATTCTATAGTGAGACTGATTAGCAGCCATGTAAGGGACAGGATAGTTCTAAAAAGACAGGATAGTTCTAAAAAGACAGGATAGTTATAGTTCTAAAAAGACAGGATAGTTCTAAAAAGAAAGGATAGTTATAGTTCTAAAAAGACAGGATAGTTCTAAAAAGACAGGATAGTTCTAAAAAGACAGGATAGCTCTAAAAAGACAGGATAATAGTTCTAAAAAGACAGGATAGTTCTAAAAAGACAGGATAGTTCTAAAAAGACAGGATAGTTATAGTTCTAAAAAGACAGGATAGTTCTAAAAAGACAGGATAGTTCTAAAAAGACAGGATAGTTATAGTTCTAAAAAGACAGGATAGTTCTAAAAAGAAAGGATAGTTATAGTTCTAAAAAGACAGGATAGTTCTAAAAAGACAGGATAGTTCTAAAAAGACAGGATAGCTCTAAAAAGACAGGATAATAGTTCTAAAAAGACAGGATAGTTCTAAAAAGACAGGATAGTTCTAAAAAGATATCAGGGAGGTATGCTTCAACTAGATACTAAAGCACAGTGCCCTTCCCACAATGTGAACATGTAAACAGATATTCCTGTATTTGTTAAACAAACAGAATAAGAATAATACTGTACTAGACAGTCCATTTGGGAGGGAGAGATGGGGATGGAAATGGGTTCTCTGTCTTTGTTAACATGTCACCCGCTGATACAACTGTAAATGTTGGAATAACTAAGAAAATTGGGAAAATCGGAATATATTTAGCGGCATATTTCAAACCAGGCTGTATGCAGTGAGGGTCTCAGCAGCACATTGCTGTCTAAATGACTGGTTATTGACAGGCCTTCAGCATCATGGATTTCACATGTTCTTTGACTCTGTGGTCCTCTAGCAAATGTGATCCTCTCTGATGCTTCTATTTGAACTTATTTTGATGTCCCTGAGCATTAAGAGAAGTGACAGCTTACAAATAAATACATAATTATCACATCTGAAAGCTGCCATCCCAAACTTTATTTGCATATGGAACACTTTGAGGGATGGGGCTGATACACCCGGAGGGTCTGGCAGACTCTGGCAAAGTGGCTGCTGTCATCTCTCTCATCAGCCTTTGGGTCTTTCTCAGAAACCCACCGAAAAAGAGAGAAGCAAAGACCGTACAGCAAGAAAATACTGCTCTGTTCAAAATGTCTAAATAGGCAGGACTGACTAAGGTTCAATGGAGTACAAAGAAAACTGAAGGACAAGATTGTTCCCATTGTGTTTTCACCATGTATTTCCCCACAGAGCAAGGCCTGCCAAGGCCCTGCAGGCTTCATTTCACCCCCTCAAAACGCAACATCTTTCTTTGAGTGTTCTGAAGATAGGAACACAATGACTGCCTGTAGAAGTTCATCTTATTTCTACCTGGGAACACAAAAGACTAATCATGGCCATCACAAAAGCCTTGTTCCTGTCTCACAGTGTGTGATAAGGCAGGCTCAGGCAGCATAAAGGCTCTCCAGAGAGCAGAGAGAGGCAGACCGACAGGAAGGAGAATGGGCCCAGGCCAGACCCAGGACTACCTCTTTCCTGTGTTGTGTGGGGTGAACCTATAGGACCACCCTTATGTCCTGTGCTGTCAGTAGAGGGCAGGTTTAGGACGCAGAGCAGACAGGTATTATATAGGAACATCTATATTTCTTTTTTTATGAGAACATCGCCCAGACTTAGGCTATGTATATTTGATTTGTAATGCATGTCCCAATCTTTAGTTTGATATAGACTAATAGTTCCACGCTGAAGCAACAGCCTGGCTGTCTATAGGAGATACTATAATGCCAGTGGACTAGAATTACTGCTGAATATGTATTGGATGTCCTCTGCTGCCCCACGTCCTCAGTGAGGCACTGCCACATGGATGGCACTGTGGAAAGGGGTCATGTTTATCCAACATTGAACCGTTAACAGCTAACCTTTTACCCCGTTAGGCAGAAGTAGTGGCATCTGAGGATTGTTTTTGGTAGCTTCTCTCTTCTGCTCCACCTTCTGAACAGATATCCATATCCCCCTCTGAGGCTCTGCCACGGTACCTCCCCCTAAAGGTGCAGCTAAAGCTCATCTAATTGGTCGCTGTGCTTTAATTAGCACGTCGCGTTTGCATGTCTGCCATTAGAAATTCAAATGGGGTGGAGTGATAGCTGATATTTTCTCCTCTCGCCGGAATCCTTCCCCGTCTGATTCATCTCATCTTCATTTCCCCAGATCCTGTTTTTAAAGTTTTATTTAGGGTGTCATTTATTTAACAAGGGATTATTTATTTAGTGCATCAAATCATTCCTGAATAAATATTTATATGGTCTCTCCACTTCTGGTTTTCAAGCCACTGTAATGAGTGTTGTTGTTGGGTGTTCAGGGGAATAACAAGACTGGTTTTCAAAGTGAAAAGTCCTTTGAATATATTCAAACTTAATTACTTTGAATCTATTATCAGAGTTGATGCTCTGATCATAGTGTAATTGGAGGTATATTATGGAGACCGGCTGCAGTGATGGTAATTTATTTTGCTGTTGATATTAATTTGAATGATAATGAATGATTCATGTCACGGGGTGCTTTGTGTAAACATGTCCTTGTGTCAACTCCTGCAGTGATGCACTTTGAGACTCCTATTTGACCAGATTCTCTTAATCCTCAAAAGAAAGCTTAGCCATTTTAGCCTAATGCCCCCTTGTCTCTGCATTTGGTTTTTACCAACTTTGTGTAATGGTGGATTATTAAAGAGGCGGATGATCATTAAAACACCACTGTCCTCAGGCCTTGAACCAGTCAGGCCCTCACAGTTTACAGCACTGTGATTGCCACTGGTCCAGCTGGGCATGATGAGCCACACCACTGCGTTTCCATACATCCAGCCTTATTAAGAGACGCTGCAGGCGATACAATATTGTAGCAGGAACAGAACAGAGCCCGGCAGGCAGGCAGACAGGCAGCGAGGCTGGTTAGCTGTTGAACCAGGGAATGCCTCTCTCCACTAGAACCCCCCAACCTAAGATCCTAATGACTAACCACAATGAGGAGGGATGGGGAAGAAAAGGCTGATTTGTTCTGCATTCTAAATATGGCCTGTAATCTTTATTCCTCTGAGTACCTTATTAAAAGTGAAAGGAAGATGAAATCCCACCACCCGGGCCATCCTTTCTGCTGTTTATTAGAGGGGCTTTTCTCCGTTAATATTGAGGTTATGGTAACCTTAGCCGTGATAGATGCATCTTGTGACTTCAGGTAATAATAGCAATGATGGATTCACACCTGAACCCTGGAGGTGTAATCTAGCAGGATGGAAAAGATAAAGTGTCAGGGAGCTTCTGAAAGATACATGCAGGCACAGGCAGATCGGATCCAGGAGTGCTGTTTATCATCGGCTAGACAACACTGTGTTGTCAGAATTTATGATGCTTCGCCTAGTCTCTAATTCATCATTCATTAACTACTATTTTCTCTGAATCCATCTCTATTTATCAGTTTTATCGGTAAAGTTTCTTTGATAATATATATATGTATATTTTATTTTTTATTTTTTTTTTTGGGGCTGTTAGTGTGAGGATTGTTCATTTTTTGAATACATTTTATACATCTAAGATTTAAAGTGTCAGTCCACTATTGTATTAGGAAATGAATATTGTTAGTATACCACGTAATTTACATCACTTTTGTGATGGCCTTGCTTGTTCGTAGAATACTTTTTGTGTCGCTGCATGTGCAAAACAAATACAAATAAAATGGATAACTAAAATCGGAGAGAATGCTATCAGCATATTTACATTCTAGATGTGTGCATTATTTAGCATTCTGTTAGTGTATTAATAAAGCTCAGAGACAAATGTATATTTTGTTCCAGCCCAACATCTTTCCTGTTGTTGAGATGCACAAGGTGGCAGAGCTATTATTCCATTAGCAGCTAATTAATGAAGCTAATTTGTGTAACTGTTATTAAGCCCTTTGAAAGATTGTTTGTCTTCAGATGAAGTGAAATGCATCCCTGAAGCCGTCCAGTGTGGCAGATAGATTAAAAGGGCAATAAGGCTCTTTGAAAAATGTTATTTTATGGGCGGTAATTTTTCACCGTACCTCAGGGGCAGTGATGACAGGGAAACACTGCAGTCCTTCTTCATGTTGAGATTCTTTTTTTGTTGTTGTCAAAGTACCAGGGGAGAACACTAAGTGTGATTTATTCATCCCTTGACCAGTAAAAGGTGTCAGCCAGGTGAAAATGGATGTTGGGAGAGTATTGACAGGAGAAATGTCCTGCCCCGTCACACAAGATAGAGAGAGGGGGGAATGTCTCCTCTGCTGTACCTCACTTTGTGTGCTTTGCAGGAGGCAGTTACGCTAATACACAGATCCTGAATAGTAATACATTTTTGCATTTATTTTACTTGGTTGCTACAGTATATGTTATGTCCACTCTCACTGTTGGATAGTTCTGATTTATCTCAGGAACAATTGACATGTTTCTATACCTTATATATACGTAAGCCATCCTCTCTGCATTTCTATATGATATTATACTGTGATTTTCATTTGAGGCCATTGCATAACAGTATCCTGGAGCGCATTGGATACATCTCAGACGCAGACGGCGATCTGATTTCCCACATGAACAGATCAAATCGCCTCTTTTGTTCGCTGGTTCTATTTGGCAGAGTGGAGGGCTTTCCCTTATTGAGGAGGAGAAGGAGGATGAAGAAATGAAAAGCAGTGTAGCTTGTGAACAAACACCAGCATTTTTCCACAGGAGATGTTGCACAACATGAGCACTGTGTGCCATTCCATGACTCTAGCTGCAGAAAGGGTGGAACATCTCCCTGGGATTTTATATTTAGCATTTGCTATGCTACAGTACTTATGAAATATTTCATAAATAATGTGAATATATTAGACAGGGAGAACAGTGCGGCACTGTCAAGTCATTGCATATGCACTGCCATAGCAACAAGACGTTCCGCCTTCATCTGTTTAGAGCCCATCATTCTTAAACTGTTGGTTGCCCACATTTCCCTTTTTAATCAGGGAGTGTTTGGGACACCCTGCAGCAGGGATCTAGATAAAAGGATTAACTCAGCCTCTACTAGTTAACCACGTTCACACCCAGCCAGCTAGACCCAAAAACGTATGGATTTGCAATGCCTATTTCAATGTGTTTTAGTCATGTCTCATTACGGATGTGAAACAGGTATACTGTAATAATGCAAGTCTCTCCTTGGATTAGCACAGAATTTGATATTGATTGTTCAATAATGATGAAGTACCGATAGTGTTATTTTACATGCCTATCTATAAATTATACCAGTATAGCTTTACTTTAGTGAACAATAACATCATTCCTTGCCCGTGGTGTGTGTTTAATTCCTACATTATTGGGTTTTTGTATGAATAGATTCTGAGCTCAGAAACTTCTAAATGATATGATGCAAGTTATGTCCCTATTTGTCATCGATATGTATTACTGCGTTGTTTAGACAGAACATATGTATTACTGCGTTGTTTAGACAGAACATATGTATTACTGCGTTGTTTAGACAGAACATATGTATTACTGCGTTGTTTAGACAGAACATATGTTTACGTCTAAACAATTTGTCACAACTTCTGGTTCCTACACACACATTTTAATTCTCCTTTTAATATATATTGTTTTATTTGAAAATCATAGTAATCTAAGTACTGTAACATGGTAACTCTTTTGATATCTTTAAAAACATGTTTTATCAACATGTCTCAATGTTGAAATTGTTATTAGGTCAAATTCATTGTAAATCACAGCGATTCCTCTCCCATCCCAAATTCTATATTCTACAACTCAAACTGGCAGTGATCTGTCAAGCTCCTGAAATTCTGAATTAAATTAAATCCATGACTAAAATAGTGTAACTATAGTGACAATTCCATTAGCAACACACTCAAAAGTCAGGTTTTGAAATATGAAAACAAGAAATACTGTATAGCGTTTCAATATAGTTCATAATGAGGCATTGATTACCCTGTTTAAAATGACAACCGAGTGAAGAGAAACTGTAAGTTAAGCCTAAACCAAAGTGTTTTCTAGGAGAAGATAGAGTTGTGTCTTTGCTGAGGCCATCCAGATGTCTTCATGAGTGGTTCCAGAGGGCCCTGCTCTGCAGCCTTAGAGTCTGCAGGGAGTACATTATGCTTGCCACATACAGGACCCCTGGTTGGATATCGCAGAGTAGAACTGGCTCCTTTGTCACTACTGTTAGCATTAGCCAGAGATATTTGCATATATTTCTCTGAGAAGCATTAAAGGAATACAAAAAAAAGACTAATTCACTATTGAAAGTCTCCCTTTCAAGATTAAAAGAGTTCCATTAGAAAAGTATGACTGTTCATGTCGCTTGTATTTCATTTCCCTGTCACTGTCCCCCTCCTTTTGTGGAAGGCTTTGATTATCCTCCAGGTTTGAAAAAATTGGAAATATAAAAAAGTAACAGCTGCCACTGTTACTAATGGCCCAGCGCTGTCCGGGTTAGGGGAGGGTTTGGCCAGGGTAGGCCGTCATTGTAAAATAAGAATTTGTTCTTAAGTGACTTGCCTAGTTAAATAGAGGTTCAATAAATTAAAATGGCACATGCCTTTCATGGCAGAACTCCGTTGTTATTTTCCGTTGTTATTTTGTATTAATTTTGTCTAACTCTCATGGTAGCACTGAGGAAACAAACTCAGTTGAAGCTCAGGATATTTGAGTTGGTTCCTCGTACCAGAAAACGTCAGCCATATTAGTGGCTCTAGGGTACAGGTAATAATCTCATATTGAAAATGTTCCTCAAAATTATGAGTGATTGGAAAATACACCAAGACAACATCTTCAATGATTACTAGATTTTCTCAAGGGAAACACTGTTTTGAAAGGTAAGAACTGAGACTAAATGTAAGGTTACTTATCTAGCTTTGGAATGCCTGACATGTTTATTTGCTTTGTGTTAAAGGCCCAATGCAGTTTTCCCCTCCCCACTCAGACCACTCCCATACTAAATTCTTGCTTGAGAAATTGCTCTTTGCTAAGAAGCTATTTTTGTTTCTTTTTGACCATGTTAATTGAAAACAATCACAGTAAGGACCTTAACTGTTACCCAGAAAATATTTTATTTTGAGATAAAAACGGCTGCATTGAACCTTTGATACAAATGACATTTTACTATTTTAATTTAATCCAAATTTGAGTTAATTCATAATGGTTTATGGAATTTCATAATATTATGTAAGTAAATGAATATCTAATGATTAGCCTACATTTATGATTTATTTTTATTTAGGCCTTAACCCCTTATACTCGTGGCTAATTTCAGGGATTTCCACTGATATGAACATGCCCAGGTTTAACCACCTACTACTCAGTAAATATGAGATGTATATTCACAAACATGATATCAATTGAAAGCGTACACTAGAGATAATGAGGAAACACTCAGGACTTAAGTGAGTGTTACAGAATCCGAATGAAAGAGAAGCAAACACAATTCCACTAGTTGTTTTTTTACAACAGTGTAATCTTCTACAACATATTCCTCAGACAATTCTTGACAACGCTATATGGAATGACTACAAATGTATTCAACAACTTGCCAATAATATTGGTGCCAAACATTAGGTTGATAATTCAAAAGACTGAAGAGTTATAAAGGTTAGAGTGAATTGAAGAACCTGGATCTCTCTTAATTGGATATATTTAGTCATTTTTACCTGGGGGGTTGCAGGTACAGATATTTTTCCTTTCAGATTTTTACATATTTATTGTTGTTGTACCTGTGGGCTGCCACTAAAAGGAAAAAACAAAGACATGCATACGAAGATAGAAATTATCAAAGTAGAGATTAGTAAATGTTTTTTATTGTATGTAAGGAAAAGGAAAAAAAGACTAGCCCACAACCTCCCCCCTGAACAATAAAATAAATAAACAAAAAGAAAATACAATATTTCCACAATGTTTTTTGAATACATTTCCCAATTGAGTCTTGTGTACCATTTCCAATGTTTGTAAATGTTATAAAAGTACAGACTCAGAGCTTCAAAATTGTATATCATACCCTGCAGTTGGGGAAAACATGGTCAAGTTAGGCTTGTTTGAAATGTGATAAACTTGTAGACAAGCACCAGAAATCCCATTGAACGTTTTTCATACTTGCTTGATAGCGCTTTTTTTGGATGCCCATTCATCATTGTTCACACCCTCTTAAACCTTAGCCCCACCCATATATTTTAAGTATTCAGGCGAGGTGATTAAGGTAGTGTATTAAACAAGTGGTGAAAGTAGTAGCCTCCAATAGGAAAAAATACACCTGCCTATATCCTAACATGTTGTTCTTCACATTGTCTCTGGAAAACACACTATATACAGTGCCTTGCAAAAGCATTCATCCCCCTTGGCGGTTTTCCTATTTTGTTGTATTACAACCTGTCATTTAAATGTTTTTTATTTATTTATTTCATGTAATGGACATACACAAAATAATCCAAATTGGTGAAGTGAAAAGCAAAAAAATAACTTATAAAAAAAATTAAAAAAATTAAAACAGAAAAGTGGTACTTGCATATCAAATCAAATCAAATCTAATCAAATCAAAAATGTATTTATATAGCCCTTCGTACATCAGCTGATATCTCAAAGTGCTGTACAGAAACCCAGCCTAAAACCCCAAACAGCAAGCAATGCAGGTGTAGAAGCACGGTGGCTAGGAAAAACTCCCTAGAAAGGCCAAAACCTAGGAAGAAACCTAGAGAGGAACCAGGCTATGTGGGGTGGCCAGTCCTCTTCTGGCTGTGCCAGGTGGAGATTATAACATAACATGGCCAAGATGTTCAAATGTTCATAAATGACCAGCATGGTCGAATAATAATAAGGCAGAACAGTTGAAACTGGAGCAGCAGCACAGTCAGGTGGAAGTTGAAACTGGAACAGCAGCATGGCCAGGTGGACTGGGGACAGCAAGGAGTCATCATGTCAGGTAGTCCTGGGGCATGGTCCTAGGGCTCAGGTCAGTTGAAACTGGAACAGCAGCATGGCCAGGTGGACTGGGGACAGCAAGGAGTCATCATGTCAGGTGGTCCTGGGGCATGGTCCTAGGGCTCAGGTCCTCCGAGAGAGAGAAAGAAAGAGAGAAGGAGAGAATTAGAGAACGCACACTTAGATTCACACAGGACACCGAATAGGACAGGAGAAGTACTCCAGATATAACAAACTGACCCCAGCCCCCCGACACATAAACTACTGCAGCATAAATACTGGAGGCTGAGACAGGAGGGGTCAGGAGACACTGTGGCCCCATCCGAGGACACCCCCGGACAGGGCCAAACAGGAAGGATATAACCCCACCCACTTTGCCAAAGCACAGCCCCCACACCACTAGAGGGATATCTTCAACCAACAACTTACCATCCTGAGACAAGGCTGAGTATAGCCCACAAAGATCTCCGCCACGGCACAACCCAAGGGGGGGGCGCCAACCCAGAGAGGATGGCCACAACAGTGAATCAACCCACTCAGGTGACGCACCCCCTCCAGGGACGGCATGAGAGAGCCCCAGTAAGCCAGTGACTCAGCCCCTGTAATAGGGTTAGAGGCAGAGAATCCCAGTGGAAAGAGGGGAACCGGCCAGGCAGAGACAGCAAGGGTGGTTCGTTGCTCCAGAGCCTTTCCGTTCACCTTCCCACTCCTGGGCCAGACTACACTCAATCATATGACCCACTGAAGAGATGAGTCTTCAGTAAACACTTAAAGGTTGAGACCGAGTTTGCGTCTCTGACATGGGTAGGCAGACCGTTCCATAAAAATGGAGCTCTATAGGAGAAAGCCCTGCCTCTAGGGACAATTAGGAGGCCTGCGTCTTGTGACCGTAGCGTACATGTAGGTATGTAGGTATGTACGGCAGGACCAAATCAGAGAGATAGGTAGGAGCAAGCCCATGTAATGCTTTGTAGGTTAGCAGTAAAACCTTGAAATCAGCCCTTGCTTTGAAAGGAAGCCAGTGTAGAGAGGCTAGCACTGGAGTAATATGATCAAATTTTTTGGCTCTAGTCAGGATTCTAGCAGCCGTATTTAGCACTAACTGAAGTTTATTTAGTGCTTTATCCGGGTAGCCGGAAAATAGAGCATTGCAGTAGTCTAACCTAGAAGTGACAAAAGCATGGATTAATTTTTCTGCATCATTTTTGGACAGAAAGTTTCTGATTTTTGCAATGTTACGTAGATGGAAAAAAGCTGTCCTCGAAATGGTCTTGATATGTTCTTCAAAAGAGAGATCAGGGTCCAGAGTAACGCCGATGTCCTTCACAGTTTTATTTGAGACGACTGTACAACCATTAAGATTAATTGTCAGATTCAACAGAAGATCTCTTTGTTTCTTGGGACCTAGAACAAGCATCTCTGTTTTGTCCGAGTTTAATAGTAGAAAGTTTGCAGCCATCCACTTCCTTATGTCTGAAACACATGCTTCTAGCGAGGGCAATTTTGGGGCTTCACCATGTTTCATTGAAATGTACAGCTGTGTGTCATCCGCATAGCAGTGAAAGTTTACATTATGTTTTCGAATAACATCCCTAAGAGGTAAAATATATAGTGAAAACAATAGTGTATTCACCCCCTTTGCTATGAAGCCCCTAAATAAGATCTGGTGCAACCAATTACCTTCAGAAGTCAACACCACTAAGCAAGGGGCATCACCAAGCAAGCGGCACCATGAAGAACAAGGATCTCTCCAAACAGGTCAGGGACAAAGTTGTGGAGAAGTACAGATCAGAGTTGGGTTATAAAAAAACATCAGAAACTTTGAACATCCAACAGAGCACCATTGCATCCATTATAAAAAATGGAAAGAATATGGCACCACAACAAACCTGCCAAGAGAGGGCCGCCCACCAAAACTCATGTACCAGGCAAGGAGGGCATTAATCAGAGAGGCAACAAAGAGACCAAAGATAATCCTGAAGGAGATGCAAAGCTCCACAGCGGAGATTGGAGGATCTGTCCATAGGACCACTTTAAGCTGTACACTCCACAGAGTTGGGCTTCACGGAAGAGTGGACAGAAGAATGCCATTGCTTAAAGAAAAAAATAAGCAAAGAAGTTTGGTGTTCACCAAAAGGCATGTGGGAGACTCCCCAAACATATGGAAGATGGTACTGTGGTCAGATGAGACTAAAATTGAGCTTTTTGGCCATCAAAGAAAACGCTATGTCTGGTGCAAACCCAACACCTCTCATCACCCCGAGAACACATCTCCACAGTGAAGCATGGTGGTGGCAGCATCATGCTGAGGGGATGTTTTACTCCGCAGGGACTGGGAAACTGGTCAGAATTAAAGGAATGATGGATGGCGCTAAATGCAGGGAAAATCTTGAGGGGAAACCTGTTTCAGCCTTCCAGAGATTTGAGACTGGGACGGAGGTTCACCTTCCAGCAGGACAATGACCCTAAGCATAATGCTAAAGCAATACTCAAGTGGTTTAAGGGGAAACATTTAAATGTCTTGGAATGGCCTAGTCAAAGCCCAGACCTCAATCCAATTGAGAATTTGTAGTATGAATTTGTAGATTGCTGTACACCAGCGGAACCAATCCAACTTGAAGGAGCTGAGCAGTTTTGCCTTGAAGAATGGGCAGAAATCCCAATGGCTAGATGTGCCAAGCTTACAGAGACATACCCCAAGAGACTTGCAGCTGTAATTGCTGCAAAAGGTGACTCAACAAATTATTGACTTTGGGCGGGTGGGGGTGGGGGGGGGATGAATAGTTATGCACGCTCAAGTTTTCAGTTTTTTTGTCTTATTACTTGTTTATTTCACATTTAGCATCTTCAAAGTGGTAGGCAAAAATCTATTTTAATTCCAGGTTGTAAGGCAACAAAATAGGAAAAATGCCAAGGGGGGGGGGGGTACTTTTGTAAGCCACTGTATTAACTCAAACCACCCCCCAGACACATCTAGCTAAGCGGAAGGGTCTCTATTGTCTTGACCTGTTTATTTTTTATTTTTTAAAACATTTTAGTCATTTAGCCGACGTTCTTATTCAGAGTGACTTACAGAACATTTACATTTACATTTAAGTCATTTAGCAGACGCTCTTATCCAGAGCGACTTACAAATTGGTGCATTCACCTTATGACATCCAGTGGAACAGCCACTTTACAATAGTGCATCTAAATCTATTAAGGGGGGGGGGGGGTGAGAGGGATTACTTTATCCTATCCTAGGTATTCCTTAAAGAGGTGGGGTTTCATGTGTTTCCGGAAGGTGGTGATTGACTCCGCTGTCCTGGCGTCGTGAGGGAGTTTGTTCCACCATTGGGGGGCCAGAGCAGCGAACAGTTTTGACTGGGCTGAGCGGGAACTGTACTTCCTCAGTGGTAGGGAGGCGAGCAGGCCAGAGGTGGATGAACGCAGTGCCCTTGTTTGGGTGTAGGGCCTGATCAGAGCCTGGAGGTACTGAGGTGCCGTTCCCCTCACAGCTCCGTAGGCAAGCACCATGGTCTTGTAGCGGATGCGAGCTTCAACTGGAAGCCAGTGGAGAGAGCGGAGGAGCGGGGTGACGTGAGAGAACTTGGGAAGGTTGAACACCAGACGGGCTGCGGCGTTCTGGATGAGTTGTAGGGGTTTAATGGCACAGGCAGGGAGCCCAGCCAACAGCGAGTTGCAGTAATCCAGACGGGAGATGACAAGTGCCTGGATTAGGACCTGCGCCGCTTCCTGTGTGAGGCAGGGTCGTACTCTGCGGATGTTGTAGAGCATGAACCTACAGGAACGGGCCACCGCCTTGATGTTAGTTGAGAACGACAGGGTGTTGTCCAGGATCACGCCAAGGTTCTTAGCGCTCTGGGAGGAGGACACAATGGAGTTGTCAACCGTGATGGCGAGATCATGGGACGGGCAGTCCTTCCCCGGGAGGAAGAGCAGCTCCGTCTTGCCGAGGTTCAGCTTGAGGTGGTGATCCGTCATCCACACTGATATGTCTGCCAGACATGCAGAGATGCGATTCGCCACCTGGTCATCAGAAGGGGGAAAGGAGAAGATTAATTGTGTGTCGTCTGCATAGCAATGATAGGAGAGACCATGTGAGGTTATGACAGAGCCAAGTGACTTGGTGTATAGCGAGAATAGGAGAGGGCCTAGAACAGAGCCCTGGGGGACACCAGTGGTGAGAGCACGTGGTGAGGAGACGGATTCTCGCCACGCCACCTGGTAGGAGCGACCTGTCAGGTAGGACGCAATCCAAGCGTGGGCCGCGCCGGAGATGCCCAACTCTGAGAGGGTGGAGAGGAGGATCTGATGGTTCACAGTATCGAAGGCAGCCGATAGGTCTAGAAGGATGAGAGCAGAGGAGAGAGAGTTAGCTTTAGCAGTGCGGAGCGCCTCCGTGATACAGAGAAGAGCAGTCTCAGTTGAATGACTAGTCTTGAAACCTGACTGATTTGGATCAAGAAGGTCATTCTGAGAGAGATAGCGGGAGAGCTGGCCAAGGACGGCACGTTCAAGAGTTTTGGAGAGAAAAGAAAGAAGGGATACTGGTCTGTAGTTGTTGACATCGGAGGGATCGAGTGTAGGTTTTTTCAGAAGGGGTGCAACTCTCGCTCTCTTGAAGACGGAAGGGACGTAGCCAGCGGTCAGGGATGAGTTGATGAGCGAGGTGAGGTAGGGAGAAGGTCTCAGAAATGGTCTGGAGAAGAGAGGAGGGGATAGGGTCAAGCGGGCAGGTTGTTGGGCGGCCGGCCGTCACAAAACGCGAGATTTCATCTGGAGAGAGAGGGGAGAAAGAGGTCAGAGCACAGGGTAGGGCAGTGTGAGCAGAACCCGCGGTGTCGTTTGACTTAGCAAACGAGGATCGGATGTCGTCGACCTTCTTTTCAAAATGGTTGACGAAGTCATCTGCAGAGAGGAGGAGGGGGAGGGGGAGGAGGATTCAGGAGGGAGGAGAAGGTGGCAAAGAGCTTCCTAGGGTTAGAGGCAGATGCTTGGAATTTAGAGTGGTAGAAAGTGGCTTTAGCAGCAGAGACAGAAGAGGAAAATGTAGAGAGGAGGGAGTGAAAGGATGCCAGGTCCGCAGGGAGGCGAGTTTTCCTCCATTTCCGCTCGGCTGCCCGGAGCCCTGTTCTGTGAGCTCGCAATGAGTCGTCGAGCCACGGAGCGGGAGGGGAGGACCGAGCCGGCCTGGAGGATAGGGGACATAGAGAGTCAAAGGATGCAGAAAGGGAGGAGAGGAGGGTTGAGGAGGCAGAATCAGGAGATATGTTGGAGAAGGTTTGAGCAGAGGGAAGAGATGATAGGATGGAAGAGGAGAGAGTAGCGGGGGAGAGAGAGCGAAGGTTGGGACGGCGCGATACCATCCGAGTAGGGGCAGTGTGGGAAGTGTTGGATGAGAGCGAGAGGGAAAAGGATACAAGGTAGTGGTCGGAGACTTGGAGGGGAGTTGCAATGAGGTTAGTGGAAGAACAGCATCTAGTAAAGATGAGGTCGAGCGTATTGCCTGCCTTGTGAGTAGGGGGGGAAGGTGAGAGGGTGAGGTCAAAAGAGGAGAGGAGTGGAAAGAAGGAGGCAGAGAGGAATGAGTCAAAGGTAGACGTGGGGAGGTTAAAGTCGCCCAGAACTGTTAGAGGTGAGCCGTCCTCAGGAAAGGAGCTTATCAAGGCATCAAGCTCATTGATGAACTCTCCGAGGGAACCTGGAGGGCGATAACTGATAAGGATGTTAAGCTTGAAAGGGCTGGTAACTGTGACAGCATGGAATTCAAAGGAGGCGATAGACAGATAAGGGGAGAAAGAGAGAATGACCACTTGGGAGAGATGAGGATCCCGGTGCCACCACCCCGCTGACCAGAAGCTCTCGGGGTGTGCGAGAACACGTGGGCAGACGAAGAGAGAGCAGTAGGAGTAGCAGTGTTGTCTGTGGTGATCCATGTTTCCGTCAGTGCCAAGAAGTCGAGGGACTGGAGGGAGGCATAGGCTGAGATGAACTCTGCCTTGTTGGCCGCAGATCGGCAGTTCCAGAGGCTACCGGAGACCTGGAACTCCACGTGGGTCGTGCGCGCTGGGACCACCAGATTAGGGTGGCCGCGGCCACGCGGTGTGGAGCGTTTGTATGGTCTGTGCAGAGAGGAGAGAACAGGGATAGACAGACACATAGTTGACAGGCTACAGAAGAGGCTACGCTAATGCAAAGGAGATTGGAATGACAAGTGGACTACACGTCTCGAGTGTTCAGAAAGTTAAGCTTACGTAGCAAGAATCTTATTGACTAAAATGATTAAAATGATACAGTACTGCTGAAGTAGGCTAGCTGGCAGTGGCTGCGTTGTTGACACTACACTAATCAAGTCGTTCCGTTGAGTGTAATAGTTTCTACAGTGCTGCTATTCGGGGCTAGCTGGCTAGCTAGCAGTGTTGATTACGTTACGTTGCGTTAAAAGAACGACAATAGCTGGCTAGCTAACCTAGAAAATCGCTCTAGACTACACAATTATCTTTGATACAAAGACGGCTATGTAGCTAGCTATGTAGCTAGCTATGTAGCTAGCTACGATCAAACAAATCAAGCCGTTGTACTGTAATGAAATGAAATGAAAATGTGATACTACCTGTGGAGCGAAGCGGAATGCGACCGGGTTGTTGAGTGCGGAAGTTCTATTCAGTAGACGTTGGCTAGCTGTTGGCTAGCTAGCAGTGTCTCCTACGTTAAGGACGACAAATAGCTGGCTAGCTAACCTCGGTAAACCTCGGTAAATTAAGATAATCACTCTAAAACTACACACTCTAAACTACACAATTATCTTGGATACGAAGACAGCAAAGACAACTATGTAGCTAGCTAACACTACACTAATCAAGTCGTTCAGTTGAGTGTAATAGTTGTGCTGCTATTCGGTAGACGGCGGACGTTTGCTAGCTGGCTAGCTGCTGGGCAGATAGCAGTGTAGACTACGTTAGGACGACGAAATACGATAATTACGCAATTATCTTTGATACAAAGACGGCTATGTAGCTAGCTAAGAAGAAATTGCTAAGATTAGACAAATCAAACCGTTGTACTATAATGAAATGTAATGAAAAGTAATACTACCTGCGGACCGAAGTGCGGATGCGACCGCTCGCTCCAACCCGGAAGTCCTCCAATAGAAGCAATTAGGGTTAAGTGCCTTGCTCAAGGGCACCGACAGATTTTTCACCGTGTTGGGTCAGGGATTCAAATTTGCGACCTTTCCGTAACTGGCCCAACGCTCTAAAAGCTAGGCTATCTGCCGCCTGTTCACATGTTCATGAACTAAACTCAGTAAAAAAAGAAACAGACCTTTTTCAGGACCATGTCTTTCAAAGATAATTCGTATAATAACTTCACAGATCTTCATTGTAAAGGGTTTAAACACAGCTTCCCTTGCTTGTTCAATGAAACATAAACAATTAATGAACATGCACCTGTGGAACGGTCGTTAAGACACTAACAGCTTACAGACGGTAGGCAATTAAGGTCACAGTTATGAAAACTTAGGACACTAAAGAGGCCTTTCTACTGACTGAAAAACACAAAGAAAGATGCCCAGGGTCCCTGTTTATCTGCATGAACTTGCCTGCTGCAAGGAGGCATGAGGACTGCAGATGGCCAGGGCAATAAATTGCAATGTCTGTACTGTGAGACGCCTAAGACAGCGCCACAGGGAGACAGGATGGACAGCTGATCATTCCCGCAGTGGCAGACCATGTGTAACAACACCTGCACAGGATCGGTACATCCGAACATCACACCTGCGGCACAAGTACAGGATGACAACAACAACTGCCCGAGTTACACCAGGAACGCGTAATCCCTCCATCAGTGCTCATACTCTCCGCAATAGGTTGAGAGAGGCTGGACTGAGGGCTTGTAGGCCTGTTGTAAGGCAGGTCCTCACCAAACATCACCACCAACAACGTCGCCTATGGGCACGAACCCACCGTCGCTGGACCACCGTCGCTGGACCAAAAAGTGCTCTTTGCGGGTTTGTCTCACCAGGGGTGATGGTTGGATTTATCGTCGAAGGAATGAGTGTTACCCCGAGGCCTGTACTCTGTACTCTGGAGCGGGATCTATTTGGAGGTGGAGGGTCCTTCATGGTCTGGGGCGGTATGTCACAGCATCATCGGACTGAGCTTTTTGTCATTGCAGGCAATCTCAACGCTGTGCGTTACAGGGAAGACATCCTCCTCCCTCGTGGTATCCTTCCTGCAGGCTCATCCTGACATGACCCTCCAGCATGAGAATGCCACCAGCCATACTGCTCGTCCTGTGCGTGATTTCCTGCAAGACAGGAATGTCAGTGTTCTGCCATGGCCAGCAAAGAGCCCGGATCTCATTCCCATTGAGCACGTCTGGGACCTATTGGTTCGGAGGGTGCCCATGCAGTTGGGCCATGCGTTGGGCCATGCGGTCTATAGAATGTCAACAGTGGATCCAAGAAGGGCTCAGCCTATACTGTGGAGGGAAATATGATCTACTCAGCCATTGCCCTGTTCCCTGTTCCCTGTCTCATCGCACAGAGAGATGAGACACTTGCACACCACCATTTTGGAGCTCTTCCTCTACCTCTGCTCTTGAGGAGGTTGCATCTGGAGGATTGGAGCAGGTCTTTTTCTTCTACCTCTGGCGGAGGTTGTAGCTGGGGGATTGGAGCAGTTCCGTTTTCCTCTGGAGGAGCTGTTGGGGAAATGGAGCGGACCCATTTTGTTTTGGGGGGTGTTCTTGGTTTCCAACACACATCATCAGAGTCATCCCTGTGGGGAAGCAGTAGAAAAGAACAATGAGGTATATGCATATGGTCGGACTGAACTTCTATGGTTAGTTGACAACATGTTGTGTTACATATTTAGTTTTGCAATTAGGTGACGTGAAATAGAGGAATAATTTATTTGTGAAATTGTTTGCAATGTGTTAAAAAATGAATGCTAAAATTACAATTAGCAAGACTATACCTTTTCTATTCCATTATCATTCTAAGTACATTATTGCATACTTATCAATCAAATAGCCAATTCCCTGGAGGCAGGATTTTCGTCATTTGAGTCCAGTTTCAACATTATTTGTGGAGCAGTTATTATTATTTTGGGTTCTTTTATGCCGTTCTGAAGCAATTTGTGTAGCAAAAACAAGATCAGTTTAAGAAGTCTGTTGTCTTTCTTGTAATGCTGTGCGTAATGCTTAGTTTGTGAACCTTCTAACACAAAGAGGTGGGTTATGGATTAACATGCCCTTTCATAGGATCACCAGGCCTTGATTATGTAAGTAACGTTTGAAAGTTGATTTTCTTTACTCTTCACCTGGCTTTTTTATATGACACAAAATTCCAGTGTTCAGATTTCTTGCCGCTTTGAAAAGGAAACATTAGTCCATTTTTAATTCATATTGGAAGGGCAAGGTGCATTCTGGAATGGCTGGAGTCACTATTTTCTATCCCAATGTAGTGAAATAAGGCTTATTTCTCTCAGGACGACCTAAACTATTGTTTCATGCTGTTAGGGTTTTGTTCCTTACGTCCTTCCTTGTCAATCATTGGTGAAATTAGCATTATGAAAATATCTTTAATTAAATCGTTCAAAAACCTTTATTAATACAATTGCAGACAGACAGGAACATAGCACAAATGTTGCTGAGTTAGTTCTGCATCCAGTGGTTTTATTAAACCCTAAGTCGCGCCCTGGTGATGTCACTGCCTATATCATCATCCTCCACTCCTGGGACCAAAACCATGCCTACAAAGCTGTATAAACAGGGCCTTCATTGTTAGCTAAACACTTAGCAGTAAATGTCCCCTTCCCCCAAAGTAGATTTATTGTGGAATGTTTACCTAGTCTTATCTCCTTCACTCCCCTGAAGAGTTCTGTCTAAGGGCCTCTCTATAATGAGGCAGAAAAAGAGAGAGAACTAAAATACAAATGTAGAACAATACTAAACTTCTACAATGAATATATCTATTGTTAATCAGTAGTCTAAAATCCTATAAATGAGGTATTTTAACCCCTCCCCTTCTATTAATAAAACATAAGCATAATACATTTTTTCTAATACATCAAACATTTTGGTACAACACTTTTCATGACCCCTAGGTGAACCCGACAATGTCATGTTTATAATTGTAGATATCACGTTGCATCTGTAAACTTCAACATTGTAAATGTGATATGTTTTGTGATACTGAAATATGAAATACATCTTTGGACTGCCAGACCTGTGGTTTCCTTGTATGACATCAAAGCAGTATTTATTATTTATTTCTATAATTCTCCACATATCATCCTTCAAAATTCATTTAGTCCTCTTAGTTTACAGCACTTCCCTCACTCAAAACAGCAAAACATTTGAAAAAGTTGCCCAATTAGTGGAAGAGCTGAGGGCCTCTTCTTGTCATGGATGGTGTTACAGCGCTTTAGAGTTTAGGGCCTAATCTCTGATGTCATATATAGTATGTTACTGTACAGCCACTGCGTTCCAATCTAGGCGCTTGTCAGTGTCCAAATCGGACATTTTCAAGCCATATACGGGTACGAGTGTAAAGATCTACCATTGTGTTCAAGTTGTCTTATTCACCTTCTTCCCAATGTGTTTGTACATGGGCAGAGTGACTGTCAGTGAAGTACATGTGGCTAGGCTGATTCTGACTCAGCGGTGCCACACACACACCTGGATGAGAGCATGTGAGAAGCACTCCTAGAGGAGGTGCCCACAATGCTTATCACTCTGACCTCAATTCAGGAAAGAGGGACAATTTCCCAAACAGCTGGGGATCAATCAAAGTCCACCTGAAATGGGCCACCTGCCACTTTTACATTAGGAAACATGCTGTTCAAAATGGGGCATTTTCACTATATTTTTTATTATTTTGCAGGCAAAGTTGTCTCTTCATGGGTCCACAAGTGCCAAATGAAACACCCCCGTGCCACATCCTCTCTCCTGGGACATGTAAGCTGCAGTGAGGAGGTAGAGAGGGCTAGGTGAAACTTTGGACTTACGTCTAGGATTCTAGTCACCAAGTGAGGACAAGTAACAGTATTTATCTTTTAAACTTCTGCATGCACCATCCTCACTTACGAAAACATATTTAGTCCACGTCCAGTATCTGACTACAGGTTCTCATTTGCTTGACATAGGGCCCAGTCTGACTGATAATGGCAGCAGCGGCTCCAGTTGTTGCAGTCTCAGACTGTAGAAAATGTTTCTCTGGTGTGTCTCCTAGCCTCTGCTCGGGCTCAGACCTCCTCTCTTCCCTCCCTGCCGCTGAGTTAGGCTTGAGTCACTCCGCTCCCAGCAGGTGTCAGTGTAACATAGTTAGGAGGCAATACTACTGTCACTAAGACAAAGACACACAAGTCTCCAATGTATTTTTAGGCCACACATATATTGTATCTGGGTTACCTGCACCATATGTTCCCCTTCCAGTTTGTCGGTAGAAGAGACTTTCAAAGTACAGAGGAAGCTTAGTAGTTTCGAAGCAAACAGGCATTCAACAGGTGCCATTGAAAACAGGTGCGGCAATTGCTGAGTGGGTTACCTTTGTCCTGCACCTGTACATTTGTATTCTATCGTTGAGAAGGACAAAGGCTTGATGCAAAATGACGATTGCATAATGCAAAATCTACTACACAGGCTCCTCCACAGCATGGTGCATACAATCTTTAGCCATTCTGTTTACATTTTGAAAATGACACATTTACCAGTTACTGGTAAAATACATTGAAATATGATGTGCAATAGATGCACAACAACTTATTGTAGAAGTTTATGATGACAATTAGCAAATTAATGGTTTCACTTTTTTGTTACAATTTACTATAATGATTCAAATATGTCATGAAAAAGATACTTTCTGCAATATATTGGATGGTGATACATGTAACTTCACTCAGAAATCATTATGAAGCTGAGCTAAGCTTCTGCAGTAAACTGGGGGCTGAAAAAGTACAAGTATCTACAGTACATTCCAGAAACCCCACTGAAGCAGAATAACCTCAGAAAGGCACAATAGTGCTCATGCCTGTGGTTGAACATAAGTTGTCATTACATTTTGTCAGCAAACAAGACAAACATTTCCTTTGGGCCACATGTCACTTCTTAGTCTCTTAAGACCAAACTAAATTTGGCTTCCAGACAAAATCATCTAAATGAAACAATGTCAAACAGATATGTTGGAAGTCTTCCCCATCTGTTGTGAGGAGTGTAAGTCCTCCAGAATCATGTTAGACACAAGGCCAGCAGAAGACCACAGACTTGCCACATACTGTATGCCCCACTAACTGTTGATATTGGCCAGGAGAGGAGGAACATACATAATAATCCATATTAACCAGTATAAGGAGGTTGTTGTGAGCCATTCATTCTGGCAGGTGAGGGGGCAGCGGGGGGAATAAATAATGTGGCTGTGTCTTGTGACACGACCATAAAGAATGGGCATCTTTCCAACAGCTCATTTCAGCTCTTCTAATTGGCCTCATTGTAGATGAAAAATTAAATGTCTGGCCTGGCTATTAATGCTGACTTTTATGGATTGGATGCTGTTGTACTTAATATACCGTCTCAGTTGTACCTTTTATTCCTGGGCAGTGTTCTGTCCGCCCATGATGTATTGCACCAGGAAGAAACTCGGCAAACAATGGGGTTTCGGCTCATATGAAGCTCTCTGGCACAGGTCCAGAGTGGGAAGGAGAGGAGAGCGGTCTAAGCAGTGCTGCTGTGTCCGAGGCTTCCTCCCTGTAACACAGCCCAGCTGTCTGGCAGTGGTGGAACATACAGCACTGGAGTGTAGATAAAAAAAATAATAATTACTGTAGGGGTCCAACTATTGAGGCCATAAAGTGTGATTCAGAGCTCTGAACAATGTGACTTTTTATAGCAGTCCATCAAATCAGCTGGGCTTCTCATGTGTCAGGTAAGACATACAGTGGAAAGAGAGACATAAAGCCCGGTTAAAGAATCAGATCCTATGGAACTACCAGTATGCAGCCTTCTCGCCAAGGAGGACATCCCAGTGTGCTTTATCTATGGAGGGGGAGGAGGTGGCAGTTTTCTGTCCCCTGGGAAACTGTTGGCCAGGGACCATAAAACCTGCAGCCGCCAGCGCAGGCCCTCTGAAATATTCATCACAACTTTTCTCTTTGGCTCTCTTTTCTCTATATGTTTTTAGCAGATGGTAAAATTGTTGAGTGGAGAACAAAGTTGTAAAGGGAATATGATTTAACTCGTTGCTATGGGAAAAGAGAGGGATAAAGATGTTTCATCTTTGGTTGCCTATAGTCATTGTGTGTGTCTGTCTGTCTGTGTGAGCGTGATTGTGAGTCATTGTTTGTGTGCCTATTGTAATTGGGAATATGCATGATTCTGCAATCACTGCGCGTTGCTAAAGGACATAAACTTTAAAGGGGCACTTTGGCATTTTGGCAATGAGTCCCATTACCTACTTCCCCAGAGTCAGATGAACTTGTGGATACCTTTTTTATGTCTCTGTGTCCAGTATGAAGGAAGTTAGAGGTAGATTTGTGAGTCAATGCTAACTAGCATTAGCGTAATGACTGGAAGTCTCAGATACCCATAATTTCCAATCATTGTGTTAATGCTAGTTAGCAATTGCGCTACCACGACTTTACAACTTCCTTCAAACTGCACAGAGAGAGACATAAACAATCTATTCATGAGTTAAGCTGACTCTGGGGAAGTAGATAAAGGGTTTCATTGCCAAAATCCCAAAGTATCCCTTTAAGTAGCAGAGTAAAAGGTCATGATGGTTCTAAATATCTATGCATCGTCACTTCACCCTCAACTACATGTACAAATGACCTCAACTGACCTATACACCCGCACACTGACTCGGTACCGGTGCCCCCCGTATATAGCCTCGTTATTGTTATTCTTGTTGTTACTTTTTTATTATTAATTTTTACTTTAGTCTACTTGGTAAATATTTTCTTAACTCTTCTTGAACTGCACTGTTGGTTTAAGGGCTAGTAAGTAAGTATTTCACAGTAAGGTCTACACTTGTTGTATTCGGCCCATGTGACAAATACAATTTGATTTGATAATAAGAGAGCATTCTAGTATTACATGGAGGACCATGAGTTCACAGTACTACAGAAATTATATAAGGTCCTGTCAAAAGTTGTATGCAAAGTATACTGATTTATTTTGCCCTGTGATGGTGTTAAATATGGTGCTCATTTCACAGCGTATTAACTTTCTGTCTGAGTCAGTCACATGGTCTCTTATATTCACATGACACTTAAAAGGAATGATCTGTGGATAAATGCTACAATAACACAAACCATTTATCTGCTGCCGTTTACAGCAGTGCTTCCAAATCACTATTCTACCATTTGAGAGCAGCTAATTAGATTGTGAGTGTTGTGTGATATGCGGTCCTGCACATGAAAGCTTCTCACTGGTGATGAGTCTGGGTTGTCTGTACCCCAGACAATGCTGATAGCACAGCGACTCCTCTAATTCCACTTGCAAAAATCTCATTCTAATTGGATGTCTGATTTTAGCAACTTGTTCAGCAATTTGAGGAAATTGCTTTTTGAAATGTAACAATTTCAATGATCTTAAGCGACTCATTTCTCAGTGGCTCTGCATCAACTGAGGAGTGTCTCTTTTCAGCCCTCATCAGGCACTAATTGAAAGGTCCTCCTTCTGCTTGTAAACCATTGACCCCTCAGAATTTATCACAGGGTTCATATGTAAGCACGTGGAGCTGCTCTTCTAGGCCAATGGGACACAGGAGGAATCCCTGTAAGAAACAGGCACAAAATGACAGTTTTGTTGGCTAGTAATTGTTTAAGCCACTTTAGCTTCTTGTTAAATGTCAAATGTGGTGTCCTCTACACTAAACTCTCCTTGTAGGCCAATTCAAAGTCAGCACTTGCCATGCACGCACGCACACACACACACACACGCACGCACGCACGCACGCACGCATGCACGCACACACACACACACACACGCACACACACACACACACACACACACACATATATATGGAAACACAGAGGTACAATATGTTTTAATTTGACTTGGCCGTGTTGTACATAAATGGAAACGTTGAAGGATGTTGTTATAAAGTAGGCACTTGCAGACTGGGTTCCAATCCTTTCACTGTTCTCCCCGGACAAAGAAGAAATATATCTAACCAGACGGGAGTGAGTGGTGAAGTGTAGTTTAATGTGCTGATTATATTCATCAGACAAGGCCTGTGCTCTCGTGGTCGACAGCAGAGCCGCCCTAAGGGACATTGAGTGATTCCGTCCACTCAGCCTCATTATGGAATTATATTAATATTTAAGGGGCTGGAATTGAGGAATAAAGAGGTAATTGATAGCATCAAAATGGAAGTGTTTGAACTCTATTGTATTATTTAAATGTATGTAATAGTGCCTCAATTAAGTGTTAGGAATGCATCCAAACAGCGTTTTTTTTTCATGAAATAGTTTATTCAGATTGAAACTAAAGCTGCGTCTGCTGCGCTCTGTTTGTGAAGGGCTCACTCAGATATAATTACAGTTATAGATTACAGTCGTAAATGGCTTTTAGTTGGATCTGTCCCAAGGAGCACATTGTTCTAGTGACTCATCTACTGGGGTTAAAGCTGTGTTATGCGTTGATAAGGTCCTGTGAACAGATACTGTAGTGGTAGTAAAGGAACAGTGGGATCCCATGGATCTGAGGCTCAGATAAATCAATGGGCGGGGAGCTGCAGTGATAAGGCGAGGCAAGGCAGACATGCAGAAGAGAGGGCTGTGAGTGATCCTAGGACTAGGACGATGAGTGGAGTTTCTCCCTATCACCCCAGGGGCCACCCTAGGGCTTGCAGCACAGCACTCACTGAACTCCCTCTCGTCTTGTCCACCAGACCTCTCTCTGAGATCGTCCTAGGAGCAATGTTGCTCACAACTGTTTGGTCCTATTCTTATTCATTCTCATGCATGTGTGACAGTGGAGGAACAGTTGATACTTACTCTGAATGTTAATGTCTCATTCCAGAATGCGTACATACTGTATATTGACAAACACAGCCGGCTGGGTTAGATGGCGAAGGGAGTATACTGTTACATAAAGACTAGGCCTGCTATAAGAATGATGGCAAGCAAGTCTATAATTTAGACTACTGTATATGACAATAATGATTAGTACTTCTTTGAATAACATGAGGGAGGAGCACTGTGCATATGCTAAGATTATTATTTTGCATACAGTCAGGAGAGTATGCTATGGCTTTCTCTATTGAGGTATTACTACATTCAGCCAATGGCGACGTAAAACCACCATTCTCCTCTCCACTGATATCTGGCTCACTCTAGCCTAAGCATTGATACAAACAGTGATAGGATCTGGAGGAAAGGTAATACCTGTTATGAGAGCAGCATATGGACACACAGCCGTGCAGGTGCATCCAGCCTGTTATTTGATTGTTGCCTAGAGATTGATAATCAGGAGAATAAAGGAATGAGGATGATGTTCAGCCTTGCTAATGCAGAAGGATACAATAAATGTTTTTTAGGCAGAGCATGAAAAAGAACAGCACATGGACAGATTGCAAGCAGATGCCTACACACCTGTAGCACTTCTCATTTTGCAGAGTTATTTTTCTCTCTGGTTGTTTTTGGGGTGCAAATGTATCTGAAAGGCAGGAGGAATAACATATTAACATGGTGCTTCTGTATTATGCCGAGCCAAAATAATAACACTCCTAGCATAGTAACGCTGAAATATGACCTAGCTGTAGCTGTAGGAATCTAACGTTACATATTGGTAAATGCAAGAGTTGGCACACAGTACTGTGTAGTTAGCAAAAACATTAAATCATCCTCTAATCGGGATAGAAAATATATTATAACGAGGCAATTATTATTGGAAAAACGTTCCAGATTGATTTAGCTTAGGTCTGACATGCTCATGGCATTGTGTTTCTGATGGGTTAGATCTCTTCACATAAGTTACGAGAGCATGGCTCATGTATGGACATTAACATACGGTACTGTTGGCACCACAGCCATGCTAGGACTATGGCAGAATCGGGGTTGTTGATTTGTGATTAAGGAGCAGCATCGCAGAACGCTGTAGCGAGTGGAGTCTTCTTGCAGAGACCCAGTGTTCATATAAATACAGTAGATGTTCTGCCTGAACATAAGCCTCTTGGGTCACTGACGGACCAGCCCCCAGGTGGTGAGGGTAGACAACAACACATCCGCCACGCTGACCCTCAGCACAGAGGGGGTGCATGTTTAGTCCCCTCCTGTAATCCCTGTTCACCCACGACTGAGTGGCCACGACTGTGGTAGGACTGATCACCGACAACGATGAGACAGCATATAGGGAGGAGGTCAGAGACCTGGCAGTGTGGTGCCAGGACAAAAACCTCTAAAAGTGAGCAAGACAAAGGAGCTGATCGTGGACTACAGGAAAAGGAGGGCCGAGTACACCCTCATTCACATCGACAGGATTGTAGTGGAGAAGGTCGAGAGTTTCAAGTTACTTGGTGTCCACAAAACTAAGTACTTTTCATGGTTCAAACACACCAACAAAGTAGTGAGGAGGGCACGACAATGATTATTCCCCCTCAGAAGGCTGGCTGAAAAGATTTGGCATGGGTCCTCAGATCCTCTAAAAGTTCTACAGCTGCACCATCGAGAGCATGATGCACTGGTTGCATCACCGCTTGGTAGGGCAACTGCTCGGCATCCGACCGCAAGGCGCTACAGAGGCTAGTGCGTGCAGCCAAGTACATAACTGGGACCGAGCTCCCTGCCATCCAGGACCTCTATACCAGGTGGTGTCAGAAGAAGGCCCAACAAATTGTCAAAGACTCCAGCCACCCAAGTCATAGACTGTTCTCTTTGCTACCACACGGGAAGCGGTACAGGAGCGTCCAAGTCTGGGACAAAAAGGCTCCTTAACAGCTTCTACCCCAAAACCATAAGACTGCAGAACAGTTAATCAAATGGCTACCTGGACTATTTACATTGAACCCCTGATTTTCTTCTTATCTATTATGATTTGTTGCTTAATGTACACACACACACATACACACACACACACAAAACACACACACACACACACACACACACACACACACACACACACACACACACACACACACACACACACACACACACACACACACATATACAGTTGAAGTTGGGAGTTTACATACACCTTAGCCAAATACATTTAAACTCTGTTTTTCACAATACCTGACATTTAATCATAGTAAAATTGTATTTATTGATTTGCACTTTTCACACCAAAGTACATTAATCTCTAGGAGATCTCCATCCTGAGCGGTATGACGGCTGCGTGGTCCCATGCTATTTATACTTGCGTACTATTGTTTGTACAGATGAACGTGGTACTTTCAGGCGTTTGCAAATCGGTCCCAAGGATGAACCAGACTTTAAAATGATTTTTCTGAGTTATTATCTGATTTCTTTTGATTTTCCCATGATGTCAAGCAAAGAGGCACTGAAGGTATGCATTGAGGTGCACCTCCAATTGATTCAAATGATGTCAATTAGCCTGTTAGAAGCTTCTAAAGCCATGACATAATTTTCTGGAATTTTCCAAGCTGTTTAAAGGCACAGTCAACTTAATGTATGTAAACTTCTGACCCACTGGAATTGTGATACAGTGAATTATAAGTGAAATAATCTGTCTGTAAACAATTGTTGGAAAAATTACTTGTGTCATGCACAAAGTAGATGTCCTAACTGACTTGCCAAAACTGTAGTTTGTTAACAAGAAATTTGTGGAGTGGTTGAATAACGAGTTTTAATGACTCCAACCTAAGTGTATGTAAACCTCCGACTTCAACTGTACATGTATTCACATTCGTCGTCATTGTTGTTATTTTTTCTGTTACTATTTTTCCTTTATTGTATTTAGATATAATTTTTTCTTGCTTTTTTAAAACTGCATTGTTGGTTAAGGGCTCGTAAGTAAGCATGTATTCAGCGCATGTGACAAAAGGCATATTTATTTTATTTTATTTTATTTAATTGGTCAATTTTCCGGCTGTATTGAGTACCTAGATTGATTTATTGCCTTTTTTATGTGGCCAAGGGGACCCGGGGAACAGCTGTGCCAAGGGTCCACACCGGGAGCTGTTGTGAAAACAAGGAGCTGAGTTCCGTGGGTCCGTCAGCAGTCACTGCGGCGTGGCAGACACCTGGCAAGGACAGCGTTTGGTGTCTGGAACCGCTGGAGATGCAGGATTTATTTCAGCAAACACTGCTGAGTGGAGGATACCTGCCCCAGTGGAGCTGACACACACACACACACACACACACACACACACACACACACACGGACACAGATCACAAGCCCCGGCTTGATTGCTATATTACCATGATCATATGATGGCCCCTGTGATTACAGCCAGAGAATAGGCATATTTCATGTGATGATTTTCCCCTGTCCACTTGGCTCCTCAATGAGGAGGCTCTGAGTGGTCTTTCTCTCTGGGTTTGACTGATGGCTCCCAAATCTGAGTGTGTCTCAGCTGGATATGTTTGTAGGAGAATGATCGTAGTGATACACTCCCTTGCCTCGGCTGTGAGGGAAACAATTCCATCACACTAAAGATATGGAATAATGTATCTATTTACTTGTGCACGTGTCTTTCCTGTGGCTTGTGCCATCTTCAAATCAAATCTAATTATATTAGTCACATGCGCTGAATACAACAATGCTGTCCTAGACCTTACAGTGAAATGCTTACTTACAAGCCCCTAACCAACTATGCAGTTTAAAAAATATGAATAAGAAATAAAAGGAAGAAGTGATTAAAGAGCAGCAGTAAAATAACAATAGCGAGTTTATATACAGGGGGTACTGGTACAGAGTCAATGCGCGGAGGCACCGGTTAGTCGAGGTGATATGTACATGTCGGTAGAGTTATTAAAGTGACTATGCATAGATAATAACAGAGAGTAACAATTTTTAGGGCCTTCCTCTGACACCACCTGGTATAGAGGTCCTGGATGGCAGGAAGCTTGGCCTCAGTTGATTTTTTACAGATTTTTTTACCTTTATTGAACTAGGCAAGTCAGTTAACCTCTTGCTTCTACCTGAGACGCTTGCGTCCCAACTAGAGCTCTGGAAATGCAAATGCACTACGCTAAATGCTAATAGTATTAGTTAAAACTCAAACGTTCATTAAAATACACATGCAGGGTATCGAATTAAAGCTACACTCGTTGTGAATCCAGGCAACAAGTCAGATTTTTAAAATGCTTTTCGGCGAAAGCATGAGAAGCTATTATCTGATAGCATGCACCAATACACTACAACACAAAAGCCACGCAGGGGACGTAAACAAAATAATTAGCATTTCGGCGTTACACAAACCGCACAATAAAATAGAAAACAGTCCTTACCTTTCACCATCTTCTTTGTTGGCACTCCTAGATGTCCCATAAACACTATTGGGTCTTTATTTCGATTAAATCGGTCCATATAAAGCCTAGATATCGTTATATGTAGACTGTGAGATAAACGAAAAAAACATCGTTTCAAAACGTAACGTCATTTTTTAAAATTCAAAAAGTCGACGATAAACTTTCACAAAACACTTCGAAATACTTTTGTAATGCAACTTTAGGTATTAGTAAACGTTAATAAGCGATAAAATTCATCAGGAGGCGATGTAAAGATCATTAGCTGTCCGTCTGGAAAAATGTCCGGCTAGAAACTCAACGAAAATATCCGGTCCTAGACCTGAAGAAATACGGTGCCTCGCATGTGTTTGACCAAGAAAAAACTCGAAGGGAAATGACAAGACTCTAGACACCGTGTGGAAGCTGTAGGTACTGCAACCTCAGTCAATTAATTGTGGTTCACCTTTATCAATGGGTTCAAGTAGCGCATGGATATATTTTCCCATTTTCAGTGATCAGTTTTTCCTGTGCTTTTCGATGTAAATGCCGTTCTGGTAAAGCCACAGCAGTGATTTAACCAGTTTTATAAACGTCTGAGTGTTTTCTATCCACACAGACTAAGCAAATGCATATACTATATTCCTGGCATGAGTAGCAGGGCGCTGAAATGTTGCGCGATTTTTAACAGAATGTTCAAAAAAGTAGAGGGTCGACTTAAGAGGTTAAGAACAAACTCTTATTTTCAATGATGCGCTAGGAACAGTGGGTTAACTGCCTTGTTCAGAGGCAGAAAGACAGATTTTCACCTTGTCAGCTCGGGGATTCAATCTTGCAACCTTTCGGTTACTAGTCCAATGCTCTAACCATTAGGCTACCTGCCACCCCCTATAACGGTGTGATGAAATGTGAGGACAGTAATAAAGTGCCGTGACAGTCTCAGTGAAGTTCCCTAGTCATGACTGTGACTTGGGCTTGTAGTGATACATGTATTCAGCATGTGTTCATGATGAGGTACGAAATCTGGATTCTGAAAGACATTAGAGAAATGCCTTCATAAACACATGTTTGCATTTCCGGTCCCTGACAACATAGTTTACCTCATCAGGTTCCGGTGGCTTTGATTTTCTTTTTATTAACTCACACATTAATTGTTCCCTGTGGGACTCTGAAAGCAGAAACAGAACACATATGGTATTCGACCTTTCACCACCTCAACTTTAGTCTCTTGCTTTTTTCTTTCGCATACAATGATGAATCTATAGTATCTAAATTAACCCTTGTCCCTTATTTTTGATTTTAAATAGGCAAGTCTGTTAACTTCTTATGGGCAGATGGGACTGTAGCGTCCCACCTTGCCAACATCAGGTGAAATTTCAGTGCGTGAAATTCAAACTACAGAATTATAAATATTGAACTTTCATAAAATCACAAGTGTAATACATCAAAATAAAGCTGAACTTCTTGTTAATCCAGCCGCTGTGTCAGATGTCAAAAAGGCCCTACAGCAAAAGCACACCATGCGATTATCTGAGGACAGCGCCCTGCATACAAAAGCATGAAAAACATTCTTCTGTTGGCACTCCAAAAGGTCTCAGATACATCACAAATAGTCCTTTTATTTGAAAATGTCCTTCCTTATATCCATAAAAACTCAGTTTAGCTGGCGCGCTTCAGTCAATAATCCACCCAGTTTCCGACCATCAAAATGCATACAGAATGAATTCCAAACATTACGAATAAACTTTTCCAAACAAGTCAAACAACGTTTTTAATCAAACCTTAGGTACCCAAATACGTAAATAAACGATAAAATGTAAGACGGATATCATTATTGTCTTTACCGGAGAAAATACCAAAGAACGCACTCTCTTCCACGCGCTTGGAAACACTACAGCCAAAATGGGAGCCACGTAGAAGAACTACAATTTCTGGCTCATTTTTCCCAAAATCAGCCTGAAACTCTTTCTGAAGACTGTTGACATCTAGTGGAAGCCCTAGGAACTGCAATCTGGGAGGATTTCGCCTTATAATAAAAGTTACAGCCATTGAAAACAGTGGTAGGCTGAAATGTTGTTTTGGGGGGGATGGTTTGTCCTTGGGGTTTCGCCTGCCATCAGTTCTGTTATACTGACAGACATAATTCTAAAACAGTTTTAGAAACTGTGTGTTTTCTATCCAAATCATATCCTAGCTTATGGGCCTGAGTAACAGGCAGTTTACTTTGGGCATGCTTTTCATCCAGACATCCAAATCACTGCCCCCTACCCAAGAGAGGTTAAGAATACATTCTAATTTACAATGACAGCCTAGGAACAGTGGGTTAGTTGCCTTCATCAGGGGCAGAACAACCGATTTCTACCTTGTCAGCTAGGGGATTCGATCTAGGAACCTTTCGGTTACTGGCTCAACGCTCTAACCACTAGGCTACCTGCCGCACCTTATCGTTGGTATACAGCTATGTAAACATTTTCTGGAGCACTTCACACAATCCAGTGTATGTTGAAGTACATACTGACGGCAACCATGACTAACTCTTGTCTTTGGAGTCCCTGTCCACAAACCTCTTGTCGAAATGTGAGAGCAGATAGCGGAGTGTTTCCCTTTTGAACTGTGATTCGTTGAAATTCCTGCATTTAGCACTGGGGATTGGGGGCTTGAGGCTTCCGCAGGCATTTTAATGCAGATCTCGTGAGCCCTTCTAAAGGCAGTAGAGACAGGGCGCTGCAAGAGAGGGAGAGCGAGTGAGAGAAAGCTACAGTCCTCTTCTAGTTCTTAACTCAGCAGATGAAAAGATGAAAGGGAATTAATCCCTCCCTCCCTCTCTGTCCTGTGGGACTGGCCCACTCCAGCCCATTGGAGTGCATTATATAATCCCCAGTAACTCTCCTCACCCTGCAGTAATGGTTTAATTAAAGGGATACTTCGTGATTTCTCTTGTTCCCCAGAGTCAGATGAACTCATGGATTCCATTTTTATGTCTCTGTGTCCAGTATGAAGGAAGTTAGAGCTGGTTTTGCGATACAATGCTAACTAGTGTCAGCGCAATGACTGGAAGTCTATGGGTATCTGCAAGCTAGCAGATACCCATAGACTTCCAGTCATTGCGCTAATGCTAGTTAGCAGTTGCGTTAGGCTTGTTAGCAGTTTCCTTCAAACTGCACGTGAAGACATAGAAATTGTATCCAAGAGTTCATCTGACTCTAGGGAAGTAGATAAAGGGCCTCATTTCCAAAATCTTGAAGTAGGTTTAGCAGGCATCATGTCATACCACCCACCATACCATCGCTCCTACATCGATTTACTGAGTGATTTCTGAACCAAAGACATCTCTCTTTGTCCCACACTAGCAGATGGACACCTCTCCCCTATTAAAGCTGTTAGTAGAGCTCATATTGACATGATTCCCACTGAGAAAGGGCAGCAGAGGCAGTTCATTGTTCCACACACTGCCTGTGGCGCCCTCGGCCAAAATTCCTTCCTCTTTCCTCTTCCTCCCCATCCAAACCTACCCAGTCCCTAGCCAGCACGGGCATGCTCAGTCTGTTAACACTTCCACAACACTCTAAGAGTCTCAATTAAAATGGGCGGGAGCACATGGATGTGCCAGCGCAGACCCAGAACAAGGGTTTTAATGTCAACGATGATGTAACTCATTTAGTGTGCCATAGAAAAGCCCTGCACTGGAGAAGGTGACTGGGTTTTAAGGGCTGCTTATTCCTCCATTCCACAGAAATGGAAAAATCTGCCTTTCTGCAGTTTGAACACAGTTCCTCCAAAAATGTACTTTTTATATTTGGTTTCTGTTCTCTGCAATAGTCTAGACACAATACTTACACACTTTGTTCATCACACGGGGATGACAAACTGCTGGGTTGAAGCTCAAAGAGGGGTTTCTCTCCTAAGGGCCTGCATGTGGTGCTCATTTAATTATTTTTATTTTACAAGGGAAGTCCGTTAAGAACAAATTCTTATTTTCAATGACGGCCTAGGAACAGTGGGTTAACTGGGTTCAGGGGCAGAACGACGGATTCGATCTTGCAACCTCTCGGTTACTAGTCCAACACTCTAACCACTAGACTACCTGCTGCCCCATTGGAGACACAGTCCCAGCCTTCTTGTCCTGCATTTAGTATTTTCATCCACTGTGATGTTGGAGGAATTCCTCATGTGACATGAATTAAACCCACATCCTCAGTTTATCATCACAGTGTGAATGAAAGGTGTGTGACATCACGTGTTTATGTTGCTGCTGCTGCACACACTTGGGAGCCCTCCAGTGCTCTTCACATGAAGAGCTAATCACAAAGTGGAGGGGCCAGCCTCTCTTCTCTCCTCTCTAGGGCTGAAATCTGCCTCTTTTCGGAAGACAGTATGTCCTGCAGTCAGGATTCACACTGCTCCTGGTATATAGAGGCATTCTGCATAGAGTAACTGTACTGTTGCCTGCAGTGCTCTTGCTATGCTGGAGGGCAGAGTAGAACTAAGCAGAATTTGATAATTTTCTCAACCACAGTTTTTGAATAAGTAATTAAGTGTGTTGTGTAGCTATTAAGAGGACGGAAGCTATTATGTTAAAAATGTTGATTTGTGAAGTGGGATGTGGACTGGCTAATCCAGTTGAGGGTGCTGGAGCGAGGGGGGGTGGGGCATTAAGCCATGCATGTCATAAGAGAACATTAGGTTGACGGACAGGTCTAATTAAGCAATAAAAATATGGATGATCAATGAAATCCTTAACTAGAAAACAATGTTATTTTATCTCCAAATGAGGTCAGTGTGAAATTATACAGTAGAATGTGAATATGCATGTTACCAACATCAATAGTGTAAGAACCCACATTTTTACAAGTTAGACAGAGGATTTGACTAGACTGAGTGGTAAGCGTGAGCAGCAGCAGACCAACAGGGGCCTGCAGTACATATCCTTTGCTCAGCCTCAGCTTCAGTCCTCTCACCTCCCTTGCTCTCCTCTCCTGGCTTGGCTGCCAGGGCCTTCTGAGGTTAATAAATCACCCTGCCCCTCTGCCGCTCCTCCGTTTTCTTTTCAAATGTAGAATCGATGGATTTTTCCTTAATTTCATTGACCTGTGCATAATGGCGTTCTCACTCCTCCACCGTTGGGAAGGAGCCCAGCGCTGTAGACGCGCCTGCCCAGGCAGCCTGGGCTTTGTGTTGCTTATTGTTCAGCCTGGAGAAATTAATGTGCTGTGAAATTAGCATTTTATCTGACTGCAGATACAGTAATGGAGGCAATTAGAGTGCAAGGGGAGAAGCGGTGCTCTGAGGTGCTTTGCTCGTGGTAGTGACTGTACTGACTGGCTGCCGTTCCGAGGTAAGGGACAGACCCAGAGCTGTAGAGCTGCAGGAACCAACCCAATGGAGAGAGAGCTGCACAGCCGGCCACAGAGATAACACAGTCAGTCACCTCAGTCTGGGAAACAGGCTGCGTCTGGCAGAGTTGTCTCCGTGCAATTGCTGTTCGCTAATAAAGAACACATTTTTTGTATAAAATGTCACTGCCTCGTTTAGATTAAGTAATTGGGAGTTGGGAATTGAAACTGCCCTTAAACAGGTTTTTATTGTAATATTGGTATAACGTGTGTATTAATACATAGTTCACTCCTATTAAAATTGATAATCTATCTAAACTGAATATAGATATAGTAGATATTACACAAGATGTTGATATTACTGTGCCAGAAGACTGAGAGGAAAGGCTACAGTAATACAGTACGTGTACATTTCAAGCTTAAATAATTTCTTACCAGTTATTTTCAGACATGACATGGTGTATTTACTGCTCAGGCACAAACCAAAAGCACATTGTCGACTCTTTATCACTTCTCCAGATTGAAATTGATCCCCAGATTGCAAGCCACAGGCAGAACGATAGACCTGATCAGATCTTAGGAGGCTGATAGGATGTGTTGTTGTCACGTCCTGAAGTTTTCATAAACCATTTATTTATTCTTCAAAAGATTCTTAGATTTGGCCAAGATACAGTACCAAGATACAGTACCACGATACAGTACATTCCTGGTACTGCCGGTATATATTTCATTTTTGACTGCTGAAGTTGTTTACTTAATACATAAGGTACATAACAGTACATGTCCATATATCTTTTCATATACAATATGCTCATACAGCGTTATTGGACACTGTACTTTTGTCTGTTATAACGCTGTTATGGCACTGTATATCCCTCTGGGTTATATTATACATCCTGCCACAGTCACAGTCAAATATTGTCCTAACTTTCTGTTACACTGAAAGCCTTCCTGAAAGTTCACAGTACAGACCACAGATTATTTCAAGCTCTTTTTGGTCCATATGACACTGTTTGTCTGGCTGGCAAGCTGGACCACTGTGGAACAGGTGCATTCTGTGGAGGAGGCTAAGTGAAGACTCATGTACCCACAGTTTCAATGGATTTATTGAAATGATTTACCTTATTAAACTATTTCAGTCTAACTGTTAATTCAGTTAGTGTACACTGTGTGCAGTGAAGTACTCAGTTTCACCTTATGTTTGACCTTGTTGGGCAGTTCACTATCTATACACTGTCCTCAGAACTTCAAACTGAATTATATATTGCTTTGTTATGTTGATTCTTTGAGCAGATTGAATGCTTTTTACCAAACCCTACGCTATCTTTTTCTTCTTCAGACATTGGGTCCTTTCGGAGCACTAGGTTTTAAAATCTGAGGGAGTGAAACCAACCCCCCCCCCCCCCCCCCCCCTGCTTTTCTGAGTAAAGACAGCATGACTTCTGCAGTTGGAGGATCACATCCAATAAGAACATTATCCCTGAGAGTGCACTGGGGTGGCAAGAGCCATAAATAATACCCCACCTCTTAAACCCACCCTCTCAAGCACACAAAGCAGGGTGAGAGAGGAGAGACCTCACAAAAAGTATACTTTACCTAAGAAACCACTCTTTGCAACTTATACTGTAAGTTATAGGAAAGGCACCACACAAATAGCTAGATTCTTGATTCCCTTATACAGTGCATTTGGAAAGTATTGAGACTCCTTGACTTGTTACACATTTTGTTATGTTACAGCCTTATTCTAAAATGTATTAAATCTGTTTTTTTCCTCATCAATCTCCACACAATACCCCAAAAGGACAAAGAAAAACATGTTTTTAGAAATTTGAGCAAGGTTATTACAAAGAAAATGAAATATCACGTTTAGATAAGTATTCAGACCCTTTACTCAGTACTTTGTTGAAGCACCCTCTGCAGCAATTACAACTTGGAGTCTTCTTGGGTATGACGCTACACCTGTATTTGGGGAGTTTCTCCCATTCTTCTCTGTAGATCCTCTCAAGCTCTGTCAGGTTGGATGGGGAGCGTCGCCACACAGCTATTTTCAGGTCTCTCCAGAGATGTTCGAACAGGTTCAAGTCCGGGCTCTGGCTGGGCCACTCAGGGACATTCAGAGACTTGTCCCAAAGCCGCTTCAGCATTGCATTGACTTTGTGCTTAGGGTCGTTGTCCTATTGGAAGGTGAATCTTTGCCCCAGTCTGAGGTCCTGAGTGCTCTGGAGCAGGTTTTCATCAAGGATCTCTCTGTACTTTGCTCTGTTCATTTTTACCTCGATCCTGACTAGTTTCCCAGTCCCTGCCTCTGAAAAACATCCCCACAGCATTATGCTGCCACCACCATGCTTCACCGTGGGGATGGTGCCAGGTTTCCTCCATACGTGACGCTTGATATGCAGGCCAAAGAGAATCTCGCTTCTCATAGTCAGAGAGTCCTTTGGGTGCCTTTTAGAAAACTCCAAGCCGGCTGTCATGTGCCTTTTACTGAGGAGTGGCTTCCGTCTGGCCACTCTACCATAAAGGCCTGATTGGTGGAGTGTTGCGGAGATGGTTGTCCTTCTGGAAGGTTCTCCCATCTCCACAGAGGAACTCTGGAGCTCTGTCAGAGTGAACATCGGGTTCTTGGTCACCTCCCTGATCAAGGCCCTTCTCCCCCGATTGCTCAGTTTGGCTGGGTGTCCAGCTCTAGGAACAGTCTTGGTGGTTCCAAACTTATTCCATTTAAGAATGATGGAGACCATTGTCTTCTTGGGGACCTTCAATGCTACAGAAATATTTTTGTTACCCTTCCCCAGATACGTGCCTCGACACAATCCTGTCTCTGGGCTCTACGGACAATTCCTTCAACCTCATGGCTTGGTTTTTGTTCTGACATGCACTGTCAACTGTGGGACCTTATATAGACAGGTGTGTGCCTTTCCAAATCATGTTCAATCAATTGAATTTACCACAGGTGGACTCCAAGTTGTAGAAACATCTCAAGGATGAACAATGGAAACAGGATGCACCTGAGCTCAATTTCGAGTCTCATTGCAAAGGGTCTGAATACTTAAGGAAATAAGGTTTTATTTCTAATACATTTGCTAACATTTCTAAAAACCTGTTTTCACTTTGTCATTATGGGTTATTGTGTGTAGATTGATACAGAACATTTTTTATATAATTCAATTTTAGAATGTGGAAAAGGGTCTGAATACTTTCCAAATGCACTGTACATGTGGGTGTAGTTCACTTGTCTGTGAACACACCTATGCCTAAATGGGGTTGGCTGTCTGCTCCTTTTAGCTGCAGTGTAGTTCTGGCTGTGAAGGGTGGTGTATAGACAGCAGTAGTTGGCCCGCTGGGTTTTATCCATTTTAATAGGGGGTTGGTTCAGTTGCCTCTGAGGAGAAGGAGATAAATGACTACATGCCATGTGCTGAAGTATCTGCGTGATTACAGGAGCGATGGTATTTTCAGCTTTGATACCTGTCACCCAGCACGATGTTCACTCTTCTAAATGATGCCAATCCTTGGGATGAGAGCCAGAAGACCAGCTGAACGAGAGGTCTCAAACAGCCACTTAAATATCGTAAGTAGAGGATTATTAACAACATTCCATAGTGATCAGCTTGCCAACAACAGCGCTACCTCAAACAACTCATCTTGAAAACACAAATGGGATTCCTACAGTCCCAAAGTACGTTTCTCTCTTGTTTAATCCCGTCTTCATTGTGAGTAGAATTTAAAGGTTCTCTCCTCTTTAAAAGGAGCCCTGAAGTGGGCAACAGTGTTATGCAGGGCTGTGGGAGCCCAGGGGGTGGGGGGGAGTAGAAGCAGGTAAAATGCCCCCCCCCCCCCCAAAAAAAAAAAAAAATATATATATATATATATATACAGTGCCTTGCGAAAGTATTCGGCCCCCTTGAACTTTGCAACCTTTTGCCACATTTCAGGCTTCAAACATAAAGATATAAAACTGTATTTTTTTGTGAAGAATCAACAACAAGTGGGACACAATCATGAAGTGGAACGACATTTATTGAATATCTCAAACTTCTTTAACAAATCAAAAACTGAAGAATTGGGCGTGCGTGAGACGTAGAAAACATGAACATATGCTAGAGGAGTGCTTGGCGCCATCTGTCAAGCATGGTGGAGGCAATGTTTATTTATTATTATTTTTATTTCACCTTTATTTAACCAGGTAGGCTAGTTGAGAACAAGTTCTCATTTGCAACTGCGACCTGGCCAAGATAAAGCATAGCAGTGTGAACAGACAACACAGAGTTACACATGGAGTAAACAATTAACAAGTCAATAACACAGTAGAAAAAAAAAATGGGCAGTCTATATACAATGTGTGCAAAAGGCATGAGGAGGTAGGCGAATAATACAATTTTGCAGATTAACACTGGGGTGATAAATGATCAGATGGTCATGTACAGGTAGAGATATTGGTGTGCAAAAGAGCAGAAAAGTAAATAAATAAATAAAATAAAAACAGTATAAAAACAGTATGGGAATGAGGTAGGTGAAAATGGGTGGGCTATTTACCAATAGACTATGTACAGCTGCAGCGATCGGTTAGCTGCTCGGATAGCTGATGTTTGAAGTTGGTGAGGGAGATAAAAGTCTCCAACTTCAGCGATTTTTGCAGTTCGTTCCAGTCACAGGCAGCAGAGTACTGGAACGAAAGGCGGCCAAATGAGGTGTTGGCTTTAGGGATGATCAGTGAGATACACCTGCTGGAGCGTGTGCTACGGATGGGTGTTGCCATCGTGACCAGTGAACTGAGATAAGGCGGAGCTTTACCTAGCATGGACTTGTAGATGACCTGGAGCCAGTGGGTCTGGCGACGAATATGTAGCGAGGGCCAGCCGACTAGAGCATACAAGTCGCAGTGGTGGGTGGTATAAGGTGCTTTGGTGACAAAACGGATGGCACTATGATAGACTGCATCCAGTTTGCTGAGTAGAGTGTTGGAAGCCATTTTGTAGATGACATCGCCGAAATCGAGGATCGGTAGGAGTTTTACTAGGGTAAGCTTGGCGGCGTGAGTGAAGGAGGCTTTGTTGCGGAATAGAAAGCCGACTCTTGATTTGATTTTCGATTGGAGATGTTTGATGTGAGTCTGGAAGGAGAGTTTGCAGTCTAGCCAGACACCTAGGTACTTATAGATGTCCGCATATTCAAGGTCGGAACCATCCAGGGTGGTGATGCTAGTCGGGCATGCGGGTGCAGGCAGCGATCGGTTGAAAAGCATGCATTTGGTTTTACTCGCGTTTAAGAGCAGTTGGAGGCCACGGAAGGAGTGCTGTACGGCATTGAAGCTCGTTTGGAGGTTAGATAGCACAGTGTCCAATGACGGGCCGAAAGTATATAGAATGGTGTCGTCTGCGTAGAGGTGGATCAGGGAATCGCCCGCAGCAAGAGCAACATCATTGATATATACAGAGAAAAGAGTCGGCCCGAGAATTGAACCCTGTGGCACCCCCATAGAGACTGCCAGAGGACCGGACAGCATGCCCTCCGATTTGACACACTGAACTCTGTCTGCAAAGTAATTGGTGAACCAGGCAAGGCAGTCATCCGAGAAACCGAGGCTATTGAGTCTGCCGATAAGAATATGGTGATTGACAGAGTCGAAAGCCTTGGCGAGGTCGATGAAGACGGCTGCACAGTACTGTCTTTTATCGATGGCGGTTATGATATCGTTTAGTACCTTGAGCGTGGCTGAGGTGCACCCGTGACCGGCTCGGAAACCAGATTGCACAGCGGAGAAGGTACGGTGGGATTCGAGATGGTCAGTGACCTGTTTGTTGACTTGGCTTTCAAGACCTTAGATAGGCAGGGCAGGATGGATATAGGTCTATAGCAGTTTGGGTCCAGGGTGTCTCCCCCTTTGAAGAGGGGGATGACTGCGGCAGCTTTCAATCCTTGGGGATCTCAGACGATATGAAAGAGAGGTTGAACAGGCTGGTAATAGGGGTTGCGACAATGGCGGCAGATAGTTTCAGAAATAGAGGGTCCAGATTGTCAAGCCCAGCTGATTTGTACGGGTCTAGGTTTTGCAGCTCTTTCAGAACATCTGCTATCTGGATTTGGGTAAAGGAGAACCTGGAGAGGCTTGGGCGAGGAGCTGCGGGGGGGCGGAGCTGTTGGCCGAGGTTGGAGTAGCCAGGCGGAAGGCATGGCCAGCCGTTGAGAAGTGCTTATTGAAGCTTTCGATAATCGTGGATTTATCGGTGGAGACCGTGTTACCTAGCCTCAGTGCAGTGGGCAGCTGGGAGGAGGTGCTCTTGTTCTCCATGGACTTCACAGTGTCCCAGAACTTTTTGGAGTTGGAGCTACAGGATGCAAACTTCTGCCTGAAGAAGCTGGCCTTAGCTTTCCTGACTGACTGCGTGTATTGGTTCCTGACTTCCTGAACAGTTGCATATCACGGGGCTATTCGATGCTATTGCAGTCCGCCACAGGATGTTTTTGTGCTGGTCGAGGGCAGTCAGGTCTGGAGTGAACCAAGGGCTGTATCTGTTCTTGGTTCTGCATTTTTGAACGGAGCATGCTTATCTAAAATGGTGAGGAAGTTACTTTTAAAGAATGACCAGGCATCCTCAACTGACGGGATGAGGTCAATGTCCTTCCAGGATACCCGGGCCAGGTCGATTAGAAAGGCCTGCTCACAGAAGTGTTTTAGGGAGCGTTTGACAGTGATGAGGGGTGGTCGTTTGACTGCGGCTCCGTGGCGGATACAGGCAATGAGGCAGTGATCGCTGAGATCCTGGTTGAAGACAGCAGAGGTGTATTTGGAGGGCCAGTTGGTCAGGATGACGTCTATGAGGGTGCCCTTGTTTACAGAGTTAGGGTTGTACCTGGTGGGTTCCTTGATGATTTGAGTGAGATTGAGGGCATCTAGCTTACATTGTAGGACTGCCGGGGTGTTAAGCATATCCCAGTTTAGGTCACCTAACAGAACAAACTCTGAAGCTAGATGGGGGCGATCAATTCACAAATGGTGTCCAGGGCACAGCTGGGAGCTGAGGGTGGCCGGTAGCAGGCGGCAACAGTGAGAGACTTATTTCTGGAGAGGGTAATTTTCAAAATTAGTAGTTCGAACTGTTTGGGTATGGACCTGGAAAGTATGACATTACTTTGCAGGCTATCTCTGCAGTAGACTGCAACTCCGCCCCCTTTGGTAGTTCTATCTTGACGGAAGATGTTATAGTTGGGTATGGAAATCTCTGAATTTTGGTGGCCTTCCTGAGCCAGGATTCAGACACGGCAAGGACATCAGGGTTAGCAGAGTGTGCTAAAGCAGTGAGTAAAACAAACTTAGGGAGGAGGCTTCTGATGTTGACATGCATAAAACCAAGGCTTTTTCGATCACAGAAGTCAACAAATGAGGGTACCTGGGGACATGCAGGGCCTGGGTTTACCTCCACATCACCCGCGGAACAGAGAAGGAGTAGTATGAGGGTGCGGCTAAAGGCTATCAAAACTGGTCGCCTAGAGCGTTGGGGGCAGAGGATAAGAGGAGCAGGTTTCTGGGCATGGTAGAATATATTCAGGGCATAATGCGCAGACAGGGGTATGGTGGGGTGCGGGTACAGAGGAGGTAAGCCCAGGCACTGGGTGATGATGAGACAGGTTGTATCTCTGGACATGCTGGTTGTAATGGGTGAGGTCACCGCATGTGTGGGAGGTGGGACAAAGGAGGTAACAGGGGTATGCAGAGTGGGTCTAGGGGCTCCATTGTGAACTAAAACAATTATAACTAACCTGAATTGCACAGCAACTCAAAACAAAGCATTGTGAATGTGATGGTCTGGGTGTGCTTTGGTGTGCTTTGGTGATGGTAAAGAGGGAGATTTGCACAGGGTAAAAGGTATCTTGAAGGAAGGCTATCACTCCATTTTACAACGCCATGCCATACCCTGTGGACGGCGCTTAATTGGAGCCAATTTCCTCCTACAACAGGACAATGATCGAAAGCACAGCTCCAAACTATGCAAGAACTATTTAGGGAAGAAGCAAGCAGCTGGTATTCTGTCTATAATGGTGTGGCCAGCACAATCACCGGATCTCAATTGAGCTGTTGTGGGAGCAGCTTGACCGTATGGTACGTAAGAAGTGCCCATCAAGCCAATCCAACTTGTGAGAAAGATTACCTCAACAAATTGACAACTAGAATGCCAAAGATCTGCAAGGCTGTAATTGCTGCAAATGGAGGATTCTTTGATGAAAGCAAAGTTTGAAGGACACAATTATTATTTCAATTAAAAATCATTGTTTACAACCTTGTCAATGTCTTGATTATATTTCCTATTCATTTTCCACACTCATTTCATGTATGTTTTCATGGAAAACAAGGACATTTCTAAGTGACCCCAAACTTTTCAACGGTAGTGTGTATATATATCTAAAAGAATAGGAAATATAGTCAAGACGTTGACAAGGTTGTAAATAATTATTTTTAATTTAAATAATAATTGTGTCCTTCAAACTTTGCTTTCGTCAAATAGATAAGCAGTTTTTTTTACCCCGATTTCATCGTATCCAATTGGTAGTTACAGTCTTGTCTCATCGCTGCAACTGCCGTACGGACTCGGGAGAGGCGAAGGTCGAGAGCCATGCGTCCTCAGAAACACAACCCAACCAAGCCAAGCCGCACTGCTTCTTGACACAATGCACATCCAACCCGGAAGCCAGCCGCACCAATGTGTCAGAGGAAACACCGTACACCTGGCAACCTGGTCAGCGTGCACTGCGCCCAGCCCACCACAGGAGTTGCTAGTGTGCGATGAGACAGGGATATCCCTGCCGGGCCGAACCTGGACGACGCTGGGCCAATTGTGCACCACCCCATGGGCCTCCCGTTCATGGCCGGCTGAGACAAAGCCTGGGCTCGAACCCAGAATCTCTGGTGCGATGCAGTGCCTTAGATGAATGCGCCACCCGGGAGGCCAGTTTTTCTCTTACTATAGCAAGTCACTGAAAGGCATTCAATTAGCCCAGGTCAGCTACATATTTTAATTGGGGCGGCAGGTCAGCTAAATGTTTTAATTGGGGCGGCAGGTAGCCTGGTGGTTCGAGCGTTGGGCCAGTAACCGAAAGGTTGCTAGATCGAATCCCTGAGCTGACAAGGTAAAAATCTGCCGTTCTGCCCCTGAACAAGGCAGTTAACCCACTATTCTTAGGCCATTGTTGCAAATAAGAATTTCTTCCTGACTCGCCTAGTTAAATAAAGGTTCGATAAAAAATAATAATTGGTAAACTAGTCTAGTCAGCTTTCTAAACCAATCGACTTTGTTAGTCACTCTCACAAAAATCTCATATTAAAAACAGCAAACATTTCTTGCCTACCTATGGCAAAATGGGTAGAAATGCAGGAAATTAGCTGTGTCCCCCAAAGGCTGCTCTGACTGCATGGGTGTGGAAATGGAGACCCGAGAGCCATTGTGGCCCCTCATGATGAGTTCAGATTTTATTTTGGCCCCACCCCTATCAAAGTTGTCCTCCTTGCTCTAGAGCTTGGATTGCATGTGTTAACCTCATGCAGGAGAGAGGCAGCCATGATGATTTTGTATTTTTGGAGTGGAGAGTGGAGATTGATTAATTTCAGTTTGATGTTTCATGCCTACATTTTTTTTTATTAAAACAGTTTTTAACTGTGTATGTTGCTGGTTATTATTACAGTTGTATTAGTTGTAATTATTATGTTAAGTTTAAACCATACAGTATGTAGAGCAGCAGTAATAACAACCTGACATAGGGTAAGTGAGAAATTACTAGGAATGAATCATACAGTAGCGGAGAAAGAGAACAAAATGGTTGTTTAATTGAATATCTCCACATTATCAGTCACACTGGTATTCAGTACAGTATGAATGGCCATGGCCCTAAGACTGATTGGACTGTACCAGAGTAAGTGACCCTCTGCAAGGCCCCCTTAGCCTCGTAAATTTGCCCATATGTAAGTTAATAATTGTCTGTATCCTTTTCTCAAAAGTCACTAGAAATTAGCATTTAAAACCTTAAATTTTTTTGTTTTTTTGGGGGGGGTTTGCACCCAACATCCGTAGCAAAATGCCCTCCAAGTCAGAATTGCTCTTACGCCACTGGTGTTATGCAACCTTAGCTCTCCAGTGTCTGTAACCACTCAACTCAGTTTAACAGGCGGACCCTGCTCTCAGCACACCCCACGCTGCCAAGTGATCCCAGCCTTTGTTTGCTCTGTGTCCCGGAGCTCGTATGAGATCAGGCGTTTTGGGTGAAGCTGTCATAATCCAGGAGAACAATCTGTCCTGTGTCCAGCCCAGGGACACAGGTTGGAGTGTGAACTCGGCTCACGTATCATTTGCGTTAGCAACGTGCCACAAACTGCCTGTTTACATTTTCCACAGCAGGGGAAGAAAGCCCGATCAAATATGTAGGGATGACAGCCTGTCAGACATTAAATAGATATGCTGGAATTAAGAAAAGTATTTTTAGGAGCATGTAAAAAAACATTTGTTTTAGTTGATTGAGATACAGCCCATATTGGGGCTATATGAATTCTAGCTACTTAAGAAGCACACTGGGTGCCCTAGAAACAAATATGTAACATTGTAAAGGCATTTGTTTACTATTAAAGCTAAAATGTTAATTAACCTGTCATTAAAAAGTAATTTGTGGAATATTAGGTTTCTACATTGTGTTTAAAGCACAATGAGATGCATTACATTGACATTTGTACACTGTCTCTTTAAAAAATGTCAGGTTTATGATGAAGACATGCAAGATATCTGCCATTCATTCACTGTTATGATCATTGATCTCCTGAAGAAGCTACCCTTTTCCCTTTCTTTCTGTTCCCCCAAATGTGTGGGTATACAAATCAAATCAAATTTTATTTGTCACATACACATGGTTAGCAGATGTTAATGCGAGTGTAGCGAAATGCTTGTGCTTCTAGTTCCGACAATGCAGTAATAACCAACAAGTAATCTAGCTAACAATTCCAAAACTACTACCTTATAGACACAAGTGTAAGGGGATAAAGAATATGTACATAAAGATATATGAATGAGTGATGGTACAGAGCGGCATAGGCAAGATACAGTAGATGGTATTGAGTGCAGTATATACATATGAGATGAGTATGTAAACAAAGAGGCATAGTTAAAGTGGCTAGTGATACATGTATTACATAAAGATGCAGTAGATTATATAGAGTACAGTATATACATATACATATGAGATGAATAATGTAGGGTATGTAACATTATATTAGGTAGCATTGTTTAAAGTGGCTAGTGATATATTTTACATCATTTCCCATCAATTCCCATTATTAAAGTGGCTGGAGTTGAGGCAGTGTGTTGGCAGCAGCCACTCAATGTTAGTGGTGGCTGTTTAACAGTCTGATGGCCTTGAGATAGAAGCTGTTTTTCAGTCTCTCGGTCCCAGCTTTGATGCACCTGTACTGACCTCGCCTTCTGGATGATAGCGGGGTGAACAGGCAGTGGCTCGGGTGGGTGTTGTCCTTGATGATCTTTATGGCCTTCCTGTGACATCGGGTGGTGTAGGTGTCCTGGAGGGCAGGTAGTTTGCCCCCGGTGATGCGTTGTGCAGACCTCACTACCCTCTGGAGAGCCTTACGGTTGTGGGCGGAGCAGTTGCCGTACCAGGCGGTGATACAGCCCGACAGGATGCTCTCGATTGTGCATCTGTAGAAGTTTGTGAGTGCTTTAGGTGACAATCCGAATTTCTTCAGCCTCCTGAGGTTGAAGAGGCGCGATGCTGTTTCCTGAAATCCACAATCATCTCCTTAGTTTTGTTGATGTGTGAGGTTATTTTCCTGACACCACACTCCGAGGGCCCTCACCTCCTCCCTGTAGGCCGTCTCATCGTTGTTGGTAATCAAGCCTACCACTGTTGTGTCGTCCGCAAACTTGATGATTGAGTTGGAGGCGTGCGTGGCCACGCAGTCGTGGGTGAACAGGGAGTACAGGAGAGGGCTCAGAACGCACCCTTGTGGGGCCCCAGTGTTGAGGATCAGCGGGGTGGAAATGTTGTTGCCTACCCTCACCACCTGGGGGCGGCCCGTCAGGAAGTCCAGTACCCAGTTGCACAGGGCGGGGTCAAGACCCAGGGTCTCGAGCTTGATGACGAGCTTGGAGGGCACTATGGTGTTAACTGGTAAAGTTACCAGGTTGTTAGATAGCTATCCAATGTGGTAACGTGACTGAAACAACAAATGGTTAACGATGCGCGAGTAGTTTTAGAATGGCCCGCGACAGGGTTTATGAATGTAAAATGCTTTCCCGGCGATTAAGTCCCATTTATCAGCTCTGTAAACCTTATAATGTCAAAATACATTCGGTACTCACCAAAATATGTAGTTTCACATAGCAACTATCATCATTACTGCCCTTCTGCATGTATGTACTTCCAAAAAAGGTCTAAATAAAAATACAATCAATGATCTTTCAGGATACTGCTGCTGGATCAGCCGACCTGTGGATGGCAGTAATGAGTGATTTTATTGAATGTGCTGAAGGTAGATTTGGCACATGCACACTTGGTAAAAAAAAACTATAGATATTTTTTTTATTTCTACCTTTTTTGGAAGTACATACAGTGCACAACAGTAGTAAGGCAGTTGACACACTTCCCCGGGCGCCGAAGACGTGGATGTCGATTAAGGCAGACCCCCGCACCTCTCTGATTCAGAGGGTTGGGTTAAATGCAGAAGACACATTTCAGTTGAATACATCCCCATTTCCCTAATCACAAATTAAATGAAATAATGACGATAGTTGCTCTAAGAAACTCCATATTGTGGTTAGTACCGAATGTATTTTTAAGTTATAACATTTGCAGAGCTGTTTAATGAGACTTTGAATTAAAGGATTCTGGGCTTCAGTGGAGATATCGTCTCCTCAAGCCCAGGTACTAGTTCAGGCTACAAGCAAGCTGTTTTCGCTGTGGTAATAGTGCAACAAAAAGCGCTAACGAATCTGCACTTGTTTGTTTCTCTACGGCACTCGGAAGCAATGGTACAGTGAATCATTACAACAATTATTATCTGGGAGAATTTTCTGCTAGTTGCACAACTCCCAAAATAAAACCACAAAATATTTTGCCACATATGCACCCAAATTGGTCGCACTTTAGAGCCCTGACTAGGAGGCATGCATGTAGCAGGGACACTGTACTCTGGTTATGCAGTACAATGCCCTCTACAGGACTACAATGGTGACCGTTTTCTTCAGTATATCTTTACTACAGTAAATGGTGATTGACACCATCTTACTACACACAGCCAATGAAGGTGCGCTACAATGTTTAAGCAAAAAGATTTTTGGACACAATACTCAGAGAATCACATGGACCCCAAACTGAACCTTGATCCCTTAATAGGGTTTTTGAAACTGTAAAGTGATGAAACAATGCCCTCCTGTCAGCAACCATCACTCAACAAAGCAAACATTTTCTCTCCCAAAAGTGAACAATAAGTGCACGGCCAGTCATGAATTATGTACACTGTTGAAAGGTAAAGCACACTTACTTTAGCTGAAATATTTATACACTTTCATGGCCCTTGAAATAGTCAATAGAGAGGTCGAGAGGGGAGAGAGTGATGGAGTTGGGGCTGGCCTGCTTCTGTGCCCTGAGACGCATGTGGCTGTGAAGCTGTATATGAGGTTTGTCTGTGCGGTTGTGTATAAGGTGTGTGTGTATGTGGACGTGCTGGGTGCACAAAGCCGAGAGCCACACCATGCCGGCTGGACATGGTTACACCTTTCCCTCACACTGGCACTCATGCTGGGCTGCAGGATCTTACTGTGGGTTAGCCATGGCATTTCACAGTACTCTGGGCTGCACTTACTGCAGGTGGCTTGGGACACCTATCCAGGGACCTATGGTGTGAGGTCATTCAGAAGCCTCCATTAACAACAGCCAGAATAGCACTCTAAGGCCCTATTGTTTTCACTGGTGTGATATTCCAAGAATGCCACCATCATCAGGCTTGTATTCTCCTGATTAGATTTACAAATTGTTTATGTGTTTAATCTGTGACAAGTGCAGTGTAGAACATTGTTTTAATTAATTTGTGTTTTGTTATTTTAATGCATTATTGCTTCCTCAATCATGCGTCTCATGCATGATACGGTTCTCATTGGATGAACGTGTTTCATTTAGAGCTGTAATTCCCCTCATCAAGCACAGGGAAAGTAGATTAGAGGTACTGGGGGAGTGAGAGCAGGGGGTTCATTATGAATACTAGGTGTATTGCTCTGTGTATAGGTTGGTCTCTGGTGGGCATACATTTTCATTCACAGTCATGGTTAGGAGGACAATTACACATTTTAAGTATTGTCCAACTGCCCCCCCCCCCCCCCCACCCACCACCACTGAAATACATTTCACGTACAATAACACATATTTTATTCCTTCTTTTGGATATTTTTAAATCTCCCTTCTTATGAATCTTTTTTTTTTGGGGGGGGGGGGTATTTTTGCCGCAGGCAGCAGAAGTGGAATTTGTGTTTAGTGGATTCCTGTTCCCTTATGGGGAGAGCTAAATTAGTTTGGAGTCTTCCTGAATGCTCTATAATTGTGATGAGGCTCAGCTCCTCAGAACAATTAAAGATACAGGAGCCTTGTCTCTTCTGAGATCCATCCTTGATCACCGACATGCATTGCCTTCCCAGCATAACTGTAGACGGTGCAGTTTAGCGATGTGATGACCACCTCTCCTCTTCCTCCAGCGCTCCACTGCATAGCAGGCAGGCACTTAAGCAGGAAATCTCAAGGTCAGCATCGTACCGCAACGCTATGATCAATTTATTACTCCCTGTCAAAGCATTTGAGGGAAGGCGCCGAAGACCTGCCAGTTTGCCTAGCGAGCCCACACCAATGCACCCCTCCTCCCCGCATCTCTCAGTCTCACATAGCAGGTATTTATATGTGTCCCCTCAGAACAAAGCTGAGAACAAAGCGGTGCTGGAGTAGGCTCAGTCTGGCCCGTGGAGCTATGCGTGGATATGCTAATGTCTCTGGGCTGGGAGGAATTTTATTGAATGGCTGAGTGGCGGAGGTAAATAAGCGTGTCTGGATGAGAGGTGGGTGCCAGGGGGTGAGAGAGATTAAGTAATAGGCTATTCCAGGGGTCAGCTCATGTGAATGCAAATATTTATATAAGTGATTAAAATACCCTCCTGCCTCCCGCTCATTCATTTAAATAAGGAACCGACTGTAAACCGATTCATTTCCCAAAGGCTCGACTGAAAAACCAGGCAGGAAGGAGAGTTTGTGGGAGGGAAAAAAAGAAAGACCAAACAAATTGTGACGTAAATCTGACTCACCCGTCTTTTTGCCTTCACAATGCAAAGATTAGAGCAGCAGAGGCTCTTTTTGGGATGCAGATTTCATCCCTTGCTTTTCTTAGACTTTCATCCCTCAGCGACGAGGCCGTGGAATTTCACACTGTCACAGCCATTTCCCGAAAGGGTCAGATTGGCTAATCTTTCCAGCAATATTTCTCTCTTTATTATTTTATTTCCTTCAAAATAGTATCAAAACATTTCAACAGTAATACACAGAATTGAGCCACTCTAGAGATTCATACAGAGTCCTATCTTTCCAAATGCCCTTCTCTGCACTGCTACAGCAAGATGGCGCCGACAGACATGGCATCTCTGCTTCTAGTTCCTAAGCAATTTTGCAGTATTTAGTTTTTTGTGTGTTATTTCTTTCACTATTAGATCAGAACGTTTTTTTGTGTTATTATACACAGCCGGAAATAACTTTTGGATATCAGAGCCGCGGTAACTCACCAGCACTACGACATACGACCAGGAATATCGGCTTTCCCAAATTGGATTACAAAGGGAAAACCAACCTCTCCCTCAATGTCAACAAAATGAAAGAGCTGATCGTGGACTTCAGGAAAAAGCAGAGGGAACACGCCCCTATCCACATTGACGGGACCGCAGTGGAGAAGGTGGAAAGTTTCAAGTTCCTCGGCGTACACATCACTGACGATCTGAAATGGTCCATCCACACAGACAGTGTGGTGAAGAGGGTGCAACAGCGCCTCATCAACCTCAGGAAGGAGGCTGAAGAAATTTGGCTTGGCCCCTAAGACCCTTACAAAATTTTACAGATACACAATTGAGAGCATCCTGTCGAGCTGTGTCACCGTCTGGTACAGAATCTCCACCGCCTGCAACCGCAGTGCTCTCCAGAGGGTGATGCGGTCTGCCCTACGTATCACCGGGGGCACACTGCCTTCCCTCCAGAACACCTACAGCACCCGATGTCACAGGAAGGCCAAAAATATAATCAAGGACATCAACCACCCGAGCCACAGCCTGTTCATCCCGCTATCATCCAGAAGGTGAGGTCAGTACAGGTGCATCAAAGCTGGGACTGAGAGACTGAAAAACAGCTTCTATCTCAAGGCCATCAGACTGTTAAATAGCCATCACTAGCTGGCTACCACCCGGTTACTCAACCCTGCACCTTAGAGGCTGCTGCCCCATTTTCATAGACATAGAATCACTGGTAAAAATTGAATACTAGTCTCTTTAATAATGTTTACATTCTGCTTTACTCATGTTATATTTATACAGTGGGGCAAAAAAGTATTTAGTCAGCCACCAATTGTGCAAGTTCTCCCACTTAAAAAGATGAGAGAGGCCTGTAATTTTCATCATAGGTACACTTCAACTATGACAGACAAATTGAGGGAAGAAAATACAGAAAATCACATTGTAGGATTTTTAATGAATTTATTTGCAAATTATGGTGGAAAGTAAGTATTTGGTCAATAACAAAAGTTTATCTCAATACTTTGTTATATACCCTTTGTTGGCAATGACAGAGGTCAAACGTTTTCTGTAAGTCTTCACAAATCAAATCAAATCAAATGTTATTTGTCACATACACATGGTTAGCAGATGTTAATGCGAGTGTAGTGAAATGCTTGTGCTTCTAGTTCCGACAATGCAGTAATAACCAACGAGTAATCTAACTAACAATTCCAAAACTACTACCTTATACACACAAGTGTAAGGGGATAAAGAATATGTACATAAAGATATATGAATGAGTGATGGTACAGAGTGGCATAGGCAAGATGCAGTAGATGGTATCGAGTACAGTATATACATATGAGATGAGTATGTAAACAAAGTGGCATAGTTTAAAGTGGCTAGTGATACATGTATTACATAAAGATGCAGTAGATGATATAGAGTACAGTATATACGTATACATATGAGATGAATAATGTAGGGTATGTAAACATTATATTAAGTAGCATTGTTTAAAGTTGCTAGTGATATATTTTACATCAATTCCCATCAATTCCCATTATTAAAGTGGCTGGAGTTGAGGCAGTGTGTTGGCAGCAGCCACTCAATGTTAGTGGTGGCTGTTTAACAGTCTGATGGCCTTGAGATAGAAGCTGTTTTTCAGTCTCTCGGTCCCAGCTTTGATGCACCTGTACTGACCTCGCCTTCTGGATGATAGCGGGGTGAACAGGCAGTGGCTCGGGTGGTTGTTGTCCTTGATGATCTTTATGGCCTTCCTGTGACATCGGGTGGTGTAGGTGTCCTGGAGGGCAGGTAGTTTGCCCCCGGTGATGCGTTGTGCAGACCTCACTACCCTCTGGAGAGCCTTACGGTTGTGGGCGGAGCAGTTGCCGTACCAGGCGGTGATACAGCCCGACAGGATGCTCTCGATTGTGCATCTGTAGAAGTTTGTGAGTGCTTTAGGTGACAAGCCAAATTTCTTCAGCCTCCTGAGGTTGAAGAGGCGCTGCTGCGCCTTCTTCACGATGCTGTCTGTGTGGGTGGACCAATTCAGTTTGTCTGTGATGTGTACACCGAGGAACTTAAAACTTACTACCCTCTCCACTACTGTTCCATCGATGTGGATAGGGGGGTGTTCCCTCTGCTGTTTCCTGAAGTCCACAATCATCTCCTTAGTTTTGTTGACGTTGAGTGTGAGGTTATTTTCCTGACACCACACTCCGAGGGCCCTCACCTCCTCCCTGTAGGCCGTCTCGTCGTTGTTGGTAATCAAGCCTACCACTGTTGTGTCGTCCGCAAACTTGATGATTGAGTTGGAGGCGTGCGTGGCCACGCAGTCGTGGGTGAACAGGGAGTACAGGAGAGGGCTCAGAACGCACCCTTGTGGAGGAGCCCCAGTGTTGAGGATCAGCGGGGTGGAGATGTTGTTTACCTACCCTCACCACCTGGGGGCGGCCCGTCAGGAAGTCCAGTACCCAGTTGCACAGGGTGGGGTCGAGACCCAGGGTCTCGAGCTTGATGACGAGTTTGGAGGGTACTATGGTGTTAAATGCTGAGCTGTAGTCGATGAACAGCATTCTCACATAGGTATTCCTCTTGTCCAGATGGGTTAGGGCAGTGTGCAGTGTGGTTGAGATTGCATCGTCTGTGGACCTATTTGGGCGGTAAGCAAATTGGAGTGGGTCTAGGGTGTCAGGTAGGGTGGAGGTGATATGGTCCTTGACTAGTCTCTCAAAGCACTTCATGATGACGGAAGTGAGTGCTACGGGGCGGTAGTCGTTTAGCTCAGTTACCTTAGCTTTCATGGGAACAGGAACAATGGTGGCCCTCTTGAAGCATGTGGGAACAGCAGACTGGGATAGGGATTGATTGAATATGTCCGTAAACACACCAGCCAGCTGGTCTGCGCATGCTCTAAGGGCGCGGCTGGGGATGCCGTCTGGGCCTGCAGCCTTGCGAGGGTTAACACGTTTAAATGTTTTACTCACCTCGGCTGCAGTGAAGGAGAGTCCGCATGTTTTGGTTGCGGGCCGTGTCAGTGGCACTGTATTGTCCTCAAAGCGGGCAAAAAAGTTATTTAGTCTGCCTGGGAACAAGACATCCTGGTCCGTGACTGGGCTGGTTTTCTTTTTGTAATCCGGGATTGACTGTAGACCCTGCCACATACCTCTTGTGTCTGAGCCGTTGAACTTTGTCTCTGTACTGACGCTTAGCTTGTTTGATTGCCTTGCAGAGGGAATAGCTACACTGTTTGTATTCGGTCATGTTTCAGGTCACCTTGCCCTAATTAAAAGCAGTGGTTCGCGCTTTCAGTTTCACGCGAATGCTGCCATCAATCCACGGTTTCTGGTTTGGGAATGTTTTAATCGTTGCTATGGGAACAACATCTTCACCGCACGTTCTAATGAACTCGCTCACCGAATCTGCGTATTCGTCAATGTTGTTGTTTGACGCAATACGAAACATATCCCAGTCCACGTGATGGAAGCAGTCTTGGAGTGTGGAATCAGATTAGTTGAACAGACCTCAGCGCGTGAGCTTCTTGTTTTAGCTTCTGTCTGTAGGCAGGGAGCAACAGAATGGAGTCGTGGTCAGCTTTTCCGAAAGGAGAGCGGGGGAGGGCCTTATATGCGTCGCGGAAGTTAGAATAGCAATGATCCAAGGTTTTGCCAGCCCTGGTTGCGCAATCGATATGCTGATACAATATAGGGAGTCTTGTTTTCAGATGAGCCTTGTTAAAATCGCCAACTACAATGAATGCAGCCTCAGGATATGTGGATTCCAGTTTGCAAAGAGTCAAATAAAGTTTGTTCCGAGCCATCGATGTGTCTGCTTGGGGGGGGGAATATATACGGCTATGATTATAATCGAAGAGAATTCTCTTGGTAGATAATGCGGTCGACATTTGATTGTGACTTGAGTTCCTCTATGTTGTTGTGACCACACCACGTCTCGTTAACCATAAAGCAAACGCCCCCGCCCCTCTTCTTACCAGAAAGATGTTTGTTTCTGTCAGCGCGATGCGTGGAGAAACCAGCTGGCTGCACCGACTCCGATAGCGTCTCTCCAGTGAGCCATGTTTCCGTGAAGCATAGAACGTTACAGTCCCTGATGTCCCTCTGGAATGCTACCCTTGCTCGGATTTCATCAACCTTGTTGTCAAGAGACTGGACATTGGCGAAAAGTATGCTAGGGAGTGGTGCGTGATGTGTCCGTCTCCGGAGCCTGACCAGAAGACCGCTTCGTTTCCCTCTTTTACGAAGTCGTTTTTTTGGGTTGTAGGCTGGGATCCATTCCGTTGTCCTGGGTGAAAGGCAGAACACAGGATCCGCTTCGCGAAAGTCATATTCTTGGTCGTACTAATGGTGAGTTGACGCTGCTCTTATATTCAGTAGTTCTTCTCGACTGTATGTAATGAAACCTAAGATTACCTGGGGTACCAATGTAAGAAATAACACGTAAAAAAACAAAAAACTGCATAGTTTCCTAGGAACGCGAAGCGAGGCGGCCATCTCTGTCGGCGCCGGAAGTTCAATAAGGTTTTCAATAAGGTTTTCACACACTGTTGCTGGTATTTTGGCCCATTCCTCCATGCAGATCTCCTCTAGAGCAGTGATGTTTTGGGGATGTTGCTGGGCAACACGGACTTTCAACTCCCTCCAAAGATTTTCTATGGGGTTGAGATCTGGAGACTGGCTAGGCCACTCCAGGACCTTGAAATGCTTCTTACGAAGCCACTCCTTCGTTGCCCGGGCGGTGTGTTTGGGATCGTTGTCATGCTGAAAGACCCAGCCACGTTTCATCTTGAATGCCCTTGTTGATGGAAGGAGATCTTCACTCAAAATCTCACGATTCATGGCCCCCTTCATTCTTTCCTTTACACGGATCAGTCGTCTTGGTCCCTTTGCAGGAAAACAGCCCCCAAGCATGATGTTTCCACCCCCATGCTTCACAGTATGTATGGTGTTCTTTGGATGCAACTCAGCATTCTTTGTCCTCCAAACAGTTGATTTCTTCAAACCAAGCTGCTTACCTATTGCAAATTCAGTCTTCCCAGCCTGGTGCAGGTCTACAATTTTGTTTCTGGTGTCCTTTGACAGCTCTTTGGTCTTGGCCATAGTGGAGTTTGGAGTGTGACTGTTTGAGGTTGTGGACAGGTGTCTTTTATACTGATAACAAGTTCAAACAGGTGCCATTAATACAGGTAACGAGTGGAGGACAGAGGAGCCTCTTAAAGAAGAAGGTACAGGTCTGTGAGAGCCAGAAATCTTGTTTGTAGGTGACCAAATACTTATTTTCCACCATAATTTGTAAATAAATTCATAAAAAAATCCTACAATGTGATTTTCTGTATTTACTTTTCTAATTTTGTCTGTCATAGTTAAAGTGTACCTATGATGACAATTACAGGCCTCTCTCATCTTTTTAAGTGGGAGAACTTGCACAATTGGTGGCTGACTAAATACGTTTTTTGTCCCACTGTATACTGTATTCTATTCATCTGTATTTCAGTCAATGCCACTCGTCCTAAATGTTATATTTATTTATTTATATCTTAATTCCATTATTTCACTTTTAGATTTGTGTGTATTGTTGTGAATTATTAGATATTATTGCACTGTTGGAGCTAGAAACACAAGCATTTCGCTACCCCCCAATAAAATCTGATAAATATGTGTATGTGACCAATAAAATTTGATTTGATTTGCTATGGGTGGTATGTCTGATCATTTTGAGTCTTGGTCCTTTGTCTTGTGTAATATACCACCGTATATTGTCCAACTAAAGTCTAGACAGACAACTCTTACATGCTGCACTCTGCTTTTCAATTGAAACCGTTCCACTATTAAGATGTTTTTTCTCAAGGCATTTATGTATTAAATGATTTTTTTGCCAGTTGTTCAAAGGATGAATTTAAAAAATTCAATTTTGTTTTGTGAGGAACCATGCAGATTTATATTAGGCCCATATTTGTCTGTACCCTGCTGACCTGGCCTTTTACCTTATTACATATTATACTGTAAACAGGCCTAGCAGACCTTTCTATCTCTCCATAGATATTGAGTTACTTGTCGTCGACAGCTTCAATCTAATCTAAATAACCTGCCTAACAACTCTCTGCTGTGACGTGATAGGCAAGACAAATTGGTTCTCTAGCTAGTTTAAACCATGAACTCTTCCGATTGGTCTCGTAATTGATCATGTTTGTTTAATTTGTATACTCATCTGATAACAGTTGGGATTCCTGGGGTGTAAACTGTTGTAGAGCATATCTCGATTGCTGTCCAACTGTAATTGAAATCATTGCATATACACTATATTATAAGCTACTTACAGTATGGAGGCAGTAATAGGAGCTGAAATGACTGCCTTGGCATTGCCCTAATAGTGTGTTGATGTGTCAGTATTGCCTTACCTGGACCATGTCTTTATCAGTAATCAATGTCTCAGTCGCAACAGCTTTTGATTTCACTCAGACAGACCAGACCAGATGAGTCAGCCATTGTCTGTCTGTATTTTCCTCTCCCATCTGAGGTTGGTTATATCATCATTTGGCAATAACATTGTTCCCTGCATACCCCTGAATTACAGGGAAGCCATTTGCTTTTAGCTACTAACTTATGTACTTAAGTTGTGTTGAGAGTTCAATAGCGAGTTGATTTGAAGATTACAACAATAGATCATATTACGGATGTGCATATATCCCCTTCAATATGATTCAATACATACACTATATATACAAAGTATGTGGACACCCCTTCAAATTAGTGTATTTGGATATTCACCTCTGTTGCTGACAGGTGTATAAAATCCTTAATGTATCATTTTGACATAGGTACCCACTGGACCACTCTTTTTACTGCTTGTCATAGAACAGACTTATCAGACATCAGTTCCATTGTGTACAATGGGTTATCAATATAGTAGGCCTATCTGGTCTTGTAAAGATTGGATGGAAAGAGTTTTACGGGGTTAGATACTTTTGTAAATATAGTGTACGTGGACACCCCTTCAAATGAGTGGATTTGGGTATTTCAGCCATACCGTTGCTGACAGGTGTATAAAATTGAGCACACAGCCATGCAATCTCCATAGACAAACATCGTCAGTAGAATGGCCCGTACTGAAGAGCTCAGTGACTTTCAATGTGGCACGTCATAGGATGCCACCTTTCCAACAAATTAGTTCATCCAATTTCTGCCCTGCTAAAGCTGCACCGGTCAACTGTAAGTGCTGTTATTGTGAAGTGCAAACATCTAGGGTCAACAACGGCTCAACCGCTAAGTGGTAGGCCACACAAGCTCACAGAACGGTACAGCCGAGTGCTGAAGCGCGTAGCGCGTAGAAACCTTCTGTCTTCGGCTGCAACACTCACCCCTGAGTTCCATATGGCCTCTGGGAGAAATGTCAGCAGAATAATTGTTCGTCGGGAACTTCAGGAAATGGGTTTCCATGGCCGAGCAGCCGCACACAAGCCTGCCATGTACAATGCCAAGCTTCGGCTGGAGTGGTGTAAAGCTCGCCGCCATTGGACTCTGGAGCAGTGGAAACACTTTCTCTGGAGTGTTGGATCACGCTTCACCATCTGGCAGTCTGACGGACAAATCTGGGTTTGGTGAATGCCAGGAGATTGCTACCTGTCCGAGGAATAATGGTGGAATAATGGCCTGGGGCTGTTTTTCATGGTTCGGGCTAGGCCCCTTAGTTCCAGTGATAGGAAACCTTAATGCTACAGTATACAATGAGGATGCTGTGCTTCGACCTTTGTGGCAACAAAGTCCCCGTGCACAAAGCGAGGTCCAATCAGAACTGTTGTTGAGATCGGTGTGGAAGAACTTGACTGGCCTGCACAGCGCTCTGACCTCAACCTCATAGAAGACTTTTGGGATGAATTGGAACGCTGACTGCTAGCCAGGCCTAATCGCCCAACATCAGTGCCTGACCTCTCTGCAGAAATGTTCTAACATCTAGTGGAAAGCCTTTCCAGAAGAGTGGAGGCTGTTAAATCGGCAGTAAAGGGGGAGACCAACTCCATATTTATGCCCATGATTTTGGAATGAGATGTTTAACAAGCAGGTGTCCACATACTTTTTACCATGTAGTGTAGGTTGTCATTCAGCTAATAATGCCTAATATTACGCAAGCCATTTTAGCATTTGAATGTTGAAGGTGTCGCACAAATGTGCAAGATCAGAAACAGGTCGCCTACCTCGCTTTGGTCAGTGCGCGAAGCTGGGAATTACGCAGTTTGACAAGGCTACTGATGTTCCCTGGGGTTGTTCTGGATGCAAAATTACTGTCAACATGTCTTTTGGTTATTTCCGTTTGTAAAGTGCTCTCATGTGAATTTGTGCTTTTAACTGTGTACATGCTTAGTTTGACAATGAAGGAGACGACGCATCAGTTTTCACTAAAGATTATGTCTTTTCGGAAGGTAGAAAGAAAATAATATTTTTGTGAATTGGCGATTCGTAAAGTTTGAATACATTTTCTGATCGATGCATATTCCGGTCATACTGATGCTGATATATCTTAAACATTTGAATCATGGACCAATGTGTTATCAGTTAATCTCTACATCCCTAGATAATGACTTATTTTTCACTGATGTTTATTATTTATGAGGAATTTGGCTCCATCCATCTGCAATATAAAATATTATAGAGAAAATAGATCTATCCTCTTTGTGACCATTGCCTTTCTATGGGCTTTAGTTGGCTCTCAGAAAATGTTTTGTTGGGCACCTCGCCATGAATAGAATAATGGAATAAACATGCTCACTGAGCAGCCTTCAACTACTCACAGTATGGAATTATAAGCATGGGCTAGCTAACCATAAAATACCAAATCACTGCTGTTTACCTCGTTAAAGCGAAGAGAGCCTGCTCATATTTACGCAGCAGAATGCATGGATTTATATGCTTTGTTTCATGCTTCATCAAGACAGATAATACAATATTTGTATTAGTTTTCCCATAATGGTTATTAGACAACAGAAGGAATATCATCGACATGATTTGTTCAGTGAAAATGGAAACGCAAGAAAAACCAAGAAAGTTAAAGGAAATAACCCAACAGAGGCTTCTGCCACACTGCCATGGTAAACATACACCTCAGTATACATACTATATAATGGACAGCCTCCCTGATGTGTTAGAGAGAGACAGACTAGCTCTAGAGTGCTGAATTATACACTCAACTCTGTGAAGTCTTTGGATTATCTGATGTCAAAAGGAATGATTTAATTTCCTGCTCTAAGGCCCTTTAGTGGTCATCAGGGAGAATTAGACATGGCATCCTTCTGACTGTGGTGGGGCTGCAGTTTGGCTCCCCTGACCTGACCACACCTTACATCAGCTTGTCTAAATCCCAGGTTGAGTACAAGGCCTACCTCAGGAACACACCAACATACTACAGTATACTGTGCTTTACAGTACTATAGTAGACCACCACAACTGTCTGTCTGTCTTTCTTGCTGGCTGGCCTGTTTGTCTGTCCATCTGTCGGTCCGTCCATCCGTCTGTCCGTCATGTAATTTGAACTGCTGCTCTTCAATGTACACCCATTCACTTCTCTGTTGTCTTTTTTTCATTTTCCCTCATGTGGGTATGGGGCCTATTAGGGTTGAGTGGTACAGTATGTTGACATCAGCCTCCCTCTGTCCAAGCTGACAGGGGAAGGGCCTCCCTGCTCGACTCCCTGCAGAGTCTCCATCACACAGCATGGAGGTCACTTCTGAAACGGCCTCACAACAAGACTGCATTGTCTCTGCTTGCACAGTCTCTGTCTGCTGTTGGCATGGCCCGTCCGCACCGGGGCAATAGGCCTCTCATTGCCGCGAGCACCGATCTAATCCTACATTTGAAGAGGATCCGTGGGGTTGAGTGAGTGGAGAGGAAGTGCTCTATAGAGGGCATCCAGCTTTGCCACCATCAGAGCCCAGCTCCCCAGGATCCCCGCCAGGGGGCCTTCCTGTGAGCTGCACTGCAGCAGGGGGGAGAATAGGAGGCCTGGGCCTGGCTCAGCCAGTGTACCAAGCCCCAGCCAGCCCTAGCCCAGGGAGGGAGAGATCATTCTGCTGCTCCACCCTCAGCTCTCCCATGACTCTCCCCTGGTCCGGCTCTGGGTTCTCCCCTCTGTCAGTGTACAAGGTCGCCACGGTGACATCTGACAAGGGTTGTTTCATTTTCCCCCCAGCAATGCTCCACTGACCTACTTCGCCTTAATCCCTTGATGTGACTTTAATTGACCAGAGGGAGGAGTGGGGAGGAAAGAGGGGTGTGTCTGTGTGCATTGGGAGTTGAGGGTGTTGGGTGCAGGAGGGCCGGAGGGAGGGAGAGGGTGTACAGGAGCAACCAAGAGAGAAAGGGAGATTTGAGAGCCTGAGTGATTTCCTGCTGCCTCTGTGCTGTGTTCAGGCCCCAAATTAATTTGATGCTGTTATGTAACTGTAATCATCATCCTCTCTAATCACATCAGCGGCTTTGTGAATCACCCAAAATAGAGGGATTGTGGGCTGGACAGGGGGCGGGGTCAGTAGCAGGGTCTGGTAGACGAGGGCCAGGGAGAGGGAATGGACTGAGGCCAAGCAATAGCAGGAGATGAAAAGTAAAAAGAAAACAACATCTCTCAGGGCCTTTTGCCCTTGTAAAACAGATATCATTACTCTATAACCAAAGGAAGAACATGTCCCTTCTTAATCTCTCTTCATCAAGGCCTCCAGGTCTCCTACTGTTTCCCCTGCAAACAAAAATGAGTCAAATCAAATCAAATCCAATTTTATTTGTCACATACACATGGTTAGCAGATGTTAATGCGAGTGTAGCGAAATGCTTGTGCTTCTAGTTCCGACAATGCAGTGATAACCAACAAGTAATCTAACTAACAATTCCAAAACTACTGTCTTATACACAGTGTAAGGGGATAAGGAATATGTACATAAGGATATATGAATGAGTGATGGTACAGAGCAGCATACAGTAGATGGTATCGAGTACAGTATATACATATGAGATGAGTATGTAGACAAAGTAAACAAAGTGGCATAGTTAAAGTGGCTAGTGACATAAGGATGCAGTCGATGATCTAGAGTACAGTATATACGTATGCATATGAGATGAATAATGTAGGGTAAGTAACATTATATAAGGTAGCATTGTTTAAAGTGGCTAGTGATATATTTACATCATTTCCCATCAATTCCCATTATTAAAGTGGCTGGAGTTGGGTCAGTGTCAATGACAGTGTGTTGGCAGCAGCCACTCAATGTTAGTGGTGGCTGTTTAACAGTCTGATGGCCTTGAGATAGAAGCTGTTTTTCAGTCTCTCGGTCCCAGCTTTGATGCACCTGTACTGACCTCGCCTTCTGGATGATAGCGGGGTGAACAGGCAGTGGTTCGGGTGGTTGATGTCCTTGATGATCTTTATGTCCTTCCTGTAACATCGGGTGGTGTAGGTGTCCTGGAGGGCAGGTAGTTTGCCCCCGGTGATGCGTTGTGCAGACCTCACTACCCTCTGGAGAGCCTTACGGTTGAGGCGGAGCAGTTGCCGTACCAGGCGGTGATACAGCCCGCCAGGATGCTCTCGATTGTGCATCTGTAGAAGTTTGTGAGTGCTTTTGGTGACAAGCCGAATTTCTTCAGCCTCCTGAGGTTGAAGAGGCGCTGCTGCGCCTTCTTCACGACGCTGTCAGTGTGAGTGGACCAATTCAGTTTGTCTGTGATGTGTATGCCGAGGAACTTAAAACTTGCTACCCTCTCCACTACTGTTCCATCGATGTGGATAGGGGGTGTTCCTCTGCTGTTTCCTGAAGTCCACAATCATCTCCTTAGTTTTGTTGACGTTGAGTGTGAGGTTATTTTCCTGACACCACACTCCGAGGGCCCTCACCTCCTCCCTGTAGGCCGTCTCGTCGTTGTTGGTAATCAAGCCTACCACTGTTGTGTTGTCCGCAAACTTGATGATTGAGTTGGAGGCGTGCGTGGCCACGCAGTCGTGGGTGAACAGGGAGTACAGGAGAGGGCTCAGAACGCACCCTTGTGGGGCCCCGTGTTGAGGATCAGCGGGGAGGAGATGTTGTTGCCTACCCTCACCACCTGGGGGCGGCCCGTCAGGAAGTCCAGTACCCAGTTGCACAGGGTGGGTCGAGACCCAGGGTCTCGAGCTTGATGACGAGCTTGGAGGGTACTATGGTGTTGAATGCCGAGCTGTAGTCGATGAACAGCATTCTCACATAGGTATTCCTCTTGTCCAGATGGGTTAGGGCAGTGTGCAGTGTGGTTGAGATTGCATCGTCTGTGGACCTATTTGGGCGGTAAGCAAATTGGAGTGGGTCTAGGGTGTCAGGTAGGGTGGAGGTGATATGGTCCTTGACTAGTCTCTCAAAGCACTTCATGATGACGGAAGTGAGTGCTACGGGGCGGTAGTCGTTTAGCTCAGTTACCTTAGCTTTCTTGGGAACAGGAACAATGGTGGCCCTCTTGAAGCATGTGGGAACAGCAGACTGGTATAGGGATTGATTGAATATGTCCGTAAACACACCGGCCAGCTGGTCTGCGCATGCTCTGAGGGCGCGGCTGGGATGCCGTCTGGGCCTGCAGCCTTGCGAGGGTTAACACGTTTAAATGTCTTACTCACCTCGGCTGCAGTGAAGGAGAGACCGCATGTTTTCGTTGCAGGCCGTGTCAGTGGCACTGTATTGTCCTCAAAGCGGGCAAAAAAGTGATTTAGTCTGCCTGGGAGCAAGACATCCTGGTCCGTGACTGGGCTGGGTTTCTTCTTGTAGTCCGTGATTGACTGTAGACCCTGCCACATGCCTCTTGTGTCTGAGCCATTGAATTGAGATTCCACTTTGTCTCTGTACTGACGCTTAGCTTGTTTAATAGCCTTGCGTAGGGAATAGCTGCATTGTTTATATTCGGACATGTTACCAGACACCTTGCCCTGATTAAAAGCAGTGGTTCGCGCTTTCAGTTTCACGCGAATGCTGCCATCAATCCACGGTTTCTGGTTTGGGAATGTTTTTATCGTTGCTATGGGAACGACATCTTCGACGCACGTTCTAATGAACTCGCACACCGAATCAGCGTATTCGTCAATATTTCCATCTGACGCAATATGAAACATGTCCCAGTCATTTACATTACATTTAAGTCATTTAGCAGACGCTCTTATCCAGAGCGACTTACAAATTGGTGCATTCACCTTATGACATCCAGTGGAACAGTAGTGCATCTAGTCCACGTGATGGAAGCAGTCTTGGAGTGTGGAGTCAGCTTGGTCTGACCAGCGTTGGACAGACCTCAGCGTGGGAGCCTCTTGTTTTAGTTTCTGCCTGTAGGCAGGGATCAGCAAAATGGAGTCGTGGTCAGCTTTTCCGAAAGGGGGGCGGGGCAGGGCCTTATATGCGTCGCGGAATTTAGAGTAACAATGATCCAAGGTTTTACCACCCCTGGTTGCGCAATCGATATGCTGATAAAATTTAGGGAGTCTTGTTTTCAGATTAGCTTTGTTAAAATCCCCAGCTACAATGAATGCAGCCTCCGGATAAATGGTTTCCAGTTTGCAAAGAGTTAAATAAAGTTCGTTCAGAGCCATCGATGTGGCTGATGGGGGGGGGGGATATATACGGCTGTGATTATAATCGAAGAGAATTCTCTTGGAAGATAATGCGGTCTACATTTGATTGTGAGGAATTCTAAATCAGGTGAACAGAAGGATTTGAGTTCCTGTATGTTTCCTTCATCACACCATGTCTCGTTAGTCATGAGGCATACGCCCCCGCCACTCTTCTTACCAGAAAGATGTTTGTTTCAGCCATCGATGTGGCTGAGCCATCGATGGTCTGCTTGGGGGGGGATATATACGGCTGTGATTATAATCGAAGAGAATTCTCTTGGAAGATAATGCGGTCTACATTTGATTGTGAGGAATTCTAAATCAGGTGAACAGAAGGATTTGAGTTCCTGTATGTTTCCTTCATCACACCATGTCTCGTTAGTCATGAGGCATACGCCCCCGCCACTCTTCTTACCAGAAAGATGTTTGTTTCTGTCGGCGCGATGCGTGGAGAAACCCGTTGGCTGCACCGCATCGGATAGCGTCTTCCCAGTAAGCCATGTTTCCGTGAAGCAGAGAACGTTGCAGTCTCTGATGTCCCTCTGGAATGCTACCCTTGCTCGGATTTCGTCAACCTTGTTGTCAAGAGACTGGACATTGGCAAGAAGAATGCTGGGGAGTGGTGCGCAATGTGCCCTTTTTCGGAGTCTGACCAGAACACCGCCTCGTTTCCCTCTTTTTCGGAGTCGTTTCCTTGGGTCGCTGCATGCGATCCATTCCGTTGTCCTGTTTGGCAGAACACAGGATCCGCGTTTGGCAGAACACAGGATCCGCGTCGCAGAAAACATATTCTTGGTCGTACTGATGGTGAGTTGACGCTGATCTTATATTCAGTAGTTCTTCTCGACTGTATGTAATGAAACCTAAGATGACCTGGGGTACTAATGTAAGAAATAACACGTAAAAAAACAAAAAACTGCATAGTTTCCTAGGAACGCGAAGCGAGGCGGCCATCTCAGTCGGCGCCGGAAGTAGGTACAGGGAGTACAGGAGAGGGCGTTAGGACATTTCCGGAACGTCACAAAATGGTCACCTAAAGTGGTCAGGACGTTGTGTCATGGTTCCCTGTAGGTTTAGTCTACTTTTGTCTACAAAGAGCAGTAAATGGATTAGTGGTTCAACAATCATGCCTTGTTTGGGCTTGGCAACATTAAACAGGGGTGATGTGTAATGAAACTAGGTTTACCGTGCACAGGGTAGAACATTTTTCTTTATTTGGGAGAATGTTTCTTAGCGACTAGACCATCCTCCAGAGGACCAAGACACAATATCCCAAGAATGTCCAAAAAACATTCTCGGGGATGTCCCAGGAACAAACTGGGAACTAGAAAAAAAAACCTTCAGGGGACCATGAAACAACATGCCATGAATGTCCTAATAACGTCCTCGGGACAAACCGGGAACTACACAAAACCTCCAAGGGACCATGACACAACATCCCAATAACGTCCTAATAACGTCCTCGGGACAAACCGGGAACTACACAAAACCTCCAAGGGACCATGACACAACATCCCAATAACGTCCTAATAACGTCCTCGGGACAAACCGGGAACTACACAAAACCTCCAAGGGACCATGACACAACATCCCAATAATGTCCTAATAACGTCCTCGGGACAAACCGGGAACTACACAAAACCTCCACTGGACCATGACACAACATCCCAATAACGTCCTAATAACGTCCTCGGGACAAACCGGGAACTACACAAAACCTCCAAGGGACCATGACACAACATCCCAATAACGTCCTAGGGACAAACCGGGAACTACACAAAACCTCCAAGGGACCATGACACAACATCCCAAGAATGTCCTAAAAATGTCCTCGGAGATGTCCCCGGGACAAACCGGGAACTACACAAAACCTCCAAGGGACCATGACACAACATCCCAATAACGTCCTAAAAACATCCTCAGGGACGTCCCCGGGACAAACTGAGAACTACACAAAACCTTCAGGGGACCATGACACAATGTCTTGACTACTTTAGATGACCATTTTGTGACGTTTGGAGGATGTCTTAACAACACATTTCTGTTTGCATGAGTGATCCCTTGGGACTATCACGCAACCTCTTAATGACTAGTAAAATTAAAGTCATGTGAATGTCCTAAAACAGTCATGATATGGTCCTCAGTGATGGTAACTTACAGCAAATGTAAGTTCCCTAGGGACCAAATGAATGTTCCCTCGGGACCATCGTGACGTCCCCTTGACCATCATGAAACGTCTCTTTGTCAACATCAAAATACCTTATTATAACGTTATACTGCGACCAAACTGGGATAGTGTCTCGCTGACACCCTTTAAAGGGACCTAATGGGAACGTTGCTGAATGTCCTTTTGACATCCTCTGTTTACTGTGTCCTTTCTTTTCAATACACCACACAAGTTTTAGGATAATAAAGCAGGAATGAAGCCGCCTCTATTTTAATCACCAAGAATGCTGTCCAGATTGAGCTGCCATCGCTGTTCACTAAACACCTCTGTTTGTTCAGCTGCACTTCTCTGATTTGAGTCATTCCACTGAGCATGCCCAGCAGTCTTTTACCATTCGCTCTGTTCTAGAAGAGGGATCCTTAACAGGATCATTTGGCCCCCCAAGTTTTCTCAGCAAATAAACATTTTTATTGTTGGACATAAAATCTGCTCCAAATGATTTTAATTTGGGAAATCTGTTCCAAAGTATAGACATGTAAGCAAGGTTTAAATAATTATGTTGAATCAAAAATTATATTTGTCATTATATCTAATTATGTTCCGGCCCGCTGACCATCGGCCTGCAGCTGAATCTAGTTGATGATCCCTGTTCTAGAAAATCCCCACTTAATTGCAAGGCAATGCAACATGGAGACTGCCGATAACCCTAAACTCAGAACCCTAAACTTCCTATCCAATGCCAGAAACATGGTATTTCTCTGGTACTTTATTTGTCATGTTTTCTCCTCTGATTCAGTCAGCTCTGTTGGCACATGGCCAGTTGGAATGCCATTTATGCTAATAATGTAGTAGGTGAGGGAGAAACAGGATGCAAGGACTCTCTTTCGTTCTTCTGCTGCTGATATCTCTGTTTGAGGAAAAGGAAAAAAACAAGTTTCCATTTGTCATCTCTGACCTAAAACCCCTGAATTCACTGCTTTCAGTGTTACTCATTTTTCGGAGGTGTTTGCTCCACTAGTTGTTGCCTCTCTGTCTTTCTTCCAATTATGTGACATTCATTACAGTGGATTAGTAAGGGGAAAGGCTCTATGGAACCTTTCCACAGACCTGGCAAAGTAATGACTGTCACCTCTCCAATTTATACAGCAAATGGAGTGTCAGGATCATTTCTATAGAGTAAAATGTTCCAAGAGACTACAGTGTACACCCCTCACTGTCCTGTACAGTGTTACACCCCTCCCTGTCCAGTGTGTTCAAATATGGGAGAAGGCCTTTCCGTGTTCCAGACATTATATCATGCTGCTGCCATAGTGGAAAAACAGACAGGTTGCAAACCAGATGTATCAAGTTAGACTGGACTCTGCAGGAGAGAACAGAAAGCGGCTAGGCATGACTTTGTATTATCAAACACAGATTTTCTGGCCGGAGCTCGAGATGGGTTTATGACAGAATGCTGCTCCTTCTCTTCCGAGCAGGCGCCAATTGGCGTTCCCTGCACTGATGACAAAGACGAGCGGAGGATCTAGTTTGGCTGTCAGCCGGCTGACTGTGACTTTGGGGACCAAAGTCGTTCCAGAGGGGTTGGGGGTTAACCAATGTGGTGTGGCCGTCCTCCAGGGTCTGATTGGGTGGATGAAGGCCCACTGAATGTCCTCTGGAAAGTGCAGTCCTGTGTCACACACCAACATACTCATGTTAGCCCTGAATACCGCTGAGTCCTCTTCTCTCCTGACTAAACAAATGCTTCTGTCTCTGAAAAACACTTTCCATGTTTGCCCCTTTGTTCCCAGCCCATCTTGGGTGAGTACGGGGGTGGTGAAGTGACACGGGGAGGCAGCATTAACAGTAGGGTGTCTTTCTTCCTGCTTCCTGTTGACTGTGTCTGCCGTGTGTCCCCTCCGTAGTCTATGAATCACACTGAAGATGATGCATTCATGACAGGTTTCATACGGGCTGGGGATACAATCAGACCACTGTGCTTTGTACCTTGTTAATACTCAACAATGTGACAAATACATGCCATGCCTCAGTGTGTCATGTGTTTGTTGTTGTGGAAGGGCCGGAGGTTTGTCGTGTGCTTTTTCCCGTCCAGCTGAAACCTGTCAGTCCCCCCAGGGAATAGAGCCTTCCCTTCCCTGACAGCCCTGGAGCAGTGCATTCTGGTCTGCCCGTTGCTCTCAGCCTGGACAGGATGTGTTCCCTTCCTGCCACTTTACATCCACCATCTCTACATTTAAGTAGAATCCCTTGTCATGTCTCGTATATCACCTGGGCCTCGTGGTGTCAGCTGTCAACCAAAGAAATGTGATAGTTATTCATTGCTCCGTACAGGTGTAACAGCAAGGTCACAGGACCGAATGCACCTTGAGCTAACTGTATTTAAAGTGTGAGTGTGTGTGGGTTTGTGTGAGTTCGTGCGCCCATGCATGTGAGTGGCTTGTGAGCAGCGCATATGTGTGGAGATTACAACGCAGGCCACCTTGTTGTCATATTTTTTGAAAGAATAAGTCCCACAAAAAAGTGTGATGACATTGCTGAACAGTATTATCAGTGGTAGGCTACAGCATTGATACTGTATGACTAATAACACATTGTTGTTCCAGGATTGTGTCTTGGTGGGCTCTGTGGGGTTGAGCAGACTTTTAGAGGCTGTTAGTGGACTCAGTGGGTATTGGCTAGCAGTGAGGCTTGGCTAATCTGAAACTCCATTCTGCCGGCTTGGACAGCACCCAAAAGCTATGCTGCTCAGAGACACACAGTCAGCCATGTGACATCAGGGGAAGGCAAGCATTGCTTACATTGGGTCACTGTGCCAAGATAATGCATACATGATGGATTCACTGAACTCTGACCTGTGCTCACATCGTGCATATTGAACTACTCACATGAGATCTCCCCCCAGTCCCCTAGTTTCACACACCTCTTCCTGCTTCCCTGCTGGGCTCTGTTTGTTTTTGTTGTCAATGCTGTCCCTGTCGCTTTTGTTGTCCCATTTTTTCCCGATCTGTCTCGTCCAGCCATCTCCCCCCTCTCTTTCTCTTCTTTCCCCTCCTCTATCTCTCTGTCACTCTATCTGTTTCTCTCCCTCTTTCTCTCTGTGTGTGTGCACTGATTTAACATTGTTGTTATGTAACTGCTCTTCTCCCCCTGACATCCTGGAGCGCTAGCTGGCAGTCAGCTGACACCGCCCAAATGTCTGCTGGTAAACACTAGTCTTTCTCATCTCCCTCTCGCTCTTCTCTCCTACTTTTCTCCTCTGCTTCCACCTACCCCCTTTTCCTCAGCGATTAGGGATTGATTCTTTCCTCTGTCCCTCTGCCTCCTCTTCCGTTGGTTGGGCTCCATATCCCCGGGCCAGTTTCCACATATTAGCACCCGAGGCCAGGGGAAGCAGGCAGATACGCATTGCCTGCCATGGCCCATGGATCCTGCAAGAGAGTGAAAAATGAGCTTTGGAGAGGCAATAAATTGCATCCAATTTAGAGATGAAGGCAGAAATAAATGTCTCTTTTCCGAAGACTGAAGAAAGGAAAAAAGCCCCCAGATAATTTGTATTCCATCTTTTTGTGTGAATTTTCTTTGAAATATCCTTTTTTGTGTTTTTCATTTGACTTCATTAAATAATTATATGTCCATGTTTTAGATTGCCTTTCTGTGTTTGGGCTGGTTATGAAAATAATCACTTGTGTCTTGGCTGACATTTTTACATCTCAACTCGAAAATGCCTTTTGAGTCAGAGGCAGCATTTAGGATAGCTACATGTACCAGACATGATTTGGCATATGCACAGGAATTCTTCCTCTTTCTCGTCATTCCGTTATCCTAAATGAACTGTCCAAGTGGCTTAGGCTCTCTCAGCTCTGTGCTGGAGAAGACATGGAAACAGAGCGTATGTGTTAGTCTCTGGAATGATGAAAGGAACTGTCTGGTAATGACCACATTGACATTCCAACTCCTCCCTGCTCACTGCCTGTTTCCTAAATGCTTCCAGAAGTTTCGACTGCCTTTCCATGGCGCTTCCCTAAATGATTTCTGAAGTAATGAAAGAAATCACCAAAACACTTCAGACTATAAAGCCAGCATCTATCAAAGCACAAGGCGAGACACAGATGCAGACACAGGAGACAGGAGACAGATGGTTGGAGTCTTACAATGTTTAATAATCCAAATGGGTAGGCAAGAGAATGGTCGTGGACAGGCAAAAGGTCGTGGTCAAGGCAGGCAGAAAGGTCAGGCAGGCGGGTACAGAGTCCAGAAACAGGCAAGGGTCAAAACCGGGAGGAGAATAGTAAAAAGGAGTACGGGAAAAACATACTGGTTGACTTGACTAAACATACAAGACGAACTGGCACAGAGAGACAGGAAACACAGGGATAAATACACTGGGGGAAATAAGCGACACCTGGAAGGGGTGGAGACAATCACAGGAACAGGTGAAACAGATCAGGGCGTGACAGCATCAACAAAATAAGCAAATGGAAAGTCTAACCCCAGTCTCCCTCTGTGAAATCCTAGCCATTTGTTTCCTGAACCCAAGCTCCAGGCTAAGATGTGTTCCAAAGCACTGTAGCCTTTGTGCTCAGGTAAAGAAAGTGTTTTGTGCCAGCTATTTCCTTGTATTACTTGGCCTGACCAAAAAGCACTGGAGGAGACAGAAGTTGCATTCATTGGGGAGAATTGCTGCCCATTGGAGATGTGTTTTGTCTCTGTTAAAGGGCTGTGCTTCTATACACTAGTTCAATGTACAAGCACCTCAACTGTGAGGTGTTAAAATTGGCACACAAAAAAATACGAAAAATATTGTCCGTGTCAGTATTGTGATGCCACTGTACTCAAACAGTAAAACATGAAAGGCATGCTTTGGTTTATGTGGGAGTGTAGGCTATTTACTGACAACAATACGATGCTGCTGGAGATATAAGCAAATGTGTGAATGTTATTTTTTTATATACTTTTGTTACATCTAAAGATATAGTATACTGATGCTGCATTTGACTGCCAAATGTGCACACTTGGATTTACAATTGGCTGTATTACAACAGACCATTTGCTAACTGTATTTTCAATATTGAACTTGTATTTCAATATTGTGATCTATAGGGAAATAGCAACATCACGGAATCAGATGTTTGCTATTACTGTATGAAATTAAATTAGAAGACCATTTGAAGGATGAAAACCCTACTACAGTAGTATATTAAGCCTTGCATTACGTCAACAATGTAGCTGTCTTGGGACTGGGACTGATGCTGCAACCATGGGTAAAATGCAACTGGGTTAAGCAGCTCATCTAAGCAGGCAGTTAGCTAAGCTCAGCTAATTCATAAAATAACCATACCATAGTCTTGCATCAGTATACCTCTAATGTGCTACTATTCCTTGTCTCGTTTTTGCTACGTCTAAATTCAGCTAAGCTCTGTAAATAGTTGGGGTTTAGCTATCGCTCTCCCCGTCTATCAGTGCGTCGAAGAGGCATCTCAACGCATAGCCGTCAAGAATTGCTGTGGTCAGAGCTCCTCGCTCCTCTCATACTGCCATATTTGTCTCTCCACATGACCAAACACGACTGGACGTGAGCTCCCTGTGGTTCAGCCCCTTGCTGTTCTCTCCTCCCATCACTAGTTGTGTAAATTATGTAAGTGCAGTGGAGGGGAGGCGGCGGTGATGAGGCATACAGTAGTGGCACTCCACTTACCGGGCCTCCACTGAGCCTCGTCCTCCATCTCCCCTCTACCAAATGCATTTTTAACTGGGGTCTCCAGTGCAGTCTGGCTAGACATGGAGAAGGCATGCATGGGAGGGTTAGTAGGTTCACCACGGCAACCATTATCTAGTTAAGAGTTGTCTCTAAATGTAATGTCTGTGTATTGTTGCCATGCATGGAATCTCTCTCACTTACTCACTCACTCACTCACTCACACACACACACACACACACACACACACACACACACACACACACACACACACACACACACACACACACACACACAGGGCTCTGGCCCTGTTCAGCTCCACTCATAAAATAACAATAGGCCTCATAGCACAGCACTACTCTAGAACTTCACTGCTCTGAGAGGGTTATGAGACAGCTCGATAGCCTCCACACAACTACAATCACAAAGCCCCAATAGGCAACCCACTCATGTTTATTCTAAACATTACTACTTATTTACATTTCTTATTTGCGTGTCGGTTGAGGCAGAAATACAGTGCGTTCTTAAAGTATTCAGATCCCTTGATATTTCCAAATTTTGTTATGTTACAGCCTTATTCTAAAATGGATACAATATTTCCCCCTCATCAATCTACACACAATACACCATAATAACAAAGCAAAAACTTTTTTGTTTTTGTTTTTGCAAATGTATAAAAATAAAAAAAAAACAGATGCGTTATTTACATAAGTATTCTGACCCTTGCTATGAGACTTGAAATCATCCTTGAGATGTTTCTACAACTTGGAGTCCACCTGTGGTAAATTAAATTGATTGGACATGATTTGGAACAGCACTCACCTGTCTATATAAGGTCCCACAGTTGACATTGCATGTCAGAACAAAAACCAAGCCATGAGGTCGAAGGAATTGTCCGTAGATCTCAGGATCGTGTCGAGGCACAGATCTGGAAAAGGGTACCAAAAAAATGATGTAGCATTGAAGGACCCCAAGAACACAGTGGCCTCCATCATTCTTAAATGGAAGAAGGTTGGAACCACCAAGACTCTTCCCAGAGCTGGCCGCCCGGCCAAACTGAGCAATCTGGGGAGAAGGGCCTTGATCAGGGAGGGGACCAAGAGCCTGATGGTCACTCTGACAGAGCTCCAGAGTTCCTCTGTGGAGATGGGAGAACCTTCCAGAAGGACAACCATCTCTGCAGCACTCCAATCAGGCCTTTATGGTAGAGTGGCCAGACGGAAGCCACTCCTCAGTAAAAGGCACATAACAGCTTGCTTGGAGTTTGCCAACAGCCATCTAAAGGACTCTCAGACCATGAGAAACAAGATTCTCTGGTCTGATGAAATCAAGATTGAACTATTTAGCCTAAATGCCAAGCATCACGTCTGGAGGAAACCTGGCACCATCCCTACGGTGAAGCATGGTGGTGGCAGCATCATGATGTGGAGATATTTTTCAGCAGCAAGGACTTGGAGACTAGTCAGGATCAGGGGAAAGATGAACGGAGCAAAGTACATAGAGATCCTTGATGAAAACCTGCTCCAGAGCGCTCGGGACCTCAGGGGCAAAAGTTTACCTTCCATCAGGACAACTACCCAAGCACACGACCAAGACAACACAGGAGTGGCTTTGGGACAAGTCTCTGAATGTACTTGAATGGTCCAGCCAGAGCCCAGACTTGAACCCAATCGAACATCACTGGAGAGAAATGAAAATAGCTGTGCAGCAACGCTCTCCAAACAACCTGACAGATATTGAGAGGATCTGCAGAGAAGTATTGGAGAAACTCTCCAAATCCAGTTGTGCCAACTTGTAGTATCATACCCAAGTAGACTCAAGGATTTAATCGCTGCCAAATGTACTTCAACAAAGTACTAAGTAAAGGGTATGAATACTTATGTAAATTTAATATTTCAATTTCTTGCAATACATTTGCAAAAAAGTTATTTTTTTTAAACTGTTTTTTGCTTCGTCATTATAGGGTATTGTGTGCAGATTGATGAGGAAAACCCCCAATTTAGTCAATTTTAGAATAAGGCAATAAAGTAACAAAATGTGGAAAAACTAAAGGGGTCAGAATACTTTCCGAATGCACTTTATATTTACCATGTCAGCCATATTTACCATGTTACAGTTTTCAGAGCATGTTGCAAGGATAGTCTCGAACGGAGCTCATCCAGTTTATTCTCCATTGATTGCATGTTCGCCAATAGAATGGAGGGTAGAGGCGATTTATCCACTCTCCGACATAGTCTCATCAGGTATCCCGCATCTCGGCCTCTGTCTCCACCTTTATTTAACTATGCAAGTCAGTCAAGATCACATTCTTATTTACAATGATGGCCTACCCCGGCCAAACCCTACTACAAAAAGTTGTGGTAAAACGGATTGTCTACACATACTGAGCAGCTGATGTTATAGACAAAAGCATGCTACATCGCAGAGCAATCTGAACTCATCTCCCAGGAAGGTTCCTGTGGCTAAATCAACTAGGCTCATAATTTAACAATTGTATTCGTATTTACAGATGGCATATACGTTTGTTCTTAAGGCACATGAAAGTTCATATGTTCCAGAACGCATTTCTGCCAAAAAAATACACATTTTGATAAAAATACTAAATAAGAACTCTCAAATGCCTCTTGTGAAGTAGTGATGTGCGACATTCTTCTTCAATGGGGCACATATGGATTTCGTCTCCAAATCGAGGTTAGTGATAGCTGTTCTGATGTCCACAAGCTTTTTTAGGTCATAAGAAACGATTAGTGTTGTTTTTGGTTTTAAACAGTGTTCTGATTCTGAGAGTTGTTTTTTTGGGCAGGATATGTTAAAACAGCTAATTTTACCACGTGAAGAACATGCGTGACCACCTTAGCACTACTCCATCACAACAACTCCAGAACTGAGATGGAACTTCACACTGTGCACAGATCAATCATATGCCAGCCTGTAAATAACTGTCGGTACTCAGCCCTCTCCTCCTCTCTCAGCCTCTATACTCAGCCTTCTGCACTATACAAGTAGGCTTGCCAATCCCTTCCACTACGGCTTGCTGTGGGAGGGACCTCTCAGTGTGGTTTGTCATAACATATGCCACTCATGAGTGTGATGCATTCAGTCACACAACCGTCCCACGCCTTAAACACCCGCCCCCACAGCCCGTTTCCATGGTGAGAGACATATCGCTTATGTAGAGTTCATCTCCTTTACCAAAGGAGCTGTAGTGTCTCTCTCACATGGAGACCTGATAGAACATAAGCACCATTTCTGTCTTCCCCTTCCGCCACCCGTTCACTGTGTTACCATAAAGTAACTGTGTCCTAGCTGTCTGCATGGCAGAAATCGATAGGAACTGTTCACGCGACGCTGCGCTGAGTTAGTCTGGCTCCGGAGGAATAATTAGAGAGCTAGCAGCATCTCTGTGGCACACACACACATACACACACACACACACACACACACACACACACACAAACACTCACACGGCCATGATGACTAATGCTGCTTAAGGAATGCTTCTCTTACATAAATCAATAGTACTTATTTATTTATCCAGCTCTCAGGCAGACTAAGCTAACTTCTCCTTGGTGATTGTAGGTCAGTGTGTCATTGTGCCAGGGCCTGACGCTGAGATGTTTTGACAGACTCCCCTCCCTTTCCAGCGCAAAAAAAAAGACAAAACTCCCCTTCCCCCAAAAACAGGAAATGGCACGGTTGCTCCAGAGGGGTGAGGGGCGGGCACACACACACAGCCAGATGCACATACAGGCACGCTGTAAACGCACACACACACACACACACGCGCATAGACACACACACACATACACATCATCATCATGCCACTACTCCAGGGATCAGGGCCAGGAAACAGAGGAATCATCTGTGTATGTGACTATTTCAAACATTTGACTAACTATGGCAACCAGCAAAGGTATGTGAAATAATTAATGGTTATGAGTGAGTTCTATGAACACCTTTCCACTGTATTAGGTTCTCATAATTGAATAAAGCATGAAAATGCTCTGAAAATTCCCTTGGAGCGGTAGAAATGGTAGTCTCTAAAAGCGTAGAAGCCAACTCAATAAAGAATAGGAAATGAATAAATGATGAGGAGTGAGCAAACTGTACTGTATAGAAACTATGTGGTGATTTACTCCAGAACATCACTCACAAAATGAGCTACAGCAAGCAAATTAACAGTAGTAACTACATGGTGAGGATGTGTTTTATTCGATTGGTAGCCAGAGACCTCATACGTCTTTGTTAGTCTGTCCAATTCTTTGGTCAGTCTTTTTAGGCTCTTCATCATTAGTTTCATCAGCACACACACAGAGAGACAGAGAGAGAGACAGAGAGACAGAGAGACAGAGAGAGAGAGAGAGAGAGACAGAGACAGAGAGATACTGTGAAATATCCTGGAGGCCCGTGGCAGCGTTAAATAAAGACCTGGAAGGTTAGAAAACATCAAATTAATGCATTATAATGTGAATTGACTGCTGACTTTGATCATCTGCCTTGGGAGTGCTTTAGCATTGAGTGCTGTCACTGGCTGGTTAAGCAAATATGGCAAGGGCTGAAATGGAGAGATAGGGGAGAGGATGGAGAAAGTCAGAGAAAAAGTAGACACAAAGTAATGGGTACATTAGAACATACAAAATAGTTAATAAACACATTATTTGTTTATATACTGTAGATAGATAAGTGCAAGGTGATAATTCTAAGTGATTATACTGTAATGTATATACTTTTTACATGGAGACTACTGTTTCTATGGCACAAGTGGTCACTGAAAGTGCTCTGTCCAGACTGCCTCACAGCAATTTAGCTGCATGGGCAAACAGCTGATAGCCTCACTTCAAAGTGATGGGCCAGTCCTACTTTATGTCACAAATGGCTGATATTCTCATTCTCAATTGATCTTAAGCTTCCCCCATAATAGAGTGGCCAGACTAATCCAGCCTTCTCAGTGAGAGAAGGTAAAAGGGATATATTTTACTATCCACCGTGCACGGACGCACACACACACACACACACACACACACACACACACACACACACACACACACACACTGTCCCCAGACAGTCCCTGCAGATATCCTCAGGAGGACATTTACACAATTTGTACAGCAGCAGCTGTTGTTTTGAGGATCTAAAATCATTTAGTTTAGTCTTGAAATCTGACTCCTTTTTTCAAATCTATTAGGCATGTTACCCACTGGCACATTCAACATAAAATAAATTCCTCTGATTGTCAGCAACTGAGAATGTGAATGTTTGACTAGCTTGTTCTCCAGGCTTGAAATCATATGGATCTGAAGAGAGAGAGAGAGAGAAAGAATAAGAGAGAAAGAGGGAGAGAGAGAGAAAGAATAAGAGAGAGGGAGAGAGAGAGAGAGAGAAAGAATAAGAGAGAGGGAGAGAGAGAGGGGAGGAAGGGAGACAGAGAGAGGGGGTGAGAGAAAGAATAAGAGAGAGGGAGAGAGAGAGGGGAGGAAAGGAGACAGAGAGAGGGGGGAGAGAGAAAGAATAAGAGAGAGGGAGAGAGAGAGAGAGAGAGGGGAGGAAGGGAGACAGAGAGAGGGTGGAGAGAGAAAGAATAAGAGAGAGGAGAGAGAGAGGGAGGAAGGGAGACAGAGAGAGGGGGAGAGAGAAAGAATAAGAGAGAGGGAGAGAGAGAGGGGAGGAAGGGAGACAGAGAGAGGGGGCGAGAGAAAGAATAAGAGAGAGGGAGAGAGAGGGGGAGGAAGGGAGACAGAGAGAGGGGGGCGAGAGAAAGAATAAGAGAGAGGGAGAGAGAGAGGGGAGGAAGGGAGACAGAGAGAGGGGGGCGAGAGAAAGGAGGGATTAAGCAGGAAAATGCACAAAAAAAGGGAAAACAGCAGCAGCCAGTGAATGACATTAACAAAGGGAAGAGGGATCCTGAAGGAGAGCAGACAGAGAGTCAGAGGAATAAAGAACCCTTGTGTAGAGCCCAAGCAGCACAGTGATCCCAGAACCTCTCGTCACTGTATGAAAAGAATAGTGGGACAACCCCAAGGTACTGGGCTGCTAGGTGCATCTCCTAACAAGCTGACTGTTCAAAGGCTTTTTCGTGCTCTAGAGAACATGAAAGGCATGTTTAAAAATGTAAAAGCCCGATCTGTTCCAGTGCTATGGAGCGGCAGCAGGAAGCAGATTTCTACGTTGCCATAATTCCCTAGTTGCTTGCTTTGTAAATTAATTAAGATGTTTATGACAGCTCCTTGCACCTAATGGAATGCTTATAGACTTTGTTATTAATTATTACTGATCACCATGGCTACTACTCTTATATATTGCTGAGATGGTATGGCCACTGAGCTACAGTATACACTCAGAAAAAAAGGTGCTATCTTGAACCTAAAAGGCTTCTTCGGCTGTCCCCATAGGATAACCCTTTGAAGATCCCTTTTGGTTCCAGGTAAAACTCTTTTGGGTTCCATGTAGGGTTCAATCCACAGAGGGTTCTGCCTGGACCCAAAAAGGGTTCTCCTATGGGGACAGCCAGAGAACCCTTTTACAACTCTTATTTCTAAGAGTGTAGTGTATGCATGTCCCAGGCTTATCCCCAGTCCCCTTGTGCTTTCTGGATTCGCCTGATTGCATTTGTGCATATGTAGGCTGTCTGCATGTGATGAGAAATGTCTGTATGCATGCGTCCATAAATGTTTGTGCTCGACCGTATTTGTGTGTGGCATGTCTCAGTCAGTGTGTCTTTTGAGTACCTTCAATCATCTTGTATCTACTATAATATTCAGCACTACAGTAATGCAGTGTCCAGTGTGATAGAAATGCTGTCATTGGCCAGCAATCCAGGAAGTGTTTGAAACACCATTGGGAAGGTTAAAAGATTGAGCTGCTGTCAAGCCTGTCTGACCAACATCATCATCATTGATGTCTATTGGTCCAATCTGATGTTTATTAGATGGAGGGCAGTAGGATGACACATCCCATCTATAGGGTGCTAATGCTGGCTACTGTCCTCTCAGTAACCTGTCCTGTAACTGTCCCTGGATTTGTATGTATTACGTCACATTCCTTTCCGGTCACACTGTTTTCATAACCTACAGAGGAAGCCAGGATTGTCATTCTACTCAATAAACCAGCAGCCCTTCCTCTTACCTTGTACAGTTGTTAGTGTGAGACAATGGTGTGAACTGTGGTTGATCTGGCCAGCCCAGGGGTAGGCTACAGGCTGTGTCCTACTGTTCACAGGGCTCCACAATGGTGCTGGTTCATTTAGAAAGCATAAACAACCAAACTACTGTAGTAGGAATGAAGGAAATGTACAACCTTATAATGGCATCATTCTCTTATGACTTACTCTATTTCTGACACGGTAAAACAACAACGAGGCTGGCTGTCTCTTTTAAAATGGACAATTTGTTTCAATGGCCTGTTTATGGTGTGCACTGTGCTAAATGTCCATAGATAGGACCAAGTAGTTGAATGTAAATTATGATAGTGATACTGATATCATTACTAGTTAATAATATGGTAATTATTTTAACACTAACACAAACCTGAGCAGGCTTAATTTTGTAGGAGAGGGGATTGTGTTCCTGTGTCAGCTGATCCTCCGTGGTGGAAAAACTGTCTCACAGGCAGGCGCCCCATTCAGACGGAAAGCCCTGTGGGCTTGTGTTACTTAGGAGTCAATGGGACAAATAAATAAATAAACACAGCCCATTCCGTTGATTACACCATCGGAAGGAGGCTCACTTCCCTTCTCCTTCTCCTCACAGTAAGGAGGCAGGCACCATGTCTCAGCATGTTAGATTTACATGGAGAAGAGGCAGCACACTGAAGCAACACTCCACCTCCGCCACCTCTACTGTAGCAGTGTTAAAATATGTATTCAGTCTTCCATCCAGCTCTTTTTCTCCTGTGGATGGTTTATACAGTACTCATGTGTAAAGTCCTCTGTTGTGTTAGCTTTGAAAAACAGAGGGGGAACTGTGATCTGTGTTCTATTAATCATAGTCCATCTCCCAAGCTGTCCCCTTATCACATATGTGTGTAATTACAGGATATTTGTGCTTTAAGCACAGCTCTGTTGCCTGGAAATGGAAGAGTGGGTCCTGTGATGAACTCCCTGCTAATATGACTACCTTTGATCTGGGTGGCGCATGGAGGGCTTGCAGAGCGCACAGGTTTTAATGACGAAATACTTTACATGAAAAATAGATGGCGCACTAAGTGCCAGCCATGACGGTAGTGATTTGCTGTAGCAGCCAGTGCAGTCAGCTTCCTTCTGCTGTATTTCTCTCTCTGTCTCTCTCTCTTTTTCTCTTTCCCTCAAATGCTACTCACAAACCTTCTGACATCCCTCACGCTGCAGCCTCTCCCTGTTTTAAGCAACAGAGAGTACAGTAAGAAAGAGCATGATCTTAATTAGAGGATTGACAGACATGTAATTCATCTCCCAGGATGTGTTATTACATGGGAGGATTCAGAGGGCTAGTTTGCATTATTGGCCAGCGCTATGACCAGTCCTAACGGGGCTGCAGCTCTCTCCCTTCTGAACAATTACAGCCAAGTCCTTATCAGCACACGCTTCAGTCCACCCTTCTAAGACCTGGGAGGAAACAAGAAGATTTGCAATGGACTCAACAGTGCCTACAGATATTCGATCAGAGTACTCCACATGATCTACCCTAGATGAGAGTGATAGTATGAAATGTATGTCGATTTTAAAATTCTTCAGTGGTTTTCTTTGCCTCCTTAATGTATCATTTTGACATAGGTACCCACTGGACCACTCTTTTAACTGCTTGTTAAGCAGTGGTAGGCCACACAAGCTCACAGAACCAGACCGTCGAGTGCTGAAGCGCGTAGCTCGTGACAATCATCTGTCCTCGGTTGCAACACTCACTACCGGGTTCTAAACTGTCTCTGGAAGCAATGTCAGGACAATAAATGTTCGTTGGGAGCTTCATGAAATGGGTTTCCATAGACGGGCAGCTGCACACAAGCCTAAGATCACCAAGCACGATGACAGCTTCGGCTGGACTGGTGTAAAGTGCCCTGCCATTGGACTCTGGAGCAGTGGAAACGCATTCTCTGGAGTGATGAATAACGCTACAGCATGTGACAATCTGACCGACGAATCTGGGTTTGGCAGATGCCAGGAGAATTCTACCTGCCCCAATGCATAGTGCCAACTCTAAAGTTTGGTGGAGGAGGAATAATAGTCTAGGGCTGTTTTTTATGGTGTGGGCTAGGCCCCTTAGTTCCAGTGAAGGGAAATCTTAACGCTACAGCATACAATTACATTCTAGACGATTCTGTGCTTCCAACTTTGTGGCAACAGTTTGGGGAAGGCCCTTTCCTGTTTCAGCATGACAATGCCCCCGTGCACAAAGTGAGGTCCATACAGAAATGATTTTCAGAGATCGGTGGTGAAGAACTTGACTGGCCTGCACAGAGCCCTGACCTCAACCCCAAATCCCCACCTTTGGGAGGATTTGGAACGCCGTGCCAGGCCTAATCACCCAACATCAGTGCGCGACCTCTCTAATGCTCTTGTGGCTGAATGGGAAAAGTCCTCGCAGTAATGTTCCAACATCTAGTGGAAAGCCTTCCCGGAAGAGTGGAGGCTGCTATTGCAGCAAAGGGGGGACCAACTCCATAATAATAACCATGATTTTGGAATGAGATGTTTGACGAGCAGTCAATCTGGAAAATTTCAAGAACATTGAAAGTTTCTTCAAGTGCAGTCGCAAAAACCATCAAGCACTATGATGAAACTGGCTCTCATGAGGACCGCCACAGGAAAGGAAGACCCAGAGTTACCTCTGCTACAGAGCATAAATTCATTAGAGTTATTAGAGTTCATTAGAGTTGGACCACAGAGTGAAGTAAAACCAGCCAAAAGTGCTCAGCATATGTGGGAACTCCTTCAAGACTGTTGGAAAAGCATTCCAGGTGAAGCTGGTTGAGAGAAGGCCAAGAGTGTGCAAAGCTTCTACATCTACTTTGAAGAATCTAAAATATATTTTGATTTGTTTAACACTTTTTTGGTTACTATCCATATGTGTTATTTCATAGTTTTGATGTCTTCACTATTATTATACAATGTAGAAAATAGTGGAAATTAAGAAAAACTTCCAACTTTTGACTGGTACTGAATATATTTAAATATATTCATGTTATATATATATATATATATATATATATATATATATATATATATATATATATGTATATTGTTATTTATTTATTATTATTTTATTATTATTTTATGGATTCTGGAGTACGTACATAGTTTTATGGATTCTGGAGTACGTACATAGTTCATCAACATTTGAAATGTTCTTCCTCGCAATGTTTCTAATAATTTCCATGTCAAACAGACATTACAGTAATACATGTATGTTTTTATCTATCTAATGATATGGCTTATCTCAAATGTTTACCAACAGTCAGTTAGAACAGCCAGAGCAGAACTGGACATTACAGAGGAAGCTGAATTTCATTACTCAGTCTGAGGGTTGGAGGCGATGACCTCTGACCTGGGTTCAGAAAATGAATTCCTGCTTGAATGTACTTCCTTTCTGAGAAACACGCACAGTACAGTCATTTCTTCAGCCTTTTCACGTGAATACCTAGCATAGGAAGACCTTGAGGTTGTCGGGAGGATGGAAGTGAATGGTGGCCAGAAAAGTGAAGAGAGCAAAGGGCAAACACTACTTGCTACATCCAATCTCCTCCTGCTCTCACCTCAAAGAAGTCAACATTCTAAAAAATTCATGCCTGCATCACCTCAGGAATGTTACAAAAGGAAGAATTCCCAGGTTCAAGCTGAGAGCCAGACAACCCAACTATTCCCTGAGGATAAGACCTTATGAATTCTAATTCAGAATTAACTGAGACCTACACAGGTAGCAATGTAAAGCTGAATGCAATTATACACATATATATTCATAATACTAGAGTTAATTATATATCTCAATTATGTAACACTGGTAATATTAGATCATTTTTTGCAATGTGCTCTCTTGGGCTAACCAATTCAGTACACCTAGAAAAATAACTAACTAAAGGTGATGAAGCTTTCAGATCAACCTTTTCAAAGCTCTGCTATGTTCTTCTCTGTGTGGTCTGCTGTTGTTGTGCATGTGCAGCACTAAGGATGTCTCACCACATAGACATCTCTACAGGAAACCACATCAGCATTGGCCATGCTACTAGGGTCCCGTGTGGCTCAGTTGGTAGAACATAGCACTTGCAAAGCCAGGGTTGCGGGTTTGATTCCCATGGGTGAACAGTACAAATGAAAATGTATACACTCACTACAATATAGTAGCGCTTGCCTAGTTAAATAAAGGTTAAATACTGTAAGTCACTCTGGAGAGCATCTGCTAAATTACAAAAATGTAGACTGCATATATATATACTGTATATATACAGTGGGGCAAAAAAGTATTTAGTCAGCTACCAGTTCATCATAGGTACACTTCCACTATGACAGACAAAATGAGAGAAAGAAATCCAGAAAATCACATTGTAGGATTTTTTATGAATTTATTTGCAAATTATGGTGGAAAATAAGTATTTGGTCAATAAACTTTTGTTGTTGTCGTCTTCCGGGTTGGAGCGAGTGGTCGCATCCGCACTTCGGTCCGCAGGTAGTATTACATTTCATTATAGTACAACGGTTTGATTTGTCTAATCTTAGCAATTTCTTCTTAGCTAGCTACATAGCCGTCTTTGTATCAAAGATAATTGCGTAATTATCGTATTTCGTCGTCCTAACGTAGTCTACACTGCTATCTGCCCAGCAGCTAGCCAGCTAGCCAACTAGCAAACGTCCACCGTCTAGCGAATAGCAACACTGTAAAAACTATTACACTCAACTGAACGACTTGATTAGTGTAGTGTTAGCTAGCTACATAGTTGTCTTTGCCGTCTTCGTATCCAAGATAATTGTGTAGTTTAGAGTGTGTAGTCTTAGAGTGATTATCTTAATTTACCGAGGTTAGCTAGCCAGCTATTTGTCGTCCTTAACGTAGGAGACACTGCTAGCTAGCCAACAGCTAGCCAACGTCTACCGAATAGAACTTCCTCACCCAACAACCCGGTCGCATTCCGCTTCGCTCCACAGGTAGTATCACATTTTAATTTAATTTCATTACATTACAGTACAACGGTTTGATTTGTTTGATCGTAGCTAGCTACATAGCTAGCTACATAGCCGTCTTTGTATCAAAGATAATTGTGTAGTCTAGAGCGTTTTTCTAGGTTAGCTAGCCAGCTATTGTCGTTCTTTTAACGCAACGTAATCTGGTGGTCCCAGCGCGCACGACCCACGTGGAGTTCCAGGTCTCCGGTAGCCTCTGGAACTGCCGATCTGCGGCCAACAAGGCAGAGTTCATCTCAGCCTATGCCTCCCTCCAGTCCCTCGACTTCTTGGCACTGACGGAAACATGGATCACCACAGATAACACTGCTACTCCTACTGCTCTCTCTTCGTCCGCCCACGTGTTCTCGCACACCCCGAGAGCTTCTGGTCAGCGGGGTGGTGGCACCGGGATCCTCATCTCTCCCAAGTGGTCATTCTCTCTTTCTCCCCTTACCCATCTGTCTATCGCCTCCTTTGAATTCCATGCTGTCACAGTTACCAGCCCTTTCAAGCTTAACATCCTTATCATTTATCGCCCTCCAGGTTCCCTCGGAGAGTTCATCAATGAGCTTGATGCCTTGATAAGCTCCTTTCCTGAGGACGGCTCACCTCTCACAGTTCTGGGCGACTTTAACCTCCCCACGTCTACCTTTGACTCATTCCTCTCTGCCTCCTTCTTTCCACTCCTCTCCTCTTTTGACCTCACCCTCTCACCTTCCCCCTACTCACAAGGCAGGCAATACGCTCGACCTCATCTTTACTAGATGCTGTTCTTCCACTAATCTCATTGCAACTCCCCTCCAAGTCTCCGACCACTACCTTGTATCCTTTTCCCTCTCGCTCTCATCCAACACTTCCCACACTGCCCCTACTCGGATGGTATCGCGCCGTCCCAACCTTCGCTCTCTCTCCCCCGCTACTCTCTCCTCTTCCATCCTATCATCTCTTCCCTCTGCTCAAACCTTCTCCAACCTATCTCCTGATTCTGCCTCCTCAACCCTCCTCTCCTCCCTTTCTGCATCCTTTGACTCTCTATGTCCCCTATCCTCCAGGCCGGCTCGGTCCTCCCCTCCCCGCTCCGTGGCTCGACGACTCATTGCGAGCTCACAGAACAGGGCTCCGGGCAGCCGAGCGGAAATGGAGGAAAACTCGCCTCCCTGCGGACCTGGCATCCTTTCACTCCCTCCTCTCTACATTTTCCTCTTCTGTCTCTGCTGCTAAAGCCACTTTCTACCACTCTAAATTCCAAGCATCTGCCTCTAACCCTAGGAAGCTCTTTGCCACCTTCTCCTCCCTCCTGAATCCTCCTCCCCCTCCCCCTCCCTCCTCCCTCTCTGCAGATGACTTCGTCAACCATTTTGAAAAGAAGGTCGACGACATCCGATCCTCGTTTGCTAAGTCAAACGACACCGCTGGTTCTGCTCACACTGCCCTACCCTGTGCTCTGACCTCTTTCTCCCCTCTCTCTCCAGATGAAATCTCGCGTCTTGTGACGGCCGGCCGCCCAACAACCTGCCCGCTTGACCCTATCCCCTCCTCTCTTCTCCAGACCATTTCCGGAGACCTTCTCCCTTACCTCACCTCGCTCATCAACTCATCCCTGACCGCTGGCTACGTCCCTTCCGTCTTCAAGAGAGCGAGAGTTGCACCCCTTCTGAAAAAACCTACACTCGATCCCTCCGATGTCAACAACTACAGACCAGTATCCCTTCTTTCTTTTCTCTCCAAAACTCTTGAACGTGCCGTCCTTGGCCAGCTCTCCCGCTATCTCTCTCAGAATGACCTTCTTGATCCAAATCAGTCAGGTTTCAAGACTAGTCATTCAACTGAGACTGCTCTTCTCTGTATCACGGAGCGCTCCGCACTGCTAAAGCTAACTCTCTCTCCTCTGCTCTCATCCTTCTAGACCTATCGGCTGCCTTCGATACTGTGAACCATCAGATCCTCCTCTCCACCCTCTCCGAGTTGGGCATCTCCGGCGCGGCCCACGCTTGGATTGCGTCCTACCTGACAGGTCGCTCCTACCAGGTGGCGTGGCGAGAATCTGTCTCCTCACCACGCTCTCACCACTGGCGTCCCCCAGGGCTCTGTTCTAGGCCCTCTCCTATTCTCTGCTATACACCAAGTCACTTGGCTCTGTCATAACCTCACATGGTCTCTCCTATCATTGCTATGCAGACGACACACAATTAATCTTCTCCTTTCCCCCTTCTGATGACCAGGTGGCGAATCGCATCTCTGCATGTCTGGCAGACATATCAGTGTGGATGACGGATCACCACCTCAAGCTGAACCTCGGTAAGACGGAGCTGCTCTTCCTCCCGGGGAAGGACTGCCCGTTCCATGATCTCGCCATCACGGTTGACAACTCCATTGTGTCCTCCTCCCAGAGCGCTAAGAACCTTGGCGTGATCCTGGACAACACCCTGTCGTTCTCAACTAACATCAAGGCGGTGGCCCGTTCCTGTAGGTTCATGCTCTACAACATCCGCAGAGTACGACCCTGCCTCACACAGGAAGCGGCGCAGGTCCTAATCCAGGCACTTGTCATCTCCCGTCTGGATTACTGCAACTCGCTGTTGGCTGGGCTCCCTGCCTGTGCCATTAAACCCCTACAACTCATCCAGAACGCCGCAGCCCGTCTGGTGTTCAACCTTCCCAAGCTCTCTCACGTCACCCCGCTCCTCCGCTCTCTCCACTGGCTTCCAGTTGAAGCTCGCATCCGCTACAAGACCATGGTGCTGGCCTACGGAGCTGTGAGGGGAACGGCACCTCAGTACCTCCAGGCTCTGATCAGGCCCTACACCCAAACAAGGGCACTGCGTTCATCCACCTCTGGCCTGCTCGCCTCCCTACCACTGAGGAAGTACAGTTCCCGCTCAGCCCAGTCAAAACTGTTCGCTGCTCTGGCCCCCCAATGGTGGAACAAACTCCCTCACGACGCCAGGACAGCGGAGTCAATCACCACCTTCCGGAGACACCTGAAACCCCACCTCTTTAAGGAATACCTAGGATAGGATAAAGTAATCCTTCTCACCCCCCCTTAAAAGATTTAGATGCACTATTGTAAAGTGGCTGTTCCACTGGATGTCATAAGGTGAACGCACCAATTTGTAAGTCGCTCTGGATAAGAGCGTTTGCTAAATGACTTAAATGTAATGTAATGTAAATGTAAATGTTATCTCAATACTTTGTTATATACCCTTTGTTGGCAATGACAGAGGTCAAACGTTTTCTGCAAGTCTTCACAAGGTTTTCGCACACTGTTTCTGGTATTTTGGCCCATTCCTCCATGCATATCTCCTCTAGAGCAGTGATGTTTTGGGGCTGTTTCTGGGCAACACGGACTTTCAACTCCCTCCAAAGACTTTCTATGGAGTTGAGATCTGGAGACTGGCTAGGCCACTCCAGGACCTTGAAATGCTTCTTATGAAGCCAATCCTTTGTTGCCCGGGCGGTGTGTTTGGGAACATTGTCATGCTGAAAGACCCAGCCATGTTTCAACTTCAATCCCCTTGCTGATGGAAGGAGATTTTCACTCAAAATCTCACGATAGATGGCCCCATTCATTCTTTCCTTTACACGGATCAGTCGCCCTGGTCCCTTTGCAGGAAAACAGCCCCCAAGCATGATGTTTCCACCCCCATGCTTCACAGTAGTATGGTGTTCTTTGGATGCAACTCAGCATTCTTTGTTCTCCAAACACGACAAGTTGAGTTTTTACCAAAAGGTTATATTTTGGTTTCATCTGACCATATGACATTCTCCCAATCTTCTTCTGGATCATCCAAATGCTCTCTAGCAAACTTCAGACGGGCCTGGACATGTACTGGCTTAAGCAGGGGGACACGTCTGGCACTGCGGGATTTGAGTCCCTGGCGGTGTAGTGTGTTACTGATGGTAGGCTTTGTTACTTTGGTCCCAGCTCTCTGCAGGTCATTCACTAGGTTCCCCCGTGTGGTTCTTGGATTTTTGCTCACCGTTCTTGTGATCATTTTGACCCCACGGGGTGAGATCTTGCGTGGAGCCCCAGATCGAGGGAGATTATCAGTGGTCTTGTATGTCTTCCATTTCCTAATAGTTGCTCCCACAGTTGATTTCTTCAAACCAAGCTGCTTACCTATTGCAGATTCAGTCTTCCCAGCCTGGTGCAGGTCTACAATTTAGTTTCTGGTGTCCTTCGACAGCTCTTTGGTCTTGGCCATAGTGGAGTTTGGAGTGTGACTGTTTGAGGTTGTGGAGAGGTGTGTTTTATACTGATAACAAGTTCAAACAGGTGCCATTCATACAGGTAACGAGTGGAGGACAGAGGAGCCTCTTAAAGAAGAAGTTACAGGTCTGTGAGAGCCAGAAATCTTGCTTGTTTGTAGGTGACCAAATACTTATTTTCCAACATAATTTGCAAATGAATTCATGACAAATCCTACAATGTGATTTTCTGGATTTTTTTCTCTCATTTTGTCTGTCATAGTTGAAGTGTACCTATGATGAAAATTACAGGCCTCTCTCATCTTTTTAAGTGGGAGAACTTGCACAATTGGTGGCTGACTAAATACTTTTTTGAGAACAAGTATTTGATAAACTGCTGATTTTGCAGGTTTTCCAACTTACAAAGCATGTAGAGGTCTGTAATTTTTTATCATAGGTAAACTTCAACTGTGAGAGACGGAATCTAAATAAAAAATCAAAAAATCACATTGTATGAATTTTAAGGCTCTCATAGACTTTTTATTTTTACTTTAAGAAGCCCCCCTGTTCTCCACTCATTACCTGTATTAACTGCACCGGTTTGAACTCGTTACCTGTATAAAATACACCTGTCCACACACTCAATTAAACAGACTCCAACCTCTCCACAATGGCCAAGACCAGAGAGCTGTGTAAGGACATCAGGGTTCAATTGTAGACCTGCACAAGGCTGGGATGGGCTACAGGACAATAGGCAAGCAGCTTGGTGAGAAGGCAACAACTGTTGGGGCAATTATTAGAAAATGGAAGAAGTTCAAGATGACGGTCAATCACCCTCGGTCTGGGGCTCCATGCAAGATCTCAGCTCGTGGGACATCAATGATCATGAAGAAGGTGAGGGATCAGCGCCGAACTACACGGCAGGACCTGGTCAATGACCTGAGGAGAGTTGGGACCACAGTCTCAAAGAAAACCATTAGTAACACACTACGCCGTCATGGATTAAAATCCGGCAGCGCACGCAAGGTCCCCCTTCTCAAGCCAGCGCATGTCCAGGCCCGTCTGAAGTTTGCCAATGACCATCTGGATGATCCAGAAGAGGAATGGGAGAAGGTCAATGTGTCTGATGAGACAAAAATAGAGCTTTTTGGTCTAAACTCCACTCGCCTTTTTTGGAGGAAGAAGAAAAATGAGTACAACCCCAAGAACACCATCCCAACCGTGAAGCATGGAGGTGGAAACATCATTCTTTGGGGATGCTTTTCTGCAAATGGGGACAGGATGACTGCATCGTATTGAGGGGAGGATGGATGGGGCCATGTATCTCGAGATCTTGGCCAATAGCCTCATTCCCTCAGTAAGAGCATTGAAGATGGGTCGTGGCTGGGTCTTCCAGCATGACAACGACCCGAAACACACAGCCAGGGCAACTAAGGAGTGGCTCCGTAAGAAGCATCTCAAGGTCCTGGAGTGGCATAGCCAGTCTTCAGACCTGAACCCAATATAAAATCTTTGGAGGGAGCTGAAAGTCCGTATTGGCCAGTGACTGCCCCGTAACCTGAAGGATCTGGAGAAGGTTTGTATGGAGGAGTGGGCCAAAATCCCTGCTGCAGTGTGTGCAAACCTGGTCAAGAACTACAGGAAATGTATGATCTCTGTAATTGCAAACAAATGTTTCTGTACCAAATATTAAGTTCTGCTTTTCTGATGTATCAAATACTTATGTCATCCAATAAAATTCAAATTAATTACTTAAAAATAATACAATGTGATTTTCTGGATTTTGTTTTAGATTCCGTCCCTCACAGTTGAAGTGTACCTATGATAAAAATTACAGACCTCTACATGGGTTGTAAGTAGGAAAACCTGCAAAATCGGCAGTGTATCAAATACTTGTTCTCCCCACTGTATATATATATATATATATATATATATATATATATATATATATATATATATATATATATAACTGTGTGTTGTTTTGTGTGAGCCTATGAGCACACCCAGTAGTGGTCAGTGCATGCTGTGTTGTACAGTATAGTACAGGCCACTACAGTTCAGAGAATCAGGTTGGTCTGGATGGGCTGTATTTATGGTTCAGGTTGAGAGGGTATTGGGTTTCGTGTGTGGTTCAGGCTGGATCACAGGGAGATTACTGAGAGCTAGGAATCTCCCGCTCAGAGTCCACACACACACAGAGGCCTGTACTGTGCCCCTGGCCTCATTTTGACCAGCACAGAGGGGATTCCTGTGTTTTACCGGCCCCCAGGGACCAGCTCTCAAAGGGTTGCAGAGGAGTAGACTGCAATGGAGGATCAGGAGCAGCAGAAACACTGTCGTTTGGCTTGTTACCGAATTACAGACAGTTTTTTTCTGAATGAAAAGGAAGTTGTTAATTATTTATAATTTTTCAGACCACACTTTTTCTGAAATCGGCTCACCTTCATTGGTCTTCTGAGAGTGTTAGGAAACAACACTTGGCAGTAAGCTATGGTGTTAAAGATTCACAGATTATTTAGTATCATTGTAAATATGAATATTACGTTGTTGTTATGAACCTTCCTCCTCACGATGGCCTCTTACAAAAGGCAATGCGATCCCTCGTTAAGGCCGGGAGCATTGCAGCACCGTTACGTGAATGTTTGTGGCTCTCACCATTTGTTCAAGCACTCAGCTGAGTGAACCTGGGCTGCGGCATCTCACCAATAACAATAGCGCTTATTGCTCAGCTCCCTGCGGTACAATTAAAATTCCGTCAGAGTATTCAATCTGCCTCCTAGCCATGCCTGCTGTTCCCGCGGCCCTCCTGGGCCACGTCTATTCCTCTGCCACCATGTATAATTCACGAGCCACCACACAGCTCCGCACACACCGCATTGAGGGCTCACCTGGAGACTCACAGGCCCAATAAAGCAGAACTGCACAGGGGGAGAAGCGTGCAGGAGTTTGGCAAATATACTGTAGGGAGGGAAGAGTCTGCAAGATAGCCCTTGTGGTCAACAAGGGCTCTATCTGGTAATCATTGAGCCATTCTGATAATTTTAGATATCCAGGCTTATATAAAAATATATATAGAGATAAATATATTATTGTTTTTTTTTCTCCATCTTTCTCCTCTCTTCTCATGAAAGACAATTGTGGTGTCCTCTAAAACTAATTTGGATGTAAATCTTCTATTTGTAGATAATTCCATAGTGATGCATAGGGGTAACCTGTGGAGCCCTCTGAGTGGTTGCTTTTAGTTAAAACCAATTAGAAATGACCAGAAATAACAGTGCCTGGAGACAGAGAAGTCATTTTTCTCCTACGCCTCCCCAGAGAGTTGGCCTCTCCATGGATTAAGTGTTTTAGTATATTAGGGGGCAGCTGATTAGAACCATTATGCTTTTTTAATCATTACATTTTTGCATTTATAGTTTTTACTAGTATAATAAGGCTAAGTGTGTCACTACAGAAGGGACACTTATTGGAGTGACTGTGTATGAAGCTGAGCTAGCTCCTCAATTCATCTTACCGTATATTGTGTATGTCAGTACTTATTGTATTGGGAACCTTTCTTGTAACATTTACTTCTCTCCTCACTCTTAGTACAGCCAGCTAAAGTGCACTATATAATTTATTTCATATGGCACTCAATATAGTGTATTGTACTCTTTTATTTGTGTTGCATGATGCTTTGGATGTAAATTACTCTGAAAGTGAATTGTATTTACAGTTCCAATGTCTATCAGAGAAAAGATGGCCCTAATAATGGACACTGATGGGCTCTGACTACTTGGGTTCAATAGCCCATGATTTCAGGAGAACCCCACTATTCGCTACCAGGCACAAGTGTGTGAGGCCTCCTGTAGCTGGGGCTGCTGTGCTGCTCTGGTCTGGTCTGTGCTGGCCGTGTCCTTGTGCGCATTGGGCGTAGAACGTTGGAGTGCCAAGCAGAGCGAAGCGGGAAGCGGACTGGAGGAAGTGGGCCTCCCTGTCTCCCCAGACTGAGCAGTGAATGAGGATAAGTGAGGAGCGCCAGTCAATGAATCAAGCAGCAGGAAGGCAGGGAGCAGCCAGGGGGAGAGTGTGACGTCCCCGCGGGAGGAGCTTCGCATTAGGAACTTCCTCATCTGTGTGTTTCTGGCACAGGTTAAATGGATCGCTCCCATTAGCGCGCTGAGAGGACAGCTCCATTATATGAAGGAGACTGTAACTTTGAATGTCACGGTGCAACAACCCCTGAATGCAACGGTGTCTCCCAGGGAGGGAGGGTGACAATAACCATCCATGATAATCATTCCCTGTCAGGCTTTAAGGAACTTGGAATTATGACGTATGGCCTGCCGCACGCCTCAGACTTCATTACAGCGCTGTCACTTTGAGCTGCAGTCTTCGCCGAAGAAGCACCACTCGGCTGCTTGGCCTGGCCCCAGCCCGCACCCCAGCCCGCTCCCCGGCCCGGCCCGCTCCCCTTATGTCTCAGTGGCATGTTTACAGGATGTGTGCCCCCTGCAGATAGATGTAGTGGAGGTTAACCTCCAGCCGTCTGCACACCTACTCCTTTCTGATCTGACAAGGTGGCAATTCTCATGAGAAGAGACTGGAGAGAATGTGTGCTGTGAATGTTTACCACTGTGAGGTAGAATCAGAATGATCAAAGGTTTCAAGGTGACAGCCATCCCCTCCTTCCATTGTGACAAATTGTAATCTCTACTAGAAATATTAATTAGCTCAGTAGTCAAATGAGGGAAGTTTAATGTATAACATTATCAAAATGTTTGGCTAAAGGGACACATGAATGGCCATAGACTTGTATACACTCTACTATGGTCTAGTAACGGCAAGCTTGTTTATGTTAGATCGCCTGTCTGTCAAGGAGAGAATCACCGACAAAGTGACCTCTGAACCTGCCCTCCAGTGGAGTAGACATACCGTATTGACACAGAGGTTGTTTCTGCCCAAAACACCAGAGCCAAGCCCACCCTCCCCCTCCCCTTCCCACAGCCTGACTCACATATTGGCTCCCCGGCCCCTACCCTGTGCCACCTCCAATCAGAGGTCTCTGAATAACACATAGAGGAGGAAGTGGGCTAACTGTGCACATCTTCCTCTCCTCCCCTCCCCTGCCATGGAGCCTTTAGCTCTGTTGACAGTAATGATTTCCTCCTTTATGTCTAAGTACATTTTTGGTGTAACGATTAGTTTTCTTATCTCTAAGTGACATTGACAGAATGGCTGTTCGTGACGTGGGGAGGATGGGAGACAAATAGCTGATAGGACTGGGCCAACAGGATTCAGATACACAGGGCTAATACACAGTGCAGTGCAGGGGGATACAGGGAGACATAATAAGACAATTAGTAACAGAAAGAGCACAAAATATGGACCTTCTTAGTTTGGTCTTGTTTAGCGCATCAGAGTGTGTCTCTTTTCAATCCTTGTGGCTTTGTGGTAAACTGTTGGGTACACACAGATGTCATGTGGCTCTCACCGTTCGCTATTATCAACACTGCTCTGGAGCATCACTATTATATTCCCTTATCATTGGGTACACCATGTTAATTCTTTAGATTCTTTCTCATCCCATTGCCTTTTCTGCAGGAAACAACATGTTGAGATATACAGTACCAGTCAAAAGTTTGGACACACCTATTCATTCAAGGGTTTTTCTTTATTTTACTATTTTCTATATTGTATGATAATAGTGAAGACATCAACACTAGGAATTATTCTGATGGAATCATGTAGTAACCCAAAAAGTGTTAAACAAATCAAAATATATTTCATATTTTAGATTCTTCAAAGTAGCCACCCTTTGTCTTGAAGATATAGATATAGTATTGCCTCACCATTCCTGTTATTATGTGTAGTGTAAATGACTGTACAATTTAGGATTTACAAATATAATATTACGAACATATAGTCAAACAAATAGTTACTTTATAAATAAGGAATGCATTTACTCCAATAAATTAATAGATTTTTTAGTCACGAATGAATTAACACTTCCAAAATAGGAGTGTTCATGGAATACATTTCAAAATAAGACGGAGTCCATTTCTATCACCAATAAGTGGTTACACGTGTCTTCAGTTCAGAATCATCTCTTAGAGAGAAAGTGTTTTTACGCTGGAGTTTGCAGACAAGACATTGATGAACCAAAGGATACTCAGACATTTTATACATGAAACTCCCCCCCCCCACAACCTAAATGAACATTCATTTGCAGTTTTCTTGCGAAAACAAAAGAAAGGACATCACACCCAGATACTAATTACCACATTCCTAAATGTCTTCGAAACAACAGGACACAGATATTATCCCATCTGATAAGAAGTGATGTGGGGAAAAATGGATGTAGTTACATATCGGGATATTATTTTTGACAATATTTCGCAATATTATTTTCGCGCAAGTTGGCTGTACCAGCACCAAAACTCAAGTATTGTTCCATCATAGCGTGTTCTTCATCTTCCTTTTAAATAGGGAGACAATTTGTTCTCAGCACTTATTTCCATGACTGATCAAAACTCACAGCTGTTTTCTCACAGCTCTCCCTTGTCCCTCTGCAGCAGACATATGGTGAGCAATATGTTTGGAAAATCGAAACGCAATAAAATCACAATACATATACAGTAGAATCATGAGATTTGCAATACATATCTTATCAGCGCCTAAGTATGGTTATAATATTGTATCTTGATAAGCGGACAGCCCAACAGACAGATTTGTCCTGGTCACTCTAAAAAGGATATTCCATTACACATACAATACAACAACATGTCAAACTGTGCAGCTCGTTAAGAGCTATTGAAATCATCCAAACATGACAATAGAAACTAATTCAATTACATTCACAATGTCAGGTCCAGTTTTTTAATCACTTTCAGCCTTAAGGGTGAAGGGAACGAAATGCAGTCTCCTGTACTTTGCTTTTTGAAATGGTAAAGCATGGTTATTTCTCTAGATAATATCATGAATCGTGACTGATCACACGCTATGATCCCATGCTAGTTAGTCCTGCACTCTTAGGGAAAAAAGGGTTCCAAAAGGGCTCTTCGGCTGTCCCCATAGGATAACCATTTTTGGTTCCAGGTAGAACCGTTTTTGGTTTCAGGTAGAACTCTTTTGGGTTCCATGTAGAACCCTCTATGGAAAGGATTTTACCTGGAACCCAAAAGGGTTCCTATGTGGACAGCCGTAGAACCGTTTTAGGTTCAAAGCGTGTGACGCTGTCTCTATCACAGTCCAACAAGGTCATCATCTCGCCCCACTATAGTTTCCCCTCTCTCTTTCAGCTCCTTGGACCTGATATCAGATGTGTTTCTGTGTACAGAAAGCTGACGGGCTTATTTGTTTCCCCCCTCGTTGGTCTTTCCCCTCAAATGTGTCTGAAACATTGTTATCTCCTGCCAGTCGCTCTTTTTTCCCCCAACGAGAATGATTGAATCATGTCAGCCCGTCATCCCCTGATATTCAGCTGCAAGCTGGAGAAAAATGTGCCATTGCTTCCGCATGACATGTGGGATCTATTAGTGTGCTCTCACCCTGCAAAGCATGAGCATCCGGACCCACTGGGGCCCATGGTTGGCTGTGCGATGGCCCGTGTCGGGCTCCCAGGGCATTAAACCAGGGAGGCTCATCAGATGAGTTGACACCCGAAGGGGGGAAAGCTGAGGACTGCCAGTCGCGCTCCTTCTCCTGCTCCGCCTCACCCTCAGAACACAGGTCTGACTCACAGTGAGGTTACAGCGCTGCCGTTTCCCGCTCTGGGGAAAATAATTACTCATGTACAGACTATAGGCCTTGTGAGGTCACACGTGGGGGCATTACCATGTTTGTGCAGATTTGTATTCCGGACTTGGTTTGTTTTTGTATGAATTTTCGCTATCTGGATGCTGTTGTCTGTGGGGTTGGAGCCACCTTGCCAGGGTTGTTCCAATGTGTTTTTCAGTCGAAGAGCTAGTCACACCACTGCGCTGAGCCTACATGGGTCCTCTGTGACCTCTGTGATCTAGCCGAGAGACAGACAGGAGCACTACAGGGCCACAGCAGCCCAGTCACATAGCAACACAGTCATGGTGCGCAAAGGGGTTAAGTTAGGCCTGGGGATATTGTATGACTGTCCTTAATTTACAGATTTAATGGAAGTTTTAATAAATCTGTTTCTCTCTGTTTTTCAGGTATTTCAGTAACAAAGAAGACACATACCTGTGAGTACAAACCATTTGGAAACATGTATTCAACTTGTTTGAAATTAATACCAAAACACGTAACAATATGTACATTAGCCGACATTATTGCATGATTATAATTTAATACAACAACATCAAATCAAATCAAATTTATTTATATAGCCCTTCTGATATCTCAAAGTGCTGTACAGAAACCCAGCCTAAAACCCCAAACAGCAAACAATGCAGGTGTAAAAGCACGGTGGCTAGGAAAAACTCCCTAGAAAGGCCAAAACCTAGGAAGAAACCTAGAGAGGAACCAGGCTATGTGGGGTGGCCAGTTTCTTCTGGCTGTGCCGGGTAGAGATTATAACAGAACATGACCAAGATGTTCAAATGTTCATAAATGACCAGCATGGTCGAATAATAATAAGGCAGAACAGTTGAAACTGGAGCAGCAGCACAGTCAGGTGGACTGGGGACAGCAAGGAGTCATCATTTACATTTACATTTAAGTCATTTAGCAGACGCTCTTATCCAGAGCGACTTACATGAACATGGTCATATCGTTTCTGACATTGGCTTGCAGACGGGTCAATGACAGTGTCACACACCTGGATTTGAGTATGGTTTTGTGTGATTTGAGTGTGTGTGTGGTGTGCAAGGATGTCAGGATAACAGATCCATAAAGAAAGGCCAGAGGCAGCTCTGAGGGCTTTCTGACAAACCAAACATGGGGAGTAACAGACGTAGGCTGGCAAGCAACTGAAGTGTACTTCCCTGTTAACGCCTGAGGAGGCCATTTTGAAGAGTCCCACACAGGTCTTCAGAGACAGAGAGACAGAGAGAGAATAAGGAGAGAGCGGGATCATGGATAGGATGATAAGAGCATCCCCAGGAGCAGCTCCCAGGTTGGTGTCTGTGGTGTGGAAGTGAGTTGGGGACCGAGGAGTGGCATAGCATAGGACCAGTAGCATAGGACCAGTTTCCCAGGCCACTGGAACCAGGTAACCATCGGAAGAGAGGGGGGACTGAGGGTCTGGTTTGGTGGTGGCTACAGTGTGGAGAAGACCTTAGAAGATCTGGATCATGGACTCCCGAGACTTGCCTACGCCAATCCATTTCACTGTCAGGTAGTCCTGGGGCACGGTCCTAGGGCTCAGGTCCTCCGAGAGAGAGAAAGAAAGAGAGAATTAGAGAGAGCATATGTGGGGTGGCCAGTCCTCTTCTGGCTGTGCCGGGTGGAGATTATAACAGAACGTGGCCAAGATGTTCAAATGTTCATAAATGACCAGCATGGTTGAATAATAGTAAGGCAGAACAGTTGAAACTGGAGCATAACTTGCCTACTTTTATAAAACCACATTTTAAAATCACACACTGCAATAGGCCTATACCTTATACTTAGGATGAAAAGAAGATTAAATGAATGTTGTGTTTTGTATTACTACTGTTACTATAGTAGGCCTACTGTGTGTATTCGGAATACCGTTCTCACATCACACATTGACCTCCAACAGCAACATAACCTTATACTTTCACATTTTCTCAACTCAACTTTTTTTCATTATTGCTATTCTTCATTATTCCCTATCTGTGTGTAGAACTGGAGAGAATATTTTAATAACGCCAGAGAGGAAATTGAAATGATATGCAGTCATATGACTGTTTGAAATCATGCACTGATATCCCAGCCAGATAGTTTGCTGAAGCTCCTCTTTGTTCTCTGCAATGCTTGCAACTGAAAAAACAAAGATGAGGGTTTGTCAAGGGTTCTTTGAGAAGAGTGATTGTTTTATGTGGAACCATAGTGACCCAAAGAACCCTTTAAGCCCTGCAATAGTTCTTTGCAGTTCAAAAAAGGTTTCTTTCCTCTTTTAGCAATAATTCAAATGTAGGGGCGGCGAGTCATCCAAATATGTTGGGGCGTGGTTTGCTCACAGCTCTTTCTGTGCAACTGTGAGTGAGAGTGTCATTCCAGTTGAACTAATCTGTTGTGTTATGCTATTAAACATTATATATATGACTATGACCAGTGAAGTTGTCTCATGAAAGACTCACATATGGCCTTGTGTCAATTTAGAACAGTTTTCTAAATCAGTAGTTCTTAATTCTCTCCTCAGGGATCCCCATCTGTTCTTAGAGCCATCAAACCTGATTCAACTTGTTAATAAACACCACAATAAAACCTATGGAATTTTAATATGGCTATTAAATCAGAATTTCAAAAAACTGAATCATTCTACAAAGAACATTTGAGATTGTGAAAGGTTCTTTATAGATCTAAATCGTCATATAGTTTCTATAAAGAACCTTAAAAATATAGCCCCAAAAAGGGTTGTAGCCACTTTTTTGGTGCTACACTACATGACCAAAAGTATGTGGACCCCTTCTCGCCGAACCTCTCATTCCAAAATCATTGGCATTAATATGTGGTTGGACCCCCCTTTGCTGCAATAAGGCTTTCCACTAGATGGTGGAACATTGCTGCGTGGACTTGCTTCCATTCAGCCACAAGTCCATACAGAGCATTAGTGAGGTCGGGCACTGATGTTGGGCGTTTAAGCCTGGCTCGCAGTCGGTGTTCGAATTCATCCCAAAGGTGTTTGATGGGGTTAAGGTCAGGGCTCTGTGCAGGCCAGTCAAGGTCTTCCACACTGATCTCGACAAATCATTTCTGTATGGACCTCGCTTTGTGCATGACAGTGTCAGGCTGAAACAGGAAAGGGCCTTTCCCAAACTGCTGCCACAAAGTTGGAATCACAGAATCGTCCAGAATGTCATTGTATGCTACAGATTTCCCTTCACTGAAACTATTGGGCCTAGCTGGAAACATGAAAAACAGCCCCAGTCCATTATTCCTCCTCCACCAAACTTTACAGTAGGCATTATGCATTCGGGCACATAGCGTTTTCCTGGCACCCGCCAAACCCAGATTTGCCAGATGAAGCGTTAATTCATCACTTCAGAGAACGCATTTCCACTGCTCCAGAGTCCAATGGCGGCGAGCTTTACACCACTCCAGGCGTCACTTGGCATTGTGCATGGTGATCTTAGGCTTTTGTGCGGCTGCTCAGCCATGGAAACCCATTTCATAAAGCTCCAAATGAACAGTTATTGTGCTGACGTTGCTTCCAGAGGCAATTTGTAACTCTGTAATGAGTGTTGCAACTGAGGACAGACATGTTTTACACGCTATGTGCGTCAGTACTCGGTGGTCCCGTTCTGTGAGCTTGTGTGGCCTACCACTTCACGGCTGAGTGGAGTTACTCCTAGATATTTTCACTTCACTATAACACCACCTACAGTTGACCAGGGCAGCTCTAGCAGGGCAGACATTTGACGAACTGACTTGTTGGAAAGGTGGCATCCTATGATGGTGCAACATTGAAAGTCACTCTTCAGTAAGGCCATTCTACTGCCAATGTTTGTCTATGGAGATTGCATGGTGGTGTACTCGATTTTATACACCTGTCAGCAACGGTGTGGCTGATATAGCCGAATCCACTCATTTGAATGGATGTCCACATACTTTTGTATATATAACCTTTTTAATGGTTCTTTATAAAACTTTAGGATAATATTCTTTATAGCACCTTATAGGTTATATTTAGAACCTTCTGAACATGGTTCTTTATAGAACATTCAAAAAAGTTTCCATTTAGCACCAAAAAATAGTTTTTGTTGCTATGGTTGCAAGCCAAATAACCCTTATTTTGCAGTCTATAGAGCAATTTGTTTTTAGTGTGTAACCTTTAGAGGCTGAGTTACCTATAAGCACTGTGTATTTCTGAAAAAGAGATGCTGTCAGAGAAATACAGAGAGATGGTTTGTGACATGGCATGGTGTTATGAATGCTATGTAAACTCAAATAGTAAGCCATCTCAGAGATTCTCTGTCTCTTTAAACTGAAGCCACACAATATTTACATTGAAAAATGTGCGTGTGTGTGTGGTGCATGGGCTTCTGTGTACACATGTGTCTCTGTCTATGTGTGTATGAATGGTAGAGAAGCCCTGAAGCCTGTTCTTTCACTCTGATCATCATGATGAAACTTATGGAGAGGGAAGACCAGAGGGCTTTTCTATAAGAGCGGTCTGACTATCTCAGACTGAGAGAGCAGGGTTAGATCACTCCCTTTAAAACACTCCTAAAAAGCTGTTTTGAACATCAGAGCACAGCAGAGGAAATGATCCTCGGTCTGCACTAGTCAGCCCTATAGCCTTCCCTTGACTGAAGCAGCCACGTAAACTGTCTCTGAAAATAATGTTCAGGTCAAGTAGATGACTGTGTTAAGGTATTTGCCCGTCTAGAGGGATGGATGAAGTGAGTTGTTTGAAGTGTGCATGTTTGATTTTCGGCCTCCCCTCCTCTGTAAGGTAAGACAAAGTCCTTTGACCCTTTATCGGATTCCCAACTGCTGTCTTAATTAGACCAGAGCTAAGCACCTCTACACCGGAAGGGGTCTCAAATCAAAGAGCATCATTTAGGATTCTGGGTTCAAAGTCCTGGGCAGAGGCTGGACTGCATACTTTCTTTTCAATGAGAAATATTCAAATGTGATCTGTGTCAAGAAATCATCGTAAAGTGCTTTTACAAGTCAATGATTGATGTGCCGGGCAAACAGGAAGAGGCGATAGTCCCGAGTCAAAGATGTGTATGCACAGGGAAAGGTTCAAAGGCCAGTTAATGGTCAGAGACTGAGGGAAGATCTGGTGGATTGGGAGGGGAGCTCTAGTACGTCAGGCTAGACTAAAGTTATAAGGTGGATATAGCCCCACCCAAAATGGTGGTTTAAGGCTGGCTACATACAGCACTATTTATGTCTCTCGAACTACAACTACACACTGACTGCCATCACTTCATTCAATCTGTCAGTCATTCAGTCTGTCAGTCAGACCCGGCTCTCCCATAGTGGCTCCTGCAGTGGCATGCTGGCCAGTGCTGAGTGTCTGGGGTCTGAGCTGAGCAGACTCCGGAAGAAACCTCCCCCATCCAGCCCAGAGATCCCAGAGACCGAGCCAATCCCTCTGTCTTATCTCTCCCCTCTCCCTGCCTGAGTGATCAGACCCCTGGAAGTTCCCTACTACGCAGCCACACCAGCCAGTCCCCTCATCAATATAAATTACAGGGGCATCTGTTCCCTGGCAGATGCTATCTCCTCTCTCCTATATGTCTGGGTGCTCTGCCCTATGAAGGTGAAATATTCTGGATGATAATAGACATTTCATTTATTGTGCTGCAGACCATCATGGCTTCTTCAGACTGTGATAGATAATGAGAGTATGAGAGTAAAGACCTCTAATCACCTTTTATTGTGACAGTAACGCCCTTTATTTGTTGTATCATTTGGAACTATTGGCATGTAAACTATGATTTGTTATATTTAGTTTATCAATAGGTTATTGGGTTTATATGACAGCAATACTGTAACCCATACTGTCAAATATTTCACATAAGCTACCGGTCTATTAACTGCGTTGGCATAATGTTTTCATCTGTAAGCAGTAATTTATGCTGTATCTGGAAAAGACTGTGTCGGTTTCTGAAAGAGAAAACAATGGCAAATTGTCGTGGACCTGTCAGCAGAACGTTTGAATTCAACAATGTTTTGCATCGGCTTTTCCCCCAACCTATGTGTGAGGGATTGCCCGCAAATTCTTTAACATTACAGTAGGCCTACTTACAGTAGTTAGTTTTGTTCTACTTCACTTTAAAAAAGTGTTTTTTATAGTGCTACTGATATTTATTACTGCATTGTTGGGAGAGAACAAACAAGCCGTTCCACTGTATATGTGGCATTAAAAACCTAACTTCAATGTAATCATCTGTTGTTAAATTTGACTGTATACCGGTATTATAAACCACACTGCCTATGATATTGCAAAACTTGAAATACATATAGACTATCAATTTACTAGGCCCAAATAAATGAAACATGGCTCCTTCTGGAATAGGAACCCTTCACGGGCAGAGGTGAAAAGTATGTTCTGCAATGGTTATGAAATTAAAATAAATAGGAAAAAGATTCCTGTGTCAACTTATTTTTTATAATAAAAATAAAACATAGATTTTCACACATCTCACTAACAGCAAATGGTTGTGTTCTTGTTAATGTTTTCCTATTTAGTTTTTTATGAATAATCTTTTCTTCATATCCCCCATTTGCACAAAATACTTATTTGCCAGCTTGCAATACAACATTTCAACCACTAGCAGATATTGGTACGCCTGGTCAAAACTTAGAAGGGAGGTGAGCACATTCTCACATCAAATTTTTTTTTTCTTTATGAACTTTTGCATGCACATTATATTTTGTGCCTCTCACTCCATCCACCATTAGGGGTGGTCCAACTCCAGCAGGCCATATAACTCTTACCACAAAGCTATAATTCTCAGTAAGAATCAAGTATGGGTTTCCTTTACATTTTCCCTGACAGCTTTATAGGATGTGTTTATATAATGCTACAGCAAGGCAAAGTGGGCCGCAGAACGGCCCTAAATGGCTGTTTGGCAGCTGTATTTAAACAACTAAATGTGGAGGTACTCAAAGCAGACATTGAAGTGGAATTTAAATAAATAATGGTCAACAGTCATGCCATCAAGGCACATAGCATTGTGTTAAATATCTTCTTTTGCATGTTTTTACAGTATTGTGATATTAATGAAATATTTGACATTACAAGGAGCACCACCAACTACAATAATTTGTCACGCCCTCCAGAATGCCTACCTGTGATATGATTAGTTTGTGTTAAAATATGTTGAGGGAGATGGTGTAGACCTGTGGATCAGATGGACTAGCTGATTATACAGACAGATTAGCATTCTCACCTACAATCTCCCATCAGCAGACTGAAGCTGCTCGCTCTCTAACAGCTCTGATAGGACCGACATACCAGCCAGATAGCTTGTCTTACCATGCTGCTCTTCCTCTCAGAGAGAAGATCTCCTGATTACCCATGCTTAATCCTCTCACTTCAGCTCTCCTGTAATGACAAACGTAGAAAAATGCACAGAAAATGTACACCTAAAGGGTTCTGTTTGTGAGTTATATGAAATGTTGAAACATTGTTAAAGTGCATCTGTCGTATACTCTATTCATATGGATGACTCCATAGATTTTTTAAGATTCATTGTGCGGGGATATTTGTCCAACTTTCTTTGGATAACTCTGTTGTCACAGTAAATACAGTAGGCCTGGATGTTGGCAATAATATAATAATAATAATATTATATTATCATATATCATATTTTAGCAGGTTAGAGATCCATACATACTGTATGTCTTGCATGGGTATAGAATTTCCAGAGGGAGGCAGTATCACCGATATCACGGAGCAGGAGAGGAGAGGAGAGGAGAGGAGAGGAGAGGAGAGGAGAGAGAGGAGAGGAGAGGAGAGGAGAGGAGAGTGGAGCGTACTACAGACTATACAGCCCAGACTCATAAATACAATGAGTGCGCTCCAGAGTGTTTATCTCCATTGTGACAAGAGGCAGCCTCCACTAATTGAGAAACATGGCCTCGTCCCTGCGTCTTCATTTATTTACCTGCTCTGTGTATTGAGTTGCTCTCCTCAGAGATACGCAGACAGACACGGTGATCCTCTGTTCAACTCAAGCACATGATTTAGACATCACAGCACACACAGTAGACCTGAAAACTGTCTGGAAAATAGCGAATTGTGAGGTTGGACCCAGGTCCAGAGACGAGAAACCAGTGATTAAGGATAAACATAATACTTTACTGATAGACAGTAGCATCACAGTACACTGGCCCGAACTGACACTCGAACAGCGACAACCCAGTGGTTGAGTTCGGCAGTGTGTTATGAGAATATTCCACCCAGACGAGGAACTTGCTGGACTGAGTGGAGACGAAACACCAGAGTACCTCCTCCAGCTCCTGGTTGGCCCGCTCAGTTTGCCCATTCGACTGTGGGTGGAACCCTGAGGAGAGACTCAACGATGCCCCCAACAGGGAGCAGAAGGCCTACAGATACCGTGCGACAAACTGGGGCCCAAGATCTGAGAAAATGTCCTGTGGAAGTCTGTGGAATCGAAAGACATGGGTTATCATGAGATCAGCGGTCTCCTTTGCTGAGGATAACGCGATTAAATGGGCTGCCTTGAAGAGATGATCGACGACCACCAGGATAGTGGTTAGCCACTGGGATGGAGGTTACCCTGTGATAAAAGTCATGATAAAAGTGTGATAAAAGTCATCATGGTCCAATCGGTGTGGAACATGGGGGACTGTAGCTCGAACACCAGAGAACACTGAGTGAGGAACCCCTTGATCCTCCCGGGTGGCCGTCATGGGGCTGAGATCTTGGGTTCCCGGTGCAGGTTCCCTGGAGGAACTACAGCGACACCTGTAGCACTAGGCGATGAGACTTGGGCATTGGCTCCTCCTGGGTTGGGACTGTGGTTGGAGGAAGTTGGTAAGCGCCCGGTATTTTGGAGAGTTATTCTTGCTGCCACCCCAGCAGTGCTCCTTGGTGGGTTACAACATTCCTGATATGTGTGATCTCTGCTGGGTCCATGTTGGAGGCAGAAGCTTGTTGTGAAGTGGTAAGGTTGGACCCAGGTGCAGAGATGAGACCAGACGAGGAATCAGTTATTAAGGAAAAACATAATACTTTACTGATAGACATGAGCCGCAGGATCACAGTACACTGGGGGGGGGGGGGAAACGAACAAACACTAAGTTTAAAAAAAAAAACTCGCTCGTGAAACAAACACACACGGTAAACAATTCAAGCTTCTGCAAAGGACCACAGAAAACAAAACTATTTCAACAGGAACACAATAATGAAATAATAAGACACAACTGAGTCCAATAAAAGTCTCTATGGCGGTCTCTGCCACCCTCTGGTGCCAGGAGGAACCATGACACTTGTTATCATTAAATGTATCACAATATAGATCCATATGCTATTGTAGTTTTAGCTAATGCCTTTGAAATGGTAGGTATATTTTACCAGTAAATAGATGTACTACTACTACTACTAGCACCTACAGCTGAAGTCGGAAGTTTACATACACCTCAGTTTACATACACATTTAAACTCAGTTTTTCGCAATTCCTGACATTTAATCCTAGTAAAAATTCCCTGTTATAGGTCAGTTAAGATCACCACTTTATTTTAAGAATGTGAAATGTCAGAATAATTGTAGAGAGAATGATTTATTTCAGTTTTTATTTATTTCATCACATTCCCAGTGGGTCAGAAGTTTACACACACTCAATTAGTATTTGGTAGCATAGCCTTTAAATTGTTTAACTTGGGTAAAACGTTTTGGGTAGCCTTCTACAAGCTTCCCACAATAAGTTGGGTGAATTGTGGCCCATTCCTCCTGGCAGAGCTGGTGTAACTGAGTCAGGTTTGTAGGCCTCCTTGCTCGCACACGCTTTTTCTGTTCCGCCCACAAATTTTCTATTGGATTGAGGTCAGGGCTTTGTGATGGCCACTCCAATACCTTGACTTTGTTGACCTTAAGCCATTTTGACACGACTTTGGAAGTATGCTTAGGGTCATTATCCATTTTGAAGACCCATTTCCGACCAAGCTTTAACTTCCTGACTGATGTCTTGAGATGTTGCTTCAATATATCCACATAATTTTCCTTCCTCATTATGCCATTTATTTTGTGAAGTGCACCAGTCCCTGCTGCAGCAAAGCACCCACACAACATGATGCTGCCACCCTGTGCTTCACGGTTGGGATGGTGTTTTCGGCTTTGCAAGCCTCCCCCTATATCCTCCAAACATAACGATGGTCATTATGGCCAAACAGTTCTATTTTTGTTTCATCAGACGAGAGGACATGTCTCCAAAATGTACGATCTTTGTCCCCATGTGCAGTTGCAAACCCTCGTCTGGCTTTTTTATGGCGGTTTTGGAGCAGTGGCTTCTTCCTTGCTGAGTGGCCTTTCAGGTTATGTTGATATAGGACTCGTTTTACTGTGGATATAGACACTTTTGCACCTGTTTCCTCCAGCATCTTCACAAGGTCCTTTGCTATTGTTCTGGGATTGATTTGCACTTTTCGCACCAAAGTACGTTCCAACCTAAGTGTATGTAAACTTCCGACTTCAACTGTATATTTACCACAACTCCTGGTGTGTTTGACACGACCAGGTGATGGATACCTCCCCATTTTAGAGACACTCTTATCCAGAGCGACTTATAGGATCAATTATCAATCAATCAATCAAATTGTATTTGTCACATGCGTCTAATTTTAAAAGGTAGACCTTAGAGTGAAATGCTTACTTTACAAGCCCTTATCCAATGCAGTTTTATGAAAAATAAGTGGTAAGAAAGTATTTACTAAAATAATCTGAAGTAAAAAAAAATGAAAAATAACAAATATTTAAAGAGCAACAATACAATAACAGTAGCGAGGCTATATACAGGTCATTGTGCGGGGGCACAGGTTAGTAGAGGTAATTGAGGTAATATTCTTAGTGTACTCAGATAGAGTTCAGTGTGTCAAATTGGAGGGCCTGTTGTCTGGACCTCTGGCAGTCTCTATGGGGGTGCCACAGGGTTAAATTCTCAGGCTGATTTTTATTTTTATTTTACTAGGCAAGTCAGTTAAGAAGAAAGTATTATTTTCAACGGCCTAGGAACAGTGGTTTAACTGCTTTGTTCAGGGGCAGAGCGACAGATTTGTACCTTGTCAGCTCGGGGATTCGATCTTGCAACCTTTCGGTTACTAGTCCAATGCTCTAACCACTAGGCTATGCTGCCGCCCCATCAATGATGCCCCATACCTGCCCGGCCTGTCCAGCATCACTACTCTGGACGGTTCTGACTTAGAATATGTGGACAACTACAAATACCTAGGTGTCTGGTTAGACTGTAAACTCTTCTTCCAGACTCACATTAAGCATCTCCAATCCAAAATTAAATCTAGAGTCAGCTTCCTATTTTGCAACAAAGCAGCCACTCATGCTGCCAAACATACCCTCGTAAAACTGACTATCCTACCGATCCTCGACTTCAGCGATTTACAAAATAGCCTCCAACACTCTACTCAGCAAATTGGATGCAGTCTATCACAGTGCCATCTGTTTTGTCACCAAAGCCCCCAAAACTACCCACCAATGCGACCTGTACGCACTCATTGGCTGGCCCTCGCTTCATACTCGTCGCCAAACCCACTGGCTCCAGGTCATCTATAAGTCTTTGCTAGGTAAAGCCCCGCCTTATCTCAGCTCACTGGTCACCATAGCAGCACCCACCCGTAGCATGTGCCCCAGCAGGTATATTTCACTGGTCAACCCCCAAAGCCAATTCCTCTTTTGGCCACCTTTCCTTCCAGTTATCTGCTGCCAATGACTGGAACGAACTGCAAAAAAAATCGCTGAAGCTGGAGACTCATATGTCCCTCACTATCTTTAAGCACCAGCTGTCAGAGCAGCTCACAGATCACTGTACCTGTACATAGCCCATCTGTAAATAGCCCATCCAACTACCTCATCCCTATACTGTTTTATTTATTTTGCTCCTTTGCACCCCAGTATCTCTACTTGCACATTAGTCTTCTGCACATCTATCACTCCAGTGTTTAATTGCCATGTTGTAATTATTTCGCCACTATGACCTATTTATTGCCTTACCTCCCTTATCCTACCTCATTTGCACACACTGTATATGGACTTTTTCTATTGTATAGAAACTGTATACTGACTGTATTTTTGTTTTTTCCATTTGTAACTCTGTGTTGTTGTTTGTGACGCACTGCTTTGCTTTATCTTGGCCAGGTCGCAGTTGTAAATGAGAACTTGTTCTCAACTAGCCTACCTGGTTAAATAAAGGTGAAATTTAAAAAAATAAATAAATAAAACTGGAGCCAAGCTTCCTGCCATCCAAGACCTCTATAGCAGGCGGTGTCAGAGGAAGGCACCGTAGTCATAGACTGTTCTCTCTGCTACCACACAGCAAGAGGTACTGGAGCAACAAGTCTAGGTGCAAAAGGCTTTTAACAGCTTCTACCCCCAAGCCATAAGACTCCTGAACAGCTAATCAAATGGCTACCTGAACTATTTGCATTGTCCCCCACCCCATTATTACACTGCTGATACTCTCTGTTTATTATCTCTGCATAGACCCTTTACTCCTACCTATATGTAAAAAAAAAAATCACCTTTATTTAACCAGGTAGGCTAGTTGAGAACAAGTTCTCATTTACAACTGCGACCTGGTCGAGATAAAGCATAGCAGTGTGAACAGACAGCAACACAGAGTTACACATGGAGTAAACAATAAACAAGTCAATAACACAGTAGAAAAAAAAGAAAAAAGGAGTCTATATACATTGTGTGCAAAAGGCATGAGGAGGTAGGCGAATAATTACAATTTTAGCAGATTAACACTGGAGTGATAAATGATCAGATGGTCATGTGCAGGTAGAGATACTGGTGTGGAAGGAAGGAAAGGCGTCCAAATGAGGTGTTGGCTTTAGGGATGATCAGTGAGATACACCTGCTGGAGCGCGTGCTACGGGTGGGTGTTGCCATCGTGACCAGTGAACTGAGATAAGCCGGAGCTTTACCTAGAATGGACTTGTAGATGACCTGGAGCCAGTGGGTCTGGCGACGAATATGTAGCGAGGGCCAGCCGACTAGAGCATACAGGTCGCAGTGGTGGGGGGTATAAGGTGCTTTAGTAACAAAGCGGATGGCACTGTGATAAACTGCATCCAGTTTGCTGAGTAGAGTATTGGAAGCCATTTTGTAGATGACATCGCCAAAGTCGAGGATCGGTAGGATAGTCAGTTTTACTAGGGTAAGTTTGGCGGCGTGAGTGAAGGAGGCTTTGTTGCGAAATAGAAAGAAGATTCTAGATTTGATTTTGTTTGGAGATGTTTGATATGTGTCTGGAAGGAGAGTTTACAGTCTAGCCAGACACCTAGGTACTTATAGATGTCCACATATTCTAGGTTGGAACCATCCAGGGTGGTGATGCTAGTCGGGCGTGCGGGTGCATTCAGCGAACGGTTGAAAAGCATGCATTTGGTTTTACTAGAGTTTAAGAGCAGTTGGAGGCCACGGAAGGAGTGTTGTATGGATTTGAGGCTCGTTTGGAGGTTAGATAGCACAGTGTCCAAGGAAGGGCCAGAAGTATACAGAATGGTGTCGTCTGTGTAGAGGTGGATCAGGGAATCGCCCGCAGCAAGAGCAACATCATTGATATATACAGAGAAAAGAGTCGGCCCAAGAATTGAACCCTGTGGCACCCCCATAGAGACTGCCAGAGGACCGGACAACATGCCCTCCGATTTGACACACTGAACTCTGTCTGCAAAGTAGTTGGTGAACCAGGCAAGGCAGTCATTAGAAAAACCGAGGCTACTGGGTCTGCCGATAAGAATATGGTGATTGACAGAGTTGAAAGCCTTGGCCAGGTCGATGAAGACGGCTACACAGTACTGTCTTTTGGTGGTTATGATATCGTTTAGTACCTTGAGCGTGGCTGAGGTGCACCCGTGACCAGATTGCACAGCGGAGAAGGTACGGTGGGATTCGAGATGGTCAGTGAGCTGTTTGTTGACTTGGCTTTCAAAGAACTTAGATAGGCAGGGCAGGGTGGACATTGGTCTGTAACAGTTTGGGTCCAGGGTGTGGGAATGACCGCGGCAGCTTTCCAGTCCTTGGGGATCTCAGACGATATGAAAGAGAGGTTGAACAGGCTGGTAATAGGGGTTGTGACAATGGCGGTGGATAGTTTCAGAAATAGAGGGTCCAGATTGTCAAGCCAGCTGATTTGTACGGGTCCAGGTTTTGCAGCTCTTTTAGAACACCTGCTATCTGGGTAAAGGAGAAGCTGGGGAGGATTGGGCAAGTAGCTGCGGGGGGTGGGGGTGGAGCTGTTGGCCCGAGGTTGGAGTAGCCAGGAGGAAGGCATGGCCAGCCGTTGTGAAATGCTTGTTGAAGTTTTCGATTATCATGGATTTATCGGTGGTGACCGTGTTACCTAGCCTCAGTGCAGTGGGCAGCTGGGAGGAGGTGCTCTTGTTCTCCATGGACTTTTATTTTATTTTATCTTTATTTAACAAGGCAAGTCAGTTAAGAACAAATTCTTATTTTCAATGACGGCCTAGGAACAGTGGGTTAACTGCCTGTTCAGGGGCAGAACGGCAGACAGGGGTTTGAACTTGCAACCTTTCCGGTTACTAGTCCAATGCTCTAACCACTAGTCTACCCTGCCGCCCTGGGACACTTTACAGTGTCCCAGAACTTTTTGGAGTTTGAGCTACAGGATGCAAATTTCAGCTTGAAAAAGCTGGCCTTTGCTTTCCTGACTGACTATGTGTATTGGTTCCTGTTCCCTGAACAGTTGCATATTGCAGGTACTATTCGATGCTATTGCAGTCTGCCACAGAATGTTTTTGTGCTGGTCGAGGGCAGTCAGGTCTGGAGTGAACCAGGGGCTTTATCTGTTCTTAGTTCTGCATTTTTTGAACGGAGCATGCTTATCTAAGATGGTGAGGAAGTTACTTTTAAAGAATGACCAGGCATCCTCAACTGACGGGATGAGGTCAATATCCTTCCAGGATACCCGGGCCAGGTCGATTAGAAACTGTTTGGGTATGGACCTGGAAAGTATGACATTACTTTGCAAGCTATCTCTGCAGTAGACTGCAACTCCCCTTTGGCAGTTCTATCTTGATGGAAAATGTTATAGTTGGGTATGGAAATCTCAGAATTTTTGGTAGCCTTCCTAAGCCAGGATTCAGACACAGCAAGGATATTAGGGTTTGCAGAGTGTGCTAAAGCAGTGTGTAAAACAAACTTAGGGAGGAGGCTTCCAATGTTGACATGCATGAAACCAAGGCTTTTTTGGAGACATGCAGGGCCTGGGTTTACCTCCACATCACCCGCGCAACAGAGGAGGAGTAGGATGAGGGTGCGGCTAAAGGCTATCAAAACTGGTCGCCTAGAGCGTTGGGGACAAAGAATAAAAGGAGCAGATTTCTGGGCATGGTAGAATATATTCAGGGCATAATGCACAGACAGGAGTATGGTGGGGTGCGGGTACAGCGGAGGTAAGCCCAGGCACTGGGTGATGATAAGAGAGGTTGTGTCTCTGGACATGCTGGTTGTAATGGGTGAGGTCACCGCATGTGTGGGAGGTGGGGCAAAGGAGGTATCAGAGGTATGAAGAGTGGAACTAGGGGGTCCATTGTAAACTCAAACAATGATAACTAACCTGAACAACAGTATACAAGGTATATTGACATTTAAGAGAGACATACAGCGAGGCATAAAGTAATCGCAGGTGTTGATTGGGAGAGCTAGCTAAAACAACAGTTGAGACAACAACAGCTAATCAGCTAACACAACAACAGCAGGTAAAAAGGGCGAAGACTAGGCCGAAAAGGTTGGATTAACTACACACAGAGCCTGAGTTCGCGAGAGGACAAAACAAACACGTCTTCACTGCTACGCCATCTTGGAGTGATGTATTAGGTAGTGCATACAGCCCAGTACGCACTACAGACATTTTTTTAATTCATATTATTTAGGGTTAAGTGCCTTGCAACTCTGTCGATGTTTCACATAGTTGGCTCTGGGATTCAAACCAATGACCTTTCGGTTGCTGGCACAACACTCTTAACTGCTAGGCTACCTCCCCATGTGAAACATCTACTTAACTTGTTATTATGACACATCAGATCCCATTATTCCTTTTTTGAGAGGGGTTATTTATTGCTACTCTGAGCTTAAATATTTGTGATTATCGAACATGAGATTGATTGTCCTTAATCCTGCTGTACAGTGCCAATTTGGAAGAATAATATGTCCCAGTTGCTATCTAATTTTGCTTGGCAACAGGCATACTGCTGTGGAATAGCCTGGGGCAGAGTGTAGCTCAATATTCCCTGCTCAGTGTTTGTTTGAAGGTGTTTCATCACATCGTTGCCTTGATTCAGCTCTCCAGGGATTTGTTAGTTGCACTCATGTGGGAAGTGCATCCAGTACCTACGTACATTATTTAGCTGGGGCAGAGTCTCAGTGCTACACAGTGAGATACTACTAGTCACTAGTGACAGACACAACACTCATACACTGCTGCATCACATATACAGTAGCACTACTCAGAGGAAAATACAAACAGAAAACTATTACATTAATTCATTGTATTTATAGTGTACTATAAATGCAGATATGTTTACAACTGTAATATTTTTTTGTTAATTCAGATAATACACACACATTAACTGCATCCTTATTATGTTATAAAATACATTTGAGAATTACATATTTTGTTATGATTGATTTAAATTGGCTGTACTTCCTGGGCGTCGAATGCCCCAACCAAGAGAAGCCTGTTCTGCTGCTGAACACTCTCAATATGGAGCTCAAGCTTGCATTTTGTTTCTCCCTGAACAACACTGAACACTCACCATCTTTTATTTTTCTTTATAATAGATCATCATTCATCTTAGTCTATTTGTTTGCTCCGTGAAAAGAATAAGAATTTTTTTTGGACACTTTGGTTTAATCCATAATAGACAGCCATTTTTTGTGAAATAGGTCAGTATAATCACCACAGTGAGGGATGGACAGCCGCTGGTAAAAGGAAATCAATAGAGCTATCTATTTGTCGTAAACCAGGCCAGCATGATTTTTCTCAATTTTTCCTCTCCACTGTACGTTTTTTTCTCTCCCACACAATATGAGTTTTCAGTAAAAGCATTATGTCTGCTATTTTATAAAATTACAAATGTCCTTTGTAAAATGCACTTTCTTTGCATACGTTTGTCAGAATGGAGTGGGTTCTTTATCACCTCCTGGGGCTACAGTGTGTGTGAAAGGAAGAGTGACGTGGGGACCTGGGAGGGGGGGGGGGGTTGCCGCAGCGTTTTGTGGTGCTAGAGGGCTGTCTTTGTAGGGCTGGGAGGCTGTCTTTGTGGGCCCTTAATCTGGTTCTTCTCTAGTGCTGTGTCTTTGTGAGTGCCTGAGCTAGAGCGAAGAGAAGAGAAGAGAAGAGAGGCCTCACCCTGTCTCTTTATGTCTCACCCCAACCTGAAAGGCCCTTTCTTGAAGTGTTGTCAGACCAGAAAACAAGAGTAAGTGACATGTGACAAGGACACAATGCTCGGACGGGCCGGCTAAAACTACTGGCCCCATCTGCTGTGAGCGATTTCTCTTCTGCAGGCTGCCTGCCACCCCAGGTGAGGGGCTGAGGGGTTGCTGAGGTGGCATAGTTAGGTAGGGTAGGCAGGTTGGCATGACTGGCAAGGCAGGGTAAAGCAGACCGTCACACACGCACCATGCCACAGAGTGAGTAGGGCCGGCCTTGCAGCGCAGGTTATCTGTCACTCGTCAGGTTTCCTGTGCCTCATCACTTTCCCAGGGTGCGTGTACATCATCCAGCCAATGCAGGACAAGAGTGTCAGCATGTAATAAAAGCTTTGATTCATGGAGGGTGACAGAATAGGAAGTCATAGAGCTCCTCCGGATATGATCCTGAGTGATGCTGACGGGGAAGCTTTAAGATGGGTGCCATAATTAAATGTCCTTGTACCATCATTAACTTCCTCTGGAGAAGAGAAGAGGTAGGCCACACCCAGGCAGGCTCTCTCATCCTACTCTCCTACACACAGACCACACCCAGGCTAACATTTTTTAATTTTTCTTGCCTCCATTCTCTATGAAATTTGTGGAACACCCGGAAAGAATTATAGTAATTGTAGTGCTCAGTTGACAACATCCACGGTGGAGATCTTATTTCTATGATCAAAAGTATTTTATTATGAGATTTGCAATTATAATAACTATGAAAATGCAGATGAAATGATATCATGTTTGAATAATGTGGCCCATAATTAACATATATTATTTAATTCCTGAATTATTCAGATGTAATATTGTTGAATAAACTATGCAGACTAAGCTGTTCATTGTCATAGTTGTGATTAATTGTGATTGTTTCTTTAGCAGAATAAGACAAAAAAATCTAACTGCATAGAAGTAATGTGAATTTGAGGAGGCAATGTTAATTGTATTTATTTTAGGGATAGAACTGCTGCTTGGTAGAATTTTTTTAATCAAATAGACAGGGGTGTTAAACACACTGCCCACATACTGCGAAGGGGTCTGAGTTTTTTGGGGGTGTGGAAATGACATAAACCAAATCATAACTGTAGAAATGATAATGAACATACATGTATACCATTTCTTGACTGTGTCCAGCTCGCAAATAATCACCTACATGAAGGCTAGACAGTCAGACAGCATACACAAATTCCAAAAACGGATAGAGGACCATTTTTTACACATTTTGACGGCTAGGAAATATAACCAATTTTCAGTGCGGCCCTCCGGACCTCATTGAAGACCGAATTTACCACTCTGACAAAAATGTGTTTGACACCCCTGGACTAGAGCATATGCAATAGCAAGCTGAAATATAGAGCACACTTTTATTCAGTGAAGACACAGAGATACATAAAGGCATCACTACTATTGACAAGAACAAATTACAGTGAAGCTGTTGATGATCTATTCATTGTAGTTGATCTCATGTGAACATTGTATTGGATTACTTTCATTAGAGATCTGGGGCCGGATCCACAACATTTCTTCGTAACTGCCATTTTTTCTTGAACTATTGAAGAAAGTTAAGCAAAGTTGCTATTCCTCAATAAAGTTATTGGAAATGTGTTCTTAAAGGTTTTTCCTATGAAAAAAGTTTAGAAGAAATGGGATTCTTCAAAATAATGCTTTAGGATTTTTCCTTGGAAATGTACTTAGTTTTAGGACAGTTAAACCCTTGTCTTGCGACAAATGGATACTTTTGGAACTATTAACGTTTTCTTGCGGCACAGACACAGTTGGCTACCAGGTATTTAAATACAGCAAGAATACAAATTAAACACGTATTATCAAGCTAGCTAGTGATTAACAATATATTACAATATTCTAGAAGTGTTAAATAGCTAGCGCTATCTCGTCAATTTGCAAAGAAGAACTTGGCTAAGTTAGCTAACGTTAACATTGTTAGCTATTTTGGCTATAATGTCTTTACTAGCTAACGTAGCTAACTAACTTACCGGTCGCGCAGTCCCTCTACCACCATCTCTATGATGGACGACATCCATTTTTGATTTTGATATAGCTAGTCTGATGGCTATAATGTGTGAATTATAACAAAATAACCAAACCCAATCATCCCTGTCACATAGGCTTATTTATTGGTTTCAAACACATCACTAATGTCAGTGCCACATAAGAAGATATTTACGAAGTTCATAAGAAAACTACGAATTTCTAAGAACATTTTGAGGAATTAAATTACGAACTATGTCACGAACTTCCTATTTTTTTCCTTAAGAAACTTCTTACGTTTTTTCGTAAGTAATGTTTTGTGAATCCGGCCCCTGGTGCTGTTCTGTTATTAATGTTTCTGGACAGAAGACTGTGGTTAACCCATTGTGATGTTAGCTGTGATCATTAAGATTCCATAGATAACAAGCATGCAGATTTCAACGCCTTAGCATTATAGGATCCCAGACATCAAAGGAAGGTTCTCATTCTACTGTGTCTGCGGCAGAGAGGTGAAAAAAATGAAAACTGTGTGAGAGAGAGGGAGTCAGTAAAAATGGCTAGCTGAGAAATGCTTGCTGTATAACCTACCTGGGCATATGTCATGTTATGATGCTTGATAATGGGTCGATGACTCCTCCTGCATAGTTAGCTTCCTGCTAAATTGGTGTCCTCTCTCTGATTAAGTGGTAGTCTCCTTAATGATGCCGTGGCTGACTGCAGGTTGGCTCACTTTAAAGATCAACTTCATTTCTCACCCCCGGTCATTAAAGTGCGAGCCTGAGTAATTCAAATCAACTTACTGGTGATTTTTCTCTCTGAGACTAAAGACAATGTTTCCTTCTTTGTTTGAGGATCCAACTTTCCCTTTGTTTTCTTCTCCTTTGTTTTTGCAATTTATGTAACAGGATAAAATATTGAATTACATTCAAAGAAAAGCAAACAGAAATATAAAACAAATCAATTGCGGTAAAATATTGTCACTTTTTGCAGTTATTTTCCTTGGATTCCAAGTGTGAAGTGTATACAGCAAAGATCTGGTCGATGTAGATTTCTCCCTCAGTTAGAATTGTATCATTAAGTGTTTGCCATTATGTCTAAGTGAACAGTTGTACTATAATAGAGAGGGGAATACGCTGTTACCCAGTATTGTGCTGGATTACAGAATCAAGGTCGACTCAGAAGACACAGAGCAGCATTATCCCTTAATCCTGTGTTGTGGTTTCAAATAGCCTTTTTCACCTAATCTTCACTAGTAAAATGACAAACATGAATACGGAGGTAGGTGTTTAAACTTGCATTACCTGCAGTGTTCAGGTCAAAGGCTTATACTGACTTAAAGTGGCTCTATATTATATGAAAGAACAGATGATCATGTGCTTGGTGCTCATAACATTTTGTTACGCTGGTATTACAGAAGACTACCCAGCCTTCTGATGAAACTCCCTCAGGCTTGTGTTGGTTTAGAGGTGAAAATCTGGAATCTTCTCTTAGATAATCTCACTCGTGTCTTCTTTGAGGCAGACTCATTCCTTTATGCTACGTTGGACATTGACCAAGTTTCACTCATTCTATGATACATATTAAGAACTTATTTGGGATTTTGTGGATGTACAGTATTTTTATTTTTTATTTTTTTTATTTCACCTTTATTTAACCAGGTAGGCTAGTTGAGAACAAGTTCTCATTTGCAACTGCGACCTGGCCAAGATAAAGCATAGCAGTGTGAACAGACAACACAGAGTTACACATGGAGTAAACAATTAACAAGTCAATAACACAGTAGAAAAAAAATGGGCAGTCTATATACAATGTGTGCAAAAGGCATGAGGAGGTAGGCGAATAATACAATTTTGCAGATTAACACTGGGGTGATAAATGATCAGATGGTCATGTACAGGTAGAGATATTGGTGTGCAAAAGAGCAGAAAAGTAAATAAATAAATAAAATAAAAACAGTATAAAAACAGTATGGGAATGAGGTAGGTGAAAATGGGTGGGCTATTTACCAATAGACTATGTACAGCTGCAGCGATCGGTTAGCTGCTCGGATAGCTGATGTTTGAAGTTGGTGAGGAGATAAAAGTCTCCAACTTCAGCGATTTTTACAGTTCGTTCCAGTCACAGGCAGCAGAGTACTGGAACGAAGGCGGCCAAATGAGGTGTTGGCTTTAGGGATGATCAGTGAGATACACCTGCTGGAGCGTGTGCTACGGATGGGTGTTGCCATCGTGACCAGTGAACTGAGATAAGGCGGAGCTTTACCTAGCATGGACTTGTAGATGACCTGGAGCCAGTGGGTCTGGCGACGAATATGTAGCGAGGGCCAGCCGACTAGAGCATACAAGTCGCAGTGGTGGGTGGTATAAGGTGCTTTGGTGACAAAACGGATGGCACTATGATAGACTGCATCCAGTTTGCTGAGTAGAGTGTTGGAAGCCATTTTGTAGATGACATCGCCGAAATCGAGGATCGGTAGGATAGTCAGTTTTACTAGGGTAAGCTTGGCGGCGTGAGTGAAGGATATTAATAAAACATCTCCTATATGAGATATTGCTCCTATCAGTGGTTTGTCCTGTATGTATTTTTTATTTACATTCAACCCTTATTTTACCAGGTAAGTTGACAGAGAACACATTCCCATTTGCAGCAACGACCTGGGGAATAGTTACAGGGGAATTAATGAGCCAAATGTAAACTGGGGATGATTAGGTGACCGTGATGGTATGATGGCCAGATTGAGAATTTAAGCAGGACACCAGGGTTAACACCCCTACTCTTACAATAAGTGACATGGGATCTTTAGTGACCACAGAGAGTCAGGACACCTGTTTAACTTCCCATCCGAAAGACAGCACCATGCACAAGGCAATGTCCCCAATCACTGCCCTGGGGCATTGGGATATTATTATTATAATATTTCTTTTGTCCAGAGGAAAAGGTGCCTCCTTCTGGCCATCCAACACCATCTGGTCTCCCATCCAGGGACCGACCAGGACCAACCCTGCTTAGCTTCAGAGGCAAGCTAGCAGTGGGATGCAGGCTGGTATGCTGCTGGTATGTACAGCATGAGATTTTCATACAGTACAGCTTTTCACTGTGACCACCCGGCCCAGCCCAGTCCCATCTCAGCATGTCTGTCTCTCCCTGCTCTGGGCTCGTGGAGCCCGAGGAAACTTAAAGGTGCTGTGAAAGACTAAAAGTGGGCCAGGCGCTGATGCCTCCTGTTGACCTACCTTGTTCGTGGGGTCCAGGTACAGAGTAGTGACAGGCCTCCTCCTCTGTGGACCACATTACTAATGTGTGAGGGTGCAGGAGGAGCACACCGTGTGATGAATCACTCCGCCACACCCATGGCATCCTCATAAGTCAAGAGTAAAAGTGTTCATAGCTTGCTGGCTAAAAGTGCTAGCTCCCTCCATCCGCCATGGAGAAACTCCAGCAAGGCACAACGGAAGGGGGAAGGCTAAGTGCTGTTTGCCTCCATAGCCTGAAGATCTCCCTCCATCTTAAAGAAAAATCTAGTCCTTCTAGTGGGTCACTGGATTTATAGAGTGCTGTAAACATTGAAAAAGTAACTTTCATGCTTGAGCAGAGTTATTTTTAACAAATGAGTGTAATATATACAGTGTGATCTGGACTGCCTCTTCTCAGTTACAGACAGAACATTAAACACTGTTAGTTTAAGCCTAAAACATTTTTCTTTTTAGGTTTTCTGTGCAGAGGATATTTACTGTTGTGTATCCAGAGAGAAGGGCTCTGAGAATTAAGACAGAAAATCAATAGTGCACTTTCTAATTTAAAAGCAATGATATACATTTAGTTTCACAAAGGAGCTCATTGAATTTCTTTCCCAAACAGAAATATATATAAAACCTGTGTACATCCTTGTTTGTTGCGCTTTGTTTTTTTCTCCCCTCAAGCGAGAAGGTTAACTATTTTAGTTTACATGCCTACCTCCCCCAGAGTTGATGTTGCTCTATAGTGGTGATGTGGGAGTGTGTAGGTTTGACGCTAGGTAATATATCACACGCTCCAGGGGGTCTCCCTGGTATGCTCCTCAATAATGAAGTTCATTCGTTAACCTCCCCCTCAAAGGCTAAGTTTTTCAACAGCCACTGCTACTCTTACTAGAGTCACCCACATAATCATGCTTTTTTCTCAGTCGGCTCCTCTGCAGCACATGAAGAATAAGCAGGTCCATTACCAATCCCTCATGCCTGGTTCTGGGCATAATTATCACAGGGAAAATGACCTGCTCTATTTGGTTTGCCGTGGAGGGGGTGCAGAGGGATGCAGCGCCCCTAATCACCTACCCCTCTCTGTCCTGTTGGAGATGGAGAGGCTGGTTTTGGGGAGTCTTGCCAGTTCATTAGAATTCACAGGGTTCCACCTCCCCGCCTAGCCATACTAAGCCTCTTGCACAGGCTGGGATGCCTCCTATAATCTCTCAAGCCTCATATGGCTTCCCCTCTATCCCCACAGACAGCTCTGTGCTAAAGACAGGCAGTACACATAGTTCAAATGTTATGTCCATTGATTTATTGGAGATGTATTTCCAAAACAATTGTCAGTGCTATCAAACATGCCTGTTTAGTTCTATGAAAGATTTCTGTCCGTTTTTCATGATCTCTATAAATATAGCCTAATGTGAATGTGCATTGAGCAGAGTTTGCATTCATTTGAAGCTCTACCAATTACATTAGTTTACTAGTACACTCCATTTTTTGTATTCTAACGGCAACCTCTTTGGAATCCGTAATCAAATACTTTTCACTGTAAAAATGTATTGTCTTGACCCATTTTGATCAAATGAGGAGCCAATTCTATTGTTTCTTGTAAACACATTTATTGCCTCTTTGTCATAATTCTCTTATTGCAAAATAAGAAAAGCCCAAAGATAAAGGAATCGCCCTGTCATTCCAGTCTATTAAACCTAATGGAGCGATGACAACATCAACAACGTCAAACCACTACAAACTAGCTGCTGGGGGGGCATCTGATGTTTTCAATTAGAGAAGTGTGTTACTTATCAAATTGTTTACTACCAAATGTCTCTGTATTCCTTAATACCTGGAAGGGTCCTAATTTAATTTGGAGCAGACATGAACTACCCTGCACAACGTTATCTGTGGCTTGGGTAAGTGCATGTTAAAGGACCAAGGCAGCCATTTTTTAGCTCAATATAAAATCATTTCTGGGTAACAACTACCTAACTGTGATTGTTTCAAATTTAAATGGTCATAAATAAACTAAAATAGCTTCTGCGAGCGTTGAGGTGAAAACTGAAAACTAGCTGTTATTGACAGAGAGGTCTGGAACTCTCTTTCTTATTTGTCTTTTAACTAATTTACCACCTGGGGATGTCACCAGGCAGGACAAAACTCCATCCCACCAAAACAGACTGACATTTCAGGCATTCTTTTCAAACAGCTCTTACACCAAAAGGACATTTACATTACATGTTAAATGGAACATTTCACAGTAATATTCCAAGCTCATAGTGTGGAAAAATATACACTGAGTGTACAAAACATAGAGGACACCTTCCTAATATTGAGTTGCACCCCCTTTTTGCCCTCAGAACAACCTCAATTTGTTGGGACATAGACTCTACAAGGCGTCGAAAGCGTTCCACAGGGATGCTGACCGATGTTGACTCCAATGCTTCCCACAGTTGTGTCAAGTTGGCTGGACGTCCTTTGGGTGGTGGACCATTCTTTATACAGACAGGAAACTCTTGAGCGTGGAAAAACCCAGCAACATTAGAGTTCTTGACACACTCAAACCGGTAGGAGTTCAGGTGGGCCTTTGTACTTCAGCAAACAAAGGAAATGAGTGGTGCTCAATATTAATGACAAAAATCATGAGAATGGCTTACCAAGAAAAGCTTCCAAAAGGACTAATTTGAGGTAAAAAGGAGTTGGAGCACTCGACAATATAAGGCAGAGATGTATTTATTTTTGCTTACTTTAATCCATTGTACAAGGTGCGAACAGGTGACTGACGTTGACACTCAAACCAGTGTGCCTGGCACCTACTACCATACCCCGTGCAAAGGAAAATTAATATTTTGTCTTGCCCATTCACCATCTGAATGGCACACATACACAATCCAAGTCTCAATTATCTCAAAGCTTAAAAATCTTTATTTAACATGTCTCTTCCGCTTCATCTATATTGATTGAAGTGGATTTAACAAGTGACATCAATAAGGGATCATAGCTTTCAACTGGATTCACCTGGTCATTGTGTCATGGAAAGGTGTTCCTAATTTTTTGTACACTCAGTGTGTAAAACACAGGAAAATCACATTTTTGACTGTGCTGGCCATTTTAATATATATCTTGGTCTTTTGATATTTTCATTGTTTATCTCCATCATGACGCACATCTTTTCAAGTCTACTGAACCCTCTTCTGTGGCTGATGTCACAACTCTTCTCTTCTCATCCTTATTTAGCACGTACTGTAAACGCGTTGATGTCATTGACTTGTAAATATTAGAATGTATGATTGCTCTATCCGAGATTGGATGAGCTTGGACACAAAACAACGTTTTCTAGCTCTACTCTGTAAATTATGTTGGTTGTAGACCTAGTAGCAGAGGTTGGAGTCATGTTTTATTCAACCACATTATAGTAAATAGACTGTCGTGACTTTTATTGACTTTGTGTATACAGTTATTATGTCACTGATAGCTGTGGCATAGACGTAACCTAATGCACCTCCTCCTGTAGTTGTAGTAATGGTGGACCGGCTCATATATGTCTTTTTACTGAGGCTTTTGTCTTTCGTCTGTGTGGCCTTACTGCTCTATAAATATGTATGGGTTTGTGAGCTGGGCTGAGGCTGATGCTGGGCTGGCGTGGGGCTCCACATATGGAGAGCAGTCACTAATGGAGAGGCCACTGATCACACTGTCACTGTGTGTCAGTCAGTCAGCAGCCCACAACCCCCACTACCACCCACCACTCTCCACTACAGCTGCCTCTCTGCCTGCTTCACTATACCGCACTGCACTCCTCTGCAGGCATGACAGCATACATGTATGTTTCTAAGCTCTCCACGCTCACATTTAAACCTCTTTAAATGCTCTGCTCCCCACCCCACCGAATGAAACCTCTTTTATTTTCCCTGAAATAGATATTCCCTTTGTTGTCAGTGTGATTTATAGAAGTCTTCCCCACAAGTGGAAGCCCCAGGAAATTGCCTGGAATGGCTCTAAATTGGTTTATGATTGTCTCGTATGGGTTGGTGCTGTTATGGTTTGATATTATGGCCTCCACACCTTGGCGTTTATATTAAATCGACCTGTATTGTTTTCATTGGGTGTCTGTTGGACGTTGTTAATTCTACTTCAGCTGGGGGCTGGCAATACACACACACACATCGTCCATGTCACTGTACGGATTATTTGTTGTTGTATCTATCACTGATATGTGTCTTTTTCCTGGGATACAGAGGAGGGTGAGTGCTGAGTCCCCATGCACTCTATGATCTGTGGTCTGGAGAGCTGTGGCAGTGGTATGGTACCGTAGGAGTTAATGTGGATCAGCTGCGTCCCAAGCCAGCCCAGCCCAGCCAGCGAGGGAAGGCGTGGGGTGCGGGATGTCTACTGACAGACTGCTAATGAGGCCATTATCGGCTCTGGTCCTCTCCTCTCCTCTGGGGCACCAGTAGAGGCTCCGCGTCTCCTCTCAATTGAATTCCATCCCACAGGGCTTGTTTACAATAAATACATTTGCTTGAATTAATCAGCGAGGAGCGCGAGACACTTGACTGGATCGGTGTTTATGCAGAGAGGCAGTGAGTATGGGCCCACTGCAGCCCGGCACAGCCCAGCTCTGCTCAGCTCTTGACTGCTCCTAACTACAGCTAGAGCTGTTTGTCTGTGGACACACTGACACTGGCTCTGCACACACATCAGGGAGCCATTGATATTTCTTACCTCTCTGATTTTGGATAGGTTCAGTGAACACTTATGCAAGAAATGATGGGTACCAGTCCATCTCGAGGTGGAACTGAATAGAGATCAAAGAGTTACATCACCTGGGATATTTGTTGATCAAAACCCAGGAGGATATCCAATGTCATAATGTGTGGAGGTGGTATAACACACACACAACAGACAATTTAAACCAATGACAGCAGAGGAACGTTGCACAGTTCACAGATTACAATCATATTATTGATCTTACATTATATCATCACATTCATAAAAATACATTTGTTTTGTGATTTAGTCAATGTCAGTGATTTAGTCAATGAGTTCAGCAACACCTCAGTATTGGCATACTGTTATTGTGAATGGGTTGTAGTCAGGGGAATGTTCCATCATTGTGTAAAGCAGAGGAATCGGCCTTTCTGGCAGCAGCTGTGCTCAGAAACACCAGGTATTTCCTGATTGCAGCTGGTCCAGAATGCCTGTACTTCCCACTGTGCCCAGGATAAAGTAACTTTATCCAGAGGCGACCTTTATTGAGACCGATTATTACAGTATACAATCACAAACGATCATGTTTGTCAATCACATCATGTCAATCACATCCTCTCACTGTCAACTGCGTTTATTTTCAGCAAACTTAACGTGTCAATTTTTGTATGAACGTAACAAGATTCAACAACTGAGACATAAGCTGAACAAGTTCCACAGACATGTGACTAACAGAAATGGAATAATGTGTCCCTGAACCAAGGGGGGTCAAAATCAAAAGTAACACTCAGTATCTGGTGTGGCCACCAGCTGCATTAAGTGCTGCAGTGCATCTCCTCCTCATGGACCAGATTTGCCAATTCTTGCTGTGAGATGTTACCCTACTCTTCCACAAAGGCACCTGCAAGTTCCCAGACATTTCTGGGGGGAATGGCCCTCGCCCTCACCTTCCGATCCAACAGGTCCCAGAGTCAGTAGAAAGGCCTCTTTAGTGTCATAAGTTTTCATAACTGTGTCCTTAATTGCCTAACATCTGTAAGCTGATAGTGTCTTAATGACCGTTCCACAGGTGCATGTTAAATAATTGTTTCTGGTTCATTGAACAAGCATGGGAAACAGTGTTTAAACCCTTTACATTGAAGATCTGTGATGTTATTTGTATTTTTACGAATTATCTTTGAAAGACGTGGTCCTGAAAAAGGGACATATCTTTTTTTGCTGAGTTTATATGTCACTCTCAGGATGCATTATGGCTTGTATGTCATGTCTGTCTTTACTGTGTCAGTGATGCTTTCACACAATGTCCTCAACCAAGGTTTTACAAAACTCATACATATTCACATACAGTGAACATACACCCGCCACAGACACAATCCACACAAACAAACTCAAGCAGTTGCATGCGCTCGCCCCTCTATCCATTCCACTCTCTCTTTCAAACACAGACACTGTAATGTAGATGTTCCTTTCATTTAAGCTAAACTGTTGTTATCTGCAGTCATCTGAACAATTGGGAAGAGAGTGCAGAGCAGAGTGCAGAGCAGAGTGCAGCCAGGAGAAAGTGGGTGTGTGTGAGGTCACAGTGGGGCCCGGTCGCCCAGGGGCCAAAGCCATGCGGTTTTATAAACACGGAACTCACAGCAACAGCAGTGAGATGGCCCATGGTTTAAGACTGACTGATACTGTAGCAAGTAGCAGCACATGGCCAAGGCAACCACACCACATTCTTGTCTGTGCTGAAAGTGACAGTTTAACCTGCCCCCCAGCAGACTCATGTAGAGAGCAACACAGTGTCTTGTGGTTAGAAACCCAGCATGAGAAACAAACACTAGGTTTCAGTGTGACACAGGATTGAAATGTGTTTACCACCACACTGTTTTCACTCGTTTGTAACCATGACACGCTTCGTTTGAGGATATCTGCATCTGAATGATGTTTTATGCAGTGACAGTCCGGTTCTGACATTACATGAGATAATGTGTTAATTGTGCCTCTAATGGATCATGTAGAGGTTGTAATGAAACACGTTCATTTGCTAGATTTATGGCGTTTTGGGCAGGAGTTTAATTTGCATACTTGATGTATCATAGGTAGACGTATACACATGGTGGAATATGGTAGCCTGATGACATCCGCTGCTCTGTCGTTCGCTACATACTTTAGTCTGAGACTGCCATCATTGAAGTTGTTTGTGGTGACGAGGTGCACAAGGGGCATTGTACCAAACAAAGTCATCAGCGATTGGATCGTCTCAAACCAATCAGAGTATCAAAGCCAATGAAGAATTTTCAAACCTCTGCTTTACCCACGTGTGTTCTGGCTCAGGCCCATTCCATCGGTTTCTTGACCAATCGGACGGCCCCGAATATGTTTGCATTCGGTGAAGGGATTGGGGAGATCCAGACTCATTGTGGAGAAGAAACTAACGTCAGTGGGTGTGGTGTAGCGTTTGGCCAGATCAAGCGGTCTGCGTAGTCAGGCAAGTAAATATGGAACATTATGTTTGCCAAATCAATGTTTGATAATAATGTCAAAATCAACGTTGACTGGACATGTCAAAAATAGCAAATTAATTTGGTAAAACTGAATAATTCTAAACATTTAAGATGAAAATATGTCTGAAAGATATTGCCATGAAATAAATAATGCAATGAAATATTTTGCATTTCGAGAGCTTGGGACAAAAAGGTTTTATCAGCAAAAAAGATTATTCTGAGATAATTGGCTTTACATTTCTGAACTCTCATTTGTTTGAATGGTGTCAGCAATTTTATTATTGTATTCTTTTGAACTTAACAACATGAATTGGGGTATTTAGAGTACTATATACAGTAGGTAGAGAACATTGAACAAAAATATAGATAGAACCTTATAGTCCCAAGCTTTTGATTTATCTTGAGAAGGGATGATATGAACACCAGCTTATTTATGGACATTCTAAATGAAACCCGGTTATTGGCCAGAGCCGGATTGCACTAAAACCAGAATATTGTATCAGAAAGTGCCAGCTGGTAAGGGGTCTGAACAGATTATCATATGAGGGAGGGAGGGATGGAGAGAGAGAGAGAGGAGTGAGGGAGAGAGGAGTGAGTGAGAGAGAGAGAGAGGGAGAGAGAACGAGAGGGAGGGTGGTAGAAAACGATACAGAAACTCATCCGCCAGTCACTGTGGGGTGGAGGGGATCAGCCAAACCCTTTCGTCACTATCTCTCCTTCCTCACCTGCCAGAGCCTGTGTGTGTGAGCCTAGGGAGAGGCGGAGAGGAGGAGAGAGGTGTGTGAGTCCTGTGGAGAGGTCAGGGGAAGGGGCTGAACCTCCACTCGTTTGTCTGGGCTCTGGAATGCTCCACCGCTGCTCTGGAGGCAGACATCTGGAGGCAGACTGAGTAGTAATATCTATCTACACACTCAGAGAGGAGAGGAAGAGACGGCTTCTGCTATCACTGAGCCACAGGGAATTAGACAGCCTCTCTCTATATTCTCTCCCTTTTTCTCTCTGTTTCTACATTATCTACTTCCCTCATTCTCTTATTGAACCTATTCATCTACTTGTATTTCTCTTCCCCTTTCTCTCTATTCCAGTCTCTCTTTCTCCTGTTTTCCTATTTTCTTAACATTATGAAAGCAGAGGAAAAGGGAATTGAAAAAATGTCTAGCAGAGCTACTGCTATGACTTTATCCTGGCACTAAAAGATAAGCAAGACAAGATAGTAAGAGTGTGCTGTGCCTATCGAGCCCTCAGACAAGCCTCAGTACTGCAATCAGTGGGAAAGGGGCCAGGTTCCCTGCCTGAGCTGTCAGCGCCCCCACTGGCTGCCTGCTGTGCCAATCAAAGGCAGGGGGCGGGGAGCAGGCAGACATTAGCGCTGATGTCACAGTCACATGGATTCTCGTGTGGTCATGCTCGGAGGCAGAGAGACAGAGCTGTGCTGGCCAGCTGCTGCTGAGACAGCAGTGGAGGGCTTTGAGCTGGTGATAGTGCTCTCTTATGGACTCGGAGCTTAATGATGTATTTTGTGATTTCAGCTATGAAAGGTAAGAGCAGAATGCATGCATGCTGTTTCCACGGTGCAATAGGCAGCCAGAGTAACACATAGGGAAGTGAAGCTTCTCTCTATTCACTGCCTGCCAACTCAATTTCAGCCGCTTGTAAGAAAAGAGTGTAAGAGAGTGGGAGGGAGAGAGAGAGAGAGGGGTAGAGAGTAACTGCCTCTGAATGTGTTTATTACCAGGGAATTAAGCTGTTGAAATATATATTTTCCTCCAGGAGCAGCTATTTTTTATTTCCTATTCTGGAAGGAAATTAAGTTTGAAATTCTAAACGGATGATAAGACATGTGTAATGGGATGTTTGGATGTTTCTCTAAAGTGAATAGGATTGTTACTCTCTGTGCTGGTGTGTGTGTGTTTAAAAAATAACAGCCAGTGTGCCATACCGATCTCTGTTTGATGTGAAATACAGCCCTCAAGCTCTTGAAACAGTTTCACATTTTTGGGGGGTAGACATAGGGGAGTGGACGAGGTGAGAGGAGAGGAAGTCCTGGAGTGACGAGGGAGGGAGGACGAGGGGGTTCAGGTGTTTCTGTCGCAGTTCCTTCTCCTTGGCTCTTAATCTGGTTGTTCTAGTCCAGAGGATGTGTCTGTCTGTTCGGAGGGTTGAATTGCGTGGTAGACTGACAGTGTTGAATGTGGGTCTCAGACAAGGTGACAAGGCACTGGCTGGCCCCACTGGCCGACTGGGATTCTTTGAGTTGATACTGGTGTGTGCCTGTGAGTTGTGTTCCACTGACCTATTTGTTGGGTAGTAGGGTATACATGCATGGCCATGGGAGCAGGGCTGGGTTTTCCTCCCAGTCTCAGTGTCATGATCCTGCATGCATAATCCCAGTCATCCCCCTCCCCACCCCCTATCACACACACACACACACACACACACACACACACACACTCTTTCTTGCATTTACACACATGCATACCCCCCCCCCCCCCACACACACGGAAAATAGTCACATGAAGCACAGACAGCTGTCACTGTGTATTAGATGGGAAGTTGCAGGAAAGGAAAACAAAACAGCAATTGGATCCTAACATTAGTAGTGCTTCTGATGCCTCTGTTCTTTGCCCTTCTGACTCACTGTCTGCATTGCTATATCCTTACCACTCAGTGCATGTCTAATACATACAGTGTGTGGAAACATATTTGTGCATTTTCCACCACGTTCTTATTTCATATTTATAGACATGAATACATTTAGATGATGTACAATACACTGAGAATTGAATTCTGAGAATATGATCTTGACCACCTCTGTACAGGGAGGGAGAATTGTGTGACAATTATTTGAATATGCACTTGATCACAATTTGTGAGAATCTTGTGATAAAGTGAGCTTAAATAGTTGACAGCGATGTGTGAGAATTGTGGGAAGTTATGGGAGAGTGACATGTGACCCTGAGGCAATTATGAAAAATCAGCACTCTGACCCAATGCCCTTTTTTATAGACTTTATGGGGAAAAATGGGGAAATGTGTATTTATTTATGGGTGTGACTGTCCAAAATCCAATCAATTTTTTTCCCTTTTCTATTTTTAGATGCAACTTCTGTTATTATTCAGGACATATTTTTTACTGTATAAGGGCAGGTTGGCATTGAGTCAATATGTATTTATTACTTCATAAGGGCAAGTCTGCATTGAGTCAATATGTATTTATTACTTTATAAGGGCAGGTCTGCATTGAGTCAATATGTATGTATTACTTTATAAGGGCAGGTCTGCATTGAGTCAATATGTATTTATTACTTTTTAAGGGCAGGTCTGCATTGAGTCAATGTGTTTGTATTACTTTATAAGGGCAGGTCTAAAATGAATCCATACACCAATAGTGTCATTATTCAGTTCAATTTATCTCATCACAATACATAAATGAGCTGGAATAGATTTTTCGAGAATTTGAAGCCTTTCCAAACAGATATCTGTTTGATGGCTAAGATAGAGGAGTTGTGTAAGGGCAGAGTCAATATGTATTTATTACTTTATAAGGGCAGGTCGGCATTGAGTCAATATGTATTTATTTCTTTATAAG